>NW_028246500.1:0-1200000 GCF_964263255.1 Lissotriton vulgaris
ATACGAATTGGTGCTGATGCCAGGGGGGGGGGGGGGGGGGGGGTTGGGGGGAAAATTATATGAGAAGATAGCACACACGACATAGTCTGTTTGTAGTGCGACAGCCTCGTCTGGTCAGATGGAGGTGTTCCTCCGATTTTCTGAAAACTCAAGAGTGATGGATTTTTAAACTAAACGGAATAGAAGACTTCTGTTGCTCTCTACTATTACATCAACTTAAAATAATCAAGTGTTTTCATTTTATATGGATTTCACATGAATGACAACATTTGAAATGAGACGCACAACAGATTAACTCTACTAACTGATGCTTTTGATAAGCATTCAACATATTAGTGACTCAATACCTTTATAGTTAGAACTAAAAGAATCGTCATGGGGATGGTCTTGCTCCAATATACTGTAGCAGTTGTTAATGCTTCACATCTTGAAACATTGGATCTTAATACAGCAGTGTGGCACTGTGAGACATTTGTGTTAGCACAACTTTGAGGGAATGCCTGAATCTCCGTACTGGGTGCAAGAGCCCGACCGGATTCCCACAATCCAAACTATCAATATCTAACTTTCCCAAGCTACCACTAAGTGAAAAGCCCTACAGGCAGCCCTGGGAGATGTTGAATAATTCCAGGGATGCAAGTAAATTCTTTCAGGTGATTCTGCAGAAGCTATTTCAAGAACTGCAGCAAACAGAAAATTTCTGGGAAACACATGTGATGAGTAGAGCCTACGCAGAGGCTTCCTCTTATCAACAGAGAGGAAAGGCAAGCACCTGCCCACATCTTGACTCGGAATCCTCCCTCTCCCCGCCCCACCCCCAAACCTCCACCACCACCACACTCTCCCCCCTTGCAACAACTGGAAAGCAAAAAAACATATAGAAAGAAAGTTTCTTTGGAATGATCCAAAAGTGGAATCTCAGCCACTCCAGGAGACTTGAATCTAACCAAACATGTGTTAATGTGCGGAAGGCCTGCATACCCTCCTCCCCCGCAACTACAGTTGGCCAGCACCCTTTGCAACTTACAGAGATACCGTAAGAGCGCTCCTGCTCTCCTGTAAGGCGGCTGTCCTGTCCACTGTTAATCTTGCCGTGCTGTGGGTGCTGGTGACCTCATCTGCTGCTACATAGTCTTGGTAGCCAATTTCTGGTTCTTATGGTATTCATCCTTCAGAAGCAAATTCTGATTGAAAATAATTTTTAGAACACGACTATTGTGTAGTATTAAATGATTTGAACCTAATTACGCCAGTATCAAATCTTTTATGTTACATGACTTTTGCCTTCCAGTGCTGAGGTACATTGCTTTTGAAAACAGTTTGAATCTGTGCCATTAACTTGCAGTTTCAAAGAGTTGGGCATTACTAAGTTGGTGCTTAAGGCTTGCACAGGATGAGAAAGAAAGGATAGTTATTTACATATAATCCAGTGAAAAATAGACTATTATAGCTTCAGGATCTGAAAAACTCTGAATGAAAAAACGAGCAATTAAATCATGACCCTCCATGCTGTCTGCCTTTGGGGCTAGTGTGAGAGCAGCACACGTGCTGAAACATCTAGCGTAATTCTGTCTTTTCCTCTTCGGCCCTCTGTGTGCTCCGGTATTGGTCTCACCTGAGATAAACACACAAAGGAACAGCAACAGTGACCTCCTACAGGTGGGAAAGTGGTGATTCGGTAGCTGCAGGTGTAACTGAACTATTGTTCTCAGGCTTGTGCAGCAGAGGCATCATGCTTGTTTGTTTTGTGAGAGATAGTTTAAAAAAAAGTAATGTAAGCGGCATTGCAGGTAAAACTTGTACATCAACAAATGAATAACTTATAAAATGTCACATTTTCCTTTTGTATATTGCAGACTTCAGTTTCATGTATTGGGGCATCTTGCAAAAACCCCCCCTCAAACTAAAGTGTGCCAGTCTTCTTGTGCTATTCAGCTGTGGGGTTCAGGTGTAATGTTTTATAGGAACTGCAATGAAAAACCCTCCGTCGTGAGGCATAAGCCCCCAGAATGGGAGGAAGCATTTTCCAGTCAGGAACACAAAGAGTGAAGAAGAGTCATTTGCCTGTACAGCATCTTTCATGCTGAAGCGGTATCCTTAACCCTGTGGTGTTGTCATACAAAATCACAACCTGTCTACGCCCACCGTCAAGTGTGATAAAAATGCATGCTCTCCATGAAATGTATATACAATATAGCACTGACTTCAAATAAAAATCAAGTAGGTGCAATATCCTAGCAAACAAATATAAAATCTATCTAAAGGACTCCATCCCTAGCTCTAGCTTGCCAGTTCATTATATTTAGGTGTAAAGATGCCATATTTTAGCTTAGCAAAAAACAAGTGATGGACTGAATGTGGATCAATGTCACACACTCCCCCAGTCAAAAGATCTGGGCCCAAATCCATCGTTTTTATGCACTCCACACCACCCTGGGTTAGACAATGGCGATATGCAAATCAGCTCTGACCCTGTTGCCCCATGGGAACAGTCCAGTCCGAACTACAAAAGCCATGTCCTTCCCAGAACGGAATCAAGCATCCGAGGACCGGACCGGTTTCGAGGTAACACCTCTCATCAGCCCGGCTAGCTTGACTCCAGTGGTGTGGAGTGCCTGGGACCCACGTCTGAGCATCCCCAGCGCACTTATGGCGGCAATTGCAAAAACAACAAGTGATGGACTGAATGTGGATCAATGTCACACACTCCCCCAGTCAAAAGATCTGGGCCCAAAATCCATCGTTTTTTTGCACTCCACACCACCCTGGGTTAGACAATGGCGATATGCAAATCAGCTCTGACCCTGTTGCCCCATGGGAACAGTCCAGTCCGAACTACAAAAGCCATGTCCTTCCCAGAACGGAATCAAGCATCCGAGGACCGGACCGGTTTTGAGGTAACACCTCTCATCAGCCCGGCTAGCTTGACTCCAGTGGTGTGGAGTGCCTGGGACCCACGTTGAGCATCCCCAGCGCACTTATGGCGGCAATTGCAAAAACAACAAGTGATGGACTGAATGTGGATCAATGTCACACACTCCCCCAGTCAAAAGATCTGGGCCCAAATCCTATCGTTGTTTTTGCACTCCACACCACCCTGGGTTAGACAATGGCGATATGCAAATCAGCTCTGACCCTGTTGCCCATGGGAACAGTCCAGTCCGAACTACAATGCAAAAAAAACGATGGATTTGGGCCAGATCTTTTGACTGGGGGAATGTGTGACATTGATCCACATTCGGTCCATCATTTGTTGTTTTTGCAATTGCCGCCCTAAGTGCGCTGGGGGATGCCCAGACGTGGGTCCCAGGCACTCCACACCACTTGGATTCAAGCTAGCCGGGCTGATGAGAGGTGTTACCTCGAAACCGGTCCGGTCCTCGGATGCTTGATTCCGTTCTGGGAAGGACATGGCTTTTGTAGTTCGGACTGGACTGTTCCCATGGGGCAACAGGTCAGAGCTGATTTGCATATCGCCATGTCTAACCCAGGGTGGTGTGGAGTGCAAAAAAACGATGGATTTGGGCCCAGATCTTTTGACTGGGGGAATGTGTGACATTGATCCACATTCGGTCCATCATTTGTTGTTTTTGCAAATATTTTAGCTTAGGGCACATAGTGTCAGTGCATTTATTTCTGTGAGCAGTCTTCTTGGGTACATTTTCTGAGCCTCCTTTCTCCCTCGTGCTTTGTCCTTCATGATCTGATCAGTAGAAACTGATATGATTAAGCGCCTTTTGTTTTTACCCTATACAGGGGATGCCTCACTGTTTCTTTTGTTCCTCCTAGTTCCTAGCCTTTGCCTCCAAGTCCTATTGACTACCTTATTCCTTTTATAAACCCCATTCATTATGAGGGAGGCCGTTGGGCTCGCCTTGATTTCCCCCACTCATACTATGCCCTTTAGTTGTAGAGGTGGGTACGCAGAATCAGGTTTTTATTACCACATTCTGCGTGCTGCATAGTTATGGAGTTCCGGCAGATGGTATTCAGATTACCCAGGTTTTTGTAAATCCAAAGTAGATGTAAAGCAATTGCCCTCGTACCAGGGAATCCCCACTTATGTCTTCTAAATTAATGAACTCTTCACATATCATTATCAATCCTTTTTAGGTCTCGCCTGTCGATGCGCATGCGCATCGAGCAAGGCGAGAGTATTGGCACTTATCCGCTCTTTATCCACACTGCAAGGAATCGTGGCGATTCCTTGCAGTGCACGAGAAATTTAAGCTCAATGCGCATGCGCATTGAGCTTAAATGCGCGTGCACATGCCCCCAGCCGCCTGCCTTGCCTACTCTCTCTCACAGCCTCCCCCAGCTCCGCCCCCTCACTACTTGATTGCACGGCCGCTAGGCCGTGCCTCCCCTACTCTCCTCCCCCCTCCTCCTCTCCTCCCCTGCCTGCCTGCCGCTAGCCTTGCCTACTCTCTCTCACAGCCTCCCCCAGCTCCGCCCCCTCACTACTTGATTGCACGGCCGCTAGGCCGTGCCTCCCCTACTCTCCTCCCCCCTCCTCCTCTCCTCCCCTGCCTGCCTGCCGCTAGGCCGTGCCTCCCCTACTCTCCTCCCCCCTCCTCCTCCTACTCTCCTCCCCTCCCTGCCTGCCTGCCGTGTCACACCTCTCCCCTCTCCGCCCCCTCCCCTGCCCGCCGTGTTACGGTGAAATGCTTGTTACTTTTGTTGGAGATGATCTATTGCAGCATGTCGTCGAGGAATACGTCCAAGATCACGAAGTTTAGTATAATGAGCCGGGATTCCTGGTTCTGAACCTGGCCTCTTGACTTGTGTCAAGCTGATAGGCATTGTGAAGTGAATCCATCTGACACACACGCGCAATGGTGTCTCCGACCTATAACTTTCGTTCTTAAATTGCTGTTTTTTTTTTTTATAGTTCAAGGCCTTTTGTATAGCTCTGAAAAGTTGCTTTGCGGTCACTTCTGAGAGCTAAATTCTGACATTCTCAAATAAAAAATCGCGTAGGACGGCACGCCAGCATGTGTGCTGCTTCTGTCTTCTACAGTTTACACAGTACCTTGTAATCCGAGCCGGTGGCCTTGGAGCGGGCACACGCCCACCCACGCAGGACTTTAAGAGCTGGCGGAGAGTGTCTTCTAGGCCTACATATGAGGCCACTGGGAGCTCTGTGAAAGCATAATGTGCCCAAGGCCGTGTACAGGCGGTGGAGCAGGAATGCTAAACACTGCTTGCAGCTCTGTGGCAATGGATACGAACAAGAGATACCAGCTCCCTGTACTCCGAGGTAGCGCTCTCTCACCCTTGGAATAATACCCGATACCCAGGCGCTACCTGTAGTGCAAGCTCATTCGTGTTCCAACCCATGGCAAACTTGAAGCTGTAAAATGTAGCATCCTTGTTGTGTTTTATGTAGTGTCGTGACATTTTCTCTTAGGCACAAACAATCCACATGGGCATGGCATCTCTGCGCTTATAGACACCTCGACTCAAGGGTACAGCACAGATCAGATCATATATTATCCATTATAAGTGTCCCTTTCCATGACATCCATAGAAGGTACATTTAAATACAGTGAATGTAAATTAACCAATTTACACGGTCAGTGGCTATCCTGAAGATATGTGTGCATCAGGCCCTCTTTAACCTACGTTGGACACCCTGGCGTAGATGCTACAGTGGTTGCACTGTGGCTCGGCTGGGGAAATAAAAAGCTCTGGTAGGGCAAGGAGCGGCAAGAACTGCTTCTTTGTACGGATTTATGGACCTCACCCACCCTCACCCACCCACCCTCACTCACCCTCACTCACCCTCACTCACCCTCAACACCTCACTCACCCTCACCCACCCTCAACACCTCACCCTCAACCTTAACCACTCACCCTCACTCACCCACCCTCACCCACCCTCACCCACCCTCACTCACCCACCCTCACTCACCCACCCTCACCCACCCTCACTCACCCTCACTCTCACTCACCCTCAACTCACCCTCACTCACCCTCAACCCCTCACCCTCACTCACCCTCACTCACCCTCACCCACCCTCACCCACCCTCACCCACCCTCACTCACCCTCAACCCCTCAACCCCTCACTCACCCTCAACCCCTCACCCTCACTCACCCTCACTCACCCTCAACCCCTCACTCACCCTCAACCCCTCACTCACCCTCAACCCCTCACCCTCACTCACCCACCCTCATCCTCACCCTCACTCACCCTCAAACCCTCACCCTCACACAGTGCAATAGGTCTCAGACCATTTCAGTTAGAGCTTTTAGAAATGTAGGCCATTTCATTGTGTGCCACAAGAGGAAAAAAAAAGATTATGAACCAATTCAGAGACTCTCACTCACCCTCAACCCCTCACCCTAACTCACCCTCACCCTCACTCACCCTCAACACCTCACTCACCCTCAACACCTCAACCTCAACCACTCACCCTCACTCACCCTCACTCACCCTCACTCTCACTCACCCTCAACCCCTCACCCTCAACCCCTCACCCTCAACCCCTCACCCTCACTCACCCACCCTCACCCACCCACCCTCACCCTCACTCACCCTCACCCTCACCCTCACTCACCCTCAACCCCTCACTCACCCTCAACCCCTCACCCTCACTCACCCTCACCCTCACTCACCCTCACCTCACTCACCCTCACCTCACTCACCCTCACCCTCACTCACCCTCACCCTCACCCTCACTCACCCTCACCCTCACTCACCCTCAACCCCTCACTCACCCTCAACCCCTCACTCACCCTCAACCCCTCACTCACCCTCACTCACCCTCACCCACCCTCACCCACCCTCACCCTCACTCACCCTCAACCCCTCACCCTCACACAGTGCAATAGGTCTCGGAGCATTTGAGTTAGAGCTTTTTAGAAATGTTTATGGCTTTTTTTTTTAATTCTTTAGCATTGGCTACAGGAAACAAAAATGCTAAAGATTTACAAAAAAACCCCATAAACAATTCTAAAAGCACTAACTCTAATGCTGCGAGACCTATTGCATTTCCAATGCTTGTTAATTTAGATGTTAATAATGCATATTGTCAATGACTCGGTTTACATGTTCTTGATCTGATTATAGGAGTGACAAATAAAAAAACCTTTTTAAATAGTTTTACCTCTCTTTTGGTAAAGGAAATGCGGTATTCTAATATGGCTGAGATACCCGCCACCCCCTCTCAACACAATCCCCAAGAATTGGGAAACCGGAAACAGTTCTTGAACTTTTGGAAGGCGGGAAGGGAGTTACCCTTCCCGGCCGTATTTATTAAAATATGAAACAAAATCAAAACATTAAAATAAACAGTTTCATATCATGTACAATTTCATATCAACATTACGATGTTTGGCTAACCTTAACATATATCTAATACAAAGGTTCTCCTAGCCGATACTAACATCCTTACAACATTGCATTTCAAATTGAAATTGTACATCCTAACGTTAAGGGCCAACGGCAAGGTCGTAACCGGTGTCAGATCCCTAAACCAGAACTCCCCCCTCACTTGTGAGGGGCGGTCGCACAGAGGACTTCACCTCGTGTGCCATACCAATTTCCCTTGTCTTGACGGGGGCCCCTGTTAACTCAACGCCATGTACGTGGTCGTCCGAGGACTCGTGTGAGGTGTCTAGAAGGTAGCGTAGACCCCCTCCCCACCTTACACAACTTACCACATCTGCCGTCGCAGATGTCCTGGCCCCGGGAAATTCCCAGGAGGGGCCCGTAGCCCCTCCTATCCAGGGAGGGGCCTTGACCGCCTTCCCTTTCCTTTAGGCATCCCGTCCTTAGAAGGGACCGCCTCCCCGTTGAGGGGCCAATGGCCACCTCCCCCCGGGCGCTCCCATCCGTAATGGGTGACGCCCCCCCCTAGGGATCTTCCAATGACTGCTCACCGATCATGACCTTACCGCCCGACAATAAATACGACAAGAGAAATGACTAAAAACAAGAGACATACCTAATTAAAACGGATCACATCTCTACCTAAAACATCTAAAACTTAAAAACACTCCGATGAATATCTTTAATCAAGTATAAGTACAAAATTATCCACTTTATTGCAATCGAATCAAACTTTATTCAAAACAACCTGCAAGAAAAAAACAATTAAGAAAAACGAATTTTACACCCAAACAACTTGCTGTCTTCAGGGGATGGTGGGTGGGTTAAAAAATGGCTCTTCGTTCCGTCTCGAGCTCACGTGCAGCGAGGAGGTGCAGCTTCAGAGCACAGGAAGAAGAGGATGCTTTCTTGGCTTGTGGCTCCTTTTATTCTTCTCGGGGCGGGCGTGAACCCACCCCCTTCCGCCTCCCTGGGCGTGGCGGATGGCTTCGGTGTCTAGGACAGCCCACTTCTGGGCGGGAAAAAGCGCGCCCCGGCTACGCCGCTTCGGGCATACCAGCCGAGACGCGCCTCCCGCCCAAAATGGCTTCCCGGGGGGATCGGGGTACTCCACCATACGTTCGGGGGGACCGATTGGTCGCCCCTTTCCATATGGCTGAGATACCCGCCACCCCCTCTCAACACAATCCCCAAGAATTGGGAAACCGGAAACAGTTCTTGAACTTTTGGAAGGCGGGAAGGGAGTTACCCTTCCCGGCCGTATTTATTAAAATATGAAACAAAATCAAAACATTAAAATAAACAGTTTCATATCATGTACAATTTCATATCAACATTACGATGTTTGGCTAACCTTAACATATATCTAATACAAAGGTTCTCCTAGCCGATACTAACATCCTTACAACATTGCATTTCAAATTGAAATTGTACATCCTAACGTTAAGGGCCAACGGCAAGGTCGTAACCGGTGTCAGATCCCTAAACCAGAACTCCCCCCTCACTTGTGAGGGGCGGTCGCACAGAGGACTTCACCTCGTGTGCCATACCAATTTCCCTTGTCTTGACGGGGGCCCCTGTTAACTCGACGCCATGTACGTGGTCGTCCGAGGACTCATGTGAGGTGTCTAGAAGGTAGCGTAGACCCCCCTCCCCACCTTACACAACTTACCACATCTGCCGTCGCAGATGTCCTGGCCCCGGGAAATTCCCAGGAGGGGCCCGTAGCCCCTCCTATCCAGGGAGGGGCCTTGACCGCCTTCCCTTTCCTTTAGGCGTCCCGTCCTTAGAAGGGACCGCCTCCCCGTTGAGGGGCCAATGGCCACCTCCCCCCGGGCGCTCCCATCCGTAATGGGTGACGCCCCCCCCTAGGGATCTTCCAATGACTGCTCACCGATCATGACCTTACCGCCACAGGCCGGATAGTTGACCGGCTATCCGGACCCCCCACAAAACTCCTACCTAAAGGTCATGTTGCAAACTCCTCAACCATGCTACGAGGTCGCCTATTAGTAAAGAATTTCCCACCCGGGACAAGTGGACCCCATCCTCTAGATACATATTGTCCCCCCTGATACAACCATGAGGAATCGAATGCAAAGTATTTGTACGGAACAGTCTACCAAGCTTGTTATTAATCTTCTTCACTGAATGATTAATAGCAGACACTGAATTAGCCCCCCGCCACACCTTCCGTGGAATCATATGGGACCATGCAATAGTGCACCCTGGAACTCTCCTCGCCAACCAACTTACTGTGGATAGTATCGCCTCGAGAAGTAGTCGTCTACCAGTGGTCACCAAATCATTGCCCCCAAGATGTACTATGAGTATAGCTGGCGGTGACCTTGTCCGCCCTAACAAACCCTCAAGAAAAGATTGAAACTGGTCAATACAGAGCCCGCCCCTTCCGTAGAAGGTCTCCCTGTACCCGTATTCCCCAGCTGTGTGAATCATGTCACCTGCTTTGAATACGTCCCCGGCACGCCTCACGTATGAGTGGCCCACGACCCACACCACTCTTTCCTCAGCCGGTGATCTCTGACCGCTGGTTCCCAGGTGTCGGGCCGACTGCACAGTCCGCCCCGCCTCGTAGGTTTGCGAAACTGTAACCAAACAAAAACAAGAAGCGTGAGTACATGATATCAGCTTCACAACATGTGCAACCGCACATACCTTTTGTAACAATTCGAGGACCAACGCCCCAACTGTTTCACTTTATCAACACTCAGACCCCTGGCTGTAGCCTTTGTCGCAGCCCCTATCCGGAAGGAATGAGTCCCAAACTCGGCCGGGTTCAGGCCCGCGGCCGAGATTGCCATTGCAAGCACCTGCTGGAACTGAAACTTCGTCAGTGGGGTGGCATCTGCATGCCTCAGCAAGGTCCCTCCCCATGATGCCGCCCTCTGCGCCAAATATTCCTCGACGCATGCAACCGGGCACATGGAAGATCCGGGGATCCGCTGGACTACTACACTGTCCCCGATCGCGCCCTGATCAGTCTTGGACCTGACAAACGAGACAATCATCGTCTCCCCCTTTACCTGAATGTGCTCTCGGCACAGTCCACCCTCCGTATCCTGCTTATTCTTTGCCACCAGTTCGCTTACCCGCATTGCCCCATGAAATGCTAATGCAAAAGCGGCCCGGAATAGCACTGTTTCCGCCTGGGATAAACAAATAGCAGGGAGTACGGACAATAATAGGGCCAACCTATCCAGACCTATCGGGTGCCTTTCATCTACTCTGCGACCCTCAAGGCGTTGCCACCCACGCAGTGCTTTCTGTACCACAAAAGACGCTGTAGGGTCCTGGATACCATGAGCCCGCGACATGAAGGAAATGGCAGCCCGATGCCTCTGGGCCGTGGCCACCGATTTTCCTGCCCTGCGTAGAGACAGTAAAAACTTTATGACCAATTCTTCCTGCCCCCAAAGCTCTCCCCTAGCTGAACCCAAAAAGGACAAATAGGAACGGAACGCCCCTTCATATGCCTTCCTTGTCCTAGGTGCTAAACTCTCTCCCACGAGGTTTTGTAGTTCGGGGCACCGAGAGACCAGAGAGCTTCGGGAAAGGGTGCCGCCACCGGGTCCGCTGTGGGCAGAAAACCCCAGAAGGCCTGCATACGGAAACGAGAAGGCGCATCAGCAGCCTGATTCAGTACCCCTGGCACATGCCTCGCTCTAAAGAGCACGTTCAATTGCATACAATGTAAAACAATTTCCTTGAGCAATCTCAGGATCCACTTGCATCGTGCTGCCTGACTATTGATACACTCAACAACGGTCATGTTATCAGACCAGAACACCACAGAGTGATCCCTAAACCCCTCAGGCCATGTCTTCAAAGCCACCAGAATAGGGAACAGTTCAAGAAAGGCAATGTTACTTGTAAGCCCACACTCGTGCCACCATGACGGCCACCTTTGAGCCGACCAGTGACTGCCAAAGATGGCGCCAAAGCCTATACTCCCCGCCGAATCTGTCCACAGCCCCAATTCCCCGGAGGACACCGCCGGCTTCGTCCAGACAACCCGACCATTGAAGTCCGCCAGAAATGCCAACCAAATGCGCATGTCCTGGCGAATCTCGGCCGAGAGCCTCGTGCGGTGATGCCCCTCTTTAAGACCGACCATGGCTTGTGCAATCGAACGGGAAAAGGGGCGGGCCATTGGCATCACTCTAAGTGCAAAATTCAACTGTCCCACAGTCTGCTGTAATTGATGCAAGTTCACCTTAGTTTCTCCAATACATGCTTCGAGGGAAGCCCTGAATTTCCGCACTTTTTCCTTTGGCAAGCGGAAGCAGCCTTCTTCGGAATCGAGCTCTATTCCAAGAAACTCGAGCGAAGTGGAGGGCCCCACAGTCTTACCTGGTGCCAATGGCACACCAAACTGTCTCATCAAATCACAAAATTCATCTAGAGCCTGTGCACATTCTGTGTCCCCGGCTGCCCCCAAAAACAGAAAATCGTCTAGATAATGCATGACATGCTGAAAACCCGTAATCCTTGTGAATGCCCATTGCAGAAAACAACTGAATTTTTCAAAATAAGCACACGATATGGAACAGCCCATTGGCATACATTTATCCATGTAATAGCGCCCCTGAAACATAAAGCCCAGGAGGCGCTGATCGTCCGGGTGTACTGGGAGTAACCGGAAAGCGGACTCGATGTCGGACTTGGCCATCAGCGCTCCGGGCCCCAGGCGATTCAACATGGCGACTGCATCATCGAAGGATGCGTACCTCACCGAACACAGCCCTGGGTCTATTGCATCATTAACTGACAAATCCCTCGGGGCTGACAAATTATGTATCAGTCTGAACTCACCCCGGTCCTTCTTGGGGACCACTCCCAAAGGTGAACAAATGAAGTTAGGAACTGGTGGCGTGTTGAATGGTCCTGCCACCCGACCCCGGGCTACCTCTTTCCCAATCTTTGCTTGCACCACTGCCGTATTATGTAGGACCGAGAGTTGGTTCCTACACTGTGCTTTCCCCTGAAAATTCCCCACCGGGATGCGGAAACCGTAAGAAAAACCATCTCGCAGCACCCCAGCAGAGACATGATCAGGTTATTCGCTGAGCCAAGGAATCATTGCCATGGTATCAACCGGTGTAGGTAAAGCCGCCCCTTGGACTATGTCAGACCTGTTTGGCGCTTCCCTTACTGCCGCTATCACCCGTTTTGGCTCTGCACATGGTCTCGGGATGCGAAGATTGTCCACACCCTCCACATTCATGTCTAAACTTGCATGACCCGTGGGGCCTCGTACACTTTCCCCTGTTAAAGTTCCAGCATACCCCTTTTTTACCTGTATTGCCACTCGGCTTTGAGTGATGCTCGTTACTTGCTCCCGTCCGAAAGGGCGCCCCGGCTGGTTGGCGGGAAAGTTCACCCCCGCCCTCCCCCACCAATGGCGCCTTCAACATGCCTGATTGTTCCATCTTTTGCCAAGAAATGGAGTCATAACAATCCCACGTCATAGATGCATCGAACTCTTTGGCTTTACGAAAAATATTATCATAACAAAACCACTCGTTGCCGCTATATGTCTGCGAATATTCCATAATACGTGACTGGTACACAGGTAACTCGGTCAATAAATCGGGTCTCCGTTCCCCCATAATCGAAGTAAATATGCCAAAAGCCCTACCCCAGTTACCTATCGTCTCATTGACTCTAAAGGCGGCCATTTTTGCGCGCCAAACACTCGGATGCATGAGTTCCTTCTGAACTTTCACATGCTCGATCTCATAATGGTCGGTTAGTAAGGAGAACATGTTTACATATTTCTCAGCCCATATCCGTTCTTTGACCTCAATCGGGATATGTTGAGCCAATCTCTCCCTCCTCGAGGGCACCGACCCCTTCCCCGCAATCGGCATTAGCTGCTTACCTGAGCTAGAAGACGTAACCGCTGCTACCGCCGAACTCGTGCCCGCTGTGAGTTGCTCTACTGGGGCCTGCGGGGAAATAAACGGACAAGTAGGTGTCGCGGCCTCCCGAGACTGCCGCAACTGCCTCATTAATTGCTTGGCTTCCTCAGCCGTGTCCCCCGGGGCCGCGGGACGCCCGCTGCTATTACCCAGCCATGCCGCCAACTGGGCGGCCAACTCCGGGGGCATGTCCCCTCCGTCCACTGGGGTAACCACAACGGGGATCTGCTGACCCTCGGCAGGAGCCGGTGCGGGAATCTCCGCCGGTCTAGGAGGGCTCATCGGGGGAGCCTCCGGAACCGGGACCTCGTCCTCGTTTGACCCGTTCCTGGCCCTCTTCCTTCTGCCGGCCGGGGCCTCCGTCGAGTTGGGTCTTTTTGGCCTCCCCGCACCGTCCCTGGCCGCCATTTTCTTTTTCATCTCCGCCATGTCCTTCACCAACATCCGGAGCATCTGGTCGGTGCTGACCTTCTTCGCGACTCTTTTGCCCGGCATGATTTGCAGCGCTAGAAGAGAAAAGAGAGAAATTACAAATTTCAAAAATGGCTCTTCGTTCCGTCTCGAGCTCACGTGCAGCGAGGAGGTGCAGCTTCAGAGCACAGGAAGAAGAGGATGCTTTCTTGGCTTGTGGCTCCTTTTATTCTTCTCAGGGCGGGCGTGAACCCGCCCCCTTCCGCCTCCCTGGGCGTGGCGGATGGCTTCGGTGTCTAGGACAACCCACTTCTGGGCGGGAAAAAGCGCGCCCCGGCTACGCCGCTTCGGGCATACCAGCCGAGACGCGCCTCCCGCCCAAAATGGCTTCCCGGGGGGATCGGGGTACTCCACCATACGTTCGGGGGGACCGATTGGTCGCCCCTTTCCATTTGCTGCTTCAGGAACCACACTAGTTGCTTCTATCAACAAAATGAACTCTAAAAAACTACCGCCTGCCTACTTTGCTGTACTTTTAGGATAAAATGTTTTCCATATTAAAATGAATAAGTTTCAATAAAAATGACACAATGTAAATTGAATGTTATCATAACAAGTTTCCTTTATTCTGAGATCGCAGCAACGCGCAACGGGTAAGCTAGTGCTTAATAAAATATCCTTATTCCTGAAGAATGCCCTCAAGAAATCGATGGATAATAACAGTATTTATTACGGCTGCAACCAGCTGTGCTCAAGGCAGGTAGCAACTGACCATTTACACATGAACCCATCCCCACATTCCAATCCACTCTTTATTACATCACTGTCTTGACTAGCCTTCGCCAAGGCACCCGATCCCATGTACAACATACCTCCCTCAATAAACAAACAGAAATTAACCTATTGCTGTGTCTTATGTTGATTTTACGCTTCTCACATATATAAACTTTGTACATGTTCAACAAAATAGGCAGTTCTTCCTTGGGTATCTGAGGCATGCTCATTACTAATAAAGTATACATAAATGAATACTGCATTACCTTAAACACAGTCCTTGAACGTCCTGCGAACAATCCTTTGGCAATTACTCCTACGAACATGTTCTCCGTCATAAGTCTTCAAACTTGACATTGGTATTCTACCATTTTTTTCATCTATATTCATTTGTTTAATCTCTGCACATTTCACCTTGGAAAAAACACTCCCTTCATCTTTTGACTTCTCACCCTTATGTTTCAAACCTGCCCTGAAATGTGCTACTTCAGTCTCACCACACTTCACCACATTCCTTATATTCTATTTTTTCCATCATGTATTATAACGGAAAACTTTAATACCTTTTGCACTTTTTTATGTTCAGATCATTTAGATTCTCCCTTGCCGGTTTTATGGAATTTTCTCACTCTTACAAAATCCTTAACTTCGGTTTTTGAGGCACACTCTACACTTTCTCCCTTTAGAAATCCATACTTTCGCTGTTTCCTATGCACACCTTCTATCATTGTTTCTTAATTTACTTTTGCCACCTTGCCCCTATTTCTCCATGCCAGTACAACTACTGTACTTCCTTTCCTGTCTTTCAATAACACAAATGGCATTTTTTATTTCCACTTTCAAATCCAACCTGCTCTGTTGAGACAAGTGTATCTTTTCTCCTGCCACCCTATTAAATCTTTCAACAAGGCCGTTTTCAAGTTAGCCGTAGACCGGAATTCTCTTGTGAATAATTCCACTCTGTGCCAGAAACTTTTCACATTCGTTTGCTACACATTGTGGATCATTATCTGATATCAACTCTTCAGGATATCCTTTTCTTCTGAATACGCTTTTGCAGAATTCATTCGCCACCTTAGCTTTCACCTCCCTAACAAACATCATCTCTGGCCATTTGGAATAATAATGAATACTATGGCATATCTCATATTTGTCCCCAAAAATATCGAATGGTTCACTCACATCTATTTCTTCTTTTTGCCATGCATGTTTCGGCAACTCCATAGCTATTACAGCTGTTCCTTTCGCAGTATGTGACTTATCACTTCAAGCACAAGCTATACATGCTCTCACATATCTTTCCACCTTGCGATCTACTCCTGGTCACCAAAAGTCCAATCGCACTTTAGGTTTCATGGCTAACATGCCACCATGACCTTCATGCAGAGCAGCAAGTAATGTGGCACGCAACTTCTAAGGCCAATTAATTTGTCACCCCTTCTTAAAATGCCATTGATACAAGATAGTTCTGACCAAACATATTTGTAATTTGCAATTTCATGTTCCAACCTGATGGATAAACATTTAAGGATTTCTTGACAAATCTCATCTCTTTCAATTTCAACCTTCCATTCTTGTTCTGAAATTGCTTTAAAATTCACGTTCTCTATCTCCGCAATCATCCAGTACTCTTTATTCTCATCACAATCTCCTTGTAATGGTGAGCGTGATAGGAAATCAGCATTCACACTTTTTTACACCTGGGACATATTTCCCCTTCGATGCATGCTCTTGCAACCTGAATAACCACTTTGCTATATTTGAAATTGCATTTCCCGCAACTTGGGTTGTAAATACATCAGCTAAAGGTTTGTGATCAGTTAATAGGTCGAATTCCATGCCCAACACAGTTTCTAAAATGCTGTATGCCCCACCAACATGCCCTTGCCTCTTTCTTGAATAATTTAATTTTGCTACCTTCAATATCACTTAATCAAATGCAATCAATCTTTCATGTTTTTCTCTGCATGAGTTCAGCCTCCGCAAACTATGCATGCTTTCATCATTTGCAATTATGGACTGATCTTGGGTGTCAAATGGGGAGAACGCTTCAGCTTTGCTGATACATTTCTTAATTTCACAGAAGGCATTTTGGCACTCTGCTGACAAAATAAATGCATTTCCTTCTTTCATTAACTCCCTCATTGTTTGTACTTTATCAGCAAAGTGATCAACAAATTTCGCATAAAATTCTGCCAAACCTAGAAATGACTGGAATTGATCTTTGTCTAATGGACTGGGAGCATTCTCAACGACTTGCACTAATTTTAGTTTAGGCTTAATTCCTTGGGATGAGAGAGTATGTCCCAAGTTCTCCGCCTCTTGTACTAATAATTTGCATTTATTCAATTCTACTGTTAAATCCGCATCATTTAACTTTTGTAACACTTTTCTTAAAACCTCATCATGTTCTAATTTGTCGCATTCCCAAATTAAAACATCATCTTGGAAAAATCTTACTTGATGTAACCTTGCCAGCAATTTGTGCATCACACACTGAAACACAGCAGATGTGGACGCCAAACCAAATGGCATTCTGATAAAACAATATGCTCCTTCAGGTGTAACAAATGAGGTTAAATGGCAAGAATCGTTGTGTAACAACACCTGGTGGTAAGTGCTAGACAAATCAGTTGTCGAGAAATGCTGTCCTTTTAGTTAGCCCAGACAACAACTCTCCCATGTTCGGCAAGGTATGTCGATCCACCCAAATGCTGCTGTTTAAAACCCATCAAGTCTACACACATCGTGATTTTACCATTTTGCTTACAGACTATAACAATAGGACTCAACCAATCCAAGGATTCAGTTGGTTCAATAATATTTTTACATAATCTTTCCAATTCTCACCTCAATGGAGCTCTCCAAGCCAAAGGTATGCTTTGAAATGGTACTGGGGTGTTTTGTGGAATCGGCAGGATGGAGAAAAGAGTGAGGCTTATACGTTTGGCTTGACTGCACAGTTGTCTTTCAGACATCGCGTGATTGCAAAGCATTTTAAAAAGCAATATACAGAGGACTTTGAATTCACCCAAATGTTACTCTTCTTTCTAAGAGCATATTGATTAGGGAGTAGATGTTAGACCACTTTGCTAGCTTCCCCATTGCTTCTAACCAATAAGAGGCATTCTTTGCATTCTTTTATAAGGTGTGTCCAATGCAGCAGGATGGGGATTTGCATGATGAAATCCTGTGGCAGATACAGCAAACATTTGTAATTATATGAAGGTCATATTTTCAATGCCATCCTTGTGAATTTTAATTTATTTTATTTAATCAAATTAATTATTGTACTTTACAGCCACAGCCAAATCTTATTTTGTGCCTCAATCCTCACTTGATCATGGCTGTTGAAACATTTCAATACAGGGATATTTTAAAGAATTGGTACAAAAAAAAGGGAAAAAACTTTGGAATTATTAAGCACTTTACAAACTAATTCTTTGTAGAATAGTCCTAAATATATAAATGATACATCCCAAATATTTAAGTTAAACCAATATACTCAATCATTTATAGTTCTCTGAATGATCAATAAAACTCATTATGCAGGCACTGGAACATTATATAAATTATATTTTTCAAAACTACTAGATTGTCAATACTACATGCCTCATTGCACATTGTGATATATTAGAGTTTATAATCTTCCTCTAGTAACACATCTGAGAAATTCAAAATGTTGTTGATAAAACCCTAAAGTAAACATCTGATTTTTCCTGGGTAAGAGGAGAGGGGGGGCCAACAATAGCCTTATTAATTTTCTAATGTTCTAAAATTGAAATAGATTTATATCATGGTCACTTACTTATAATGTGAAGTGGTTTTGTCTTTTGCACATGTTGTTCAAGGTCTGAAAATGTCCACGCCTTTCCCCAGAATTAGAATGCTGGCTCACTTGGCACTCTTATTGTTGACTCAAAGTTGAATTTTGCCTCTTTTATTAAAAACGACTGCAAGCTTGTGAGAAACATCAGAGCTCAATCAATAAGAACACTTTTTTTAGCTCAGTTAACGAATGCCAAATAAGTAATACATAAACCAGTCCTAAACAATTTCATCCTTCTCGACTATGAGGATGTAAATGAAATGAAGAAAGCTACAGGTTATATATTTAGAACTGCTGAATGGTGATTGCACCCTAGACTCTTACATCAGCTTAGTATTGGAAGTTTCAACATCCAACACATGATTCAGCTATTCCACAATGTTATGGAAAACTCTGCCATCTTTCTGTTCTATTTAGCAAAAGTTATATATGCGTGGATCTTATTGTTTATATAAAGTTCTATAATTCATTCCTCATCCCAATTCAAAGCCTTAAAAAAGAAGTGTGGTCTATTTATTATAGTAAATTACAAACCAAAGGGTCCAGTGATTAAATCCACAAATTCATATAGGTGTTCTATGAATGGGTTTGTAATTTACCGTCATACTTAAGAACTTAGGGCCAGATGTAGATGGCCCAATACCGGTCGGTAACGGCCGAAATTACCGATTTTCGGCCGTTACCGACCGGTATTGGGCATCTGGGATGTAGGTGGCCTAAATTGCAAAATCGGTAATTTACCGATTCGGTATTTTAAGAGATCAGTAAATTACCGATTCCTTAAAATGCCGAAGGAGCACTCAAATGAGTGCTTTTCCAATTTTAGGATTCGTTATTTACTACCAACTATAAGTTGGTGGTAAATAAGGAATACCTTTGAAAATGCAAATCAGTGCATTTTCAAAGGTGCCATGTGGGAGACATACATGTCCTTAGGGCATGTATGTGTGCCACATGTGCACCCATACCCAAGAGGGGTGCAACAGGGTGTCAAAGTGCCACCCTGCTACCTTTCAATGTTTTCCCCCTTTTACCGAATCGGTATATACCGATTTGGTAATTGCCATTCATTCCTATGGGCCTCCAGGCCCATAGGAATGAATGGCAATTACCGAATCTGTAATTAACGATTCGGTAATTACCGAATCTTACCGATTCGGTAATTTTTAACGAAAAATTACGTACATCTCATTTACCTATTGTTAAATACAGAATCTGTAAAATTCGGTATTTAAGAATAGGTAAATTGTGATTACTTACATCTGGCCCTTAGTGATTTGTTGAGGAAAATTGTTGGAATACTATGGTGTGATGAGTATATCTATGTTACTGTGGGTGTGTATAATTAATGTACTGTAGTAGATCACAAATATGAACTCCAGAGTGTGAGAAAATATTTGGAAACCTGATCAGTCACCTACTCACACTAATATGATTGGTTAAATGATTTATTTCACTCTACTTAATAGGTTTGTTTTATTTCTGGCAAGCTATATATAAGCGAAGTAGAGACACTGCAGTCAGTTAACAGTTTGCACTCACATACAGAAATCTTTTCACATTTTCCTTTGAAGAAAAAATAATATAGAATGACAATCTATAGCTGTATCAGAAGTGTCTGATACGTTTGTGCCATTTTATACACATCATGCTAATTTAGATAGGTACGCCTGAAACATTTTGTTACCGCTTTTGTTCACAATGATTGCAGTATCTAGAGTATCTGTTTAGGTTTCTTTGTAGTAAGGCCAATATTTTATATATGCATGAATGGAAACTACGTTGTAGATTATACAGACAACCTAACTCTACAAATTTTATGTTCATATTACTTCTAGTTATTCATCTAAACAAAAGGCAGCTTTAGATTTAGCGAAATGTTGAACGCCAGGGGTCTACGTAGCTCAGAATCTGATTTCAGATAAAATCGGATATTTTAAACAGTAGATTTGTCCAGTGAGCTTATAATTTTAAAGGTGCGGACATGACTATTTCCAGGGTGAAAACATATGAGATCATACCATATAAAACATCTAGAAGAATTCAGAAAAAACAAGATGACAAAATGATTCATTTACAAATTACAATGCTAAAAGTAATGTTATTTTGTATTTACAATAAACATTGTCAACTACCTAAAGTAGATCCAGATAGCTTTACCTTTAAACCAGTACCAATCATTTGATTACTTAAAAAAAAAATGGGTGAACAGACATCAGGAATGCCCAATAAACCTTTTCTATCAAATTTGAGGTAGGAGTACTGTATTCATGATCCAAATACTGTGAACCATTTTACATTTATTAACTATAAAATCCATTTTGTATATACATCACAAAGTGTATTTGCAATAAAATAAGGATAGTGGATATCCCCTTACACGAGAATCCTCTCCTACAGCTGATTAATCTGAGATTTCTGAGCATTAGTAACATCAATAACATATCACCTTGTGGAAGAGGAGGTAATAGAGAGATTGTGCTGTGCAAATGAGAGGCTGCTTGGCTAGATCGACGTCATAGAATTCTGATTTCAATTAACGTGCATACTCTAACTTTTACCAAATCTTAGTAATAGAATGGTGCTGGATTTTTCCATATTGGTTTGGAATTATAGTGGTTTGTGGGATGATTATTTAAAGTACTAAAGTTGTGTACTAGTTTGGGGTTCAATTCCCGCTTAGCAGTCCTAAATATATACTTTGTAGTTTTCGTTTTCTATTTAAATGCTGATAAGCAATTGACTTTTTGCTGTATAATAATAAGGACTGGTTTATGTATTGCTCATATGGTATCACTTAAATGATCCAAACAAAATTATTCTTATTAATTATTAGTGTTTGGGCATTTTTTTCAATCTAATTGTCATTGTAAATAGGAATGGTGAAATGCAACAAAGTACCTAGTTTAGGCCATGCTTAGCGTTCCAGCATACGAACATGTTTGGGAAATTACAACATCGGTTGTAAATGCACTAGTTCTAGGCACCAAAACCAGATTAGTGCTATAATGTGATTCCTGGTATACTGGCAAAAATTGCGGACTTTTTATGACATTGTACAACATGCTCCAAAGATACACTACTTCCCACTATAAGTAATTGACCATGATAAAAATAGATTTCTGAGAAGGAGCATCGGAGAATGAGTTAGGATATTGATAATCCTCTGACAGTCATTTATTTATTACAAGGTTCAATCAAGACATTTTTTGAATTTCTCAAAACTTAATAGAGGAAAATTATTGACTCTCTAATGTACACATTGCATTTTATACAATGTTTATTTCATTACCTGCTTAGGTGCTTTTTATTGCACAAAATTCAGCAGGATAAAAACCTATATTTCACAATTAACCATGACATCTGGGAAATATTTCATGATTGTGTGTGAAAAACAGATTTCATCATCACAATGACAGTCTCCAGAGCACTGTGCACAGGTTTGCCATTGTCCGGGCTCCTAGAATTATGCTGTATGGAGAAACAAATTAGGTGGCAAAGTTTTCTCAAAAAATGCAAGTTATGCAGCACAATCTGGCATCCATTTTAGCTAGGAATAACAATTTTAATGAGAATTCTACATTTAGTAAATTATATGGCAAATGCAATAAAGCTAGAAATAAAGACTGCAGCCCAAGAAATAACTAACACCTCTGGACCCTCACCATGGTTATTGTTTTTCACCAATTTATTTATGAAAGGCAAACCTAAATATTCTAATGGCAATCATTGCCCATTGTTAGCTGCAATTTGAAGAAAAGCTGCTGCAATACCAGTTACTACTGAAAAATCAGCAAGAGCACATCATGTCAAATGTACCAGCAGCATCATTGCCATTTGAACTACTAAGCACAATTCCTTTGCGGTAAGTTAAATGAGGAAGTTCGCCCATTTCTTTTTCCCACCAGCAAAGTTGAATTGGGTCTGATTTGCTGCTACTTGAGTAGGGGAAAAAAGTAAAGTCAAAAACACAAAAGCATTGTAATGGATTGGGTAATGTATTTATGTGAATGCTAGCTGCTTAAAGGTCATTGTATTGCCCAGATTCCCTGAGCATGTACTGTAGAACAACTTCACTAGCAGAGAAGTTTGTTTGCTGCGCCTGCCTGCCTGTTCCTCATGACTGTGCTAAGAAATTTGTTTTGAAGAGGATGGTCAGGGGCTGACCAGTGTAATTAAAGAACAGTATTACCATTATGCTAATCCTTTTTTCTGACCACTGACCGTGAGGAATGGCACATTAATTCTTCGTTCTTTGCAAGGTGAGGAATTCGTGTTCTGCAGAGCATTTCACCAGCATATGCATATGTCTGGAGAATCAAACGGCAGCCTAACCATCACTGGTCTGCACATCCAGGGTCCTTACAGTCGCCATCTCAGTGCACTGCGTCAGTTTCTTTCTAATGTCTGTCCATGCCATCCGATACGGAGCCTTTAAAAATCAAATTGTGCAGATCAATAGATTGGAATCCTCTTGGTAAGGATGAGATTACTACATTTCGCAGAACGGGGAGGTCAGTCCGCCAGTGTAGAATCTGCTGTTAGATTATCTTCCAGAAAGAGTGTTATCAAAGGTTAGTAACTTGTTCTTCTGATGGGTACTTCTAGCAGCAAATTACTTACCTTGTGAATAGATACTAGAGCAATACCCCCAGGTGGTGGGTCTTTGGAATGTCTCAGACCAGGCAATCCTGCTGTACTGAACGAGCAAATTGGCACCCCTGCTGGATCTGGTTACTCAGGCATCAGTGCTTTGTGAATGTGTGGAATAGTGAGCAGGTACCAGCCTGGCAGATGTCCAAGATTGGCCCATCTGAATGTTGGCAGCTTTTCTGTCATGTATCTACTAATCAGTAAGAACTGTGTGTTTGTGGACGTCCTAAACTTAGGATGGTGCCTGACTGATTCCATGCACCCACACAGGGTATGTCGTCCCTTGGACCAGCTAGTTCACAGTGCCACTGTTAGCCCTCCTAACCTGGACAGGGAAAGAACAGTTCTGGCAGGTACTGAACATGACAACCCTGGTCCCTCGAGAACGGTGGTGACCGATCTAGAACCTTTCGCTCAGCCACTCGTGCTCTTTCGCTCCGAGAAATATACAAAGAATACAGGAAGGGAGGGTTTTCAATATTTGTTGAAACAAAGTGATTCTTGTATAGAACATCTGTGCTGCAATGATCAATAGACAGAAGCAGACAAAAGTTTCTTGAGAAAACCTATTTATGCATATATACAGTATTATAACAGTCTAGAGTACTCCTACGATGCAAACCCTAACCTACGTGTCTACGGTATAAATGTCTGGTTTGCGAAGAAACCCCCTTCTGGATGATCTAACCCCTTTACCTGATGGTTAAGAGTGTGGGACCCTGTCTTGGTCACAAACTTGACACCCCTCACGGAGATATGCGTCCGCTGCTGGATGAAACCTTCAGCATACAGGGACCCCTCCAAGTCAGCAGAAATGTCTCCACTGATTATACTTGGGAAACAAAAGGTTACTTATACATAAAGGCATCCTTCCCTTGGGCCTAGATTGTGATCATGCTGCCATTATTTGTATTTCACAGACAGCTGTGTCGCCATATGGATAGAATAACAAACCCAATTGTATACTGCACGTGAGGGTCAGGGTCTTGTACAAAATGTCAATGCCGTGTGATAGTGTTCTCACGAAGTTCTCTGTGTTAGCAAGGTCGATATTTCAAGAAACTCATCCAAGTGTCACACATTCAAATGTGTGGCAAAAGTTGGTGTGGCAAAGTGAAGGCAACTTTAGGAAAGAACCGTGAACATGTAAAAATTTAACTTTTTCCTACCAGCCCGAATGCAGGCATGACATTTTCTCTGGTGAAATATGCACATAGGCCAGAGGGAGGCTTTTTCTTGGCAAGCCCATAACCGCTCTTGATAAACAAGACAATCCATCTGAAGATTTTTTTTTTCTGAACAGCTTTCCCCTTTTTCGTCACAGAGAAAACTTCAAAGATCTGGTCGTCTAGCCGCCAGTCTTTGGTGGGGTTGATGTAAAAGCTTAAAACTCTTTGGTCAAGCCGATGAAGGCTTCCTTTCACTTTAGCTGGAGGAGACAGGATGAAGAAGGCTGGATGGAAGATAAACTGCTGAATGTAGAAGGGCTTGACAACCTTTGGATGAAATGACGCCCTCGTCCTGAAGTTAAGCTGGTCTGTGAAAAATGGGCTATATGTCTGCTTGACAGAGCATGCCTGTACCTCAGTGAAGCGACAAGCTGAAGCAATCACCATGATCAATATTGTTTTTAGTGTAATGAGACTGAGTTTTTTCAAATGGGGCGCCCATGAGGGAGGTGATAACTAAATTAAGGTCCCACTGAATCAACACAAAGGTTGTTGGCAGGAACATCCCTTTTAAGAAACTCGTCTCAATCGGTGATTGTAAAAAGAGATGGCTGATCAGGTAGACTTAAAAAGGGTTAAAGGGCTGATACTTAACCTTCATCTGTTGCCACAGGGGTCTAAAGAAAGCGCAAATAACTGTATGTCAGCGAACTGTGCCTGTAGAGACTGAATGTTGCGTCCCGCATAAACCGTTTTGGTGGTAGGACACCGACTACTCCGGCAGGACAATCAAAAGCGGTCAACTGTTACTGCTCAAACTCAACACATGAATGTGCATGTTTCACAGGCTCTGGTGCAGGAACCTGCTCTCCTGCTGTGACACGAGGTCGTCCCGAAGAGGCAACCGATCGAAAGTCAGAGGCTCATGTTCAGAAGTTCTGGGTAACACACACTTCCTGCCCAGTCCAGAGCCAATAGGGTGACTTGGGCCCAGTCTTTACTGATTTTCTTCAGAAAGCTTGGCAGGAGAGGCAGGGGCGGGAAAACGTGCAGGAGCCCCATGATCCAGTCAAAGCAAACAGCACCTCAAAGTGATACCTGCCTTTGGGACTCCAGCATGCATGGAGTCCACACTGGAGTCCACATTGAATCTTACAGCAAGTATGCCAATTGTATGAGTCTAGAAATATTTGGTGTGTGACCAAGACTGCTACTAATTAAAGCATAAAGCTTTTAAGAGAGCTATATGTAGCATGCCTGTTTCCATTTCTTGTCTAACAAACAAGATAAACAGCTTTTAAATCTATATTTACATTTTGAATACTTTCGGTGGACAAATAAAAGTATGGGTACTTTGGGTTTCATCAAATGTATGTGATGAAAAGCTCCAGAGCTTCCAGTTGATGTCAAATGTCCTACTGTCCTGTATTCCCCACTTCTCTTGATTAGAACTCTAGCCTAGTTGTGTAAGAGGACCTATGCCCAGGACAGGAACGGACCCACACCATGACTTGGTGAAGTGATTGTAGTAGCAAAGGGCTCCTCAATTGATTACGGTTTTCGCCCATTCCTGTTTTGTATGATATGTTCAGCCACACGTGTATTGCTATTTTTTTTATCTGTTTGGGAATGATGGATAAACTTTGTCATTGACAGAAAGTTCTGGAGTATTATATCACAGGAAGGTGAAGACATTTTACTTTTAGTTCATAATTGTCCCTGAGATTTGCCACTGTATGACTCTGCATTGGCTACCCTGAATATGCTTCTGCAACATCCTTCAAGCGTCCCCCAGTTTTCCACAATCCTGTATTGTGGGGGAGTCCACCACTACATGCCCCCCACACTATGGGAGGATGTTAAGGTCATGTCCTCTAGCCTCAAGAGATTAAAACACTTTATTCATTTCACTGCTAAAAATATATGTAGAAAATGTATAAGCCTTTTAGTAAGAATCGATATGAAGGATATTGTGTACAAGTATACATAGGCCCTTACATTTTATCAGCATAAATTAGGGATAGTTATTAAGTAGAATGCGGATGTATGCCATTGATGAGTCGTAAGGAGGCCTGGAGTATTGTATTTGTGTATGCTGAGGAAATGTTTCTTAACCGAAGCATGAGAAGTACCAAAGGCTGAAGTATCAATGCTGAAGTGAAAAAACTGGTGTGCGTTTAGGAAAAACGGCATAGTATTCAATGCATTGGTGGCTCATCGGGTGTGAACTTACTGCAGGTCACAGGTTCTCGTTCTGGCAACAATAGACGCAAATTAGGTTGATATCAGTGACATTGATTTAGGCAATACACCAAAGAATTATCTATCTACATTTGCATATTCATAAAATCCATTTTAAATTTCAAGTTTCAAAATGTTAAATGTCAGTGCTATCCGAGCTTGGAGGACGACAAGACACGTTCATTTTAAACTTATTTATTGTCTGTTGAAGGAAAAGGGCATACTACATTGAAAAAAAAGTAGACACAACAATGTCAAATGTTTATTTTGCTCAGATCTTTCATTTTACTGCGATGTAGTAAAATATTAAATGTGCCCACTTTTAAAACGTCTCCTTGTTGCAACTCAATGCGTGCAAGACTTGTTTGAGCTAACTGTCTACAAACCGTGTGTTTCATTTTGAACAGAGGGAGAGTACATTAAGATGTTCATGCGAGGTCGACCAATCACAATGTTCATTCCTTCTGATGTGGAAAACTATGATGACATTAGGACAGAACTACCTCCTGAGAAGTTAAAACTGGAGTGGGTGTATCCTTTCTTCGTTTTGCGACCCTGAGAAGCTGCAGTTTTTGCCTCTCCTCATGCGTTCATCTTCCACAACTACATAATTGTCTCGATCCCACCCTTTGTACATTTCAGTTACATTTAAACAATTTGTTAACTTTCTAGAATGTAGAATGGCACTAAAGGATGAAGACAGAAAATGTACCTAATAGAGTAGAGAACAGAAATAATGGGCCAACATGTTTCCTAGAGCTCCTCATCCTCAGAAGGCCTGTAGACTTCAGATATGTTTTTCTCCATGTGGGGTCCCCACAACCTTAGACTAGAACTGTTGCTCAGCATCTGTGTTATTCATTAACTTCAAGTAGTAAACACTGGGGGGCAAGAGCGCAAACTTTATTTTTGTATGCGATGAAAAAGGAGGTGGGAAATGTGCATGCCTAAAGTGCTTTTTTCCTGGGAGTGTTTGTTGTTTTCTTCTCTGTCAAGTTTTTAGAACTCTTTTACTTTGTGTTTTATGTAAACACCTTCTGGTTTTGATTTTTGTCCATTTGCAATTCGTTTTGTGCTTTGTTCTCCTATGACTTCACCTCTTATTAAATCATGCAGGAAGCGGGATTGATTGGTATGCAAACATTCCATTTGAAGTCTAGTCCTCAGCAATGGAATTCTTGCAAGTTTGGAGTTTTGGAGGTGAAAAGCGTTTTCATTGTTTTCTTTTTCTTTTTTAAAGATTTTCTCTTTATAGGCTGTAGATCTGGACCGTAATCTGAATTTTCTGTCAAACCAGAATTCCACAGATTTACATTTGTTGATCCGTTCCAACTTCTCATGAAGATTTCTGGCCATTCCTGTTGCATCCTATTCCTGATCTCATGTGGCTTCACAGCCGTTTATAATCCTGGCCTCCAGTATTCGTCTATGCCCTAATGTAACACATCATGTTATAAGATTCATAGACATACTATCAGCAGTGTTAGAGAAATGGAAATTTCTAATGACTTACGTGAAGTTTTACCTTATTTACAAGCCAGCATCGCAGTACAGCATCTGGAGACAGGCAAGACTTGTACAAGTTGTGGCTACTACCCAAACCTTTCACCTTTACTACTACAAAATAAAATATAATTGTAAAGCAAATTACAGCCTGGGCCACTAAAATATGTGATGTGTGGCAGTGGAGTTTTTTAGGGATTTCCTGCACTGGCCGATCTATTGCCTGTGGCTTAATTTGCCAATTTTTAACCAATATAACGTTTCTCGCTCACACCGATCCAGAGTTGTCCAGCTAATGGATACATACCCATATGATAGACTATGAGGAAGTATTTTGTCTACAGCAGGAAACAAAACTCTTAAACAATTAAATGTATTTCAGACATGGTGATTAAACGATTCTTTTCTTGCCACTAATAAGGTTTGTTTCGCCATTAACACTAATTTGTGTTTCCTATACACGCACAGTTGTTAAAGCTGCGTTTATTTCATTATTTCAACAGGTCACTCATTGTGGAAGAATCAGTCACAGATGTACGGCGGTACCACGCAACTCATTGCCATGCATGGCTTTACAGCGTAGTCATAACGATGACCGCAACACTTCCACGCAAGTCTTTACCACGTGTATGCCTTTACAACAAAATGTAATTGTTATGGCATGTATGGTGAAGGCATATGCGTGGTAAAAACGTACCAGGTAAGTATACGCTCAAATAAAAGAAATATATATATATGTGATCAAGCGCTCTGTGAAGCGCGAAACGCGTCATGGCGATTTTTTGAACCCAGCACGAAATAAAGACTCAACTTTTGCACCAATCTTGGGCCCGTATCTGTTTCTGCTTATATATATATATATATATATATATATATATATATATATATATATATATATATATATATATATATATATATATATATATATATATTTGAACATTTGCATATATATGTATATATCATTATTTTGTGTATACTTATAAGTATTTATAAATATACATACAAACTTGGCATCCCAAAACTCATACCAGACTAAAAACCCCTTAGTACACAAACACCCATACCCCCACTAAACCCTAAAAATACCCTTGTCCCCCTAAACCCATACCCATCGTAAACCAGGCCCCCCTTACCACCCAAAAACCCATATCGACCCTAAACTCTAAAAATCCCACTGCCATACAAAAACCCATACCAACCCTAAACCCTACAAATTAGCTTGCCAACCCAAAAACTCGTACCTGCCCTAAAACCTAAAAATACCCTTGCCACCTAAAAAATCCATGCCCACCCTAAACCCTAAAAAGAACCTTGCCACTCAAAAACCCACACCCACCCCAAAAACCACTCAGCACCCAAAAGCCATACCCCCCTAATGCCTAAAAATGCCCTGCCATAAAAAAAAACATGCCCACCCTATTCCTTAGCACCCAAAAACCAATACCCGTCCTATACCCTAAAAATGCCCTTGCCACTCCAAAACCCATACCCACCCAAAACTCTAAAATTATGCTTGCCACCCAAAATCCCAAACCCACCCTAAACCATAAAAATTTCCTTACCACCCAAAAATCACCCATACCCTAAAAATACCCTTGCCACCCAAAAACTCATACACACCCTAAAAAGTCACTTACCATGCAAAACCCCAAATCCACCTGAAACATTCCTATAACCCAAAAATCTTCATACTCTTACCCACCTTAAAAAAATCTTTTTCTAATATATATATATTTATATACACACACATACATGTCCATATGTTTATATGTGTGTGTGTGTAAAGAGCACTTAAAACTTAAAAACATTCTTACTTACATATACTTACCTTTTAAAACATTTATAACTAATATGCTTTTAAAACAAAATTCTTTGAAATGGCATGCTTGGTAAAGGCATATTCGGTGTAAAATCCTGTGTGGTAAAGACTTGCGTGGTAGTGTCGCCTAAAGGCATGCTGGGTTCCAGCTTTGTGGTAAAGGCTGTTCCCCATTAAGTATGAAATGCACTGCATTGTACTGCGGAGCTGTTTTTGATGCAAAGCTAGTTATAGTTCAAAATCATTATAAAAAATTGTCACTGTTGCAAGAAAATTGTTGTTAAGTTTCGACTCTTAATTGTGTTCTACAATTCTTAACATTATTCTATGTTCATTAGAAAAAACACTGACATCACATTTCTTAAACTTTATAAAAAGACTTTAACACATTACGTGCATATTTGTCCTTACTGTTTAATCTCAGCTTGTATTTTCCAACCTGGTCCGTAGAGCTGTGCTAAACATAACAGTGAAACAATCTATGGATCTCATGAGTATGCAATGTATGTCAGCAGTCTGCTATGGCACTAAATCTTTTAATTGTTCTCTGCCCTTCAGTAATAAAATGTGAAAATTAGGCTTTATTTAGGTCTATCATGTCTTCTACAGTACTTGGGTACACTTTCTTTCTTGAAAGACTATAGAAACAAACCTGAATTTAATTGACCAATGCGTGCTCATAATGCATTCTAGAGCTAGGACCAGGCCTATGTTAAGAGGACACAGCATAATGGTTTTCCACTCGAGTAGTGTTTTAGAAAACTGAACAAGAAATAGTTCAATTAGTGAAACACTTCCTTAAATGGAAACATTTAAATATCAGGCTAGTAGATTTTAGTCATTGGCAAGTCCCACCTGCCTATCAAATGCCTAATTTATTTATTCGTTTAAAGGTTTTCTGAGTGTCACTTCCTGGTTTAGGTAGTAGTATTCTTAGCAACTAGCATGGAAGAGAATTGTCATAAAAGTTAATATGATTAAAAAAGTATCAGAAAATAAGTTCCAGCAGTTTGTTGCGGCATATGTGAATATGTGATTTAAGTGGTGGGGAGGTATTTAGTTTTGGTATTTTGAGATCTAGAGTGTTTTACTCAAGCATACTTGCTATCCATTCAAGGTAGTTTGTAGCTAGGTAAGATAGACTGGTTGGTTTAATTTAATTCCTTTATATGTGAGATAGCATAATATTAATTTTATTCTCTTCTCCTTAATGGGAAGCTTACATAGCTCCTTTAGTTGTGGGGCGATGTGATCAACTTCTTTAACGAGGGAACTGTATCTTGTGTGCAGTCTGGACAACTCCACATGCAGGCCTCAACAGAGAGGTGATCACTGACTGCCTTACTTGTGCTAGAGGTCTGGAAATATTTTGGTTGCAATATACTGAGAAAGAAGTGTCTAATCTGGGGAGACTAAAGCTTTTTTCTGACCCCTTTGTTATGTCCAAGACTGACTTAGCCTGAGTTAAGAATGCGTTTAAAATTAGGAAACCGGCTTGGAGAGGAAGGTGAAATCGTTAAGACCTCCTTAGGGGCGGCCATGTTTAGTGGCACCTTGGTGTCCCCTTGGGCTAATTTGACCCAAGTAATGTGTTAATCTTCCCATGTGATGAGTCTACGCCCCAGAGCCTGCTTCATTTTACCTTCTTATGCAAATATTATATGGTTTATTCTAAGAGGGTTTTAGTTCTTCCAATTAGAGGATGTGATATCAGATGATGTGCTCATGCCCTGTCTTATCTGCAACAACTAAATTCTCCCTCTCATTGTAGCAGCATTTACTCCTTTTTGAAGGGTGCAGTTGCCAAAAGAAAACAGATGGTATTTTAATCTTAGGCACTTCTAGTCACACTTGGTCACTTTATCAGATGCTAACTAAGGGGCATCTGTTTGATGTATTTGTTAAGGCTTTTGCATTCCAATTGTGTGGGAATTTAACTCTGATCATTTGACTCAGGAGTTTTTTTTACCGTCTATTTTCATCATGCATTCATTTACTGTTTATGAAATCTGTGAGTAGACAAGGACACGGTAATGTTCTAATGATATATTAATGTTTTGCATTGTGCTTTTATGTCTGCTTCTTGCTGACGAAATCAAGTATTCTCAATCCGTATCTCCTCCCAGCAGAATGGTACAGCTTTAAGAGTGGCATTGAAAGCTTACTTTCATGACACTGGCTGGGAAACTGTTGAGGAAATTGTTCTCGCTTGCTAGCTCTTTTTACAGATGTGTGATGTGTATCATGCAATATTCAATTACCTGCAATATATTATGGATGCTGTGATTTTTAGTGAATACACTGGACTAACTTATCACATCTCACCCTTTGATTAATCTGAGTCACTCAACATAAAGCTTGCATGTGGTAGCAAATAAAGGACTCCGCCTACAACAAATAGGCAGAGTCACATCCAGCTTTGCACATTATGAGCATTTTATGCTAAATGGCAGTGGTTGCTGCCAAAAGACATAGGTGGCTCCTGTGTACTGTTGGCCAAATAAGAGTTCCTCCGTGCTTGTTGGGGTGACTGATTACTTTGCTGCGGAAGTAGGAGTAAATAGGGTTAGGCGATGTAGTTTTGAAATAGGGGAGTCAATCTTTCTTCATTGGAATGAAAAAGAAATATGTTGGCGGTGTAATTGTTTTTAAAGTGATGAAATTAATTGGTTATTGTTGAATAGAACTGGAGGTGTTCTCGGGGATGGAGATTATCTAGCAGTTAGGACTGATGTGAGGCCTGTAATGGAACGATTTGATAATGGAGTCGGGCATGGATTCATGTGGCACTCTTGGATTCATGCTGACCTTGCTGCAGCAGAGTACGATGGTCGAATGTTGTCATTAGTCTTTAACCTGTAACTCAGTCTACATCTGTGTGTTATGTAGTAGAGATTTCGTGTGTGATTGAGAAAACTCTGACTTGAAAGGAGTATTTGGTGACGATGCACGCTTTGAAGCCAGAATATTACTAGGTAAACTGTCAAACAAAAGGACAGCTGGCATAAATATTTACAGGTAAAAAGCAGATGGTGCCAAGTTCTTAAAAAAACTAACGTTTCAACCGACGTGAAATCTCCTTATTTGCTGTTGCATGGTTTGCGGGTATTGTGGTGTGAAACCTATTTTCTTGGAATTGCTCTATATTTGTGTCCAAAGCACCTTTGATATTGCAAGGTAGTTATAGCATCTTATTGATTTATGCCAGATACAAATAACTGGTTTTAAGGCTTATGGGTTTTTAGAACTACCAGGTGCTGTTAAAGCTATCATAATATAAATTGTCTTCATTTGTTGGTAAAGCACCTCAACAGCCAGATCAACTTGAGAGCACTGGAAATAAAGGGCTTTGGGGGTGAGTGAGGAATCATCTAGAGTATCCCTACCCGGGCGTTGAATGCAAGAAAGATCATTGACGAAGCTGAAGTATTTCAGTAAACTCTTTCCTTGACTGTTTGTCAGTAAACTAACAGTAGTCTGGAAAGATATAAACTCTGAGGGTTCAAAAAGGGCTTAATCTACCAGCGGTGTAATTTAGAGTTTTGACCAGGAGGACTTTGCACATGCATTTAAATTGTCAGAGCTAGGACTATGGTGATTGGTTTTGGCAAGTGTAGTATAGGTAAGATTCTGCTTAGGATGCAAAGATGGATCAACACAGATTTTTTTGATTTAGTTAACTTAAGGAAGGAGAGGGGAGGGTAATCTGCATGTTACAAACTTTTTTGTGTCTGGGGAGAGGAGAAACCACACAGAGAACCTGCAAACCGGAAGTCAAGTAGTGTACCCTGGGCCTCCGCAGGGGTTGAGTCTTGAAAGGATCAAGGTGGAGGCAGTTTTGATTCACTCGTATTTGGCTTTGGAGAGGGCATGACTTTATGGTGATCCACCACATCTTTCAGCATTCTGATTTGGACTTGAGCATCTTCCTTGCACATCTGCCAACCAAGATTTTAACTGTGAAGTATGTTCACAAGTTATATTATGTACATATTCAGGAAGGATGTTGATGGTGTCAATTTATGAGTAACTGCGGAAGAATTCATGAAGCAGAGGTTTTCATATTTACTTAGTGAGTCCGTTGTATAAAACGGATGTGAGTCAATGGAGTGCTGATTGTGTGTCCAAACGTGGTGATTCAAATGACTAGAACTTTGCATTGATATATTTTTGAGAGTTGCAGAGATATTGTGGGAACTTTTTTCAGGAGAACGCAAATACCAACAGGTGATGGAAGGAACTCCTTGGGATAGTACTCCAACACACCGTTGTTTTACCTAAAATGCTACATCAGATTAGGCTCATCCATTACAAACCAGCCTTGCTCTTATCCAGTAGGAACAGTTCAGCCCACACCTTTTCAGGCAATTCAGGGGCAATCCGATTACCAGACTCAAACTGTACCAAAGAGAGCCTTTCACAACTAGTGTCTTGTGGTTCACCTTACTGTTGGACCCAAAACTAAGTACCAAGGTCAGCACTTCACCCTCAGGGCAGGGAAGTGTAGCAATCTCAGGCTTACTCGGTGAGGTGGTGTGGGATTGAGACTCAGATTTCAACTAGCAATGTGCAATAAATCACTGTCCAACCAATGCATTTGTTTAAGAAGAAAAGGTACTTGAATAATGACACCATAACTACATTTTATTCGTAAAATGTAGAGTACACAGTAATGCTCACTGGTATACCTTTGGCAAAATTGCAATATGGGGGACTTAGCCAGTGTTGACTTAGACTGGTGCCAGACTTGCTTAGGTATTAGGTATTGTACTGATAGTCAATTTAGAGCAAGACGAATTGTTGTATGGAAACATTTGTAAGTTGCGTTTCCTGACATTCTTCTGGAATGGTAGCGAAAACCCCAAGAATGGCATGGACTGTTTATCAAGTAGAACATATATTGTCCCAGTGCCTCTTGCAAGCCCTGCAATGTGTATTATTTCATGCTATGCTTTCAAGTAGTCTGATGTGGGCTGCACCCACTTCTGCCAGCGGAGACTGGTGTGGTGCTATTCAGCATGTGTGCATGTTTGTACAGACCATGAAGAGAGGCAGCATTGACACTGCCCTGGCTCTGCTGACTTATCTGGTTCTCATCTCCGGGCTGGGGAAGGAGAACTATGCGCTGCCTGTTCCATTCATGGATTGAAATAACTTTCTTGCATGATCCTCCGACACATAGAAGCTCACAATCCTGGAAGAACAAAGACCTAACTACTGGTTGTAGTGGTCATCCAGTCGGAGGTGTATTTGTAAACCACCCACTGAGTCACTTTCAGGTCTTGATGAAACTGCTGACCACAGTTGTGATTCTTCTTAGTGCCCAGATGTCCCGGGCACTTAGTGACTAGGTCTGACTTTTATTGTTCACTAGGGACCTCACCATCTACCTTTTGCAGGTCTTCAGGCACCGATCATCAGAGGTGCTCTAAATGATCATATGCCCACAGCTGCAGCGAGTGCGTGATCGTAGTCTGGGGCCTCCTTGCAGGTATCCAGGGTCGCATGGCTTAACCACAAGCCCTGGCAATGCAGATCCTTCCCTGGGCTACAGTGGGCTAACTTAATTTCTTACCGCACAATTCCTCAGGACCACACTCCCTGCCGACCTCCTCCCCGACACACTTTCCAAGGTCCAGTATCCCTTCACAGTGATTAGTGGACTCCTTCCTGTGTGGATATTTCGAGGTGTCTTCCTAGCAAGATGCAGAAATTCCAGGTTCCTGTTCTCTAATTTGCAGGGGGAATTTGGCAGTCAGTGAACCCAACTAGCTGGTGTAGAACCCGTGGCAGTGTTAGATGAGAGGTTCTGGCTCCATGACTGGGGGTTTCTGCCCTATATTTATATTATCTTTTCAGACTGAGATTGTGTATTCTACAGTTCCAGCTGTGCAATCAGATTTGGGTGGTTTGCTACTTTGCGTATTCTGCCCAAACTGGTCAAGCATCAGTCTTTGTTCTCTAGTATTAGTAGGAAGTAGGGTGGGGCTGGGAGCTCACTGTCAGGGGAGCCTAAAACCAAGGCCACTTCTCAACCTGTTGGGGTAATACCTTTGTGGAATAATGGAACAAGACGGGGTCAATGGTTGTTCTTACATTTCAGAAGGGCCCTTTATCTCCCGTCCCAGACACCCTAGATTCTGGTCCCATAAAAATGACCTCCGAAATGTTTTAAAGGGGCCATGCAATTCACATTGTTGTTTGGCGGTCTCCTTCTGGTCTCCCACCGATGTACCATTCACACACATGAGATCCAAAATGTATTCCTGTGCTGCCACTGCCAAGCACTCCATATATGCTCCACACTCACCTTACCTCGAACTCGTAGTATAAACATAAATGTGACATCCATCTCCCACATGACCGAAGCGAAGGACACAGTTGTGGGGGACTGGCAGACCATTTAAAATGGGATCGGCCACTAGGCTGTTCTCACTGTGCAGGCAATGGGAAATACGGCCTGTACTACCTCTATAATCAGTCCATGCCACAACCGTCAGTCCTCCACAGTTCAATGTGCTGATAGTCATGCGTAGCACACATGGGCACAGTGCCAAGCTGTGTGTGTTTTTTTCTGATATAGAGAATCCAACCAGGACCCGGTAAACACTGGATGGACATGCAATATTGCTACTAATGTTTACAGAAGCTAAAACAACATAGGCCTGTGGATCTATTAATACACAGTGGCAGAGATATCCAGAAGCCATAGTAGTACTAGGGGTTTTTTACGGTGTAATTTTTGTTCCATGTCTATTGTCTATGAACTGCTGAAATGTTTCTATTGGTCTTGTATTTTTTTAATTGTGTCTGAAAAGTTTTGGTTTCGAATGTTTATGATTTGTCAAGGAATATTTCTTTGATTTTAACTGTCTTGTATTTTAATTGTTCAGATTCATGGTTTTTAATAAAATAAGACTGTAAACGATTTTATTTCTTTGTGGAAATTATCATATATTCCCCATAACACAGTGGACTATAGGTTCTTTTCCGTGTCTTTGTATATGTGTGTTTACACGGGTCTGTGAGGTTCATGAGCGCACTCCAGGGATTTCCCTTTGACTTACCAAGCTGTGTTCCGCCTTCTGTGTCAGTGAGTCATTGACATGCATACAAAACTAAAAAAAATCCATAGACTTCCTACATGGGAATTTGTGGGCGGATTGCATCCTCACCCATGTTTCCCATCCCAACAGTGGTGTTGGAGGGTCTGGCCATGGGAATGAAACTGCTCCGATCCCCTGACTTCATGAGAGGGCTCAGTTCACATTAAGACTTTAATCCTGCCGGATTCATTATTTAATTTCTATTCTTTGGAGTTGTGTAGGTGGATTGAAAACTTTGCATTTACCACCATTTCAAGTACCATCTATGAGAAAGACAAATTGGTGACGATCACTATTTTGCTCGAGCACATTGGTGACGTCTCTGTGTTCAAGGGAGGTGTTGAGGAAGTTCATGATGTACTTACAGGTCAGCATGTACAGTTCAATAACTATGGTGTTGCAAAAGTAACTATGGGGTTTGAGGTCAATGGGATTCCGTAAATCTAATATCTTTGATAATTTGTGCCAGCCTTTGGAAGTATCCCGACTGCATTGTGGGGCCTATCCATGGTGTCAATTTGGAGGATGTAAAAGAATACTTCTATAGTAATCTTTTACATACTCTCACATACTTTTGGAATTAACCTCCAAAACCTGTTAAATAGGTATATTGAGGGACTGTACATATGAAATTGGTATAAATCCAAAGAATGTTGCCGCCTTTGCACTTTAATTTGGCATTTTGTGGCCGATTTAAAAAAGCATCTAAGAGTAGGCAAACCAGTGTTCCTACACATACACTTAAATGCCTTTGTGAATAGGCCCCTCTATGACACTTTAAAGGCGGCTGTAAGTCTACTTGTAGAACCAATCATTGTAATTGAGAGAAGGTTTGGATGCTTTCCTGTGGTGTCCTGCTTTTGTGGTACGTTTCTTGTGTCTGACGGATGTGATTCACAAACAGATTTTGTTTCCCTATATATTATTATAGTTGTATTTAAGGTAGGGTTTGAAAATTTGCATAGCCTTTTCTTTGTACCAGTTGCAAATGTCTGCAAACGTAACAAAAAATTGCAACGTTTTTTCTCTTTGATGCATTGTGCAATTTGTGACTTAAGACAAATTGGCTCACATATTCTTATTTAATACTTACAAAATGGTTGTGCATAAGAATTTCCCTGTGAATTGCAGTTATGCATAGAAAACCTAACTTAGAGGTAAATCTGGGAGCAAAATGCCTACAAACATTTCCCTTAGAACATTAAAAGGATTTGCAAAAGGTAATCTTGAAGAGACATATTCTGCTCATGTGTTGCACCTTGGGTGGGTTCGACTAGAATCAAAATTATTTTGTAGTTTGGTGAAAATTATCTTTTGTTGTGGACACACCTTTGCACAGGCAAATAAAAGTGACAGGCATGCTGTAAACCAGAAAAAAACCTTAGCCCACAAATAGCTTGAACAAACGGACCATGCTACCGTAATATATGCATGCCATGTTTCATACGCCAAGTATCATCATTGCTCTTTTGATTTGGAGGTTAGTAAAACTTCTCCGTGTGATAAGTCATTGTAGTGCATTGTATGGCCTTGATTACCAGTTGGGTAGATCAGAATTTCCATGTGGTGGTTTGCTTCATTCAAACATGACTGTCCAGCTATTCCCACAACCAGTTTTCGTGGATGCGGGATCACCAGACCCAATGTTACCAGTGATAAATTCTTGCAGGTAAAATTGATTTGGGGCTTCATCTACAGCAGGAGACAGGGCTCAGAACTTTGCCACGACCATGCTTCTTCTCTGGCATAGGTGCTCCCAAAGTCCAGAGCGATTCTATCCTATCTGAATAATTCTTCCCCTCCCTCCCAGAAAACTCTTCACACATTTACCATTTGAGCATGGAAATTCCTTGACTGTACAGTTAACCACCATTCCCAGAGGTTTGACTGGGCAGTAATATTGAATTGATTTCATGTGGTCATCTTCTGCTCTTGTGATATGCACATTTCCCCTTTTCTGCTCACAGTTACAAAAGATTCTTTTGAGAACAGTTTAATAACAAACACCGATTTTCCATAAATATACGGTTATAATCCTTGACTGATCTTAAGATATGGATATCGTGGGAGGGACTGTCGAGCCAATGTCTACCTCCTCCCCACCGGCGAAATAGTGTATTTCATCGCGTCAGTAGTGGTGTTATTCAACTATGATGAGCGAACGCAGAGGCACTACCTTGGCCACACAGACTGTGTTAAATGGTAAGTATGAAGTTTCAAGCCTTGTGTTGATCATGCATGTTATTCTGTGTGATGAATTATACATACAATTAAAGTAGCGCAGAGGGCTAAGTTGAGCACAAAGAGCATATTGGTAATTGAGCTATTGTTTAGTAAAATTAATATATAATTTTTGTTGCGGGTTTGCTGTATCCCAGACTGTGACTTAAAACCCAGATAAAGTATAGGCAACATCCCTTAAGAAAAGTTCAGGTTTTGATTACTGTTGGCTGAATGTGATGTAAACAGTAATTATAATAGGAACAAAATGTTTATTTTTAAACTTTCACCATCCGTTATCATTTCAGATGGCTGTTTGTAGGAGAGTAGGGTCTGCTATCCTATGGTCACCCCAATTTTTGCTTTTTGCTTCACTGGTTTTCGACTTACTGAGGCTGTGGGCCTGCTAATCAGACCCCCAGCCTGCTGTTCTCTCTCTAAATTTATAATACATGTGCTATAGGTACATACCACAATTGGAAATGGACTCCTTGTCAGCCCCTGTACCATGCACTATAGGTGCTCAGGGCATAGGTGCCACCAAGGCCTACCAGGGGCTGAAGCATAGCTTTTGCCACCCCTGGCTGGTTCTTAAATTGACACAACTGGCTGATCACTCAGCTGGGGCAAGTGGGTGTAATCACCCCTTGCTTAGATATAGTATACCTATATCTAAACCTATATCTGGACACATATATAACCTGTGAGCCACTCCTATGGAAGGCCTCATCAATCCTGGAGGCAGAGTGCGTGGTTTTATGTGAGATGGAGCTCTGGCATGAGCTGAGCCTGTCTGCAGCTGTCGGGAACAACTCCCTAAGCTGATCCGGGATAATGCCATACCATATACTCTTAAGCGCCTTATAATCCTCGCGGTTATATAGCAACTTTGGTTTGGCTTTATCAAAACATGTCGTGTAAGGTGTCATACGAATTGGAATACTACCCCCTCGCCAGTTCTGGCGACGGGGGTAGCATTCCACCCTTCTAGAGGGAGAAGACATGTTACTTTACTGAAACGCGGTTGATTTAAAATGAGCCTCAGATCCACAAAATGGATGCCCCTGCCACAGACACGGGTCTGGCCTCCTGCTGCTGACCGAAACCCGGCAGAGGAGGCCTGGACAAAGAGTTTCCTGTCACAGGGCGGTGTCAAACCACCCCAGACAGGAGATAGTGGATTGGAGTAGGGAGGTTTCAAAGAAACCAGACACTGCCTGGGGAGCACAAGGCTGCCCCTTGCAGGATCCGGCCAAACCGGTTCTGGGGCCTCCCAGCCCCTGTCCCAGCGCGGCCAGGATCAAAGGAGAGGGGTGTAACCACCCCCTTCCTGGGTCCCACCCATAGGAGGGGACCTAGCAGGATGTCCAACCCCCTAGATTCGAATAAGAGGGGGAGCAGTCCCAACGGACTTCAGATCATCCTGAAGAAACATAAGAAACGAAATCTGGACCCTTCGACTTTCTACACGACGTGAGAAGACTGAAGAATCTCCCTTGTGGTCAAGGAGTGACCACCCTGTGCAAACAGGCACCATCCAGCCCTCGACCCTTGCTTTGTTGCAGTTCCCGCCGGAACTCGAGCGACAGAGATCGACGAGATCAAGCTTGCCTGCCTTCTACCTGCCCGATCCACAGTCCCTGCAGAGCTGACACCCGTGGAGGCGACCGGAAGCGTGGGGCACGCCATCTTGAAAAGGCCACGAGACGCTGACCGTGCAGCCCACGAGTGACCCTCGAAGCTGTACACCGGGGTTTGAGAAACCCCAGCCCCGAGCTCCACTTGCACCAAAGCTCACCCCTCCACACTCGACGAGTGCTGCGTGGGGCCCTTCTGCTTGTGTGCGCTCGACGCGTTGGCCCGGTCACTTGCCAGTTGGCTTGTGGCCCCTGTGCCGACGAAACTTGAAATACGACTTGCTTTTCTGGTTTCTCCAGATCTGCACCAGCTCCTGTGAAAAGGAGCACCCACTCTGACCCTCCTGGTTCGAGTGATAAGCAATCTCCCGGTTCTGCGTGGATTGCTTTTGCCAAGTGCTGTTTGCTGCAATCTTGAAGCCGACGGTGCTGACGGCGAGAGCCTACGTGGGACAGATCGTGACCTGCTCCTGGACGTCGCAGATGCCCCAGAGCCCACGTGACAGCGGAGAGAAGCCTATCGACAACCGCCTGATTGCGCCCGACATTGCCTGGTTCCGTCCTGGTTCCACCCTGGTCACTGCTGAGTGACCCAGACTCTGTCCCCTCTGCTTTCAGGTACTTTTCTACTTCGATCCACCCTTGGATCGCACCGGACACTTCTGCTTCACAGCGCCTGCAGCTGCAACAGCTTCAAGCACCAAGAACCTGCGTGACAGAACCCGACGCCACTTCGACCCTGTGCACCCACGGCCTGTGGGTGAGGTAACTTTGCAACGCCGGTGTCCTTACACTGGTACACACCTCTAGGGTCTGTGTCTAAAGTTTTGTGTTCCTAGGTTCAGCGGAAGTATCATTTAATTCACTTTATCCAACTTTTACGCACCATTGACTTTACATTGGTGCGCGCCGCACTTTCCGTGCTGCACCCGTCTCCTGTGGGCTACTCCCGACTTCATCATTGCTAGTCCTGACTGCTCCCAGCGAATCTCTAGGCCCTAGGCCTAACCATTGTTCGATAAGTGTTACTTATACCACTTTTTTAGTATATGGTTTGAGTGGCCACCCGCCCTCATCCATAATTGTGCAACTTTATATGTTTAACAGTGCTTTTGATTTAACGCTTGTGCCCCTTTCCTCATAAAGAGTACTGGGGAGTAATTTAGAAATAAATACATATATTTTTACAATATATACTTGTGTGGTGTCCTTTCATTTGATTACAGGATTGTATGTGGTAAAACAGCTCGCTTAACACGACCTCTTAAGTTAAGCCTTTAAGGCTGCTTAGTCCATGCTACCACTAGGATAGCTTGTCTACAAGGTTGACTTACAACCTGACATCTTTGGGGTTTGTTTGGACTGATACCCAGTGGTTCCAGAATTGGAAACACTACATATCAGGCCAACTTCTCACATTGGTGTGCAGCGGTGCGGATTTGAGCTTGCTGTTTGTTTTACCATTGCAATCTTTATCAAATTGAAAGATCACATCAAGTACCTCTAGGTACATATAAATCAAAAGCTTAGCATATTAAGTTCTACTGAACTTAGTAGTTGTAGATTAAAGGGATTAGCACACCCTGACTACAACTCACTAGCAAGGTACAGTAGGAAACCACTTAGTGTAGGTAAGTGCACCACTTACACCTCACTAGCAGTCATGTCTGATACAGGTAGGCCCTCAGGCTCTGCTCCTGTAGAAGTTGATCCTATATGGACAACATCCAGATATGACAACCTTAGCCACAAAGACCTGAGTGCCTTGTGCACAGCCAGGGGGCTAAAAAAGGGCAGAGGCCCTACCATTCCTTCCCTAATAGCTCTCCTAGAAAAGGATGACCTAGATAAGGTGAGTCAGGCTCCCTTAGAATCAGGTGAAGGGATAAACTCCCCTGAGAATGAGGATCTTCCAGATGATGATGTAGTAGAGGAGGAAGAGGAAGAGGAAGGCTCTGATTTAGAAGAGCCTGAAGATCAGGATCAGAGGGGAAACCAGGTACAGGTTGCCAGCCTTAACCAGGCCAACTTGGACCTACATGGGAATGGGGGGGGCCAGCACCACCCCAGATCTCATAACCAAATTCTCCCAGGTAATAGGAGGGAGAGATCTCTATCAGGGGACTCTCACCTTTCTAGTGCCTCAAGAGAATCTCAAAGAGGAATGACTTCCTCCCAGAGAAAAGAGCATAGGGCCAGGATGAGGGCTGTCCAACTCCAAATAGAAAGGGAAGAGGTAGCCTTGGCTCAAGCTAAACTTGCTTTAGCAAGAGAGAGAAAATTGTGTGGCTTAGATGCCACTGGTGGCAGCAAAGTTCCTAAAGAAAAAGACAGGGCCTATGACAATAGAAACCTGACAAAAATGGTGCCCCCCTACAAGGAAGGGGATGATATCCACAAATGGATGACTGCTCTTGAGAGGGCCTGCATGGTACAGCAGGTCCCTGAGGATCAGTGGGCAGCAATTTTATGGTACTCCTTTTCTGAGAAAGGGAGGGACAGGCTCCTCACTGTTAGACCTGAGGATGCCAAAAACTACTCTGTTCTGAAGAGTGCTCTTATTGAAGGGTTTGGCCTAACCACTGAGCAATACAGGTTGTTGTTCAGAGACACCCAAAAAGCACAGACTCAGGACTGGACTGATTTTGTAGATTGTGCCACTAAGGCTCTGGAGGGTTGGCTGCAGGGAAGTAAAGTTTCAGACTATACAGGATTGTACAATCTTATGATGAGAGAACAGATCCTTAATAACTGTCAGAACCAGCTGTTGCATCAATACCTTGTTGACTCTGATTTGACCTCTCCCCAAGAATTGGGAAAGAAGGCAGACAAATGGGTCAGAACAAGGATTAAGCAGAAAAACCAGAACCAAGGTGACCAGAAGAAAACAGACCAGAAGGGTGGGAATCAGAAAGATAAAGAAAAGGACCAGAAGTCTTCAGGCCCCCAAACTAGCAATAAGGAGGGGGGTTCCCAAAATGGAAACAAGAAAAAGAAGAATGATGGCCCAAAGAAACCTTGGTGTAATACCTGCAAATCAGTTTCACACTGGGGCAGTGAATGCACTAAGAAAAATCCAGTCCCCACCACTGCAGCTCCTAAAGCACCTGCACCCCCTAGTACAGTTAACAGTGGTGGTACACAGCCAAAGGGTTTAGTAGGGTTGACCCTGGGTACTGAGGTGGAATCTGGCCTAGTCAGAATCCCCACACAGGCAGTTCTCCTATATGATGTGGACTTATCTTTGCCCACTGCAGTAAGCCCCAGTAACCTGGGCAAATATAGGCAGACTCCCTTAATTAATGAGAAACTGGCTCAGGCCTACAGGGACACTTGTGCCAGTGTCACAATGGTGACACCTGGCTTTGTGGATCCTGGACAGATTGTACTAGGTGAAAGTTACCTAGTGACCAATGCAAGCAACTCCACTACTTCCCATAGTGTGGCTGTTGTGAACTTCTCCTGGGGAGGGGTAGATGGCCTAAAGAAAGTTGTTGTGAGTGCAGACCTCCCAGTAGACTGTCTGTTAGGCAATGATCTTGAAAGCTCAGTTTGGTCAGAAGTGGAGTACAGGACTCATGCAGAAATGCTAGGGATTTCAGCTCATGTCCTTGCAGTGACAAGGTCTCAGGCTAAGAAGTGCCTTCCTGAACCAGTGGTGGATCTTGAAACAATAGACCAACCACAACCCAAGAGGAGGAGCAAGAGGGTTAAGGCTGTGCCTTCCCACTTGCCCCAGGTTGAGGATCAAGTTTCACAGGAAACTGATTCTGCAGTCCAAGAGGAGACTGTCTCAGATGAGCTTGAACCTGAACAGGTTGAGTTTCTGGGGACAGGGGGACCCTCAAGGCCAGACCTGGGGCAGGCTCAATTAGATTGCCCTTCACTTGAACCCCTCAGACAGCAAGCTGCTGCTGAGGCTGCAGGGAATGCTCAAGGTACCCATAAGGTGTATTGGGATGAAGGGCTCCTTTATTCAGAGGCTAGAGACCCCAAGCCTGGCACAACCAGGAGGTTGGTCATACCTTTGAAGTTTAGGGGCTTCCTTCTTACCTTGGCCCATGATATTCCCCTTGCAGGACACTTAGGCCAGAATAAGACTTGGGACAGGCTTGTTCCACACTTTCACTGGCCTCACATGTCAGAAAATGTCAAGGAGTTTTGTCGCTCCTGTGTCACTTGCCAAGCCAGTGGTAAGTCAGGTGGCACAACAAAGGCCCCCCTGATACCACTACCTGTGGTGGGGGTACCCTTTGAAAGAGTTGGAATAGACATTGTGGGTCCCATGGATCCTCAAACAGCATCTGGGCACAGATTTATACTGGTGGTAGTGGATCATGCCACCAGGTACCCAGAGGCAATTCCCCTGAGGACCACCACAGCTCCTGTGGTGGCAAAAGCCCTCATTGCAGTTTTCTCAAGAGTGGGCTTTCCAAAGGAGGTTCTTTCAGACAGAGGTACTAACTTTATGTCTGGATACTTAAAAGCAATGTGGAAAGAGTGTGGAGTAAACTATAAGTTTACCACACCCTACCATCCACAGTGCAATGGGCTTGTGGAAAGGTTCAACAAGACCCTAAAGGGAATGATAAAAGGTTTACCAGAGAAGCTTAGGCGGAAATGGGACACCCTTTTACCCTGCTTGCTCTTTGCTTACAGAGAGGTCCCACAGAAGGGGGTTGGCTACAGCCCTTTTGAACTTTTGTTTGGCCACCCTGTAAGAGGTCCATTGAGTTTGGTGAAGGAAGGATGGGAGTTACCTCTCAAAAAGCCTAAACTAGACATTGTGGACTATGTACTTGGTCTCCGCTCCAGGATGGCTGAATACATGGAGAGAGCATCCAAAAACCTTGAGGCAAGTCAGGAATTACAGAAAGCCTGGCATGACCAAAAGGCTGTTATGGTTGAGTTCCAGCCAGGACAGAAGGTGTGGGTGTTGGACCCAGTGGGGCCAGCAGCTCTCCAGGACAAGTGGACTGGACCCTACCCTATCATTGAAAAGAAGGGAGAAGTCACCTACTTGGTTGACTTTGGTACCCCTAGGAGCCCCCACAGGGTGCTCCATGTGAACAGATTGAAAGCATTTGTTGACAGGGAGGACATGAGTCTCCTCATGGCCACAGATGGGGAACAGGAGGAAGAGAGTGACCCTCTCCCCGACCTGCTTTCCCAGAACCCTGATGATGGTTCAGTTGAGGGAGTAGCCTTGGCAGGCAGCCTCACTGAGCAGCAACAGGTGGACTGCAGACAGGTGTTGCAGGCCCACAGACAATTGTTTTCACTCACACCCAGTCAGACTAACTGGTGCACCCATGAGGTGGACACTGGTGACAATCTGCCTGTGAAGAATAAGATCTACAGGCAACCTGACCATGTCAGGGATTGTATAAAGGCTGAGGTGCAAAAGATGTTGGAGCTTGGAGTGATTGAGCCATCAGAGAGCCCATGGGCTAGCCCAGTGGTCCTTGTGCCAAAACCTCATACCAAAGATGGGAAGAGAGAAATGAGGTTTTGTGTGGACTACAGAGGTCTCAATGCTGTCACTAGGACAGATGCTCATCCCATTCCAAGAGCAGATGAGCTCATTGATAAATTGGCTTCTGCCAAGTTTCTGAGCACATTTGATTTGACAGCTGGCTACTGGCAAATCAGACTAGCGGAGGAGTCAAAAGCCAAAACAGCATTTTCGACCCCTAGTGGACATTATCAGTTTGTGGTAATGCCCTTTGGCTTGAAGAATGCACCTGCCACTTTCCAAAGGTTGGTGAACCAAGTCCTTGCTGGGTTGGATGACTTTTGTGCAGCATATCTAGATGATATTGCTGTCTTTAGCTCCACCTGGGAGGATCACCTGATCCACCTGAAGAAGGTTCTGGAGGCCCTGCAAAAGGCAGGCCTGACTATCAAGGCTACTAAGTGCCAGATAGGGCAGAGCAAGGTTGTGTACTTGGGCCACCTAGTAGGTGGGGGTCAAGTTCAACCACTGGAGAGCAAGATCCAGACCATACAGGACTGGGCTCCTCCAACTACCCAGACACAAGTCAGAGCCTTCTTGGGCCTGACTGGGTATTACAGAAAATTTGTAAAGAACTATGGGTCCATTGTGACACCATTGAATGACTTGACATCCAAGAAGATGCCCAAAAAGGTTCAGTGGACAGTTAGCTGTCAAAAGGCATTTGATGACCTGAAGAAGGCCATGTGCTCTGCACCTATCCTGAAGAGTCCTGACTACTCCAAACAGTTCATTGTACAGACAGATGCTTCTGAGTTGGGGGTGGGAGCTGTGCTTTCACAACTTAATCAAGATGGTCAAGACCAGCCCATTGCTTTTATTAGCAGAAGGCTGACCCCCAGGGAGAAACGTTGGTCAGCTATTGAGAGGGAGGCCTTTGCTGTGGTTTGGGCCCTGAAGAAGTTGAGGCCATACTTGTTTGGTACTCACTTCCTAATTCAGACAGACCATAAGCCCCTCTTGTGGCTAAATCAGATGAAGGGTGAAAATCCCAAACTGCTCAGGTGGTCCATTTCCCTACAGGGGATGGACTTTACAGTGGAGCACCGCCCAGGGACTGACCATGGTAATGCAGATGGTCTCTCCAGGTACTTCCACTTAGAACATGAAGACTTATCTGGTCAAGGTTAAGTTTAATGTCCCTGCGTTTGGGGGGGGGTTATGTAGGAGAGTAGGGTCTGCTATCCTATGGTCACCCCAATTTTTGCTTTTTGCTTCACTGGTTTTCGACTTACTGAGGCTGTGGGCCTGCTAATCAGACCCCCAGCCTGCTGTTCTCTCTCTAAATTTATAATACATGTGCTATAGGTACATACCACAATTGGAAATGGACTCCTTGTCAGCCCCTGTACCATGCACTATAGGTGCTCAGGGCATAGGTGCCACCAAGGCCTACCAGGGGCTGAAGCATAGCTTTTGCCACCCCTGGCTGGTTCTTAAATTGACACAACTGGCTGATCACTCAGCTGGGGCAAGTGGGTGTAATCACCCCTTGCTTAGATATAGTATACCTATATCTAAACCTATATCTGGACACATATATAACCTGTGAGCCACTCCTATGGAAGGCCTCATCAATCCTGGAGGCAGAGTGCGTGGTTTTATGTGAGATGGAGCTCTGGCATGAGCTGAGCCTGTCTGCAGCTGTCGGGAACAACTCCCTAAGCTGATCCGGGATAATGCCATACCATATACTCTTAAGCGCCTTATAATCCTCGCGGTTATATAGCAACTTTGGTTTGGCTTTATCAAAACATGTCGTGTAAGGTGTCATACGAATTGGAATACTACCCCCTCGCCAGTTCTAGCGACGGGGGTAGCATTCCACCCTTCTAGAGGGAGAAGACATGTTACTTTACTGAAACGCGGTTGATTTAAAATGAGCCTCAGATCCACAAAATGGATGCCCCTGCCACAGACACGGGTCTGGCCTCCTGCTGCTGACCGAAACCCGGCAGAGGAGGCCTGGACAAAGAGTTTCCTGTCACAGGGCGGTGTCAAACCACCCCAGACAGGAGATAGTGGATTGGAGTAGGGAGGTTTCAAAGAAACCAGACACTGCCTGGGGAGCACAAGGCTGCCCCTTGCAGGATCCGGCCAAACCGGTTCTGGGGCCTCCCAGCCCCTGTCCCAGCGCGGCCAGGATCAAAGGAGAGGGGTGTAACCACCCCCTTCCTGGGTCCCACCCATAGGAGGGGACCTAGCAGGATGTCCAACCCCCTAGATTCGAATAAGAGGGGGAGCAGTCCCAACGGACTTCAGATCATCCTGAAGAAACATAAGAAACGAAATCTGGACCCTTCGACTTTCTACACGACGTGAGAAGACTGAAGAATCTCCCTTGTGGTCAAGGAGTGACCACCCTGTGCAAACAGGCACCATCCAGCCCTCGACCCTTGCTTTGTTGCAGTTCCCGCCGGAACTCGAGCGACAGAGATCGACGAGATCAAGCTTGCCTGCCTTCTACCTGCCCGATCCACAGTCCCTGCAGAGCTGAGACCCGTGGAGGCGACCGGAAGCGTGGGGCACGCCATCTTGAAAAGGCCACGAGACGCTGACCGTGCAGCCCACGAGTGACCCTCGAAGCTGTACACCGGGGTTTGAGAAACCCCAGCCCCGAGCTCCACTTGCACCAAAGCTCACCCCTCCACACTCGACGAGTGCTGCGTGGGGCCCTTCTGCTTGTGTGCGCTCGACGCGTTGGCCCGGTCACTTGCCAGTTGGCTTGTGGCCCCTGTGCCGACGAAACTTGAAATACGACTTGCTTTTCTGGTTTCTCCAGATCTGCACCAGCTCCTGTGAAAAGGAGCACCCACTCTGACCCTCCTGGTTCGAGTGATAAGCAATCTCCCGGTTCTGCGTGGATTGCTTTTGCCAAGTGCTGTTTGCTGCAATCTTGAAGCCGACGGTGCTGACGGCGAGAGCCTACGTGGGACAGATCGTGACCTGCTCCTGGACGTCGCAGATGCCCCAGAGCCCACGTGACAGCGGAGAGAAGCCTATCGACAACCGCCTGATTGCGCCCGACATTGCCTGGTTCCGTCCTGGTTCCACCCTGGTCACTGCTGAGTGACCCAGACTCTGTCCCCTCTGCTTTCAGGTACTTTTCTACTTCGATCCACCCTTGGATCGCACCGGACACTTCTGCTTCACAGCGCCTGCAGCTGCAACAGCTTCAAGCACCAAGAACCTGCGTGACAGAACCCGACGCCACTTCGACCCTGTGCACCCACGGCCTGTGGGTGAGGTAACTTTGCAACGCCGGTGTCCTTACACTGGTACACACCTCTAGGGTCTGTGTCTAAAGTTTTGTGTTCCTAGGTTCAGCGGAAGTATCATTTAATTCACTTTATCCAACTTTTACGCACCATTGACTTTACATTGGTGCGCGCCGCACTTTCCGTGCTGCACCCGTCTCCTGTGGGCTACTCCCGACTTCATCATTGCTAGTCCTGACTGCTCCCAGCGAATCTCTAGGCCCTAGGCCTAACCATTGTTCGATAAGTGTTACTTATACCACTTTTTTAGTATATGGTTTGAGTGGCCACCCGCCCTCATCCATAATTGTGCAACTTTATATGTTTAACAGTGCTTTTGATTTAACGCTTGTGCCCCTTTCCTCATAAAGAGTACTGGGGAGTAATTTAGAAATAAATACATATATTTTTACAATATATACTTGTGTGGTGTCCTTTCATTTGATTACAGGATTGTATGTGGTAAAACAGCTCGCTTAACACGACCTCTTAAGTTAAGCCTTTAAGGCTGCTTAGTCCATGCTACCACTAGGATAGCTTGTCTACAAGGTTGACTTACAACCTGACATCTTTGGGGTTTGTTTGGACTGATACCCAGTGGTTCCAGAATTGGAAACACTACATATCAGGCCAACTTCTCACACTGTTTGTAAGAACAATTGCTTAAGACTTTTAATAAACAAGTCTTACCTCTGTTTGCCCCCACCCACACACACACACAAACTTTAATTAAACACAGAATTAAGCAATCCGCTGTACAGTAAGATCTAGCAAACAGAGATGGTTCATTTCTGACACCTGGGCAAGATTTTAAACCTATCTTAAGTATTTTCTGTTAATGAGTTTTCCCTTTTTTTTTAATGTTTTTAATACCATGTGCAAAAATATCCTTAATGGTAACTTGTGATATTTAAACTGAAAAGGGGGATAAATAGACTTACAAACTTAATTGTGGAAAATTGAAGCAGTGTTAAAAATTTGCAAACCCTGCTTTTTGCCAACTTTGTGAAGGTTTTTTTTATTGTTGCAAAGTTGGTGAGATTTAAAAAACAATTAGTGGGAGAAAATCCTGCAAAATTTACTTTGAAAATAAATTGGAAAACGCACCTTCATTATATTCTTCCACTGGTCCTTTCATGTTGTAAATTAAGTCTGCATGTCATATTTTGAGACCGTGACAGACCTAGTGAAGTTGCCAAGTCTGTCACTTTTGCAAAACAAATACCCCAGTAAAGCCCGTTTATAGTGATTTTCTCTCGAACAATACAGAATAACCTGACATGTATTGGTACTAACGAGGGCAGCTGTCTATTTCTTAGGTCCCTTGTTCTTTTATTCTGTTTTGCTTAAGGAAAACAAAACAAGCACAGCATCATAAAAGTCCAGTAGTGGGCTCTAGAAAAGTTGTGCTTTTGTGCTAATTTCGAAGGATATCTGATCACCTGTAATGATTGTGTTAATATCCAGATTAAACAACCAGTAATGCCCGGCAGCGGGCTGCAATTCTACATTGCTTCACATGAACTGCTCAGCATTAGAGTCTTTAAAAAAAATGCAACTGAAAAGCAGTTTGTTGTCTCCTTGAAATGACCTTGGATGCTTTCTCCTAGTCTTGCGATCCACCCGGACAAAATCAGGATTGCCACCGGACAGATCGCTGGAGTGGACAAGGATGGACGGGTGAGTGAGGATGCAGCGACGACCGTGGGTGCCAGACACCAGCACGCTTGTGCATCCTTTTCCCACACACATGTGGTATTTGGAAGCCATTAGAAGAGGGGCCGCCTCCCCTCCGGGTAAACACGGTCATAAAGCGGAGGTCTCGCGGCCGACCCCCGAGCTGTGCACACTTAGCTGCTGCCTCGCAGTTTCCGCTTCTCTGCAGATAAACAGTGCCAGGCTGGCCGCTGGGAGTTCCGTTCCATCGCTACCTTCACTTTTTCGTCGCATCTCTAAATGCGCCTTTACTAAATGACGTTAACTTCATTTCTAAATTCTATGCACTTTGTTTTTTTCTTTCCAAGTTAAGTATTTCTTTGAGGTGCGTGGTTTTCGTGTCTTTTAATTCATTACCTCAAAATCTCGGTATGGATGAGGAGTGAAAAGTGTTCTTAATGAGGTAGGTCCCTCAGGTCAGAATGAGAGGCAAGGGTTGTGTTTTGACGTTTTGGGTCGCTCTGATCTTTTTATGGGCCTCGACGGTTCTTTTTGTAGGTCTTGACAGTCCATGTAGGTCGCAACAATTCTTCCTACACTTCCTGTAGCAAGCATAGTGCAACTGTTGGTTCAACTCTGACAAGTTTATCACGCGGGTTTCATGAAACAGCAGGTCTCTTACCTCTATGGTAAGGTCTGGTGCATTTTCACACCCTCGATGTTCTAGCCAGGGCAGCGCTTCATGTCTTTTTAAGGATTGAACCCAAAGAAAGCTCAGGGCTACCTGGCATCTTCCAGTCTGCTGTCTAGCAGGCAGCTGGAGTTTCACTTCTCAGCATGTTGTTCTGGTCTTTGCATTATTCTGCGCTGGTAGAATTTGCGTTCTGATCGATCAAGTTAAAGTCCGCTTCATCGACAGTTCAGATATAATCCCAGTATTATTAATTGATCCGATGAAGCACACAAGCTATGTAAGTGTAATGGTTGGCGTTGGATTCGGTCCCACCCGTTTTCCTGGAGTTAAATTGTGGCTGATTTCCAGGGCCTTCCCCTGTGCCTCCTCGCTGAGAGTGGGGCCTGCATGAGAGGTCACTGGAGCAGGTTTCATGAGTGAGCGTTGAGGGGTCGCCTGGTGCTGAAGGCAGATGCTGCTAAGAATGTGGCTGGTCCAGTTGGTGACGGACAGATTCTGATTCAGCCTGTGGTGGGCTCTTCAGGGCTATTGACCTTAAAAGCTTCATAGACAGAAATAGAATCCGGCATTTTCTCATCTGTTGTTAACTGGCAATTTTAGAGCAAAAGCATTGTGACTCAATTGTTTTATTAGTCTTTTGCAATTTAAATTCAGCTTTTAGATGTATGATGGACTGTGAGCAGTGGTCAAGACCACTGCTTCAGTCACAGGCATGCATACACGTGTGCCAACTTGAACCCCAGAAAAAAGGACAGGTTGACTTGCAGCTTGGGTGGGAAGGAGCCGCGGGCTAGCACTGGTGCTGTTGTGTCTCCTCATCTATAGAGTAACTGGGGGGGATTGACGCAAAGCTTCTCAGCCTTTCATGGGAACACACGTGCCCCCCCTCCAATTTCGAAACAATACTTTAAGTCCAGGCCATAGTGGCCCCACTCGTTTCATCTAATGGCATTCTGCTGTGATTTCAAAGAGCTTGGTGTGTTTGCATGGGACAAGCCTCTTTTTGATGGAAAGTAAATGATGCAGATGGTGGCAAGGTAGCTCAGCGAGTTGAGCGCACTCTTGAGTTCTGTGTGTGATTTGCAGCTCGCAGGATTGAACCATAGCAAAGCTGAACCAGCCTTCCAAGGTTGATTGTATAATAATACTGTACTTAATGACGTTATTTGTTAAGCGCTGTGGATAAAATCAGTGTGTAAATAACAGTTTAATAAGGACGAAAGGAAAAATTATCTAAACTAGTCTTTTAAAGGAGTGATAGGTTGTGGGCCTAACCCTAGTAGGTGCAGATGATTGCGCAGCAGTCACTTTTAGGAACATCTCACACATAAAGCACATTACACAGGAAATGAAGGTGCTTGTGTTCTGGTTCTGGCCGGTGAGGGCGAGACTATGATGTGGTGTGAATGAGGTAGAATGCCTGCTAACCGTATTCTAATTGTAATTGCATGTATGTAGCACTTACTACCCCTTGCGAGGTGTTGAAGCGCTTTACTGAGGGCAGCACGCTGCTGCGGTATCCAAGGCCAGTGGATAATCCAGTGGTGATTGGTTACCGACATTATTGCTGCACTGTAAGGAAAACCATGTCATGAATTTGCTCCAGTTTCTTTGTAGTGGGACAATTTTAGTAGCAGGGCTGTGACGTCATTAGTTTTGGGGTAATGGGCGTGCATGCAGATGTTTGGTGGAGTAGCAGGGCCCTGTTCTTAACACATCTCCGCTTTCCGCAGCCTCTCCAGCCCCACGTGCGGGTCTGGGACTCCGTCAGCCTGTCCACGCTGCAAGTCATCGGTCTGGGGACGTTCGAGCGTGGAGTTGGATGTTTGGACTTTTCCAAAGCAGTAAGTACTATTAATTATACTTTATTTCCAATTATTTTACAAAGCGCTCGCCTCACCACAAACTGTGAAACGCCGTCAATGCTTTTTTATTCTTAAACCTGTAATAAACGACATGAGTTGGATAAAGACGACAAGGCATATTTTACAATTAATATTGCAATAAAAGTGTCTTAAATCGTAGATGGCGAATCGGTAATGCATTTTATTATGGTTTATTCAACTTCGTGCTTTGAAAATAAATTGCGTACTGGTAAATGGCACGAGCTTTGTGATCTGTGGCATACAGAATGTCCATGCCTAGAAAGAGTTGGCAGCTTTGGAAGCCGTACCTTCCAGGTTGGTGGATGGGGTATGTTTGTGCCATCCACATGGGCTTCAATGATAAACAGTCATTGGCAATGCCAGAAGGTCTGGTTATAATGTAATGCGCCCTTCATTCTTACAGGCACACAGCTCACTATGCACTCACATGGGCAGGTTCTTTTACTTCAAGAAAGAGTGTCTGCCTTCTCTGGTTTGGTGGACACAACTTAGAGTGTTTGAGAAGGGGAAGGAGCATTTCAGAGGGCACCTAGGACTGAAGCCAAGAGCTGAAATGATCTGTGCAAGTGCCAGCAAAAGCCTTAAGCACCGTGCAAAGTGTCTTAAGATCTGTTTATTCACTCATAACCTGTGGAGGAAGTCCAACTGGAATTTAACAGAAGCACACAAGGCAGTGGCAGCTTTCGGCATTAGTAATCGTGGGGCGGGGGGAGGGAATACAAACAAAATGGAGCATAATTCAAATAAATAAAATTGCACTTACCTGCCGCTCTGACGGATGCCGCCTCACACCTCGCTGACAATAGTCCACTCCAGCTGTACACGGCACATGCTCCCAGATGCCAGTACTATTCCCAGCATGAGAGAAGCACTGGGATTGGTCTTAGCAGCCTGGTTTGCCGCTCAGACAGTAACTGGGAGTCTGGCGTTTCTCCAACCCAGCTGTGCAACCGAAGTGCGCATGACAATTTGGCCAAACCGTCATGTGCACTTAAAAAAGTCCACTCCCCCTGCCATGCCTGTCACAGGGGATTGCCTGGTCCTGCCCCGTTGAAGGCTCGAACAAGCAGCAAAAATAAATTGCTAATAGAATGCTTTTATTATAATTTTATTTTTCATTTTTAGCAGGGGGCAGCGCTCCTCCGCAATTACGCAGGAGCCGCCCCTGACACTAGGGTAAATTAAGTAAATGTGTGAGCCGCATTTTGCTAAGTCTGTAAGTGACAGATAACCTATTTAGGTAAGTTGAACATGACTGCATTCCTGAAAAAAACAAACCGGAAGATTGTCATAGGTAGGACCCTGAGAAGACCAGAATAGCAGTTCTTCTATTAGCCACCGCAAATTATAGTACACCCTACTTCGATTTAGGCTCAGTAGCAAGTGTAGCAAACAGTGTTGCACCGTGCATTCAATATGTGCAGCTGTCATCTCCTTGAGACTGCGTGTAACTATGCCCCAGAAAGCCCCCAGATCCAGACACCCTCATGCTAAATGCAGGAAGTTTGCCTCGGCTACCGCAGACCTGGGGCATACAACCAACCTTGTTGAATATAATCCATGCAGCCTCTTTGGTGAGAGATAAGCTCGGTGCAAGACCTAAAAGTGCCTCAATTTGAATCTTGCATTGCTGGAGATTCCTCACACTAGTGCGCAAGTATTTTATCCAGTATTGGTCAGTCAAGGGCTTTTCCAGGTCTCCGTCCCAACTTTGCCTAGCCACCATCCGGACTGCCGCCTATTCCGACACGTTATGATTTAACAAAAAGGGGTAACCCTGTGTCCCTCAGAACCTGGGTATGTGTGGTTAAACAAGAAATGGTTCTGTCGGGTGGTCGAACAAATTACTTTAAGTTAAGGCAATATTAGCTCATCAATTATGCAGAAGAATGATGGTTAATTACATTCAAATACACCTCTCTGAGAACAGATTTAGTTCAAGATTTTTATGTAAGAAAAGTCACCATTGTAATACACTGGAATTTCTTCATTCCTTATTAAACTCAATAACTGTTAAAAACATGTGAATAGTGACTGTTGGTGAACAAAGTGAATAGTGAAACCAATTCAGTGACAATTATTTACAAATTTATACAGTGTTGTACATAGGTAGTTGGGGGGGGGGGGGGCAAAGCTGTAGTTTAGGAGGTCAGAGTTCTGAGTAAATACTCCAAGGACACAGATGATTATTGCGCCTGTTCCCGGAGGTTTCTTGACCAATGAAAAGCGTCGACGTTTCGAGCTGCTGCATTCATTGACAGACGGCGCTCGTTGTATTCGGAGACAGCGCTCTCAATTCCGATCCAGGGGTAGACCTTCGGGCTTCCGTCCAGGCTGTGATAATTACCTCCTGTGATTACAGATCCCCTTGTCCGTTCCCCTTCCCTGTCTTGATAAAGACCCTCTGTGACCACCAACTGGGGCACTTTAGGGTCGAAACGTCGACGCGTACCACTATAGATAGACACTCAGGCTTTTGGTAGCTGAACTACACTATATTCTTTTACATAGTACACAAAATCATCATTATATGGAGTTGTTTTCAGTCACTGCCCTGTGAAAGAAAGATCCTCCGAGGGCAATTCTAAAACAAGACATTAGTAAGTGGTTGACGGTGGCGCCAGGAGTAAACTACAATCTCTAGAAGCTCCACGTGTGTCGGCAAACACCCTTGAATGGTCCTGTTCTCAACTGACTTCAATGAGTTATTGAATGGCACAAGTTCACACGCGTTTTCTACAGTTTGTTTGCTTTACAGCATTGAAGTTGGCCAACAATAGTAGTGGTCAGTACTTGTTATCCTAGCATGCGCTTCTGATTAAGTTATCCTAATAGTCGCAAAGGTCATGTAACAAGAAGCTGCAACACGATTTCTGTGGCTAAATGTTTTATTAAATCATACAGATTAGATGTGAATGTCCCTGGATAATCTTTTTCTGTTTTTGCAAGGATTCAGGTGTACATTTGGCTGTTATCGATGACTCCAACGAGCACATGCTGACCGTATGGGACTGGCAGAGGAAATCCAAGATAGCGGAGATAAAGGTAAGGGCGTAGAATCTATGAATGTGCATTGTATATTCACATGAGATAGTCTTATACTGCAAACTACACTCCAATTCGTTCCTTCCCTCACACATGCTAATTTATTTATAATGTGTGTGGGCCTAACCTGCAGCTGCCATGTTTGCAGGTTGCTGCGCTAATCTGTTTTTCATCTGTAAATAGAGCTTCTATTTTTTACCCACCTTTTGTTTTGGCGCACATTTGTGGTAAGAGACCTGAAGGCACTTTATTAACATACATACACACTGGCTTTTCTCAATATTCACTATCCTTGATGCATTTTATGCCTTTGAGGATTCCATTACTTGGTTGTACAACACTTCCACGTTAAGACTTTTTGTTGGGCCCGTCAATTGGAACATCTTTAATATGTTTACCCATTTTTTGCTAACCCAAGTCTGCATGATGATAAACAAAATTGAATTATTGGTTACACTTTCAACAATTGGGAGCGCACACAGAGTAAAGCTCAAGGTGCCTCGAGTCAGCCAGCAAAATATTAACAAAGCATACCTTGAAAAAGCAGTAATGAAGCCATTCATTCCCTTCTGTTCTTCGTTTTAGCTCACATTTTTTCTTTTGTCTTGCAACATGGGGTTTCATATCAAACCAGCCTATTCCTTCCATGGTAGGAAAGACACTGTGATAGTTTGGTAGCTATTCAATGGTCTACTGCATACCATTAAAGTATGACATATTGTATTGTAATTGTATTTATACAGCGCTTACTACCCCAGACAAGGCATCAAGGTGCTTTTTGGTGAGAAGCACGCTACTCTGGAACCCAAAAAGGAATAGTGGTGGATTAGTAAACTGACATTTTAGTTAATTTGAGTGGTGGACATGTAAGTCTAATAATGGATTATAAAGGGGGAATAGAAGAGGGAAGAGTCTAGAAAGTTTTTACTGGGAGACCATAGTAGTAGGAGGAGTTTTGGAGTGAGTGAAAGGAGGGAGAGATGAGGGAAGAATTTAGATGGGTTTTCTTGGGAGATCACAGTATTAAAATTAGGTTTGGGGTGAACCAAGGAGGGATAGAGAAGGGTTTAATTGATGGACTTTCACTATGAAAAATGAATACCCCTTCACAACTGCCATTCTTGCTGCAACATTGAACGGCGAAGCACTACTCTGAGGATTTTCAGTGTTCATTGCGTGGCATCTGACTATTGGTCCTTAATTTGCGTCACGTCTTATCCCTCATCGCCTCTTTTTAGATGTATACTTCTTTGGCTAAACAGTGATCTTCAGCTCTGCGGAGTAAAAGAAATCCGAGACGTGAGAATTAATGGGAGTGGCTTAGCATGAGAGATGGGGAGTAGTGAGAAGGGTGGTAGAAATAGAGTTGAGGTACAAAGATATGCGAAGTTGGGAGAGATATGAAGTGAGAGAAAGGTGAGTTCACGTGAAAGAAAGATTCAGAGGAAAAGGCGAGTAGAGGAAAAATGTAGGGAAATGAAGTGTCAGAGTGAGATATAGAGGGAGGAAGAAGGTAATGTAGAGAGAGGGAGGGGGTGGGCAACTGACCTTTGAGGTAGTGAGACAGATAAGGTAGACAGAGGTGAGTTAGAGCTAGAGAGGTAAAGATAGTCTTGTGAGAGGTGAGGTAGGAAGAGTATGGAGAGATGAACGGCAGAGACTGGTGAATTAGAAAGAGGGGGTTTGGGATGCAAATGTCCTCTGCATGGTTATGGATGTGTATCCCTGCCCTAAATGCCCAACTGTACTGTTGTCTGGCAAATACGGATAATGTGTGTGCCGCATGACATAGGCCTGTCTCACGTATTCTGGTGTTTTTGGATTGAGATGGGTGCCCAAATCCCTACTTTAATATCGGTGATAGGATACTGCCTTCACCTAGAGTTAAGAATCTTGTTTGCGCTGGTGGCAGCATACGATGTAGTGATGAGGAGTAGTGAACAGGTCCTTTTTAACCTGTGTCATTGGAGTGAGGCCTTCTGACTCGCTCACCCTTTTTCGGTCGAGGACCGGAAATGCTGGCTTGCCAGCTTCTGGGAGGAGATCGTATGCTTCTTAGTAGGGATTTGGAACCCTCCTCCCTCGCCCGTCTCACCTCCATTGGCTGGCTTCCTAAATGGAGGCCAGCCATTGGAGGAGAGAGCTGCCCCTCTGAATAGGCTCCGTCTTTTTCGGATTCGGGGGCGTGATTTTTTGCATTCTTTAGCCCTGTGACGTCGTCTGTCACTCAGGGTGCAAAACCACGCCCCCAAATCCGAAAAATTTCAGAGCTGCCAGACGCCATTTTGCTGCTCGAGCAGCGTCAACCGAGGACATCAGGTAAGCCTCTGCCCCCCTGTTTGTGCCGTTCTTAGTGCACCCGTCAACACATGGGGCCGCTTGGGGGAGAAAGAAGACTGCTCTTGAGCCTCTCGGGGCTCTGTCACGCACTTTGCCCCCTGAGCCCTCCTCGGCTCTAAAGAAATGCGGCCATCTCGGTGGAGTCCCCCATTGGGGACTCGGAACTTGCAATTGCCCCCGGGAGCCTCGGGGCTCCAAATCGCCAAATGCCGCCTTGAGATAGGGGAGCGGTCAGCTGTCTGCTGGGGCCGCTCTACCCTCACACTGCGAGGCCCCCACCCGGGTCGCTGCACTCACCGGTACTTGGCGCGGGGCTTCTCTTCCTCGGGGCCTTGCTGGACGTCTCCTCTGGTGCCGCAGGCGGGGCTCCCCTCCTCTGGGGCCTCGCCGACGGCCGCGCCTCTGCCACTGCTCTCCGGGGCTCTCCTCCTTTGTCACCCGCAGAAAGTTAAATGTACCCATTGCATTCCTAGATGTTTCTCGCTCCGCTGGTGCGGGCGCTCCCAGCACCGGCCAGACATCATCCCAGCGCTGCACACACCCCCATGACGAGGGATCTCGGCCCAGAGCAGCCGCCGGCACCGGTGTGATTACACTTCTGAGCCTCTGCTGGCGCCTACCCACTGCTACACAAGGCAGCGAGGCGCTTCAGAGGGGTGCGAGGGGGGCTGCGGTGTGTGGGGCCGGGGAGTACACCCTGGAGCATGTCCTCCCGCAGCGTCTCTACCCGGGAATGCTCTGTTCTGGGGCAGGGGTGAATGTGCGTCCGTGCATTGATTCGCCGCCCTGGTCCGGTGTCTGGTATGGGGCGGGGTGGCGTCCTCGTCCGTGACAGAAGAGACCTCATAATTTGCCCGTTGCCTCTACCCATGGTCCGCGCCTCACCATCAGCCCTCCCTCTGCCGTATACGATCTGGACAGAAACTCGTGCCCAGCGCCCCCCCCCCCCCCCCCCTCCCCCCCCATGGACGGACTTCTGCTTTTTGCCCCAAAACGGGTGGAACCGGCTTTTCTGGGCTCCGCTGGTGCGGGCGCTCCCAGCACCGGCCAGACACCATCCCGGCGCTGCACACACCCCCATGACGAGGGATCTCGGCCCAGAGCAGCCGCCGGCACCGGTGTGATTACACTTCTGAGCCTCTGCTGGCGCCTACCCACTGCTACACAAGGCAGCGAGGCGCTTCAGAGGGGTGCGAGGGGGGCTGCGGTGTGTGGGGCCGGGGAGTACACCCTGGAGCATGTCCTCCCGCAGCGTCTCTACCCGGGAATGCACTAGCAGGAACCTCCCGTTTTCGCCCAGCTCAAACCACTGCAGCCTGGGGCCCGCGGGGCGGCCCGGGTCTCTATGGAGAGGACTCTCTAAAGACCCCCTCCGGAGGCGACTGGCTGCTGCCGGAGGACATGGTGCAGGTATGTGGCATGCAGCTTTAGCGTGGAGGCTCGGGGCAGGGCTGAACAATTTCTTTAGCACTTAGAACTGGCTCTGTTCACTTCATAATAATAGGATTAGTACTCGGGGGACTCCGTCATTTTCTTGTATATTATTTTCAGACCTCATGAACGCAGGCTCATTCAGCTTCTGAATGTGTGAGGCTTTAACAAGAGTAGATCTGGTCTAGTTGTTCAGATGCCACTTTGGACCGGGAAACCTGGGTTGAACCCCAGCTTACTCCATGTGACAAAACCGTGTGATCTTTGGCTGATCACGCTCTCTCCTTCTACCTTAGCTCCCTTAGTAGATACAAATGCGGGCCCGGATACAGTGGGTTCGTTTCGAAGGAGGCAGGGTAAAATTATAAATTCACATGATTTTACTTAAATCCTTCTGGTTTTACAGCCACAGCCGTGTAAAGATGCGTTGTGTCCATAAAACGACCTTGCACTTTCTTGTGCATCCCCACCCACATTAATCGGTAACATTTTAGGAAAGCTCAGCCTGAAGGAGAGGCCACATCATGCTGTACACACACCTTGCCTCTTTTGAGGGTAGGGGGTTGAGAGTTTGTGTACAGGTGGACGTCTTGACAAATAGAAAATTGTCCTTTACTAAACATCTTGCAAACTTTTAACAATTGTTTACCTGCGAAAATCTTAATACATTTAAGCCACATCGCACTACACTTGAGAACCACACTGAACCCTAGTCTTGTGGGGCACACAACTAATCCAGTGCCCTTTATTTTTTTTGGGCGATGCGTTTTAAATGCTGCGCCATTTTAAATGGCACAAGTAACTACATATACCAGAATGCAGTGTGCGGTTGGTGGCACTGCCGCAGCTATCCCACGTGCTTCCACACTCTTTAGTCCTTACCCCAGCGAGAAGCCAGCGTGCCTGGTAGTTAGATATCCATAGAATTAAGAATTTCGCCTGACGTTATTCGCGAATTCTAATTTAATCATCAAGGGTGAAAGGTGAAGGGCTCCGGTGGCTAAATCTGGCATGGATCCGCCCACCCAGGCTGGCGTTGGACACCCCTGATTTAAGGCAAAGCATAGAAACGGAAATTAATACCGAGTCCCATCTACCGCTAGCCTCTGTCTAGACCACCGACCCTCCTGCACTTGACCCCCGCCCCCCCTTCCCCCCATCCCTCATAAACAGTCCCCTCACGCGTCATTATGCAGATGATCACGTTTCAGGCTACCCCAATGGTTCCAAGGGCCATATGGCACGAGAGACCCGCCCGCACCACCGGCCGCTCGAGGGGTAGGTGGTCAACTGCTGCTGACAGCCTTTGTCCCATAAAACTTCCCAGAGCCCTGGCTGCTACGGAATGCCCCCGCCTTGACCTGCCGCAGATGTCCAGCCGCCTGCGCTGTCACAGACTTACTAACACTTGTCGCCCCCCACCACCCCCACGTTCCCTCTACTCGTGACTTTTCTACAAAAGACCCTGCCCACACTTCTATTTCTGAACCAGGATTTGCATTTTGTTTGGAAGGGGTCTGTGGCAGCGCCCTGCTGAGCATTACAAACCAATAAAGGGTTATAATGGTCCTGAATGAATGATTTAGTATTGGCACGGTTCACTCCGACATCATGCATTCTTTTTTTACACATTCACAAGGCAATGTAGATATATATGTGTATATATAAGGTGCAACCGGCCTCCTCACATAGGCTCTGTTATAATACCTTCTGTTTCTATAGGGTGTCATGCTGATCTAAAGACGAGTTCATTTAGCTCTGTAAACAAGAGATCTCTTGTAATGGTATATTATTGGCCAATTTGAGAAACATGGAAGGCTGAGTCAGGCGTTGCCTCAATTCAAACACAAGGACCTCCTTATCTCGGTGGTCAATTTTTAACTCGCTGAGCAATCCTTCTGGCTGTACAGAGCATGGAAGGCTGAGTCGGGCGTTGCCTCAATTCAAACGCAAGGACCTCCTTATCTCGGTGGTGAATGTTTAACTCTCTGAGCAATCCTTCTGGCTGTACAGAGCATGGAAGGCTGAGTCAGGCGTTGCCTCAATTCAAACACAAGGACCTCCTTATCTCGGTGGTGAATGTTTAACTCGCTGAGCAATCCTTCTGGGCTGGCTGTACAGAGCATCGGTGTTCAATCTAGGTCCGGGAGGGCAGCTGTGAGGCTAAAAACAAAATGTGAAAAATTGTCATTTTTATTAATATACTAACTGCATGGCAGTTTCTCGTATGGATAGCCCCAAGATCTGGACATAAATTAGAGGCACCTGTAATAGTCGGCTTTGCTCCCCTGCACCCTGGCTGTGCTTGCTCCCCTGCACCCTGGCTGTGCTTGCTCCCCTGCACCCTGGCTGTGCTTGCTTCCCTGCACCCTGGCTGTGCTTGCTTCCCTGCACCCTGGCTGTGCTTGCTTCCCTGCACCCTGGCTGTGCTTGCTTCCCTGCACCCTGGCTGTGCTTGCTTCCCTGCACCCTGGCTGTGCTTGCTTCCCTGCACCCTGGCTGTGCTTGCTTCCCTGCACCCTGGCTGTGCTTGCTTCTCTGCACCCTGGCTGTGCTTGCTCCCCTGCACCCTGGCTGTGCTTGCTCCCCTGCACCCTGGCTGTGCTTGCTCCCTTGCCCCTGGCTGTGCTTGCTCCCCTGCACCCTGGCTGTGCTTGCTCCCCTGCACCCTGGCTGTCCTTGCTTCTCTGCACCCTGGCTGTGCTTGCTTCTCTGCACCCTGGCTGTGCTTGCTTCTCTGCACCCTGGCAGTGCTTGCTCCCCTGCACCCTGGCTGTGCTTGCTCCCCTGCCCCCTGGCTGTGCTTTCTTCCCTGCCCCCTGGCTGTGCTTGCTTCCCTGCCCCCTGGCTGTGCTTGCTTCCCTGCCCCCTGGCTGTGCTTGCTTCCCTGCCCCCTGGCTGTACTTGCTTCCCTGCACCCTGGCTGTACTTGCTTCCCTGCACCCTGGCTGGCTTGCTATTGGCATTGTAAATGACAATGCCATTTATTTATGATTGTAAAAAAAAAATGTCATAAGCAATGCCAATAGCTCTACCTTTAATAATGCCGAGACCATTGCATTGTAAATGCTTGTTAAAGTTCCGCTTCTGTGTACTTAACTCACCCAGGGGCCTACATCAATTGGATATAGAGTACTGTGCAATGCAGGTGTGGTGTCTCTGGGCTGGATGTATATGTACTTGCGAGAAGTACAATGCATGAAGGGGTGAAGTGTTGCGAAGTGCGCGCATAAGGAATGTGTGTACCGGCAATGTGTGTCTTCGCAAATAGCACACTAAGGCTCAGCACAAAAAAGCTACAGTACTGAGCAGTTGGTACAGAATGAATGTGTAGGCTTGAATGTATGTGCTTCTGTGATCGCACAGTGCATAGAGTTAACAGTACTGAATGGTGTATGTGCTATGTCCATCCACTGAGTGTCCTGTAATGGTGCATTACATCAAGGACACTGGGTTCCATTTTGGGAAGTCCAGGCCTGCCTGGTGAAGACATGAGGAGTAGAGAAATCCCTCAGACAGATTTGTGTAGTGCTGCATTGGGTGGAACACACTGGAGGAAGGGATGGAGAGACTCCTCCTGCACACTTCAAAAGGGTGTTCTTTGATTCAGTGATAGATTACAAGGAAAGGGTCTGTATTAGGCTTTAAGTGGACCGGGTCCTGCCTGTGCTCAGCACCGGCAGTTCTATAAAGCAGGTGCCGAGATGGGTCTCTATCGGGCTCTCCATTGTTGCCCTCACGATCACTGCCTGTGATGTAACTTCAGAGAGACTTGTTATAGTTTTTGCACAGTCTCATCATTTCAGAACTGAAGCGTTGTCAATATTTTATTCAACGAAGCCATAATTGCTGCTTATTTATCTTATGCAACTAACAACCATTGACAAAGCCAATAGTCCTGGCTTGTTGTAGCTGTAATGTTACATGTTGTATTCTATATCTGGATACAATGACAGCAGAGGCAAAATACTAGTCAGGTGGCACTCTATGCTAAGCACACATTTTTAGCTTACATTTTTTAAGCCACGCCCTTAATTAGATCGACCATGCCCCTTTGAGGTACTCCCCAGTTTTTTATCCCACTTAAACCCTGACCTTTACACAAATCAGGATGGAGATGTTGCTCATAAGGGAATCATTACGAGCCTGGGTTCAACATCTTGAAGCCCATATCACTGTGGCAGGCATCCAGGTGTAAACTCTAGTCACCCCCGGCCTGTATAGTGAGACTATCAGTTTCTGAGTCTCACCAGCTGTGAACCACAGCCTTTTTCGAGGAAGAAGATAGACAAAAATGAAAACTTCAAAAGAAGCAGAACCCTAGCATGAACGTTTTAAGACCCAGACCATAAATCACATTTGGTGTCTGGCAATGGACTATAATAAGGGGAGGTTGAGACCCCAAAACTTGTCATGTGTCAAGCAGCCAAACAGGCTGTGTGTAAGGAGGGGAAGCTCTGCAAGACTTCCGCTTGTGACCAGGACTGTGGGCCAAGGCCTGCTTGCCTCCCTGCCTGGTGGGGGAGAATAATCCAGGGAAACCAAGATCACCTGTTCTAGAGCACCAGCGCCTGCCTGCTTGCCAAGACCAGTGTGCCCTGTGAGGAGGAGAATGTTAGAGGGAGTGAGGTTGAGTGGGGAGCCCAACCGAGAGGACTCCGGGTGTGAGGAGGTGGCTGCTGCACCAAACGGGTTATATCCTGTGTACAGATTTCAGTCTGTGACCTACCACCCCCATGTTGAGGGCTCGTGCCTTGGCCAGAAGTGCTACTGGAACCCCATATACCAGGAGTGGCTGCTGAGGGATTACAAGGTTCAAGTCATGCCCGAGAAATGTGAGCTATGACCCATAGGTCACCACGAAGCAACGAGGATTGAGCTGGTGCTGCGACGTTCTGCTCCGCAACACCATGAGGAAACCTTGGACTGCTAGACCACAGCTACCACTGAGTCAAGTGCAGAAGGGACGCTTGGCCCAGTTGCTCAAGATCGATAGTAGGTCCGGCCTGGACATCTGAAGTATAAGGCCCCAACCCCCACTGTAGGGCCCAGTAACCCCTGTGTGCCCAGTGGCCCTCTGACAAGGGGTTCTGACAAAAGACAAAAAGACAATTGTGGTATAGAAAGGCTGATTGGGTAAAGAGTACTAAGGCACAGAAATGGATAGAAAGAAGGGTTGAAGGGAATGAAGGGATGGGCCACAAAGAGAAAAGGTTAAGTAGTGAGAAAGGTAAGGTAGATGGAGAGGTGAAGTTGATACAGAGGTACAGAGATGTGTCGAGAAGCGAGGTTAAGAGGGTAAGCTTAAATAATGGAGGTAATTATAGAAAAACCGGGTAACGTATGAGTTGATGAAAAAGTAGTGCGGTAGTGAAGAGGTGGAGTAGTGAATAAATGATGAGGTAAATTGGGAGCTTAAGTAGAAAAGGGAAGTGAAAGATGAGGTAGTAAGTAGGATAAATTACAGAAAGTAAGAGGGATGAGGAGTAGTAATATGGAGAGAAGTAAAGTAAAGAGAAAGAGAAATAATAAGGTGGGAGGTAAACAGATGAGGTTGAGAGAGGTGGGATAGATGGAAGGGATACAGGGACGAGGATGAGGGAGAGGGGGTAAACAATTGAGTGTGGATGTAAATATAACAATGAAGAGGTGAGGTCGTGATAGAGAAGTAGAAAGTCATAAGGTTGAGAAATTTAAGGTAGAAAGAAGGTAAGGTACATAGAAATGTAGTGATCGAGAGGGGATGAGAGGTGAGATAGAAGATGCAAGTTGAAGTAAAAGAGAGAAAAGTGAGAGCGAGTAGGAGATTTGAAAGAAAAATCAAGTTGGTACATAGAGGTGACAGAGAGGTAGTCAAGCGGAGAACTAGATAAATAACTGAGGGAGAGAAAAAGGTGGGGATATATAAATGGTAAGGTAGAGGGAGAGAATTGAGGTACAACAAAACAGGTAGAAATAGAGAAGGGAACTTGAGAAAGTTTAGATAAAAAGAGGGGGAAGGGGCAATAAGGTAGATAGGGAGGTGAGGTAAAGAGTATGCTAGAGGGCGGTGGAAAGAAAAGCAGAGTCCGATAAAGAGGGGCAAGGTCAGGTAGGGAGAGATGAAGGAGCAAGACTTAGAAGAGAAAAAAGGTAGAACAAAAGAGTGCAGGGATAGGGTTAGGTAGAGAGACTGGGACAAATTCAGAGCTAGAGATAGGCATATCTCTTCCATGGTCCAGGTGGATTCCACCCTGACACTCCTTCTTGGTTCAAGAATCTGTTGTACTCTTTTTTTTGGGTTCTGTCCAGATACAGTAATGGGAGCTTCATAACATATTATTCTTTTACAATAAGTTTTCTCGAATTTTTATGCCAATGCGAGTTAGGAGACCGATATTGAGAAGAATGTGTAGATGTATTTTGGTCGCGTTACATTTTCATCCACATAAATACTTGAGTGGAAAATGTTGCATAGTGCATGGAATGCGTTGTGGAAATGTAAGTTTTTTCTCTGTTTCAACAGACAACGAATGAGGTGGTTTTGGCTGTGGAGTTCCATCCCACGGAAGCAAATACAATAATAACTTGTGGCAAGTCGCACATTTTCTTCTGGACGTGGAGCGGCAATGCGCTTGCAAGAAAACAGGGCATATTTGGGGTAAGACTAATTGGTGAATTTGCTATATTTTTACTGCACCACAAAGAGAGGCTGTGGTATCAATGATACAAAATACTATGTTTTTGTAGCACATGGCTTGTGTGTTTGAGAGGATTTAACTTGCAGGTGTTCTTAATTACATCTGGCAGTCTTACCTGTGCTAGCTTTCAGAATGAGATAATTTGTTTTAAGAACTGGAAACCAGATTATCATAAATGAATCTGGGAGGGAGTTCAGAGGCACTTGGATATCGTAAATTTAATTATTCTCTGCCTCTATTTAATCTAGCTATAGTTATATATTGGGAGATCACCTTCCCATGACTAGGTTTGATAAACACTTGCCTGGATTGAAGATTTGGGGTTGCCAATTATTTCTCAAAAGTGGGAACAATATGTAGGCGGTTAACTAAATTCAAAATTTATTTGCGATTAAAATATTCAACAGAGTTCGCCGTAGGGTTCATTGCCTCCAGTTAGAGTGTTTACGTTATGTGGTCTGCTTTGGACAACTTCTGGGATTGTAGGCATAGGTTCTGGAAAATGCTTCTGTTTAGGAATGAGGATTTAGAAGTGTAGAGCTGGCTGTGTGTGTGAAACTGAATCCGTCACCTCTGTAGAATTTATTGCATTGCTTTATAAATACAAATAGTAAAATTTTATGAATTATTAGAGCTGTGGTAGTGACTAAAAGATATGTCGGGTTCTTGCATGCAGCCAGCATCTGTGATGAATTGTATATTTTCCGGCAACTAAAAATAAAACAAAAAACATGTTTGGTGATACCCTTTGTAATTTCTTCCCAGCAATATGAAAAGCCAAAATTCGTCCAGTGCTTAGCATTTTTGCCTAATGGAGACGTCCTTGCTGGAGACTCGGGAGGAATAATGCTAATATGGAGCAAAACTACTGTAGAACCTCCGCCGGGAAAAGGCCCTAAAGGTAGAGTGCCCATAGTACTTTGATTTTACATGCATGTAAAGTCAAGGCCAAATCTTACTTGAAAAAATTAAAAACATGTTTGTGGCGGAACAAGCACAGTAACACATTTTCAATGTTTTAGAATAAACACTGTCCATTCCTGTATTGATGACCAAGAAGAGATGAGGATCATTCATTCGTATCTCTTGCATTTAGCTACTTTGCGCTCTGTATATGCAAGGCAAGGGCTTTTCTTGCCTTTATGGGTTTTTGCCGAGTAGCGTATGCCACACATGGTCTCTTTGGTGCTAGGCTGTGTGAGCTGCACTGGTGCGCATGGAGTAAAAGCGGTCTTCTCAGTGTGTGGCAGGCTTGGCTAATAGTCACGGTTCCCTGGGTGCATAAGGCATAAGGTTCCAGAGTTTTGCTGTCTTTATCGAGAGGGCCTTGCCCCCACATCTGGCAGTCGATCATGTTGAGACTGGGAGAGCACCTTGACTTACTGCACTTAGCATATAGCTAGAAAAGCATTGTTTAATCATCTGAATACAGAATGATGGTCCTAAGTTTCTTCATACGCCCAATGCCCCAAGCAGAGAGACTTGCATGTACCGGTGTGGCATTGCCAAGACTAGGGAGACCATCTCTTGCCTGGTGCTACAGTCAGGAAAACCTTGTTTTGTTTACACTGTAATGGACACAGTAGAAAGGTTAGATTTAAAAGCCAACTAATGTTGTTACTGGTATAACCACCTATGTCCCGTGGCAGCAATAAAAAAAATACTGATTAACAAAACACACAGTCCAACGACTATACTCTGAAAATATTTATGAAAAGGCTCTTTCTTTCTCAGTCGTCATTCGCCCCTTCACTTGTTTCCCACACATTGTGTTTCTGTTGTCTTTTTGTTTTTGGCTGTATTGTTTCATATTTTCTTGAAATAAGTCCTCTCTTTTCAAATGCCTTCCTATAAAAATAAAATTATATTGTTTTAAGTACACTGGTTCCTGAAATTGAAAGACTGCCTGCAGTTATTTCAGGGTGGCAAAAGTTCTGAGAGCGCAAATGTATTCAGTATTTCCAGGCTCAAAGGCTTTTGAGAAAAAAGTATGCTCAACAGATTAACTTAACTTTATTTCACAGATTTGCCAACAATGTTGCTTTTAATGAACGTCTAACACTAAAAGAAATGGCGTTCGTCGATCCATGTTAAACTTAGGCGCAGAAGTGGCATGATTTAAAAGTTTAAAGGCACATTTGGAATTCGCAAATGAGACCTTAATTCAATTTCATCACACACACACACAATTACACAATATGGTTTTAAGTAGAAGTAACACACAAAAGGTAATGGAAGGCTGCTTGCAAGAACTCGCACGACTAGCAGTCACTTGGGGTAGCACTGTAGCCATTGTTCTTTTTCTCACCATGCCACCTCAGTTTGCACCTAGCGATATACAAATCAGTCTTCACCCCAGGGGGGGCTCCTCCATTAGGGCAGAGGAGCGCCGCCCTACTGCTTTCTCACAGTACGAGAAGCAGAAAATAAAATACCATTTGATTTTCTGCTTCTTGTGCTGCGAGAAAGCAGAAGGCAGAGTTCTGTCGCAGCAGCAGGGGACGGTTCTCCACCCGGACCTGTCCAGCCTCCACCGGAACACAAGCAATCCTCGACCGGTTGTGCCCTGGTTGTTGGCTCAATAGCTTGGTTCTAATGACACAGTGAGCAGGAGACCCACGTTTACGCATACCCATGCCTCTTGGGAAGGCACATGAAACATGCAAAAGGTGATGGGAGACTGCTCCGAGATTTACTCTAGAGCAGGAGTATATCAATTTCCAGGATAGGATCAAATGAAGAGGACCGCAACATTAGTGGAAATCTGTTTGGAAGGCATTTCTCTCAACTATCTACACATGTATAAATGTGCACAATATGCATATACCTGTGTAAACATATATAAATACTTCTGGAAAGTTGTGATTTTTGCCCTTTTCCCATCAGTTATTTTCAGTTATTTTCAGATTTTTTATAGGGACACATAGTAAATTCACTCTAAACCTAGGTGTAAATCTTTGGAAATAATTACGGTATTCTGTGACTCGTACCCTCCCTTTCTCGCTGTTGCGCCTGCAGCATGTGCATTTATCCTGATTACAAATAATTGTGTTCATCTGACAGAGGAGGTTAGGTTTGCCTGCTGATAGAGTACATGCATTTACTGTTGCTTGGGACATGTGGGTATACATGTTTTTGGGCCTGGTGCCTGGCAGTGCGATTATACTAATTACACTTCATGAATATTTAAAAAAAGACCTGTGGGTAGATAGAAGTGTGCAATGGCGGTGTGTTTTGTGAAACCTTGTGGGTTTTTCAAGCTCCATTACCAGATAATTGATTTCTGCCAGTTATGACAGTTATTTAATTCCCTTCTGGCACCTGGGAAAAGGTTATTTTTTTTGTTTTCTCAGCTCAGGTTTGTTCCAGTTGCTAGAACAGCATTTGCCATTGGACACATGCAAGCTTGGCAGCGTTGTGCCTCAAGGTGGATCTTAAGTGTAAAGACAATGGTTTTCTTGGCAGCCATTTTCAAACCCTCCTGTTTGTACACTCTGATGCCAGGGAGCACATTCAATTAAGCGGCCTATCTGTCAATCTTCACGGGTAAATGGTTTCATTGCATAAACATGTTCGTTTGCACAGGGACTAAGGATTTAGAAGAACTGTAGCTTTCCAGACTGACAGACTCAGAACTACACAGGCTGATTATTATTGTAGTACTATTTTATATATTTTAGTGGTGTAAATGAGTTTTTAAAACTTGAAATAAAACTAATTTGTAAATGAAAAGGAAAAATGGAACGCTGCTTTAGACCGCGTGGCTTTAATCTTCTCACTGTTCCCGTTCTCTTACCATAAGAAGGGATGACTTTGAAAATTGGATGTATTTGGGTGTAGTAACAACAAAAAAGGTTTTGTTTAGCTGAAGATGCCCTTTCTGTGCATTGTGCATATTTTAAAAATCTTCTGTTTAATGCTGCCTGGTCTGAGCCTGGCGGTCACTTTGAAGCATCCGTACAAAAAAACCCAGGTGCTTTACCAAATACTTTGTAAAAATATTTCTTTTACCTCATACATTGGGATGGTAAAAAACAAAAGGCGTTGGAGGATCTCATTTGCACACACACAAGAGTACTTCTTTGACACTTTCCCACAGCCATCTATCTACCCCTATATCTTCTACACGTTTCTAGTTTTTGCTTCACTTTTGATCCAGTTTTCAGTTGATAATGAAGGAATACATCCAGTAAATGGTCTCATTTTTGCTTACTAGATTGGTTGTTACTGCCTTCAGGCTAAATGAAAGCACACAGATTTTTGTAATTCAACATCTTTTTCTTGAAAGGCTGCCTCTGCGTCCTGAAAGTGAGTCCGCCTTCGGAGTAGCCCAGCCTTGAGAGATTGGATTTCTCCATTCGGAATGTGGTCCCCGGTGTAGAAGAGAGCTACTAGTTTTCTTTAGCTCTTTTCATAGTTGCTGAACACCGACAGATTTCTAGTAGGCCTGGGCGGTAAATTCCATTCCTTTTGAAGAATTTGGTTAATTTCGCATTCCGCAGAGAACGCAAAATTGCCAAAAATTCTGCGTTCCGCGACTTAGTGACATTTTTTGCTTGTTCGTGTTCTCAAATGCGTGTTCGCAAGATATTTCCCCCCCCCCCGAGCACGCAAACAGCGATTGCCAACAGTAAAAAGCATCGCGAACAAGCAATTCCTTGTGTTCGTGGAATTTCTGCATGTTCGCAGAGATTTTTTACCGTTTCGCTGAGATTTGCGAACATGATTACGCAAATTCCGCCCACCCCTAATTTCTAGTTCTGTTTAAGAAAAAGGCTCTGATCCTATATTTTAGCTGTGACTAAGTGGTACTGGTGGCGACGAGAGAAACCGAGAAGAGGTAAATTCTGTTTTCTTCTCGAGATTCGTCTCAAGAGTCCTAAATAAAAGAAGAGCAAAACTGCACTCATGGATTTTTCTTGTTTAGTCTTGAAGCTTTTGAACCTGATCTCTGACGCCTTTTAACTTAATCCTTATCTCCTTTCCCTTAAGAAACAAATCTTAAAACTGAACTGTTCAAACTCAGTTGTATGGACCAGGCTGCCTTCTCTCTCCATGTTCAGTTTCCTATTGACTCCCTTCCTCTCACTGCAGTTTTATTATACCTTTCTCTGTTTGTTTAAATTAGTTACCCTGTTCCTGCATTATGCTGTCATTGATTTGCTCCACTGCACCTGTGGCTAGGCCCACACTCTATAAATTTTATAAATAAACACATCAGTTATTCCTCATCACCAAGGTTGTTTTTCTAGGTAGAAAATACGAGAACTGCAAGTTCAGACTGCACTCCTTTCCCATGGTAACTTTTAGTGACTAACCACCTTATTATTTTCAATTACATGAAGCCAGTGAGGTGGAAAGACTTTGTGCTTCATTTGCCTGGGGTGCAGGCACTGTGTCAAGCAACTGTGTACTTGATGTAAAACCTCTTCCGTCTGCAAATGGAGACAGGCATTAACTGATGCATCTCACTTTCTCCCTGGGGAGCTCCTCTCTCTTGGTGTCAGGATAGCAGGTCCAGTGGGAAATCCTCACTTTGATATTTCACTTCTCTAGTTTTATTAGTAACTGAGTCCTAGTCGAAAAGAAAAAAAGGCCTGCAGACTTGTGGTCCACTAAAGTACACTAATGTTCACACTCAGAGGAGCTCATTTTTTCAGATTCAGTTCAAAGTCCATCTCCTCCTACCTGCGCCGGCCAAGAAGCGCAAAGAAGAAAATGTCTGAATATGGAGTACAAGGGGGCAGGCCACAGAAATTATCTTAGCCTCCTTTGCAGAGTTTTCACTCAGATGCCAAATCTACGGTGGCTGCCAGTAAGCATATGAAATCTCCACTCCTCATAAATGTTTGTCCTAATAGCTGAGGATGAAAAACATCTAGACCGTGGCCCTCATTATCTACCTATACTTAACTAGGTCCTACTTGAGCATAATGAGGATCACCAATAATCTGCAAGCCATTGTCCACGGACTCTTCGGCACCTGTGCTGTTGATTACGTAATCACCAGAGTGAATAATTTACTTTTCATCACTAGACATCCTTTGTTGAAATCACCCTCTGTGTTGCAAATTTCACCTCTAACTTCACTGTCTCAAGCCTTGTTGATAGTCTGTTTTGTTCTCTATTCATGTGATGAAACAAGTGCCTAGTAATAAAATTATCCACCGCAACTTCCAGCTGAAAACCTAGAAAGTCTGTTCAGAAGACGTGAAGTTAGGAAGAAGGGGACCAGCCGATTAATGACTCGGAGAACAAGAGGGTTTTGAATGTGAAGGGTCTCTAGTATCTGAACAGCCAGTCATTGAAGAGGGTGGCAATAGTAGGTGCTTTGGAGATGAATAGAAGTATTTGTACAAATCCCATGCTCCTTAACATCAACCTTTCTATTGATGGTACCCTGGGCCTCACCAAAGACATCATGCACTCCAAGTGCCTTCTGACTTTCTGGGCTCATTGAAAAACATCATGTTGAACTACCTTAGTTTTTCTGCACATGGTCACAGGAAAACTTACCTCAAACTCATTTTTTTTGTAGTGCAACAATTAACGGAAAAGCAAAATAGTAGAAACCCATTTCTCAGAAATCTAATAATAATATTTATTTGATTATGTTCCTTGGAAAAACAAGTCGACAGAAATAAATTTGTTGGAAAATATTATACAGAAAGTAAAAGGAAATGGGTAATATAGCCAAGCTTATCCAACAAGTAGCTTGTGAGCTCCTACTAGCTCTCCAGCTGTCAGTGAGTAGCTCACCTCTTGTGCCGTCCATCTTATTAAATTTGAAGCTTTTTCTTGTTTTTTTTTTAACGCACAGTTTATTGACACCATCAAGAACTTTGGAGAGATCGCAGGCAACAGAAAACTTCAGACAGTTCCACCCTGAACAGACTATTTGAGGAGGGGTATGCAGGGGGTGGAAGGGAGATTTGTATTGTATTGTATTGTATATGGATTTGTATAGCGTGATTGCTGCCCAAGGGCGTCCAAGCGCTGAGTAAGTAGACAGAGTTGGGCAGTGCAGAAGAGGTTAGAACTCGGTGGACCTTGCGAACAGTAGGGTTTTCAGTTGTTTGTGGAATGAGAGCAGGTTCGAGTTGGACCGAAGTTGTAGAGGAAGTGAGTTCCACAACTTCGAGGCATTCAGGGAGAACATCCTGCCTCCGGCCCTAGCTCTCCTGACTCTGGGTACCACAGCCAAGAAAGCCTCCGTGGAGCGAAGGTTTCTACTTGGGTGGTAACAAGTGACTAAATTGTCATTGATTGCTGGGCCTGTCTTCCAGAAGGCCCGATGGGCAATGCATAGTGCCTTAAATGCCACTCTCTGCCTCACTGGTAACCAATGCAGACTTTTTAATCCGGCTCTGCCTGACTGAGTTCGTGGGATCTGTAGCAGGGTGCGGGCTGCACAGTTCTGTACCACCTGCAACTTTCGCAAGGTCATCTCAGGGGCACCCACATATAGGGCATTGTTCGAATCTAGCCGGGACTGAATCAGGCCTTGTACTGCCACTTGTTTGGCTTTCATTGGCAAAAGGGGTAGAACTTTCCTCAGTGTTCTGAGTAGGCCAAAACAGGTGGCAGATAGCTTTGTGGCCTGAGTGGAGAAAGAGAGACTTTTGTCCAGCCATACTCCTAGGCTTTTTACACTTTCCTTAGGGGTAGGAGGGGTACCCAGACAGGGGGGCCATAGGGAGATGAATTGCACTGGTGAAACTGGGCCCAGGAGCATGAGCTCAGTTTTATCTCCATTAAGTTTTAGAGAGGAGATTGTCATCCACTCGACATCCTCTAAACATTTCAACAGGCCTTCCGGAGTTTGCCTGTTGCTCTCTTGTGCCAGGGAAACCACTAGCTGGGTATCGTCGCCATACGATATGATTTTAATACCGTGCGGTTCAACGACCCCAGCCAGTGCTTTCATGTACATATTGAACAACGCAGGGCTTAAGGAAGAGCCCTGCGGCACCCCACAGCTCAGTGACTTGCTGGCTGACACTGTTTCCCCGTTAAAGATCTGAAAGGATCTGTTGGTCAGGAAGGAGTCAAACCACCTCAGTGCATCGCCTGATACTCCGATATTGTGTAGACGGTTCAGCAAGGTGGCGTAGCTGACCGTATCGAAGGCTGCGCTTAAATCAAGGAGGATCACTGCCACTGATCCTCCTTGATCAAGTATCATGCGTGATTCTTCGGTAACCGCTAGCAAGGCGGTTTCAGTACCGTGCTTAGGTCTGAAGCCTGTCTGGGACGTATCCAGTAGTGAGTTGTTCTCAAGGAATTGAACTAACTGGGCGTTTATATACTTCTCCAGGACCTTGCTTGCCCAGGGGAGAAGTGAGATAGGGCGGTAACTGGAGTGGTCATCTGGATCAAGGTTAGGCTTTTTTAGCAGTGCCCGTACCATGGCTCTCTTCCATACAGTGGGCACTGTACAGGAGGAAATGGAGGAGTTTAGTAGATCCAGGATTACAGGCAGGGTGGCTTGGCTTGCTTGAAGCAAGATCTCTGGTGGAGCTGGATCACACGGGGAGCCAGATTTGACTTGGCGTGCCAATTTGTCAAGGGTGTCAAGGTCTAATGGGGGGAAATGTTCAAGATTTGGCTGGTCTGGGGGGGAGGGGTGTCTCGAAGAAGATTGGTCGGTTGCTCCTGGATTTGTAGCAGCTATCGGGAAGGAGGAGTGGATCTGGGAAACTTTGTTGTGGAAGAATTCCGCAAGCTCATTACATTGTTCTAGAGTTTTTGTCACTGGGCGAGCTGTGGATGGTTTGCGAGGTGGATGTTTACTTTGTTATGTGACTTAAAGGAAATACCTGAACAGTTGGGGCACTGCGTTGCTAGATATCTTGATGGTATCAAAGAGGGGGTTTACCCAAGAAAAGTCACTGGGACCTGGGTCATATTGTTACTGAGAGGGAAGGGGTCCCAGTGAGAATTGACTAATTACCACAAATTAAATAATAATAGTAATACACTTAATGAATCTACAATGTTTTATTCACAATGTAGACAAAACCAGGATATAGTATCCAACATTACTCATTTTGAAAAGGTTGAATAGTGCCCCTGGGAGTAAGGGAGAAGTGATAAGGTGAGGATAGTGCAGGTAGGGAATAGTGACAATAAAATCAGACAAAAATCTGACACATTTATAAATCAATTGAAATGTACAAACAATAATGAATCCAAATGTATCACTTAAACAAACACATGCCCCACGTAGTACATTATATGTAACAATTTCAAATGGGGGGCTGGAACATAGAGGACAGTTGTCGACGTTTCGACCCACAGACGGTGCAGGAATTAGTGGAGCCCTTGCGGCGGGGCCTTCATCAGGACAGGTAGGGGACTAGCAACCTAATTAATCGGTGCTCATCATCATTTATCATTGTAGAACACCTCCGTGTGAAGAACATGAATTCATCTTAATTGTAACCACTAGCGTTAAGGCGGGAATCGAAAACCGGCCCGGGGACGCAAGGCACTGGAAATCCGACGATTTATCAGGGAGTTCAGTATGAATTGCGGTCGTCCCCACGTAGTAAACAGGCGCTGTGGGTAAATCGGGAGTCACCCGCGAGTTATAAGTCCAACCGGCCGTGAAGGCCGCCTTAACGCTAGTGGTTACAATTAAGATGAATACATGTTCTTCACACGGAGGTTTTCTACAATGATAAATGATGATGAGCACCGATTAATTAGGTTGCTAGTCCCCTACCTGTCCTGATGAAGACCCCGTCGCAAGGGCTCCACTAGTTCCTGCACCGTCTGTGGGTCGAAACGTCGACAACTGTCCTCTATGTTCCAGCCCCCCATTTGAAATTGTTACATATAATGTACTACGTGGGGCATGTTTGTTTAAGTGATACATTTGCATTCATTATCGTTTGTACATTTCAATTGATTTATAAATGTGTCATATTTTTGTCTGATTTTATTGTCACTATTCCTACCTGCACTATCCTCACCTTATCTTTTCTCCCTTACTCCCAGGGGCACTATTCAACCTTTTCAAAATGAGTAATGTTGGATACTATATCCTGGTTTTGTCTACATTGTGAATAAAACATTGTAGATTCATTAAGTGTATTACTATTATTATTTAATTTGTGGTAATTAGTCAATTCTCACTCAGATATCTTGATGGTTAACTTATGATTTATTTTTAAATGAGTGTAGTCCATATTAACTCTACCTTCTATTACACCGACTGTTGTCAGAACATTTATCAGTCCTGATGAAGACCCACCGTAATGTTTTATAACCCCTTCGAAGCTAATGACGAGCTGGGCTCGTCATGGCGCTTACCTGCCGTGCGCGGATGACAAGGCCAGCTCGTCATGAAATAATGTCAAACAACAATTCCCAGCACAGGAGGGGAAAACGCCTAGCAGCCATGTGGTTAATAGGCACATACATCCTGGGTCGAAACGTCGATGCTTAGCAACATCACATCCTGAGTCACTACACCACAGCAATCCTTGTTACGGATAACACAGGGTGTAGACTGAACTACATATGTAATTATTGGATGGTTCTGTTCAAATAACTTTCTATTGTTGTCCCGATTCTTGTATTAGTTATTTGTTGTAAATATACATGTTACACTGCCCACACTTTATGTTGTATTATTCCTTTCTGATCTTTGTCCTGTGATTTAACTGTACAACGGCCCTATATTCCATGCAACATTTAATGGATATATACATTCTAAAACGTTAACTCTGTTCTCTTGTTTGCTGTGTTCCGGCTGATTTGGTGAGTTTATAAGCTCTGTATTTAATCGTGATTAATATCCTTTACACTAAGCAATTGTTTAACCCTACAGAACACATTGTAGCAATTATCATATGTACCCAGGTTCTGAGGGACACTGGGTTGCCCCATTATATTTAATGATTCTATGTGATCCAGCTGGACTTGAAGCCACAGTTGTTCCTGCAGTGTCTGGGTGATGTGGTTGTACTTTTGCAGACACTTGCTGAGATGTGCTGCAATGTTTGGGATGCCTTTCAAAGGTGGCAAGGTGGTATCTGGGATGATGTTGCGCACAAGTTGCTTTTTTCAATGTAGGAAATGCATTCTTTCATGATCTGAAATTGGCAACTGGGGAAAAGGTTTTACTTTCTTTAAAGAGGAGATTTTGCTACCATGATGTCTTGGTTTTCCTGGTTATGTATTTGTTGAATGTAAGATCTGTGTCACGAGCGAATTAAATTAATTTTGCATTATCTGTCATCTGGGCTGTGAAGTCATGTAGGAGAGCCAGACTTGAATTTGTGGTTCTTTTGAGCTATTGTTGAACAAGAGAAATGTAGTCTTCATTAGGTAGCACTTTTTAACATCTAATTCTGGATTTGTTGCTGCCTGCATCTTATGTAGGGACACTATCGGTTGGCGGTGGCGCAGTAGGTCATTACCCTTCAGCCATGGTTTAATTCTCCCCCCCCCCCCCCATCCCTCCCCTCCCTCAGAAGAACTGGGATGTGGTCACACTGGGCCTTGTTGGGAGCATCATATTTGGGGGTTGGAAGTTTGTTGAGTACGGTTGTGGCCTTGTTCCTATGGGGCCATTTACTTCTTTGACGGCCTCCGAGAAGAAACCCACTCTACTTCTCAACCTATTTCTATTGATGCAATACGGTCATTCGTACCACTCAAGATGTTGGCTGCCATTGGTATTGTCAAATGATGTTCTTTTTTGCATTGTAGGTATAGTTACATAGCGATACACAGAAGTCTTCCACTTAACAATGCCAAAGAGAGGAGGTGTAGGCAGAATACCTCAGGGACCATGGTTTAAAGACTGTGACACTGAGTCCCCCGGCTCTTATGTGCACTTGAACAGCTGGTTTTGGGAGTAGCCTGTAATGACTCAACCTTGGCGGCAGCTCCCTGCCTCTGCATCATATGAGATGTTATGATGTACCTTTGATCCTTGTTGAGCAGTCAGTGTAAGGGTTTCAACAGTGGCTGCCACCTTTGGATCACCCCCAGGTTAACTTATTAGCGGGGGGTTAATAGACCTATGATGTTATTTCCCTACAACGGTTTATGCTTCATCTTAGTTGCTTCATGGCACTGCGTGGTTACTATGGGAATATACTAATGCCTGTGACTAAGGTACATCGGTGCTAAGTTCAGAGCCGGTTTTGAGGTCTTAAATGGCTTTTCCGGAGATCTTGAAATAGTTGAATGTTGTCAACATATCTACATGTCTTGATGTATGGATCCAAGCTGTGCCAAGACGATTGTGGTAGAAGATTGAACTTTGGTATACTTGCCAGAAAACCGGGAATTTATGGGGTTTGTGATTCCTATATGTGACTATTGATGGCTCTTTGCAAGGCAGGTGGTGATCCTGAGCAGGGATGTGTATGTGAAGGCCTTGCATGTTTCAAGCCTGTGGATCAGTGCCTAATGAACTCTAGTTGTGCTTGATAATAAATGGGTTCTGGAAAAAAAGATCTTCTCATTTCTTGCACTTTCCACAAATTAGACTAACCCTTTGCCATCTTTGGGCACAGTAACCTAGAAAAGACTTTATCCAAGTTTGCTCTGCCAGCATAGCTCTTTGTGACAATAAAGCAGAGAAACCCCTCTACCAGAGTCTGTGCACACCCTACTGCCAAAACATTAATGGCTCCAGTAATCAAGTACACAGTACTTTCAATATGGTTGTTGCCATTTTTTCTCTTCAATTATGCTGCTCACTCTGCTGATAGGAGATACTCTAGATGCCCTACCTAGTATTATTGCGTAAGCATATGTACTTCAGAATAGAATAGGTCTCATACCCAATCTCATCTACACCCTTACTGGGAGTGGGGGGGTCAGGGGAATATATCTGCTTACAAAATATCACTTATCACCAGTACTTCACTACTGTGACATGTTTACAGGGCTTCTCTCTAAGATCTTTTCCTTGCTGAGGTCATTTATTTATTACAGTATCGGTCCACTAGACTCCAACACCCTTAGTTCTTCTGAAGTCTCATCTTAAAATGCTGTGTGTTCCGCAGGCCATCAGTCAGACACCCTCAGTTCCTCAGTATTCTACTTATTTCCTTAGAGATGGTAATTGCTTATGCTGCCTCTCCCCTCCCACATTTCTGTTTTCAGTGTTCCATGCAGAACGGGGCAGACATGTTGATTATTCTCCCTTTTTAGGTCTCGCCCAAGACAGCGCATGCTGTCTCTTCGAGACATTTAGTAAGTGGCTTTTAAAAGTGCCACCAGAGGCTTTTGCTGGCCTACAGCTTGCGTTCACGAGCTTGTGTATGTGCACAAGTGCTATCTGTGTTTTTGTTGCTCTAATCAGGCTCCTCTGCTCGCACTCCCCCCTCCTCCCCCTCCATCTTCGTCAGTTTCATGTGCATCTTCTATCACTGCGAATGTTCCTCTGTTTGCACTCCCCCCTCCTAATGGAGCCACTAAACACAGAGACAAATAGCACGTTTTTGTGCATGTGGATTATTAAAGGACTAGGAGCTGTCACCTCAGTAATAATTCGAGGAAAAACTCCGTACTCATTTTTCAGCACAAGTCGCCATTGCCTTCAACAATAATGATTTGTGCATAGAGTATTCAGTTCAAGAACATGTTTGTAGTGCTTCGGTTTGTATTCCTGTGTCGAGTTTTTAATTTAAACGAGTAAAACATTGGAGTTAGTGATTTCCCCTAATTTTTTTACTTGCATTGAAATAGGATTATTGGCATTGCATGGACAATAGTGGCTAGGTGGCAAGGCTACTTGAAACTGCTGCTGAACCTGTCTTTACGGGGCGCAATGAATTAATCTCCGGTGGAAATAATGTTATATTTTCTTCACTGACTCCCTGGAGAAGAAAGGCCAACCCTGTAGTACACATATTCATTACTGGCTGCAAACACTCACCTTCCACAGGCATGCTTAAGATAAAAGGACATTCCACGGCTGGACATTTGTTCAAGGCACTTGTGCAATGCACCAACAGGATCAGAATCATGTACTAACGCACAAGAAAATGCGTCATCTACACAGTTCTCAACATATAGCTCTGTCAATCCTGATTTGAGTAATGCATACGCCCAATTGTACTGAGGTAGGAGTGTGCTTAGTCAGAGGATGGTGATAATGCCACTGTGGCCAGCTTATCCCAACTGGGGGATGCTCAGTCTGAGTAGGGTGACCAGATTTTCAGAATGAACAAGCATTGGCATAGCCAATAGGTCTCGTCTTTGGGACATTATAAGTGTTTAAGCATGCAACAGTTAATGTTGTTGCACCAAGGATATTGTGCTGCATTACTAAATACTTATACAGTCCCAAAAGCGAGACCTATTGGCTATGCCCCTGCTTGTTAACCTTCTCCTTGCATTTTGGCATCTGGTGTTAGTTCCGTGTTCGTTGTCCATAGGCAGGAGTGCATTGGCATCCGTTAACCAGTGCAATGAACAACCTGTGCTCTTACTCAGTTACATTCTCACACCTCCATGATCATTCAAAGTCCTACAGGTTTTGCACTTGAAAGTGAACCTTTGCATGCTGCCTCCTTTTGTGTTTTTATTAGGGGGTGCACGTCACTTCCTTCACTCAATGAATGAAAACCTCTTGATACCACTCACGGCCATTGCTTTTCTGTTTGACATTAGTGCATATTTTAATAAAGCATCCTTCACTCATCTACTGCAGTTCACCAAGTAGATCCGGGCCAGATGTTCTCGTTTGAGTATCCAGGTACCGGCTCCAGTCTTGGTCATCCACTGTTGGTGTTACTGCATGTGTACTTTAAACAACTCCCAAGATTATATGAATAAAACATTCTGCGATTTGAATTTCAGTCGATCTGACCTTAAGGTTATCTTTGCACATCACAGGTTTAAGAGCTCATCCCCCATGCTGTCCCCTGGGACTGAACCTAAATGTGAACAATTTCTACATGTACATGACATGCATTTCATTTACTTAATTGAAACCATCATCACATTTTCACTTAAGTTTCCTCCAGCCAATAACTCTTGCGTTTTTCAATTTTTACATGTTCATTTTCAAACATATTGCAGTTATATGTATTTACACAAAGCCCGTCGATGCCACAAGCTTCCATCACATTCACAACTTTACGGCACAGTCTGATACCGTAAAGTACCAAAGCGCTGCGCAGATAATGCAAATAAATGATACAGGATGTGTTTGCAGGTCAACAAAATACACGTCACACTACAGTGTCCAGTCCTCAAAGCATTAGTACATATGAGGGATGAATTGATGGTGATAAGAATAACATTGAAAATCATTTTTTTGTATTTGGGACAGGTGTGTATCAAATAAAAAAGCAGATCAGAGCTCATGATGGCAGCGTGTTCACGCTTTGTCAGATGAGGAATGGCATGCTGCTGACCGGAGGCGGGAAGGACCGGAAGATCATTCTGTGGGATCACAATCTGATTCCTGAGAGAGAGATTGAGGTAAGCAGCGGGAAGCATTACCACGGGGAGGATGGGGGGGGGGGATGGGTGGAGTCGGGAGGCGGGGGTGGGGCACTTGGTTTTGTTCGCTGAAAGAGACGAGGAAGCCCCGGAAGGGAATAAAACCACATTTCCTGTGTTCACCAGGCTACCAGGAGTCAGCGTTTAGCCCGCCCGTTCTGCTCATCTTGTGAGGCTATTCTTACAGGCCATCTTGACGTGGCAGCGGGAGGTGGGTGCCAGCCGTGACAGACGCCAAGGCAGTTCTATCGCTATAGTGCCGGATGACATTTCCCCGTTTATGCTCGGTCTCATGAATCGGTGCATATTAACACAAGCAGTGCAGCACAGCTCTGCAGTGGCGTACTTACATGCTCTGCGACATTTTATAAAGCATTTGTATACGGATGCTGGTCACACTAAGCCAGCATCAGAGCCTCAACAATAGTTCTTAAATTACTGTTAGAGCTTTATTGTAGTTTGCAATTCTGCACTTTTCACAGCTGACTGCTCCTTGAAGGGCTAGAGTTCTCTTAACACACTGGAGCACAACACTCCTATAACTGGAGTATGTTACACATATTATTAAACAGTTTATTGGCTAGGCTGTGAGCCATCGCCACCACGCTTGTGTCCAGGAGGTGAGGAGTAGAGACCTGATGTCCCCCACCACCATCTTCCACACCCCTCCACACTCCACAGGAATCCCAGAAAAGAAGCAATGCTTCTTAATTTTATGTTCTTGAACAAAGTGCAGTGATCCCACAGTCAGAAGGTGAAAGTTACTCGGCACGCCTAAGTGTTCCTGAGTGTGTAGATTAATTGGCTATATAGCTTTCCATAACAAGAAGTGACGGGCGCATCCTCAGGTACGGATTTTAATCTATACCTGTTTTAGAGCCAGGCTGTTTGTGTGCAAGTCTGAATGGAAAACTTATTTGTCAAACCTATGTTTTTTTAACATTGGCACAAGTGCTTTGTTTTCAGGATGTTCCTTTGCGATACGCATGTGCAGATGCATGGCCAGTCCAACTAAAGGTCCTCCTTTCATATGCACAGATTTGTTAAAAGGGGTCAAAGTTACAGAGGGTCCGTTAGCAACTAGCACTTCCTATTTTAAACCTCATAAATATCTGATCTGAGTGGAGCCATATCTTAGTCCTTGCAAAGGACTGTGGTAAAGGGTGAGTAAGAGCCTGGGCCAGACAGCTGCACTTCCTCTACAGCCAATTGATGTGGTGGCCTGCAGTAGCTTGTATTAATATTTCCACACAGAAAAGCCCTCACAGAATGATGTTTGCCTTACAAGCAATGAAGAAGAGAGAACTTAGCTTTCAGGTTCTAACTTAATATTTCTGTAAAAGTCATGAAAACACGTCCTCTCTTTAGATTTGGTTCCAGGTTGGGATGAACTCTAAGATTAAGCAAGCTAGATTGCTTAGGCTCATGAAGTTAAGTGTTCTCATTCCGCCTGGTCTAGGAAAATGAGTTTTATATTCTTTAGTTCTAGTTCTCCGTCATCTGACTGTTCGCTCTCCAAGTCTGGCACAGTTTGCTTTAATACTTCAGGATAGTACTGTTTATCTTTCTGCATATATTTTTATAGCATGTGGATAGCTAAACAAAACCACCCAGGACATTGTGTGACAACTATGGTTTCAAGAGTTTGATCAGCATCCTCTCCCCTTGAACTCCTTTCTGGTGTCATGCTTGGTGTTGCTTTTTAACAAGGACACCTGCAGGTGTTAGTGCTCATTGGGTTAAGGCAAGCGCACCGTTGTGGTACACATTCTTATGATATAGGGAGGTCATGTGAGCTTTTTCCTGACTTGTATTTCCTCACAATGGTCAGCTCTATGATCTTGACAAAAATTCTGAGTCTACGCTCAGTAGAGCCGGCAGTGGCGTAGCAAGGTCAGATGGTACCCCGTGCGGAAAATTACTGGTCACCCCCCTCAGTAATGACACCCGGGACGGCTCGCACCCAACGCACCCCCCTTCCCATGTCACTGAGAGCCGGGTTCTGTCATAGCTGCTCTTTTCTCAGGAGTTGTACTGCTGAATCGCCCAGTTAAGTTCTGGGAGGAAACCGGTTACTACTTTGGTAGTAATGTTTTTTTGTGGGAATCCCCTTCATGCATCGACATGTCCACCTGGGCTCCAACTTGACACCTTGGAATGAGAAATCTGACTTTGAAAAAAAATATTCTTAAACGGGGTGTGGCTGTTAACTGTGTTATTAAATTAAACTGTGTTGAAAACTGCATGTCATTTAATTGTTAAACATTTGAAAGGATTTTTGGGCGACTCTTTGCAAATTGCTCAGTTCTGTACGTGCACATCCAAGAAAGGAAAGAGGGAGAATCATACAGTGTAACAATTTTGCTTTATGGTTATCTTTATTTATTTTATAATGGCATGAACACAAAAGTTGACAGTGTTGAGACTAATGCAGGAGTCTGTAAAATAAATATAAAGAGAAATTGCAGGTAAAAAGATATTTTGCTCATTGGTGGTAATCTAAACAAACTGCAAATTTCTTAGTGTGCTTGTTAATAAACATAGACTACACAACGTGTATGCTAGTTTCTATTTGTTTTTCTGTATATTTCAGGTTCCTGATCAGTACGGAACAATTCGAGCTGTTGCTGAAGGAAAAGCTGATCAATTCTTGGTTGGCACATCGCGGAATTTTATTTTGCGGGGAACGTTCAATGATGGGTTTCAAGTAGAAGTGCAGGCAAGTCTAATTAATTCATTTTGTCTTGACGTAGCGGATAGATATGATTGCAAGTGCCTTTTGATGTACTGTCTTATTGAGAATGTATCCAAGTTTGTAAAGTGTGATGTTTTTATTTGTAGGGTCATACAGATGAACTATGGGGTCTGGCAACGCATCCCTTTAAAGACTTGCTTTTGTCTTGCGCACAAGATAAACAAGTGTGTCTATGGAATTATGTGGACCATAGTCTAGAATGGACCAGGCTTTTAGATGTAAGTCTTAATTTTTCAAACTTACTTTTCTACAGAGTGAAATCTATGTTATTGAAACTTTTTTTCTTTTTCAGTAAAAGTTGTGACTTTTACACAAGGACTGTGATACTCGTGGGCATTATTTAGAGTTTGCAGCTGCGACCCTTGGTTTTCCCCTTGCAACCGTTGCTATGCCTTTGCAAATCTTGCCCTCAGAGGTGGCAAAGTCAGTGCCAAAAACACAGGGGTGGCACATTTTTATTATTTTCTGTCATCTTTTCATTATTCTAATAGTGAATAATATTTCATTCACTAGGGACCAGATGTAGGTAAATCCGATGAAGCCCATAGGAATCAATGTGAAATACAGATTCGGTATTTACAGAATCGGTAAATACCGAATCCTGCAAGGGTGCAGGGGGTGTCACTTTGACACCCTCTAGCACCCCAATTCTGGACTTGTGTGCAATGTGGCACACAGACATGCCCTTAGGGCATGTCTGTGTGTCACAGTGCACAGGTGTGCATGCACAGATGTGCATGCACACCTGAATTCGGTATTTTACCACCCAATAGGATTGGGTGGTAAAATACCGATTTTTAAGGGCCTGTGGCACTCTTAGGAGTGCCACCTACATATGGTTTTTCCGAATCGGTAAATGTACCGATTCGGTATTTTACAGATTCTGTAAATTTACTGATTCAGTAACTTTACAGAATCGGTAAAATATAGGCCCCCTACATCTGGAAACCCAAATACCGCTCGGTAACGGCCGAATTCGGCCGTTACCGACCGGTATTAGGGCTCCTACATCTGGCCCTAGAAGTCTACTAAATATGGAGCACACTTACGAACTTTATCGGCTACTATGGTAAGTAAAAATGGTTTTACATGTATGTTGTGTGCATACTTGAGAGTGAGTGTATGTACATGTAAGAGAATATATATGTGTGTGAGCAAGGATCAAGCGTGTCGGTATGTGTACACATATGTATGTATAAGTGAAAATGAGTGAGAGTCAGATTTCCTATTCTCTGACACAAGGCAACTCTGCACCAAAGTTTCTGCTCTTCCTTGTGTCAAAGCGAGAGAAAACAAATGTTCCCGGTCTAAAATATGGTGCATTCGTTCTCTCCCCATGCACTGGTAAAATTCTGGCATTCATGCACCAATGCACACACCTATGTGCCGTCGTGCAAGGGTGTGTGCACTCTCTGAATCATACGTTGTGTACTGGAAGTAGTCCCTTCAAGTATAAAAAGTATGCTTTATGGCTTTCTCACTTTGAATGTGTGCTGTACAATGCAGCACACATGCAAAGTTGCAAACACAAGCAGAAATGAAAACATTTCTTCTCCTTATACCTGCCTCGAGGAGCCGTACAATTTTTGTGCAAATTCCTGTCTACTAATGTTTGTAGATAGGGATGTTTGTGTCACTAAAATGGCACAACCCCAGGAGCTTTGCTACTCATCTCTGAGAAAGTTCCAATGAGGCCCTTGGACACATTCTAGGTCCGCGCCATGGGCTTTCCAAACGCCCCCTCCCATTCCCTTCAGCTTTCAAGCGAAATATTTCACTTTGTCGACATTAGTCAAGAAGTCCCACAGGATAATGACAGCCATGTCAAGGGGGATTCATTACCAACCACTACAGCCAAGGGATGGTGCAAATAATGGTGGGTCATAGCGAACACATTGCCACCTTATTTACTGGATGTTATGTTTGTGATTACATGGTTGGATATGGGATCATCTGTCGGATCCACTTTTTCAAGCACTCAAACATTGCTAAACATGAAATAATCCCAGCACATTTAAATGTCCTGTTCGTGGGTCCGAATCTATAGACATCAGGGGCCCGATGTAGGTATCAAATACCGGTTGGAAACGGCCGATTCCGACCGGTATTTGGCCTACTGAGATGTAGGGGACCTTTTTTTGTCTCGGTATTTTAACGATTCGGTAAAATTACCGAATCGCAAAAATACCGAATCGGTAATTTTACCGATTTTTAAATTTGGGATGTAGGTGGGACTACTTTCTGTCCCACAGGCCCTTCAGATTCGGTATTTTAACACCCAATCCAATTGGGTGTTAAAATACCGAATCCAGGTGTACATGCACATGTGTGCATGCACACCTATGCCATGTGACAGACAGACATGGCCTTAGGGCATGTCTGTGTGCCACATGGCTCACATGCCTGTTTTGGGGGTGCTAGAGGGTGTCAAAGTGACACCCCCTGCACCGTTGCACAAATCGGTAATTACCGAATCGGTAATTACCGATTCGGTAATGCCCATTGATTCCTATGGGCTTCAAGGCCCATAGGAAGCAATGGGGGATACCGAATCGGTATTTACAGAATCGGTAAATACCGAATCTTACAGATTCGGTATTTACTGAATCTGAAATACCTACATCTCCCCCCCTCTAATTTACCACTTCATAAATACCGATTCGGTATGATTCGGTATTTATGAAGTGGTAAATGTAGATTTACCTACATCGGGCCCCAGATGTTTGCTAAAGATGGGCCCAACAATCTCCGATGTACATTGTTTCTTTTTAAAACTAGGCATGTTTCTTCCATTTCTTTAGTGTTCTATAATATATTCAACACCAATAGAATGTGTAAGGAATGCAAAGAGGCAGACTGCTTATAATACCGACATTCAGTGCTGTGGTGTCCCTGCGTTCTACGTTCAGTGAGCATGTGCAGCAGAGACGGGTAGTCGGTGTGAGGGTCTGCACATTAGGGGCTAAAAGATGTAATGCCCACATGCAGTCTGACGTTAACAGCTTCTAGTTGCTTGCTCTCCCTATCACACCCTCAGCTCTGGGGCATTATTGTAGGGCGTTCCATTACAGGAGTTAAATTCTTGGCAAGTACCAGTAATGACATTCTAAATCCTATATTGCTTTAGTAATAATTTACTATCTTTTCAAGCATGCACTAATCCATTCAGGAAGGTGAATATGTAGAAGAACCGAATGCATGTACAACGACCCACAAAATGCACTTTGTGGCTTTTGACACTGCATTCTTTCCAAGTTTATTGTAGCTTGGTTCAGACATTGAGGCCAAGAAAAAGAAAAGATCTGTGGGAAAATGCCCTTGTGCAAACCACTGTAAATTTCGGACTGCTGAACAAATCTTCAGCTTGCCAACTTTAATGTTTGAGGTTTACTGAAATAAAATGTACTGAAAAAAGTGAAAGTAATGCTTTGGTTATAACCTTAACTCCATATTCACCACTGAGAGAGTGCCTAATGTTTGCATAAATGTGTGTTTGTGTGTGACTGAATGAATATATAGCATGACGTTACTACGCATACATTTACAACGCAGTATTTTACATTGTGTTTGTTACAATGCAAGTCGTTGCAACATCTTGCGCTGGACCGCGCTGGACTTGGGAATAGTATGATTTACTATTCCAACTCCAGTCTACGTACAGTAGGGAAGGTGTTGGAATAGTAAATCATACTATTCCTTAGGTTAGAGACCACAGGTAAAGTGCAGGTCTGGTAATGATACAAAACATGAAAGTCACTGAATTTCACCAGTTGTGGTTAGATAAACTAACCATAACTCGCACCCCGTCTTGCACTGCTTTTGACTTTGCACATGGCCTCTCTTGTCACATGTTAAATGGCTTTATTGATGACATCACTGAAGACATCTCAGATTACATTGTTGGCCTATCGACCCACCAATGCTTGTAGTATAAGGGAAATCATGTGCAGATGTTCTCATTCATTAAAAGACCTAAGGTGAGATGGCATTAATGCTTTTACCAACTACAACCTTGACCCGTGTGTGTAGCAGAACATGATGGAGCTGTATGCTGTCTTCCCAGTATTGGTTGATACTGGTTTGCAGCCACATGAAAGGCACTTTGGGATGGCCCTGTGTAACACATCTGCATGAACTTTCCCAAAAATATACGAAGCAACAGCTAAATAAAACCCCCTATAAGATTGTTGTATGTTGCCGTTCAACTGTACATGTGTTCCGCATATTCTACAATGAAATACAGAACTACCATTTTAAAAACCCAAACTGCTCTTTATTGTGATTTCTAACAAAATATGCTGGCTGCTCGCAATTGCTATTTTGTTCACTCTCTCCTCTCATGGTCTCCTCAAATGGGCCTGGAGATTGTGTAAATGAAAGATGGAAACTTGCACTTAGATTCATTCTGTTAGCATATTTATGATTGTTCGGTGTGTGAAGGTAGCTAGCATTGATTCCTAACATGGTGTGTACGTTCTGTGCCAAGAAAATCATATGCACCACTACATAAAAATAAACTGCAAACTAAAAATCAGTGTACCAGACATTACTTTTGCTGATGGGCGTCACAACACCGAAACTGCGGCTGATTCGTGTACACTATCCTGTGAGTGAACCATCCGCTGTTGTTACTAGCAGGGTTGAGGGTCTGGGCTTGGTGGAGTACATGTCCACAAGTGAAGTAGTGTGGCTCACTGGTTAGAGGCGGCAGACCCGAGAGCAGAGGACGGCCCGGGACCAGGGTTCGATTCCCGGCGCGGCAGGTTTCTGGACCAGGGTCAGCGGACTCGATAATTCTCTCGCCTCGGTGCCCACTCTGATCAGCGGTCACACTCGGCAACTCTGGGCATTAGCTTGCCTCATCTTCACTAACGGCCCCCCAGACCGCCGGGGATGCCTGGTCGCACCCTGGAGATACCCATTAAGGGACCATCTCTCAGGGAAGCCAGGAAGGGTTTCGCAGCGGTCGAAGCGCCAGGACGCCTACGGGTAGCAGTGCGCTATATAAATGCCAACACATTTACATTTACAAGCTTGTTCAAGCTGCCCACGTTGTAGTGGATTTGTGTGCGAGAGAAGAATACACTGCTTCTTGTTAAACTAGTAAGCTTTTAAGGCTTGTGGGGACCTTTTCACTGTACAAAGGCAACAACTATCAACCTTATTAACCATTTTTCTCTTTAACAATGATCTTTTTTCTCTCGGATTTAGTCTCTATCCCCTAGATTCATCAAAGTCCTGTTTTGCGAGTCTGTAATAGCGATTATGAAGGAATCACTATTACAGACTCGGAAAAAGGGATTCATGTACAAATTGCAATTATTTTTGCGATTCCTACAGCTTCTTAGCTTCTTAGCTAACTGCTAATCGCAAATAAGGAATAACTCACCAGTCATCCCTATGGGCCTAAAGGCCCATAGGAATGAATGGGATGACATATCAATGTGCGAATCGCTATTAGCGATTCGCATTTTGAGTTTGCGATTTCAAGGGTGCAGGGGTGTCCAAAGGACACCCGGTTGCACCCCTGACATGACATTGGACGCTGGTGTTACGCACACACATGTCCCAAGGACATGTGTGTGTGTAACATACAACTTAGAAAAATGCACTTAAGTGCATTTTTCTACGTTTCCGCTATTTACCACGAGGTTTGACTTCGCGGTAAATAGCGGCCCAAAATTGGGAATTTGCATTTTTTTAATGTATCATGAATTGCATTTAAGGAATCTCAAATAGAGATTCCTTTAATGCAATTGCTCGCAAATTTGCGAATTCTATAGTAGTGATTTTTGCATTTGGGATGATGAATCCCAAATGCAAAAATTGCGCTCGCAAAGGGCCAGATTCCCAGAATCTGGCCCTTTGCGAGCAGATTTTCGTTTCATGAATCTGGCCGTAAGTTAGCTGGATTCCTAAGCGTGCCGTTTTATCCGCAAAATGGACTAGTCATTTGTTTCTATTATTTTCTTCCTCGTTTTTTTTTTTATTGGACTGTTGACGAGCATCACACGTTTCTTTGACAAAAAAGTTTTGAGTTTTGCCATTTAATGTTCAGAATTTCTTAAACTCGAGCAATATAATTGGTAAGTCATATTAATGTGAACAGGCAGACAGCCAATTGAACATTTTGTAAATACAATTCGTCTTCTGCAAACAAAATCTAAATCTTTCAATATAGTCCTGAACTTGAACCACACGGGGCACCGGTTTTAAATTCTCTACTGGGTTTGAATGTATAATTGAAGCCATTCTCAATTAACAGCTGTTAATTCCAAAATGACAAAAATGCATTAGTCGTGCCCTGGGTTGATACTCTTTATTAGCACGTTAACTTTACATTTAAAACACATACATTTTTGCTTACCTCCTCTTGAATTGTAAGATCAAAAATAATACCTGGATGGTAAATCCTGAAGATAGTTATATAGAAAAAATACAGAAATGTAAATACCTAAGACCACAATCGGAATGGATACAACTCTAATTCTGTAAACCGATTTTTGAAATGCATGGAGGCATGCTAGAGCAGATAAAAATCTAATGCAGACGCTATACATTAGCATATACCTATATACATCCGCTTAAAGCTGCCTGTAGACGAAAGCCTCTTGTGGCAATCCCAAAAATGTACAATGGACTTGGAAACCGCCCTTTGCTTACAGTTGGTTGGCTTTGTCACCCTCACTTAATGCTTCTTATTCAATGGCTTACCTTCTTCATCTTGTGTTAGTCCCTCCACTGGAGCATTAACCTCTTAACCATCCATGCTTTTGATTGGACGACTTGTATTCTTCCACTGCTTACATTCAGTGTACAACATCTTTCAGCATTCCAAGCGAGAACTTTGTGTTGACGATATTTGTGTTTAAGATGATTATGTTTTATTTAATTGTCTTTATGTCCATTTCCGATGCTCTTGCACCACCTCCTGTCCACTTTAGAAGTTCTATCTCTTATGGTTGCATACTTTAAAACACATTAAACCCACACTAAAAATCTTACTTTAAGTGGACACTTGCTTGGATTCATTGTCTTAGTCCCTTTAACCCGTTCCATGCTGCGGATGACCCATGGCCGTCCGACGTCACAGTGGGCGTGTGTGGAGGATGGCCCGGGGCCGTCCGAACCCCGCCCACTGATTATTTGTCCAGCACCGCAGCAGAATTCGCGCTGCGGCCAAGGTGTTAAAATAACACTAGATTTCTTCTGAAATGCAAATACCTTCTTTACATGGTGGCACGTCTAGTTTTTATTTTCCAGCAATAGCCATGTTGGAAAGGTTTCCTCTTGCTTAGTAGATAGCTGTGGCTGTCTGTGCTCATAGTAGGTGATAGTGCGGATAACATTGGACAAGTAGAATGGAAGGGGGTAGAACAAGTAGCAGAGGATTAACTTGTTAAATCTGTAGAGCCAACAGTATTCAGCATTGGATTACCATTTGTCACATCCTGTTCGGGTGGGCCACAGGACCGCCTGGCTATGGGGGAACAGCAGCTGTGGTTGGAGTCATTGTCTTCTGGGGGGGTGGTCCTACTGTGGCTCTGTAAACTGTGCCAAGTACACTCTTTCCTCACTTGACTCGCATGGTATCAAGGGCGGAACATCCAACCAACAGATGCAATAATGTATTGTCTAGCCCAGTGGCTGTCCATAGCTAAAAAGGAAAGTGTTTTACACTCACAGCAAAATGAAATACCATACAGTTCAATAACTGTACAGTTACAGGTTTGTAATCTCGTATACGATCCTCAGTAAGGAGCTCGATTCCCTTCTGTGCCCCCTCTAATAGCTCTGCCTACAGTCTCCGCTCTGCCATCTGGGAATGTGCATTAAACAGACACAGTGGTATATTGCCCAAGTTTACCCCACTGGATAATTTGTAGGTCCGGTCAATCGCTTTTGCCCAGCGCTTTGTTTGGAAAAGAATAAGCGCCGGGCCAAAGTTTTGCTCAGAAGCCTCGGCCTGTGCTAAAGAGGGTTGGCGTTCAGGATCCCAAGGTTAGCTAGTCTTGGTTCCACCTCATGTCACTTTAATCCTCAACCAGACACACAAACACACCCTTTCTTTTTATTCCACTCTTGCAAGTTATTTTTCATCCCTACTGTCTCACTTTATAACTGGTTTTTCTTCTTTCTCTTAACTTCCCCATTTTTAATTTTTCTGTATCTTGTTTTGGAATAAAGTCTGTTAAGGAAAATAAGTGCTAGTCCCCAAAAATAAGTGTCAGTGGAGCGCACCTGCAACCTCTGGCTCAAATTAACCACTGCTTTTGGCACAAAGCGGTCACGTAAACAAAAATTCTATTGTTCACAAGGCAGATTTCTCTGCGGATGTCTTTGTGTACTGCTTTACCTTGCTCAGTGGAGCTGTGGGTATGGTGGTGCCTGTGGGACAATCTGTGAACCTGTTCCTTTAGCAGCAGCGGCACCCTCACGGAGGTCACAGACCGTTGACTTGTATCAGTGCAGCAGGCCTGTATTGCAACACTCATTTGCTAGTGCTCTGGTTACAACAGTTGCATTCTCCAGTCTTGTTCTTCAGCTGGTGATCATCTTTGGCAATTGCAGTCTCCAAGGGCCGATTGCAGGCAGGTACTTGCTGATCGCAGTTGCAGCCTTTGGGCCAGATTATTTGCAGGTGATCGTCTTTTGCTTTTGTGCCCGCCGGGCCAGATCCGGACTTCCACATCACCTGTGATGGTGGTTCTACTTGAGGCAGCTATGACGTCAGGCAGTGGCAGCGCCAGTCTTTCTGACGCACAGCTGGATACTGGATGACATGATGTTCCTACTGCCTTGAATGGCCTTGTACGGTTCACAACAGGAGTAGCTCAAAAGGATCAAGAGAACCCACTCAGCACTGGTCGTTCCAGGCTTTACTCCTACTGGCTGTCAGCGTCTTCTGGGTGTTCCTCAAGCTGGAAGCATACCGGACATCTCCTGGACAGTCTCTCCTCCTGCTGGACCAGTCACTTTCCTTCCTTCTCCCAGAAAACAGGCAGGCTTCAGGAGACTATGCACACCCACAGCTCCTCCATCAAGAAGTGCAGACTTCAGGTGATGACTCCTCAGATCAGGGAGATTGGCAATGATGCAGATGTATGCCCAGGTCACACAGTGGCCTTCCAGGTACTGTGCAGAGCTCCTCCTTACTTGATCAGGAAGAACATAAAACTGGAAAACAGTGAAGGCATTTGGATGCCTCTTTTATACTTCTTGTGCAGACGGGAGCCTATCTGTTTTCGCAGTGGGTTGGTTAGGTTCTCTTTCATAGACCATTTTCTCTCCCTCTCTCTCACTCACAGGCTTTGTGTAAGGTGATAGCTATTGCGTCAGCTAGCAATGATGCTGGCTCTTAGCAGTAGTGTCCAAAACAAGTGGACCATGAAGTGTAATATCCTTGCACCATCATCAGCCTTCCTGAAGCAGTAATCCGTAATCCGAGATGAACGAAAGAGCAGGACAGCCATTGCTTAGAAAGGTACTGACATTGAACAAAAATTGCGGCCCCACCTCACTCTCACCATCTACCAAATACCAGTGCTGAGGATTAAGCAATAAGCAGCCTTTGGATGACAATGTAATATTGAATTCCTAAGAGTAGCCCTGTCTCCACTCTTCCTCACCTTAGTATCTGGATCTTCGTCCTCCAATCACAGGGATGCAATTTGTGCACTCTAATGTCTGAGGAAGCTGTATCCACCCCCCATCTTTGTGCCATGCTAAACGAGGGGTATCTCAGACTCTCACTACACACTAGTCCTACTACCACCCATATACACAGTCAGAAAGCACATGGAATGTCAGCACAAGGGTCTGCAGGTCACACTAAAGTGGAACTTTGCACTCTGCGCACACGGGGAAGAAAGGTCTATTCGTAGCTAAGGAATCACAAAACTCTGTGCTGCCACCAGCACTCTGTGACTAACCCAAGGCTTGGACAGTAGTCCTATGTCAACTATGAAGGCAGGCTTGGTGCACTTCTCCAGGGCAGGGGTAAATTACAATTTACAATGCAAAGGACAGCTCAAAACTCCACCACCCTTTTTTAACATTAGAATAAAACATTCAGGTGCAGTAAGTAATGAGTAACATGGAGGTGAATCCACTTATATAGTTTATTTGTAGTTTCAAGAAAATAAAAATAAAAAACGCTAATGACACAAAAGAAGTTGTAGCAGGGCTCTGCAAGCCTGCGATATTCAATGACTGGTTTACGGTCTTCGTAAATCTATATTCAGTCCCCTTACAATTCTCCTCCGAGCATAACAATAGTCCAAAAAAAGGGCCTAGAATGTGTCATGGGCCACTCTAGTTGTGGTTGAGCTCAACAATAGATTTGTAGAAAGGTGTAGCAGTTCTTGATATCTCTTTAAACATTTACCAACATGGCTGAGCTTGAGTTCGATGAAAAGTACTACCACATTTTGTGGTTTAGCCAAACTATTCTTTGTGTTCCTTCGGACAAGGGGTACCCAGTGTAGGCACAGGAGAGCTGAGTCCTTCACAGACTGTTAGTAAAGCAGCTATCTAACCATGCTCCTTTTCGGTTAATAGTATTTCAATGTGTCTGTTGTGGATCATGAACACATGTCGCGGATTCAGACCCTCTGCTTTGTTTGATGGTAATTGCTGTGATAGCTTTTATTAAATGACAAACTTCTTGGCGGTAAGCATCACGATGACTAACAAGTTACTATTTGTAAAGCATCTTCTGACAATTTTCCCCCAACAGTTAATTCACCATCGACCCCTCTCTGTGGGTTCTTAGGGCGAGGGAGTTTATCTGTTTGTCTGGCCAGGATTCTCTGGTCGCTGCATCTCAAGAAAATGAGGCCAGGGTGAGTTAGGTGTGGAGGGCGTCACTGCTCTAAGTTTAGTTGCTGTGGTTGTGGGTAACTCCAGCAGCCCCTTCTTTGCTCTGTTAGTCTTAGACGCTTTATCTGTTTGTGGATTGTAATGCCTGGAAGATTCAATATGTTGTACAGTCAAATTACAAATTTGCAGGCAGAAAATGGTAGTGCCAATTTAATATAATTGTTTTTTACTCTACTTTAACCTGCATTTCCTTTTATATGAACAATGATGATAAAGAAGTAGAAAGAAACTTAAAACATTGTTACTGTGTTGAACGAAAGAAGAGAAGTGGATGCAGTAAAATCTGATTTGTTACGTCTTAAACTTATTTTTGATTACACATCATAACGTTTGTTTTATGCTGCCTAGCTGAATTTAGGTGTTCCAATGTGTTTGCTGCCATTGATTTACTTTTGGTACTGTCCATATATTTTCTAGGAACCTGGACATTGTGCGGATTTCCATCCCAGCGGAGTAGTGGTCGCAATAGGAACGCACTCCGGAAGGTAAATATGGTCAGTCAGTTGGACGCTCCTCCATCCTCAGCCGTGATACATTTGCATTCTATAATCCATTCGTCTAACTACAGTGTTGCAAGTAGTAAGGGAATTTGTGTCTTATGTGGAGGTTTAGGCCAGTGGTAAGATATTTGACGTTTTCCGTGTAGTTTGAAGATGGAAAAAAATGCACCTTCAATTTCACAGAGAGCGCTGATGTCTGAATTCGGATTAATTAATTAACTTCGGAAATAACTCCATTACCGGTTTTGCAGTCCTATAGTTTCTGCCAAGTGAATCTTTTCTTTCTGTATTTGAAATTCTTTCCTGCTTTTGTAAGAAAGCTTTGCGATGTACTGCAGTAACGCTAAGATACTTACATAGAATGTTGAGAAGAACGAGATATAGAAGAACCTTTGTCCGTGACTAGGTAAACCTGACTTTTTATTGAATATATTTTTTTGATTGAAATATGAGCAGAAGCGCTGGATCGACATGGAGTGTAGATGTATCGAGACGAGTATGGATAGATAATAACAAGCCTCACTCAGTGGTGGCTGGCATTCGCAGGTGGCGGGGTGGGTGTGGACGTGTGGGGGGCGGTGGCGAGGAATGGTGGGGGAACGTGAGGAAGGGTTGGGGGAACACAGTTAGAAAAAGAAAAGAAACGCTTGCTGCGCTGGTCCCACATCTCTGTTCCTGCTGTACTTACCAGACCGAGGCACAGAAAGCACAGAAAAGGCCCCCTGCCCAATCGCAATGCTGTCCTGGTTCGACGCTCAACCAGTGAATGGGGACCTGGGCTTGATCTCTGCACGGGCTGTAATGCAGCCTACATAGAGAACGGGGAAAGTGCGCATGACTGGTTGGGGCGGCCCAAGAGGGCTCACTAAACAATCATTGCGCACGTAATAAAGGGCCAACTACTCCTCCCCTGCACTGTTGAGAAAGCAGAGCAGCCCTGCCGACCCGCCCTCCCGCAACTCAGTTATCATTTCATATTTCCTTTAGTTCACTGCTTAAAAGCAGTGGGGCGACACTCGTCTGCCATAGGGGGAGCCAACCCTGGCCTCACCCTCTCCTGAGTTTTACCATTTAACTCCTAGACAAGGGCGTCTTATGAGGGAGGAGGTCATCAAACTCCAGTGCAAATGCACAAACAGAAGTTCCTAATGCTGTGCCCGATGTAGATGCCGTAGCTGTATCTGCTGCTGTGTGTTGGAATGTCTTATCAGGAGGGTCAACTATGGATACCAGTCGGTAAGAAAGAGCTTTGTGTATAGCTACAATGAAAAGAAAACTTTTAAAAAGAAAAGAACCTCCAGATGTGCACAAGAGTGGCATTGGACCGCTGTCAAACATGTTGCTTTAGGAGCACAATGACATGTACAACACCAAGCTCTCAGTACTAGTTGCAACGGAATCACTGGTGTGACAGTACAGAAGATAAGTGCTATCCCTTTGCTACATTTTTGCCAATGGTCTTAGGCGAGAAGCTCACATAACTGAATCATAGGACTGTTCTTCTGAGTAAAGTTGGGACTTAGGGGCCACGGTGGACAGAATCTTCTTAAATAGTAATGATAGGACTCTCGGGTAGTCTACACACTGTCCAGCAGTACCCAGCACAGGAGCAATGGATCACAATGTGTGTTGTATTTCTATTTTTCAATGGTTTTCCTTGCACTGTGAAGAGCTACCAAAATTAAATAGTAGGCTATAATATTGTCTACATCTGTTTCCTTAAAGGAGGTCAGGGATAGTAGTAGTTTATTAATTGAGAAAGCTCTGTCTCACCCCTTTGGGGACACTCCTGGATTCTGCAGGAATTTGAAATTAGTGAGTTGATGGGATGAAATTGGAATCCTTTTGGCACAATGATGGTGGTAGTGGCCCAATACTCTAAAAAATTCCTTACAACACGTTTGTGACAACTCTCAAGTAGATATGTTTTCAGATGGTATAGATCTACTCAAGTAGTCCGATTCCACATCTTGGGGTATGAAATCGCAGTGATCTCCTCTCATGTTTCATACCTGTGAATGATTGTTGGGTTTTGAGGTTTGCTTTTAATGAAAGCATGTTCCTATTTGGGCCGTAGTGATGCACAAATTATCGGTGCATCCTGGTGCTTTGACACCGTGAGTGCTATTGACTACTGTGGGCGAGAATAGTTTCTTTTTCTCTTAAATTCTACTGGCCATTCCATTAACACACGTAACATTATTTGTGGGTGTTTAGGGTGTACCTACCTAGCCACTTTACCAGCACTTTGTAGCCATTATCTTCTGTAAAATATGTACAGAAATTGTCCATTATACTGTTGAGGTACAGATGTCTTACTTGTGCTGGAATAGCCACTTCCCAAAGCGGGCCTGATCCTGCTGGTTTGGCAGCTGTGAGCTGATGCTTCCTAACTTAGCATTTCCAGAGAAGCATACGCCTCCTAAGCCTAGACACTGCCAGTGATGCCAGTGCCATCCTCAGACCTGATTCCAGAGCTGCTTACAAAACCTTCATAGAGGACTGAGATAGTCCCCTTGGCAAAGAAGACCTTTCAGCCCTTTATTTTTTTGGCGATGAACCACTAGCCGAGCCCAGAGATCTGCAATTGTGGAGAAACATTTTGATCAGCCTTTTGAGATACCAGAAAAGCATTATCAGGGCAAGGAAAAAGACACTTCAGAGTCTGACACTCTTCTTCCTCGTCGTTACAGTCGTTTGTCTCTATTCTTTTTTGTTTCTGTTGTACAACAGGCCACAGAAGCACTGGAATTGCCCAAATCCACTGCAGAACCAAAGTCTTACATGAGAGAAATCCTGCAGCTGTCAGTATCCTTTTCTGAACCCTTGCACCCTTTGAGTAAGCCAATTTTGGCTGCTTGCAAAGTCTTTTTTTTTTTTGGCATAGCAATCCTCAAATAGTTTTCATGACACCATAGACCAGTGCCATCTGATCCAAATTACTTGTACTCACACCATTCTCAGAAGAATCTAGTGATGCATGTGTGATCTGCCAAATGAAACCCAAATGGCTTTCGTGCAGTTTCTCCATACCAGGAGTTGAAAAGTTTTGACCCTATGGCCTTTGGCAGTCTAGCCCTTTGTACTGCTAACTCCAAATGCCTTCTTAGCCGGTATGTCCACGGCTTGTAAGAATTGGTGGCATAGCTATCAGCCTCCCAGAACATTTGAACAAACCTTCAAGTTTGAGGATGAGGCGGTCCAGATGCAAGTTAAAATGTTGACTTGTAGCCTGGATTCCACATTACCGTGGCTTGATCTATCGCATAAAAATCGTAATTAACGGATTGCCTACAGTATTGTTTTGTCTCTGTATTAGCATATGTGAAATCCAATATATGTTCACAAATGATGTCTTTTTTAACAGGTGGTTTGTTCTGGATGCAGAGACGAGAGATCTGGTTTCCATACATACAGATGGCAATGAACAGCTGTCAGTGATGCGCTTCTCGCTAGGTAGGTCATGATGCGTAGCTCTGAAGTGGATCTATATATACCTAAAGCTTTTATTGGAAAATGTGTCATTGGCTTCCCTCAGCGTATCTGGATTAAATCTTCATTCTATTCCAAAATTAAGACTCAAATAGCATGAAGGAGAGAGGTTGTATTTTTTAAAACGTAAAAGACCAGCTGGAATAAAAGGGAAATTCCCGTAGAATTATTAGTCTCTCCTTTTCTGAACAGAAGTGCAGGATCCTCAGAACTGGCTAGGCTTTGTAAGGAGAATCTCCCAGCTCAATGTCTGGTGGTGAGGTCAGGGTCCCTAAATTACAAAGAAGTATTGTATAAAGAACAAGGAAATGAAGTATCTGGCGAAGCAGGGTAAGAAGGTCCAATAGCCCAGACGTCTCTCCCAGTGTCCGGTTAATGCATTTGTGGCAAGCTACTCTCGTCCCCTCTGGTAGCATTGGTTCAAGTTCTTATACCCCTGATAATGTCGTCAACATTGTGTTTGGTGTGAAAAAGTTGTTCTGTTCTACAATGGACAAAGTCGTCCAATAATACAAGACACATACAGGCATGGTCAAATTGTAGACTATCCTACAAATGCTAGTTTCCAGACCTCTACCTCTTTTCCAGCTAGACTCGACCTGAAGCACTCCCCTCCTCTTTTTTGTGAAGCAGGAATGCCTTGATGGGATGCTTCGGGGGGAGAAGATGACCTAAGCCTCTACTTGAGCAAAGCCATGGTTCGTCAAAAGGGAATAGTGTGTATTCATTACAACTGCTTTGTCCTGCACTATCCAGGCAGCCTTTGCCGCAGTCTTCATCTCTAGACCAAGTGGATGAGGCAGAATTAGTGCTCCCTTTAAGAGCAATCAACCCATTGACACCCTGAGAAAGAAGACTGTTATTTGCTTGTAAGGAACAATGTAGGGGAATCTGCCTGCATTTTGTCCCTCTGATTTAAATCTGCTTTTCCCCTACTTTCTGACCCATTACTGTTAACCCTTTTTTGTCTCACACGTTAACTACCAATGTTACTAATTGGACCACACCGGTTCTTCCCATAAATGATTGGTAAGTCACCCAGTCAGAATGTAAATGTGCTAGGAATTTGGAATAAGGGCAAGACAGTGCTAAGATGACCTCTCTTGCGATTGATCCACAACTGATAGCAACAATTTACAGACATGCAATGCAATTTCATTTTCTTCATGTAGATGGCACGTTTCTGGCAGTGGGATCCCATGACAATTTTATTTACCTCTACACGGTTACAGAAAATGGAAGAAAATATAGCAGATATGGAAAATGCACTGTAAGTATTACATGTTCACATAATCAGAAGCAAAGTCATTTATCCTAATCAGAATATGTGAATTGAAATGCATGATTTCAGTTCTCTATCTTTGGGTTTACCTTATTGGTGTTATCTCCTTCCAAATTTAAAAATCCCAGTTGGACAGTCCTGGAATCCGTTTTACAAAAAAGGTGGTTCTGCATGTTTACCCAGACTAATGTAAAACTCCAGTATACAAAAATATTATGATAGTACCTGTTCCTCTCTGTTTATTTCCCATGATAGTCAAGGCTTTTTAGTACAGTTCAGTGTGAAACATGTTGAAAACCTGCTGTTCGCCTTTACTTTTATTACTAGATTTTTATTTTTTATCCATTCTATTTTAAAGTTATTGTCCTTTTTCCCTGACTATGCTGCGTAGGTTCTTGGAAAAAAAACCCTGCTAATCAACAATATGCTTGGGCCACCAAATTAGTTTCATGTTCCTTTCTCCATTCACAAAGATGTTTTGTTCCACAAATTAGGCAACCTGCTGCTTCTGCTATGTCATGCATTCAAATAAAAGAAGCAGGATGAATGTTCCTGTTTAATTTTAAAGTTCTCAGTGGCAGCCCAACTGAAAAATACTTCCTATTGTCAGGGCATTCCTTCAAATAGTGATCTCATTACCCTTCTTGAAGCAGTGTGCTTCTGTGCCCTAATTTACATATGTTGTTCATGATTTTGGCAAATTGCCATACAGATTTTTGGTCAGGCTGCTGTACAGTTATATACTGCTAGTTTTCCTGGGAATTGTTCTAAGCAGCGTTGGTGCCAAGGAGGATTAGGGTGATACACATAATATCTTAGTTAATTCTCCTGGTAAGCAAGTGGTTCACGTCAAGGCCCAGATTCCCTCAGTTTTATTTTGGAGTGCTCACCCATTGATAGCCCTGTAACTATTGTAGTGAGAAATTCAGAAGTTGGTACACCATGGTTACCTATCCACTTTACCTTCAGGGGTTATATGCATGCACCTCTGTATACGTTTGTTCCGCCTTGTTTTTGTTGTGGTAACTTCTCACAATGCGAATGTGCAAGTGGATGTCACCACCAACTTAATTCAAGTCATTTAAGTCAAAATCATTTGATTGAAATATGTGAATCGAGTCCCAGATTATATTATGAATATTTGCTGCTGCATGTACTTGGGAGATAAGATTTGGTGAAGGAAAGCTTTATTCGATTGCCATATTGTAGGAGAGTGGCTCAATATATACTGGACCAAAGTAAGGTACAGTGTGTATAGAGTCCCCAGAGGTTTAGCAGAGGCTAAAGTTAGATATAACCTTACTCTCTAAAGTGGTAGCTTGGTCGAGCAGTAAGGCAGTATTAGAGGACAGTGTAAAGCATTTGTTGTACACAGTTAGCAAATGGTCTCAAACACTCAAGAACTGAACTCTAGGCAAATTGTTTTGTATCAAAAGATATAGTTGCTTTATTTTAGAACCAACAAGGTAGCAAAATATACTTTCTCAGAATTAGTTACTTTAGTTAAATACTTTTCAAATAGGCAATAGATTTTTTGAAGGTAATTGTTACAGTTTGTTGCAATAGGCAACACAATTTCAAACACAATGCAACATTGAGCTCAATGGGAATTTCTAGTTGAATGCAATTAGTTACTTTGTAGATTACTTTTCTAACCACAGGACTGGATCCTAGATGCAGCCCCAGGACATGAGCTGTAAACAGTTAGGTATAAGCGCTTTGGTTACAGTAGTGATTTTTAAGGAATGTTATTGTATTTTAAAAGTTGGCACTTAAAAACATTTTCAGATGACATTACCAATGTTATCCTATGGAAGGAAATTCACTTTGCAGTTAAAGTAGGTTCTTGTTATTTTTGTAATCCAATACTGGGCTCCTAGGTTTAGCACTGGGACCTCCATCTAAAACAGGTATGTAATTACGTTTTGGTAGTTGGTACGATTTTTAAAGAATATTTGTAGTTTGCAAAAATCGACACTTGGAAGAAATTTCACAGAAAACCGGTCAATGGTTTCCTATGGAAGAAAATTCAGGTTACAGGCAAGTACGGTTAAAATTACTTTTCAGGATTGGTGCTGGGCTAAAAGGTGGAGCCCTGAGGTCTCTCCTGATAACAGGCGAGTACATCGGAATTCGTTGTTCGGCTGATTTTAGGTGAATATTTTAAAGTTCCAAAACTACCACACTTGGAAGAATTTCTGAGTGAAACCAGTCAATGTTAGCCTATGGAAGAAAAGTGAGTTATCAGCTTTTAGGTAAGTACTTGACTGGCAGAGTTAAGGTTCTGGGAATAGACTCGGGGGTTGCCCGGGGTCAGGTAGGCACAGTTGGTACACCCTCAGCTGCACAGGGGCAGCCGGGTGCAGCGGTATCTGGGCCCAATATTATCCAATGAGAGGCAGGGTGCCTTCGGTTGGTGGCTGCTGGCTAGCAGGCCACGCGGCTGTGGGAGCTGGGCTCCTGGTCGCTTGCTCAGGGCAAATGGGGAAGTAGGATAGGACACAGGTTGCACGGCCAGGGGCACTCGGGCGGCTGGGTGCAGGGTGCTTTTGAGCCGTCGGGCGCTTAATGTTATTCAATGGAGATTTTGAAAAGGGAACAAATGATGCATGCCCGGGGACGGTGGATTTTCTGGAGGGACCAACACTTCGAGGGATAAGTTGGGATCTTGAAGGGTAGGCAGGCACCCCGGAGTTGGGCACAAGAGGCCGGGGGGCGCTGGGTGCCGGAGTGTATTTGGACGTCGGGAAATCTTACCCTCTGCTTGTCGCGGTAGGAGGGGTCCATCGTTCTGAATCTGCAGGCGTCATCTGGGTCGTCGAGGAGAGTTCTTGGGCACTGGATTCCAGGTCAGAATTGCCGGGGGACGTTCTCAGGGTCTTTGTCCACTTGGGCACAGGCCGGGCTCGGCGGGTGCAGACTGGGCTGGATTCGCGGTTCCTGGCTGGCACCAGGGGTATTGCTGTTTGAGCAGAGCCACTGCTCGTGGGAGTCAGTCTCTAAGAGGGTCAAGGTAGGCAGGTCCTCCGGGGTTCTTGAGGTTGCTGTCAGCAGGAGACGCCGGGATTTAGCAAGAGCAGGTTAAAGGATAAACAAGCTTGTAGGGCTGGAGTCAAGTCAGTTGGTGTTGTCCTCAAGTTAGCAGCTGCACGGCAGGTCTTCTTCTTCTTGGTCTTCTTTTTTGTTTCGAAATCGGGTTCTGAGGAAGGAAGGTTCAGGGTGCCCCTAAATACTTCATTTAGGGGCGTTACAGGTAGGGGAAGGGCAGGGACCAATAGGTCCCTGTCCTGGGGTGAGTACACACCCTATCCTGCTCCTCTCCTGTGGGAAGGGGAAGGGGGGAGGAGCCTATCTCTAATTGGGCAGGGCTTTCCATCTTCAAGATGGCTGGAGCCCTGCGCTGGGCTTCACCTCGCCTCTCCCACCTGAAGGGTGGAGTTGGCACAGGCTGGCACGCCCCCTTTCCTAGCGTAGGTTTTCCCGCCAGTCTTCCCGCCAGAGTGGGGGTTAGAACCGGTGGAGGCCAGTTGCTGAGTACAGCAAGTGGTCTGGTGAAGCTCACAAAGGCGGTATTCCTTTGAAGCTTCCCCCTGCCCATCCTGGGGAGGAGGCCTAGCACCTTGCCCAGGATGTGCATTGTTGTAGGCCCAGGATAGCGGGGTCTCCCCGCCCAGGGGTCCAGCAACATGACTGCTGTGTAGCAGCCTCTCAGACCAGACGTGGATTGTACGTTAGGTTTCAGGGTGCATCTCTAAGATGCCCTCTGTAGTGCATTTTACATTAAATCCCACACTGGCCTCAATGTGTGTTTAATGTGCTGAGAAGTTTGATATCAAACTTGTCAGTCTTCAACTTAGCCATTATGATGCTGTGGAGTTTGTAATGAAACCTCCCAGCACCATATACTGTTAATGGCATCACTGTACTTACAGTGCCCAGGAATGGCCCTGGGTACTGTAGGGGCACAGGGCTCATGCATCTTTGCCCACACCACTGGTATAGGGCACCCAGCTAGAGGGGCGACTGATGTATGCCTGGGCAGTGGGTTTGTGGGCATGGCACACAGGGATGTGTGCCATGTCGAGACTTTGTTTAGTTCTGCTCCAGGCCACTCAGTCTGCAGAAGGCAGTGTGTGGGTGTTAGGGTGCAGGGCCCCTAAGGGTGGTACAACAAGTGCTGCAGCCCTTAGGGGTCTTCTCTGGCTGGTCACAATGCCCTCAGTACCTATGGTACCATTTTCCAGGGGCTGACATGTGGCCAGAGATGCCAATTGGGTTTCAGCTTCAATACAGTTTTAGGGAAGGAACATAGGCCCTGGGCACCTGATTTGCAGGAGTCCAGAGCACCCTCAGTCAAAGCACATCAGCAATTCAGCAAAAAGTGGTGGCATACCGATGCAAGAAAGATGGCACTTTCTCACACATATGAAACCATCATAAAAGCACATAAAAAAATCACAATTAAGATCATGGATAGAATAACACATTTAAGAATCTCAACCATAAATCATAGCAAATATTGTACATAGTGAGATCGATCATATTTCAAGTTACAGATAAAGAGATTAAATTGACATACATTTCCTTTGTCTCAAGACTCGTATAAAAAAAGTTAAAATCCCCAAAACATTATGCACGTTGTTTAGACGTTGTAATGCAAGAAAAGCCGGTCGGCATTGCCAAAGCCCCAATAATTTCAAAATTGGTAATAAACAGATTTTCCACACATCTTGATAAAAATTTCCAAAAAAGTACAACATGTGACGTGGATTGTGCTGACTGATTGTCACAGGTACAGAGATCAAGATCTTCTGCCCAATCGTTTATTTTGGGGATAGTGACAAGTCTATGAAAACCCCCCAGCCGAAGTCTGGTCAGTAGAAATCTATCTTAAATGCCTGGAACAAAAGTTAAGCAAGGTTGAATATTAAAATATTATATTAAAATTCAACATATACTCCTGCATTTGTTGAAGCTTAGCACATAAGAAATCTATGTTTTGGAATCTTTCTTTAAATGTGTTTAATCTGTGTTCACTATTTATGTGAAAGGTTTCTTGTTCTCTATTGGTGTGAAAAATTTGGTAAAATGGGATGCAACTACTTCGTTTGAATATGTGAGCAGTTGTGGAGGTTAACAATACATTATGAATACATTATTAATCCCTCTGCATTTTACCATTCAATCCCAGGCAGTAATCCTCAGCAAATGTGTTTAATCAGTTAACGGCTGATGCAATTCCGCCGCGGTGTGGGCATTCCATTGCACGGTCGTGGCCGCGTCGGCCAACGGACGTGCGCAGCACTACCGAGGTAGTGCTCGCGCGCACGCAAGGGGTTAAACAACTTTTTGGCCATATACAGTGACACTTGGGAAAGGATCTCAAAGGTTACTGGGAAAGTTAAAAAAATAAAACAAAAAGGAATATGATCAAATCCTAAATATGTGGTCTAGTTATTACAAATATTAAAGCTGAAGATTGGTGTGTATTAGGAGGATTATTGTCTTCTTTTCCACATACTTCTCCATAGTCTTCTAGTAAGGTTTATGCTGATCAAGATCAGTCCTTGATGAATGCCAGATCCCAGTATATCAAAAAAGAAAAGTGATTTATATTGAGATGCAGCCTTCCATTAGCGCTGAATTTTACGTGTGCACACAATGTCATGTACAATAAAAAACATTCATTGTGTGCAAATGGAGACTATCCCGGCAGTGCCTCTGATTTTTGTGCCTTAAATTGAAGCAGTGGTACGCAAGTGTGCTTCCCAAAATTGCCTTCCAAGGCTGACTAAAGGTTTTAGCCTCCTCAAGGTCGACAACATGATTACCACTTCCATTTTATTCCTCTTACTTTTTAAAGTGAAAATGCACGAGTACGGACAGAATAGAATAAAACATAACAGCGTAGTTTTCACTTTCGGACTATGGGATTGAGAACATTTTGGAGCAGCACTGGTGGGTAACTTTCCTGAGGTTGGAGTAATTTATGCTGGTAGTACATAACAGATTATTAGTTTGAGCATTATTCACGCTTACTGAATTGTTTCTCGTCTACCTTTAAATGCACTTATGTATATTCTGAAAATGGGCAAAGCATGAGGATTAGTTCCTCTGATATTAAAAATAAGCTGTGCAGGATCATAATTGGCAAATCGAAGCCTTTCATTAGAGATCTAGTCAGGCTGTGGTTGAGGGCTTACTGGGTCCCCCATCCTGCAAAGTAAGTGATGTGCAGGTTGATAGTGTTCAAATTAGACATTGTAGTCCAGGGTAACAGCAGTTGTTAAAGGCCGGAACCTAAGATATTGGTCCAAGCATTGTTCTGTTTTAGTCAGTGGCGTTTGTGGTGTTGAGGTAAATTTCATTTATAAATCTCCATGGTACTGAACCCCCATCACGGACATTAGAATTTAATGTAAATTACCATTACGTTAATAAATCAATTCAACAATTTATGATTACTTGACATTACTTACTTAACATGCTTGTCCTTGCATTTCCATGAATTAGATTACTCCATGGCACATATTTTATTAGAATTTATTTCCATCAATAGTCGTTCTCCCCTCTCATTCTTCAGTGCTACTGCCTGGTTCCCTTGATTTAACATCACAATGAAATTTAATTTACATAAAGAAACAAATTAAAAGTAATTAATTGCTTTTCATTATTCACCTTTCACTGACTCTAATCATAAATCAAAGATAGAGTGCAGGTTGAAACAAAGCTAAATTAATTAGAATGCACACGTTATCTGAATGATGGTTATTTGATGTTTTCTGTTAAAGCTTGGTTCTTCCTTAATATTAATTTCAGTTACTGTGCTGCAGTGTGCACAAGCTATTAACATGTTATAAATTATTGTATTTACCTGTGAGTTTGTTTGATAAATGTGCAATTTTGTACAGCTGCAAAACTTCATATAATGACGTGCTGAAAGAAAACATGGATTAGTAGTAGGTGATTGAAGTGCATCATGAAAACATTTTCAAATTACTGAAAAACCACAATTGAAAGTTATTGTTTTGTGAAGGCAAACCTGGAAGACCGCTGAAATTTAATTGAGGCCGCCTGCCATGTTGTCTCTCTTCGTAGTAATTTATGTTTTTGTGCCTCTGGGAAAGTGTTGGATTGAGGGTGGCTTGAGTTATCACGTGAGTTGCATACAGAACTCCTGCCCCCAACCTTAATCCCACCCCCCAACCTTTACCACACACCCACCCCACCAAATGCACTGCTTATGTCCTGACAAGACACGTGATGAAAGGGACTATCTCACTAATGTTTAGTTTCAAAATATTTTGCAGTTTGATCTATGTTCTAGCTAGTTCTTTTCGGGTAACTCAGAAGTAACATTTCCCATTTTTAATTCCAGTCTATAGGCCTATCTAAAGTAAAAGCTCCTGAATGGAATTGCACCAAACTTGTCAAGAAGATTGGATTTCACTCAAAATCTGTGTTATCTGTGGCAAGGTTGTCGCTTGGTGTAATTTCATTCAGATTGTTTGTGGATACAGGTGTCACGAAAAAAGTGTTTAGGCTGCCGCTCAAGGCTTTTTTTTAATATAGATTTCTTTTTCTGCTAACTGGCATTTTTATTGTTTGATACATTTGTATGGAATTCACTTAGTCTATTTAACTAAAGGTCATCCTCTTAGATTGGTCAAAGGGTGTAAAAGGCTTAATGCAAAGCAGCACTTAATAAAAAAAAGAAAAGTTATTATTCTGAAGCCTACAGCCGGTGGTATTGAAGATCAGGGTGTCCAAGGCTACATAGTCTTGAATCCACCTCATGCCTTTTCCATCCCTAATCAGACACTCCTTGCCACTTTAACTTACTCCGTCAGTTTCTTTTTCATCCTTACTTTCTCCCTGTGTCACTGTTTCTTTCTCTTCTTCTTTCTTTGGTGTTTTTCTCCTCTCTTGCTCTGGATCAAAGTTGTTGAGGAAAAATGAGTGCTGGTGAGCCCCACCTGCAACCCCAGCTCAAATTAGGCATGTCTGCAAAGTAAAACTGGGGTGTAATAAAATACCACTTCAATTTATGTCCCTTAAGAATTTTTGGTCCCGGTTACAGCAAATATTGCTGAGAAGAATAGCACTAAACTAGACCTGTGTTAATCATCCGATTCCTGTTTTGTTTTCCTTCTCTTTCTTCAAGAGAGAGATTCATCATTAAGAATCACCTCCGTCTGAAAAATTCAGAACTGCACACAGGAAATGTTTTGTTAACTTGGCCTTAATTTCCAGGAGAAATACATAGCGACTGGCTGAAAAGGTTTTCTGAATCTCCTGAGAATGTTTGCCATGTGGCTGATAAAACCATTAATACGCCATTTTCAAACACATTGACGATAATCACATAACGCAATTCTCTATATGTAATTATTTGGATCACCCGTAATTTTGTAAAGTTTCCAAGAAAATATATTTCTGACAGTAAAGTTATTAGTAGTTAAAGTTGACTTTTCTAGTAAACAAAATGTATTGATGCCTGTTGACAATCTGTGTTTTTAGGGACATTCCAGCTATATTACACACCTCGACTGGTCCCCAGATAACAAATTCATAATGTCAAACTCGGGAGACTATGAAATACTATACTGTAAGTATAAAATCTTTTTTTCTTTGTTATATCCTTTGTAAATCAGAAATATTGTTAGAACCGGTTTTTATGTGAAAGCAGTACCAAAAATAGCAATAAAAAATGTTATGATGATTATTTTTTTTCTGGGGAATGTGTTGTTTTTCGAGGCACTTCCATCAAACAGGTGCCTAGATTAGAGATTTTGAAACTGTGCAGAGCAAACCTGTCCAACGTAGACTCTGGAGCATCAATATTTACCTCATTTTAAGGATAACCACTGACTTTGTTAATCATTCCTGTTCATAAATATTGTGTGCAAATTTAGCGCTTGTGAATATCCTAAAAATCTGGAATGGATCTCGACCTACCTTCAACACCCCTTCCTCCACTACTACTAAGATTAACCAATCACCTTGTTAGCATACAGTAACTTAGAATATAGTGTGTTTGAGGACAACATAAACGTTTACTCTGTGTAAGACTGATTGTACTCACACCATAAGGATATGTTGCCTTAATCCTGCTAGCTCACAGTGCACCATCTGTACCCCTAACCTGGCAAGATAATGGGTGGAATGTGCAACCACAGAACATGACCATAATGACTCCCCTAGGAAATTGTGGAAACAGATAACTGTAACGCATGCATACCTAAAGAGATGCACAAGAAATAAACACATGGAGTTTCAATATTAATTGAAGCATTATGATTCTAATGTAAAATACGTGCACTAAGATATTCAATAGAAGGAAACAGAATAGTGTGATCATCATTACAAGAATCGTGAAATAGATAAACAATTCAACCATTGTGCTGTTACAGCGAATATATGATTACATATAAGCACTCTTATATTATGCTCCTACATAGCGCTACCTATCCTAGTGGGCCTAGAGTGAGTAAATCTGTCCGAATCCCTGTAGGGTGATCTAAAACCCCCATTTCCTGTGGTTAAGTGTTATCAGGGAACTCGTCCTGGCGGAGAGCTGGGCATCATCCTCCGAAGGAGGCAAACCGGAATAAGCTGTGCTGGAATTCCATATGGGGGCAACCTCTGCGAAATGCCCCTCTGCCCTAACAAAGCAGTGAGGTTGTTTATATAATAAACTTCACTCATACAATCATGCCGTAGCGCTAGTCAGGGTGCTACTGTTGATTCTTTCGTGATTGCTCACTCGCCGAGCAGACAATAAAAACTGCAGCATTTTGCGTAGTGAACTTAGCCTATGTACAAAATGTTCAAGGCACTTTAATATGCCTACGAAGAAGTGTAAATGTAAGCAAAGCCATTTCAGATAATATTATCCTGCATAGGCACGCAAGCAAATGTGTGTCAGATGTCCGCATTTAAGAAAAGATGGCAACTTTACAACGTGAGCATGTAAAATGGTGGTGTACCTACTGGGCCTAAATGTAACCACATGATACCCATTCCTTGGACGTAAGGTGCCTAGAAAGCTTGCTAAAATATATGCGTGAATAAAAAAAAGATAGTAATTAAAACTTAAAATCAAAAAAAGCATTGTTCTCTTTAATAATAAATGCATTCAGAAAGCCAAATTACAGTAAAATCTATAAAAAACAAATAAAAAAAGGTGCAATTTAGAATGGTAAAAACCAGGCCGAATTGCCAGATTGTTTAAATGTTCAGAGGAGTAGACGAAACATTGCTGTCCAGCATCCGCCGACTATGTTCCCAGTGGCAACCATTGTACCAGCTGCATAGAGCAAGCCGCCGAAGAGAGGAACGGCCAGCAATAAATCTGCAGAAGATGATCCAGGATTCGAATCACCAGGGGCTGAAGCATCCCAGGAAGGCTCCCAGTGTGCATTTTGAAGCCACAGCAACCACGAAGGGCAACAATGCAAGTGGGCCTTTAGGGGCCCCAACATCAGGTCTTCCATGATTGAGGATGTGGAAAAGGGAGCAAGTTGACCAAAACATCACCAATCTTGGACATTTTTGTTAAAAGTGACCACAAAGTATTTTGTGCATTACTGCCCACAATCTTTTTTTGTTTTGTTTGTTTGATAGTGCCAGAACTTTTCAGTTGACTTCTTTCCATATTCTTTTATCTACGATCACACACTGACTTTGCTTACCATTCCCATGCTTAGAGGTGTTTATCTTTCCAATTCACGAGAAATCCTTGCCATTAGCAAGAGTCTTAAATGTCATCTTTTCGGTAGGTGTTTGTTGCTCTTAAATGTCTTGTGGTTTTAGTGCTGTAAAAAGCAGGAGCATGTAAATCAGTGTCATTTCTTTCTAACATCTATGGGCTACTGAAGGCACTTCTGAACCCCCTCCTCTCACCATCTCGGAGCAGTGTTAGACCAGGTGCCCTCTTTGGGATTGAGCCATCTGCTGAAGTCTTCCAAGTCCAGCCACATCCATCCTTTGCAGAAAGTGCTTTTTCTTTGGTGACATTATTTGTTTGATGACATCCTCCTCTGTACCACCCAGGTTAGTTAAAGAGAAGGCAAGTACCTATCAAAGATGGATTACCTTGCCCCAAATGAGCTGAAGCCTGGCCACCTTTGTTTTAACAGACAACCTCACTTTTTTTTCTGGGTACTCTTACCATGTTCCCTTCCCTCGCAGAGTCACCCATTATAGAGTTCTCTGCATTCAAATCCCCCTTGTTGGGGACCTTAAATGCCTGGAACTTCTACTCTAGTCAACAAAACAATTTGCCAGTACTGTGCAACGGTTCGCAGAGCTTTTTGTTAAAGAGCTATTAATCGCTCTTTCCCAAATGACCACTCTTTCAGTCGAAGTAAGTAGTAGAACATTTTTTGTTAGTCTTTATTTGTTAATTTTGACTTCTTTTGTAAAAATATTTTTTGTTTTTCTTATATTTTTGTTTTCAGTTATATACAACAAGAAACATAATTTAACAATACGGAGGAGAAAAGCAGATTCATAGACAGGGGGAGTGATCATTGGAGTGAATTGTACAACATTTACACACAAACTCGACAGAAGACATAGACACTAGACAACAAGTGGACACTGATCAGTACCTAAGGGACAAGGGCAGTGAAAGTTGGTGGCGTGATTTTAACAGTTTAAGAAAATCAAATTTGTTATTATCCAATGTAAAGTTAAACCTATTTACAATCGTAGAAAAAGGTGAGGCACACTTAATGAGTACTAAACTTCGGATAAGTAACAAAGGCGAAAAAAATCGTTTTTAAATAAAGCTTTACGATTTCCAGATATAACAAACAATTGGCCAAACCACTGGCCAAATAGCCACAGAAGTGGCGCCAACTAACACCTTGGTCGACGCGTTTCGAATCCTAGTTTGTTCAAAGGATTCTCTTCAGGACATTACACATTAAATCTGTGAAAAACAATAAACGAAAACAGACTGTCAGTGAACTCAACAGAGACACTCTACACTTGCATTCGGCATCGGCACACACTCAGTAGATTACCTGTCAAGGATTTAACTGGGGCATGAAGGTGCGATGAACTGCAACAAAGTTCAAAAAAATATATTCAGATACATTTGACTGAAAGATCGTCTCGATATCAAAGGAGACGAGGGTCTGTGGTACTCACTGGTAGTAAATATGTCATGTCCTAATCCAAGTAGGGAAATCCAACGAATAAGAGTAATCAACTGGTTGTTTTGTGACGGGCCTCGTGATTCAATCTGAAAATTAAGAAACAGAGGCTATAAGTATGCCAAAGTGAACTCCTATACCGTAAAGGGAAAGAGCTAACATATGTCTACTTTAGAGGTGAGAATGGCGTAACCGGGTCAGTGACGGAACCCGCTAACCTATTCGAATAACGGCGGCTATTTTTCCGGGATCACTTAGGAGGGAAAGCGGCTGGGTTTGGCAGAGATTACCTGAGGCTGAGCGTCTTTCTCCTCCAGGCTGAGTCGCGGTCAGTTGTATACGCGATACAAGTCTAACCAGGTCATTTCATTTTAAGCGGAAGCTACTTCCGGGCTTTGTGTGTGTATCATGGGATTTGTAGTTTAAGATGATCCGCCGACGGCATGTTGGATTCTTCCGGGTTCCACTCTGTGCAATTCATGGGATTTGTAGTTCAACACACAATCGGATTGAAGCAATGAAGTTTGTGTCGGTTCAACAAGGATTTAGGAATCTTAAGGCAGGGAGATGAAAGTGGAGTATCACAGACTATACAGTTCGGACATTTCGTTCAAGCCTTGAATAGTCGTGTTGAATTTGAGAATCAGCATGGCTTCTCGTTGTCGTAGTTTAGCCTCTACGTCTCCACCTCTTGGGTCATGGTCTATTTTAGATATTATAGTCCATTTGAAATCTTGTTCACCATGTGACTCATCGATCCAGTGTTGCACCAATGGAGCTGTGAGGACTTTTTTCTTTATTCTGGACTTATGTTGGGACATCCTTTGTCGTGCTTCTTGAGATGTTTTGCCTATATACAATTTGTTGCAAGGACATAGAATGCCATATACCACATTTTTTGTTTTGCAGTTAGTGAATTGTTCATGTTTCCAAGATATCCCTGCATGTTGGAACAGGTTGCCTTCTACAGTGGAAGCGCAGCAGAGGCATGTGCCACATTTATGGTGGCCAGTTATAGGTGGAAGGTTCACATAGTCCCGTAATGTCAATATCTTTGGCTTGGGAATAGCTGCTCGTACAATGTGGTTGGCAATGCTCTTATCTTTTTTGTATGCAAACAGGGGGGATTCCGTAAATTGAGTATTCAAGTCTTTGAGTAGATGCCAGTTCTGGTGGATAAGCTTCATGAGAAGGTTGGATGAGGGGCAGTATGTAGACACGCACACAATGCGTTGTTGATGCTGTTTTTGTCTTCTAACAAGTAGTTCTTCTCGTGGCGTCCACCACGCTCGTTTTATAGCTTGTTTCAGTAGTTTGGCTGGGTAGCCACGAGCTAGGAGCTTTTCTTTTAGGACAGCGTGGTGGACGCCACGAGAAGAACTACTTGTTAGAAGACAAAAACAGCATCAACAACGCAAGAAGCTGATCCACCAGAACTGGCATCTACTCAAAGACTTGAATACTCAATTTACGGAATCCCCCCTGTTTGCATACAAAAAAGATAAGAGCATTGCCAACCACATTGTACGAGCGGCTATTCCCAAGCCAAAGATATTGACATTACGGGACTATGTGAACCTTCCACCTATAACTGGCCACCATAAATGTGGCACATGCCTCTGCTGCGCTTCCACTGTAGAAGGCAACCTGTTCCAACATGCAGGGATATCTTGGAAACATGAACAATTCACTAACTGCAAAACAAAAAATTTGGTATATGGCATTCTATGTCCTTGCAACAAATTGTATATAGGCAAAACATCTCAAGAAGCACGACAAAGGATGTCCCAACATAAGTCCAGAATAAAGAAAAAAGTCCTCCCAGCTCCATTGGTGCAACACTGGATCGATGAGTCACATGGTGAACAAGATTTCAAATGGACTATAATATCTAAAATAGACCATGACCCAAGAGTTGGAGACGTAGAGGCTAAACTACGACAACGAGAAGCCATGCTGATTCTCAAATTCAACACGACTATTCAAGGCTTGAACGAAATGTCCGAACTGTATAGTCTGTGATACTCCACTTTCATCTCCCTGCCTTAAGATTCCTAAATCCTTGTTGAACCGACACAAACTTCATTGCTTCAATCCGATTGTGTGTTGAACTACAAATCCCATGAATTGCACAGAGTGGAACCCGGAAGAATCCAACATGCCGTCGGCGGATCATCTTAAACTACAAATCCCATGATACACACACAAAACCCGGAAGTAGCTTCCGCTTAAAATGAAATGACCTGGTTAGACTTGTATCGCGTATACAACTGACCGCGACTCAGCCTGGAGGAGAAAGACGCTCAGCCTCAGGTAATCTCTGCCCAACCCAGCCGCTTTCCCACCTAAGTGATCCCGGAAAAATAGCCGCTGTTATTCGAATATGTTAGCGGGTTCCGTCACTGACCCGGTTACGCCATTCTCACCTCTAAAGTAGACCTATGTTAGCTCTTTCCCTTCACGGTATAGGAGTTCACTTTGGCATACTTATAGCCTCTGTTTCTTAATTTTCAGATTGAATCACGAGGCCCGTCACAAAACAACCAGTTGATTACTCTTATTCGTTGGATTTCCCTACTTGGATTAGGACATGACATATTTACTACCAGTGAGTACCACAGACCCTCGTCTCTTTTGATATCGAGACGATCTTTCAGTCAAATGTATCTGAATATATTTTTTTGAACTTTGTTGCAGTTCATCGCACCTTCAAGCCCCAGTTAAATCCTTGACAGGTAATCTACTGAGTGTGTGCCGATGCCGAATGCAAGTTGAGAGTCTCTCTGTTGAGTTCACTGACAGTCTGTTTTCATTTATTGTTTTTCACAGATTTAATGTGTTTGGTCCTGAAGAGAATCCTTTGAACAAACTAGGATTCGAAACGCGTCGACCAAGGTGTTAGTTGTTAGTTGGCGCCACTTCTGTGGCTATTTGGCCAGTGGTTTGGCCAATTGTTTGTTATATCTGGAAATCGTAAAGCTTTATTTAAAAACGATTTTTTCGCCTTTGTTACTTATCCGAAGTTTAGTACTCATTAAGTGTGCCTCACCTTTTTCTACGATTGTAAATAGGTTTAACTTTACATTGGATAATAACAAATTTGATTTTCTTAAACAAACTGTTAAAATCACGCCACCAACTTTCACCGCCCTTGTCCCTTAGGTACTGATCAGTGTCCACTTGTTGTCTAGTGTCTATGTCTTCTGTCGAGTTTGTGTGTAAATGTTGTACAATTCACTTCAATGATCACTCCCCCTGTCTATGAATCTGCTTTTCTCCTCCGTATTGTTAAATGATGTTTATAACTGAAAACAAATATATAAGAAAAACAAAAAATATTTTTACAAAAGAAGTCAAAATTAACAAATAAAGACTAACAAAAAATGTTCTACTACTTACTTCGACTGAAAGAGTGGTCATTTGGGAAAGAGCGATTAATAGCTCTTTAACATAAAGCTCTGCGAACCGTTGCACAGTACTGGCAAATTGTTTTGTTGACTTTTGAATGGGCGCAGCCTTACTGTGCCTTACGCCAGACCCGTTTTGTTACTTGTCTGGAACTTCTACTGAAGCTGATTAGTGGAGGCCTTGTCTGACAGCCAGCTCGCCCTTTAGACTCTCATACCTTGTTGCGCTCCTTAGACTCCCATACCTCTTCTGTGTGTACCCTCAGTTTCCATACTAGTCATGTTTGAGCGGTCTTACATCCACACTAACTGCGCCCATTCTCACAATTGAGCTACGTCTTCATATTTCAAACTAATAGCAAATTGATACCTTTTATTATAACGGTAAAAGGAGGGTCTTGACTCAAACCCTTCCCAAAAGGCATCCACATACTGATAGTAGGAGATGCACCTTTTTGTTGTAGCCCAAGGCAGCCTCTCCTTCAAGCAGCCAGATACTTTCTTAGGCTGGCTGTTTCTCTTTACCAAAAACCTTATCTAGCCTGACGCTTTATCCAGAGCACAGTCGCCATCTTGTCTGTAAGATCTCCTTATAGCCCTGGACGGCCTAGTGGATAGAGCTGCCCCTTAAACTCTGAATTACTACTGTACTGAAAGCAACTCCCGAGCGGCTCCATCCCACAGTAACAATCATCTACAATTTGCAGAAAGGAACACTAGCTCATCGGGTGTACTCCCAAGAACTCTGACTTATACTTGGCTTATTTAAATTGACGCTCAAAACCTTTTAAAATTATTCTGTTAAGAAAATATCGAAAATCTAATTTCAAAACTCAGTGTAACATAATATAAAATGTTAAAAGCAAAAATAAACCTGATCTTTAGTTATAAATATGAAGCAAGAGCTTTGGCGTCTCCCTCCTTAGCCTGGAATTTTGGATTCAAGTCTCTGTATTATCACTGACATTCTCAATCTCTTCATCAGCGCTGTTCAATTGTAGGACTTGTAACATGCAAGGTGTGCGAAAATATTTGTCATGCCCTGGTCTGTCTTCCAGGGTTTTTGGCCTCTGCGACTAGTTTTATTTGAATGGTGTCTAGTATAACTCGTTTTGCTGATGGTCCCTTTGGTGGGTGGGGGGTGGAGTGGGGGAGGTGTTAAGGGCAGTCGCGGCTGGTGACATTTGAAAGTGGAGGGGCGATTGTGTGAACTTGTGTACCTCGAAAGAGATCTTTACTGCATTCGTCAACATGTTGCCTCATACTTCACTCGCAGGCGCAGAAGGCAAGGGCCCACTCTTGTAATCTCCCCCTAAACGTGAGAGCAGGAAGCGAACCCTCGCTGTGAAGCGCGCACATTTACGAGGCCTTAATCCATTGTTTGTTTAGCTCACCACCCAATTCAAGTTTGGACCCCACCATATGCACTACCCTCCTGCTGCAGCATACGGAGAGAACAGGGAGAGTGAGTGGGTGGTGTTACTCAAGGGCAGGGGAGAGTGGCTTGGGCGAGTGACTTTCCCACTGTTGTTAATACTGTCTGTTTGAGCGGCCTTAGGCTGCCCAAACAGTTAGTATTAACAACAGTGGGCAAGCCACTCCCTCAAGCCACTCCCCCCTGCCCTCGAGTAACACCGCCCACTGTAAACCAAAACCAGGAAGTTCTGCTTTCTCGCTGTGCAAAAAGGCAGAAACAAATGGTAGTTATATTATTACGGCAATAATTAACTACCATTTGTTTCTGCCTTTTCGCAGGGCGAGAAAGCGGGGGAGGGGGGGCGGTGCCCAAACGCCCCCATGGAGGAACCGCCACTGGTTAAGGGCTGCCCCCCAACCTTCCTCTGTAGAATCACATTTCGGACCCTACCCACTTGGGCCCATGTTGTTGGTTCGGATTGCTTGCAGATCAGATAAACCATTTATGATCTTCGTTTAGTTTGTTCCGGCTCTTTTCCCTTCTTACCCAGTGTATGAATGCCAAGGTATTCCGTTTTTTTGTGGTGCCTTTGTTCATTCCGGTGTTTTTTTGTGGTTCTTTTGCGGAGCCTCAGTTTGCGTTCTGGAATTTGCAGGTACTATCTGCGTAAACGTAGAATAATACAAATACCAGCATGTTATTTGGTTGCATGGTGATGACTGAAGGAACAAAACTTGGCTTTGTGCCACTTTGTACCAGTGCACCTTGGTACTTGTAACTTGCCATTTTTTACATTGAACAGGACCCTCGGCGCAGGGCACTGGGGTGAGGAGGTCGAGGAACATGATCCACCTTACACCAAGAAGATCAAAAAAAAAGTGTGGGTTCACTACAGTATAATCTGTCAGCCCCTCCCCAGATGTATCACCAAAATGAACATATGTATCTACCTGTTACGGCATAATGTGTTCCAGTTCGAACACTTTTCGCGTTTCACAAATCGCTCAACAAATGTTCATTATGCCAACTCGAAGATGCACGTACTGGCAGCACATGAATGAAATGGATGGTGGCTTCTTGCCATGGTTGCCGATCCTGTACTTCCCAAGAAGGAAGCACATTGACATCTGCTGGAACACGCTTTGCACTGTATTGAACATCTGACATTGAACCAAAAGTACAACAAATTATTATGCAATAGATTAAATGTAACTTTATTATTAATGTGAAAAAGAATTGATGTGGTTTAATTTACTGGATATAAATTCATTAGCTAACTTTTTTCAGGTGGTTTGTTTCAGAGATCAGAAAACCTTCAGTGTTCACTTTTCCTCATTACTGTGCACTCGCTACACTGCTCAACTGCTTTTGTACATTATTGCCCGAAGTGATAATGCATTGGTCCAGACCATAATAGCCTTACTTGAGGAGAAAATAAATATAAAATAAACTTGTAAAGAAAAGCACTGTTTAAGTGAGTGCTGCATATGCACGTCTCCCTATTTCAAATGAGAAATATCTAAAACAATTTTAATCCCTTGTATCTTTTTCAGGGGATATTCCAGGTGGTTGTAAACTGATCCGGAATCGTTCAGACTGTAAAGACATCGATTGGACAACCTACACATGTGTGCTAGGCTTTCAAGTGTTTGGTAAGAACCATTGCTATTGTTGATAGACACTCTACACATAACACAGTGCAAACTGTACGTAAGCTGTTCAAGTCTTGGATGGAATTTACTCCTTGTTAGGTGGGCAATACTGATCCTAACTGCTCTCTTATTTCCAACCAATGTGGTACCCTACTGCCTAGTCACCAGATCTGAACCTGCTTGCAGAGGGACTCCTCAACGCTTTTCATCATCACTACAAGGCATAAGTACACCAGCAGGGGATGAAAAAAACCTCCATTCCCTGAAGAATGTGCCCGATCCTCAGTTCATTTGTTCTAAAAATAAAGGTGGACTGGCACCTGCTCATCCAGCTGGCATTCCATCCCACCTTTTATTTAATTGTACTGATTTGGTCTTACGCGTCCCACTGTGGACAGCCCATGTCACAACTTTTTAAGTTCAATCATTGTGCATCGTGCCACAATCTCTGCAGCTGTTTAGGTGCTCAAAGACTATGTAGCATGTTTGGGGGAAAAGCCTTCTGATGCATGCCTGAACCCTGTGTGACAAACTAACTATGTGGTTTCTTAAGAATTGTTTGGTGCGTTTGCAGAGAAAATACAGACGTATTTCACTAAAGACAATGAGTTTCATATTTTAGCAGGAAGAATAAAGGAGTAAGCGCTGGAGCGAAGGAACAAGTGTTTTTAACATGCTCCTTGAAACCCAGCGCAGTATTGAGCTGTCCTGTCCAGAGACCCTAGAACTTGGGGTTTACACTGGTTAACCAAAAATCAGCAGTTGCAGTTACACACAATAAAGGGGAATTTGCTTGGTCACACAGCACTATCACCCGGTACCTGGAGATTTGTTTCTGAATAGTCAAGGCAATGGGCAGTGCTTCATTTGGAATTAAAAGATTCTCACAAGCTGTACCTTCTTCTGTATTAGGAACTGCTTTGTATTCCCAGGCTTGGTGTGGTGGCTATGGCCAGTGGTTGCGGTTTGGAGCAAGGCGAGTCTCCAGACTAGACATTTGCACAACGCGGTACAGGAATCCTCAGTCTATCAAACATGTAAAAGATAAAATCATTAAAGGATTTTATGAATCAGTTTTTAAAAATCCGTATTAATTCAATACGCATTATTAAGAATCAACGTTAGAAATTAATAGAATCCAGTAATCAGTATTCGAAAAAATACAATATTTGTGAGAATGGCAGTTGACATTTTAATAATACAGCAAGCATGCTACATAAAGTCAATACCCTCATCTAAATTTAATTGGATTGAAATAGAATAGGGTGTCAATTCAGAAACCCTGTAAAGAGTTCTGACGAGAGAATGACTGCATAAGCATTAAGCCTTTGCACTTTAATTAAAAGTCTTAAACTGGAAAGTATTCTGAGCTATAAATCAGCAGACATCATAATAATGCAGAAAATACGTTTAAATAATCTCTCATAAAGAAATAGATGGTACCAAGGAACCCCGTGATGGGTCTCCAGGAATTACAAGTGAGAGACCCAATCTCTTCTCTAGGAACCCGCACTAATATAAACACATCAACCTATAAGTTGAAACAAGTTTTACTTTCTTCCTTCACAGCAACCAGTAAGATTTCAGCAAATTCCTGGGAATAGGTAAACTCCTCAATTTCTCATGTCTTCACAATGAGCCATAGACACAAGCCCGTCAAAAGATACTTGGTCCACATTTTGACTGTTCTTCCCATGAATCATCCTTCTTGTTGTCTCCTCTCCCTGAGAACCTCACTGTCAGTTGTCTAACACAAAGCAAATGCCTATTCCCTAGCTAACTGAAGGCTTCTGGAAAGTTACAGCATGTGCAGCAAAAAAGAAAAAACATCCCATTCAAAACAGCACATCAATGTTAAAATAGGCCTTTCAATGCTGAAGTGAAGCTTCCATTAACCTCTTCGACGCGGTGCAAATTCCGCCATGACATGGTGGAATTTGACGCGTGCGCAGGTCGGACGGCCCCTGGCTGTCGACGCACACAAGCACCATGACGTCGGACGGCCCAGGCCGTGCGACGCATCGAAGAAGTTAATATGGCATCAGCAGTCAGGTTGACTTAACTCAGAGCCTTGGCTCTGGCAGGGCCCTGTACCCAACTCTAAGCACACATCAAATCTCCATCGCACACGAACTTCAGCCATATACAGAACAATTTTGACCCATGGCTTAGACTGTAGCCAGGGTCCGCACCACACCTCCAGAAGCAGCAACCCTCCCTCTTTGCACAATTTTTGGACACACACAGAAGAGGTTTTCTGCAGGACCTGAGGACACACCAGACTGTGCATCCAACATACAATAGAGGTTGGGTTGTGGGCTTGCACTCTGGCCAGAATATGCCTCAACCCTCTGAATTTGGCCAACCCCTTCGACAAAGCAAGGGACTGGCCGCAGGTGCCCACCTACAGCCAGGCCCTACACCCACCCTTATATGACCACTTAACCCCCAACTTGCTCAGCCTACAACCCTTCACAGCAAAGATTGACCAAAAGGTCTCCTTTTTCAATGATGTTCAGCGGTCATCTCTCTGTACTATGAATTCTCAGAATGTCAGACTAAATTATTTTAGAGTTTTTCATGCAAGTGGCTAATACTAGCTTCTATATCAAGAATGTTCTTATTTTTTGACAACACCACATTTAGAAAGGTTGATTGTGGAAACACATTGGTACAATGGATGTATCCATCGTGTGGTTTTGTGCGAACTAAAGACTTATAGTAGAAGACAAGGCTTCTCATTGTTACCTCATTTCTGAGTATATTCTGTGAGAAATACTCTGCTGCTGAGAAATGGAGGTCTCCACAAATTAGCCCACTTAGCCAAGAATATATCATGGTAATTTATTTATTTTTAGTTTTTATCCGGTATGCATTCCATATTATATGTGCTGGAAAGCATTTGTAGAGGTGTGGGATACATAGGGTTAAGCTGAAGCGATTGTGTTAGTTGTAATTTATTCTTGTTCTTTTTGATACTTTTTATGTATTCTATGTGTTAAATATTGTTTTTTTTTGTTGCATCTTAGGAGTGTGGCCTGAAGGGTCAGACGGAACCGATATTAATGCCGTAATAAGATCCCACAACCGAAAGATGATAGCAGTAGCTGATGATTTCTGCAAGGTCCATCTATTTCAGTATCCATGCTCTAAACCAAAGGTAAATCTGATTTCTTTTAGTTAAACACTGGTCGTTAAATCTCCAAAGAACATACACCTATCTTTTACATCTTAACTTTATCTGTATTCCAAATGATGACTTAATATTGGACTTTTTGTGTTGTGCATGAACCAGTTTATTTAAGAACATATTATTTATGCTTTCTGTTCATATATGCAGCATTTCTGACAAGCATCGCTCTGGTTGCTTCTTTCTAAAGACCAGTAATATTTGACTTACTCAATGCTCTGTGCAATTTGTTTTCTTCTGTGCTACATCAAATTAATAAAGGTTCTCCCTTTCTTGTCCTCCACTTTTAAGAGGTAGTTGTACAAAATATTTTCTCCCCCACAGTATCCAATGAAATTTGTGCAAATAAAGATTCATTAAACGCACAGTACGAACAGTTTAACCCGTTTTTCCTCTGCAAATAGATTTGTCACATACCCAGGATTCTGGCCTTTACTAAACAAACAATGTACCTCCTTAGTTTTTTAAAATAAATGTGTTTACACAGACTCATCCAAAAATAGCAACCATTCTTGCTGGGGAAGGTACCTTTCCATTCTGAAACCCGAAAATCTTGATTGGTTACAAAGTAAAATCTTTAATCTTGAAACCTGTCTCTTGTGTTTTAGTCCTATTTCTACTTTGATTTAATCTATTGTACTTGTGACTACATTATTTGAATTCTTAATTTAACGTGACTGAACCTCTTTTCGGTGTGCCGTCACTCACCATAATGGGTTTTGTGTTTAACTTTATGTTTGTAGCATGTGTAGATGTAGATAAACATGCTCTGCCTTCTCCTGCTATCTAGTGTCGCCTTTCCTATTGCAACTTGATTTTGTTATAAGAAGTCAGTCACAAATAAGAACTATGAGTCACAAGAACTGTTGTGACTCCTCTGTTAGTCCACAATGCATGAGGACATAGACTCCACCGTGGGATTCTTTTCTTCCACCATTTGGTTTGAACCGTTCGAGCAAGAGCTCCAAGACAGACGCATTTGCGCCTACTTTTCACGCCAAACTCTTAGAAACTTTGTGACCTACAATTAAGAATACAACTGGCAAACCTTCTATACCTCCCAAGAGACTTGTAGTTAACAGGTTGCATTTTCAGAGGGTGGCCAAAGGAAATCTTGGAAAGTGCATCCTTCCAATTCTGCCTAAGTTGAAACTCTAAATATTGGTGGTTGGACCACTACAGTGTTTTCGACCTTTGTCTCTAACCCCTTTGAACATGACAACAACACCTGCAACGTCTGCGCTGCCTTGAGCTACAAGAAGACACTTGGTGGTTACTGCCTAGAGAGATGCTAAATGCATCATAAGATGCAATGACCATACTCGCTCGAGACCCCAACATCTTCAGGAAACGCGACCCTCCTAAGCCAGAAGAAGCTGGACGCTTGGGCATTCTGGTGGCAGAAGGCACAGCCAGCCCCGAGATAGTCTGCTCCAACTCCTCTAACAAGCGTGACAAAACTGACTCCAGCTCTGAAAACTTCCAACCCAAGGTAAGGTAACAAAGCTGTGATGCCAAAAGTACGCCAAGGCAGAGCCCCACTTCCACATGAGATGGGTTATGAGCCCTGAGCGTAGCCTTAAAAGGGAACAAATTTCAGGTCTGACTCCAGCACCCCATGCTGGTTGACTGTAAGACCGGGCATCGACGCCCACCTAGTCGCTGCTGCCCAAAAGCATTGATCCACACCAGTAGCTGCCAAACAGATGACAAAACCACCTTTCATGCCAAGGTCAGACTGCTGCTCCTATTCTGCTACCTCTACCTGAACTGAAGTCTGACACCAAGCATAGTACTCTTCTTACACCCAAACCTGCAAGCTCCTCACCAAGGTGTTACTAGGTGAGCCTGTATATACGCTCTTGTGCACACACAACAAGGGCAGGTTCACATTTTGAAGAGGAGCTGGCCTCAAAAAATGAAAGGACTAGCAGCAGAAGGTAGCAAACCCAGCTTCTTACTCCATGATACTCCTTCACCAATTGCTCTTCCCTCCTGCCTCCCACTCAGCCACCATATACTGACTCCTTGGACAGGACAGTCCACACTTGTTCAAATCCAGACACTAGGCCCCAGCTCCTATGGAGTGGGATGACCCCTGATAGTACTATACAGTTGACTCTATAGACAACCATAACATAGAGCCCTACCCCACAAATCATTTCCTACAATTACAAGAAGCCAGTAAAGGCCACGATTGTCCTGCCTATGGTGGACAAATAATACACGATTCTCGCCTTCTGACCCACTTTCCATTCGCTGTGTGGTTACCCAGACTCCCTTGATACAGTGTGGAAACCTGCTTCGGCACAGGCGACAGGTGAGGCTTGCCAGAAAAGGAGAACAAGTGTATTGATGCAGCTGGCAAGCCAAGTGGGTGATAGTGGGGACTGCCCCCCGTAGGTGCATCACCAATTCTGTGGGCCTCCTATTTCCATATGTTAGGTACCATTGTTAGGAATTGGTAAAGCAACTCCAAGAAACTCATAGGAGAAGGGACAAGAGCTTGTGACCAAGGAAAACGTTATATCTAATGCCAGCATTCACTACACCCTCAATTCAGCAATGCCAATACCCAATGCATCAATGAAATATCCTTATACAGTGCCTTGTTTGGCTACGTATCTCGGGGATAAGACCAGAGGTATAGCAGCATCTTTACAATCTTCTGTTCAATGGAGAGCATTTAATTGGCCCACAGATTGAAATTCAAGAGAAAATGAACACACTGAAATAGCCAAATCTATGGGTGTTCTACAGGACACTGCCCTGAAAACTGTGTTTCGGAGATAGCAGTTCTGAGGCAGAGCGGAGAACTTCACCCAGTCAGGAGCAAGTTTACCAGTGCCAACATCTGTCTTTTCAAGGTCCCAGAAACGCAAGAGGTAAACCAAGAACTGTTACAGGGCAACAACTGGAACAAAAGTACAGGCAGTTACTGCAGGCAACCTCCAAACCGTGACTTTGCATTGGTCCCCCCAGATTGCACACCTGTCGAGGGGAGATTACTGTATTTCCTTCCCTACAGTGAGGAGATCGCCTCGGATCAGTGGGTCCTCGTGGTTACTGTCTCGAACTGCTGGAAGGCACTGCTCGCGAACGGTGCCATTGAACTGGTGCACCCACACCAAAGAGGCCAAGGAGTGTAATTTGTAGCTCCCAAAAAGTGCAGTAATTTGGGCAGGTCCTGAGTATCGGGCTCTTCAATTACAACATCCTGTTGGAACACTCTCACATGACCACCCTCCAGTATTTCATAAATTAGCTGGGTCTAAAGGTTGTTTACTTCCATTTCCATATCCACTTGGGCCACCACCGGTTCCTTCACTTTGTGGTAAGTGGACAACACTGCCAGTTCAAAGCTCTGCCCTTCGAAGTGACTTCCGCACCAACGATGTTTATAATGTCTAGAGGTGGCAGACCAGCATCTGTGCAGAAGCGCTATCTGTGTTTTTCCATACTTAGCTGGCTGGCTGATAAAGAGCAGCAGCAGCCTACAATGCCTAGCACACACTTGAACACCAGGGTTCCTACTTCACAGTGTAGGGTTTACTATCAATGTCATAAAATCCCATTTATATGGTTGCCATACAAAACATGCCTTTCATGCACACTAGCAGCAGTTTCACTAAAGAAAAATCAGAAAAATACTCGATCTTTTGATGTTCTCTTTTCTCTTTGTTTGATACATTTATAATGTTCTCCTATTGATGAAGCAATCATTGTTGTAGGACCTTTAGTACTGGCCATTTAGCTAAATCTAATGACCAAATTGCAAATTGTTGAAGTAAAATGTTAGAGTGCCGAGGTACAACCAATTTCTAAGACGTTTAATAAAAGGTATTTCATACCTGTTGACTTGGCATCCTTGGTAGTGGGATGCCTCTGTTACCTTGAATGGCACCGTTATCTCTATATATTGATATACTAGAAACGGATAACGCTAAGTTACTTAGAGAATTTGATGTGCAACTGTTCAAACCATCACTACCGCCCTATGATATTGTAAAATCCTGGTTCATGTGACTAGGTGTAGCTGGTATTTGGTCTTTGTGTATTTCTCCCAAACAGGGAGACAGAGGGGGAATAGTTGTAGACAGGATGGGCAATCTCTGACTTGATGAGGGGAGGAGCTGTCACCTACCACACTTACACAGCACAAAGGCTCTGCCTCAGCACACTCACAAAGGGTTTCATACGGGTCTTTTGGGCCCCCAGATAAGCTAGGGTCAATGCAGGGAGGCAGCAAATTCCAAACACTTCTGGGGTGGAAAACTTCAGAACCCCCTTCTACTTTAAAACTGGCACCATAAATAAATATTGGACCCGCACACTCATCTCTGCAGTACTCCTCTGGACCTGTGGAAGACTCAGAAGGACTGCTCTGCTGCAAGAAGGACTGGTGCCTTGCCTTCTCTACTACCTTCGAAGGACTGGACCTGCATCTTGAACCCAGGACCACCTGAGTAACTCCAAGGGCTAGTTATCTGGTCTCCTGATCAGAGACTCAGCAGAAGAGGCTCCAACCAACTTGCACCCAGCACCAGGAGTCTGCCTGCTATGAGTCTTGCCCCCCAAGTGGTGACACCCCAGTCCTGGACCCAGGGAAGGGTAAACAACCTTTACAACGCAACTTTTACCACGCCGTGCCTTTACGACGCAACTTTTACAACGCAAACCATTACACGCATTGCGCTGGGGGGGCGCTCTAGGATAGGGAATAGGTTTAATTTACTATCCAACACCTTCCCTACTATCCACGGGGACTGGAGTTGGAATAGTAAATTAAACTATTCACTATCCAGCGCCACAAAGCAGTATGCATCGTAAAGGCATGCGTTGTAAAAACCGTGTTGTAAAGGCATGCGTGGTAAAAGCATGCATTGTAACGTCATACATCCCAGGGAAGTAGGCCTGAAGGTGCTCTGCCAGCCCAGCTGTGGTCTCTTGGGCACAACCAATGCAGCGTGAGGCATGTCCTTGTAGCTCCATAACAGAACCGCTGCTGCACATCCCCGATGCATGAGCTCACATCGCAGCTCCTTGACTGCATGACACATATTCAACGCAAGACTTTGCCTCACAAGCCCCCTTCATCAACATCATTCTCCACGCCTTCGCAGGACCTCGCATTGCAAGCACCATCGACTGCTTTATGTGAACTGCTGCTGAGCAACGCGTCTTCAATGCAGGATCTCTGATTGCAGCCCGCTGCTTCTTCAGAACTGCTAGTGGCGCAGGATCTTGCAATGCTCCGCAACCAGGATTTAAGGTACTTTGTTTCTCTGTCCTAACTTGTTCCCTGTACCCAGCCCATGCTTCATCACAGTCTGCCTGAACTTGGGACTTTGTCCTATTCTGGCAGACCAGATAACCACAGTTGGCTCTTGGTGCTTTTAAGCACTATTTTTACCTAAATATTTAAAATTGCTCATCTCTGGTTCTATTGATTGAATTTTTGTTGTTTCATTTGACTCTTTTTTTCTAAATTGGTGAACTGGTGTACCAGAGGGCTGAGCACAGGTTAATTTTGTTTTTTCTTGTGTTTCATCATGACAAGAATTGTGGTTGCTGCTTGAGTGGAAGACGACCTTTACAAAGCCGTTGTTACACAACTGTATGTTTACTCTGGTTTTACATCGCACGTTGTTTCAATGACTTGGCTGGAGGGCGCTGCAAGCTAAGGAATAGTACGATTTACTATCCAACACCTTCTCTACTGTACGTAGACTGGTGATGGAGTAGTAAATATTACTGTCCCAAAGTCTAGTGCCCTCAAGCGCAATTCGTTGAAATGACTTGCGTTGTAAAACCTGCGTTGTAAGATACCAGGATCAACATGATCGTGTTGTATCATCATACATTCGCTTGAGTAGGGTTTTACCCAACTCACCAGTAACCCAGTTTTCTACACATTGCAATAGTACCCATCATGGGATTACACATGCACATCCCTCTAAGAGTGCCTTGCACAGTAATGGTTACGATCGGAAGGCTAGTAAAAAGAGCTAGTGTTTATAAAAGGCCCACATTCAGTGATTTATGCAGTGATGAAATAGCAACAGACTGTTGCTCAGCGGGCCTTTCCTCAACACTCTCCCACAAGTGGCCATTATGACCAATGCCTCACTGTTGGGAGGAGAGTGCACCTTAATCACATCCCTGTTTAAGGCACCTGGACTAACCAGCACCAGGTCTGTTCCATCAATTACCTTAAACCCCTGGTGGTCCTTCTAGACCTGAAAGCCTTCCTCGGGCTCAACCAGGGAAGACAGTCCTCTTAAAGAACAACAACATGACTGACATGTAGCACATTCAAAAGGAAGGGGTGAATCTCACTCCCCACTGCTGCCTGCACATACTCTGAAGAAGTGCCATTGGGCAATCTACATCCAGAGCCCCCTTGCCTTGGGTGAACAGTGACTTTGTGGACCTGCTCCGAACATATCCGTAATAGAATTCCACCCACAAGTTATCCTTTCATTGATGTGGCACCCCTACATTGACCTCTTCACTACTGCAAAAGAAACAAAAGAAAAAACTTCACTTCCAGGTGCTCACACACACAGTCCATGGGCAATGCACTATGGATGAATGGGTGGGGATATTGCCTACGCTTTTCCTCCTCTTCCTCTCATCCTGTACTTGTTAAGAAAGATGAGCCAGGTGTCCATGACACTCATCATAGTGACCTCAACGTGGAAGATGCAACCATAGTACTCCATGCTATTAGAGATGCCCTTCAGCCCCCAACTAGATGATGTCACTGAGGCAGATCAGTGTCACTCAATATCAAAATTAACTCTTACACCAAACAGCTCAACCTAACTATTTGGCCCCTGTGGTCCTAGAGTTTAGTTACCTAAGCTTCCCAGAGAAATGTATGCTTATGCTGTGTGAGGCTCTTAAACCCACCACACATGCATGTTACGCGACCAGGTGGAAAAGATTTGTTGTTTACTGTCTATTACAACTAATAGACCTTTTGCAGCCTCTGTGCGAGATATCATCTGCTACCGCCTGTACTTTCAACAAGGAGGCCTGGCATTCACCTCCATATGCTTGCACCTAGCCACAGTTGCAGTATATATTCAAAAGAGGGAACAATCAATCCTTTTCAGAATCCAGGTGATGAAGGCCTTCATGGAGGGGCTGCCCTATGAACCACTCCACCCCTTTCACTTGCAGCTTCTGTCATGGAACCTAGTTTTCCTAGTATAGCCGCTCTCTGGCATATTAGTGATCTTTATGCCATGACAATTCGGGAAACCTCTATTCAGGTCCACTGGTAGAGTGAGGACCTCAAGACCAACCCAAATGTTTTGCCAAGGTAGTCCCACACCTTTCACCTAAGTTAGACAATTGAGCTGCCTATATTCTTTCCACAACCAGACTCAATAGCTGAAAGGGCCTTACACACCCTAGATGTTAAAAGGGGACTCGTACTATAAAGACAGGGTCTAGTGCTTTTGTGAAACAAATCCACTTTTGGTGGCCTTTGCCAGACCCTACTTGGGACACGCCATCTCTAAACTGGGCATTGAGAGAAGCACTGTTAAGTGCATTCAGACTTGCTATGCTAAGGCAAAACAGGTACGTGTGTGCCCCCCCCCCCCCCCCCCCCCCTCATAGCGCACACTTCAAATGCAGAAAGGGTGTCTCTCCTCTGGAATAGCCCGCTAGCCAACTTCTGCAAAGATGCAACATGGTCAACACCACACACATTCACTGAACACTAATGTGTGAATATTCTAGCCTGTCAACCGGCAGTGATTGGCCAACTTGTGCGAAGGACTCCATTCCAAACATCTGCATCATCTGCCCGCTAGCCTCCCATTGTTGGGTACATGTTTTTCAGTCTATGCAGAGCATGTATATTTAGAGCCACATGCTACAAACTTAAGATATTACTTACCCAGTAAGCATCTGTTTGTAGCCTGTAATGATGTAGATTCACAAGCGCCCAACCCTCTTTCTGGAAGCTGGTGAGGTTCACAGATGTTGCTTTCTTTTCCTTCAACTTACATATCATAATGCACAGCACACTTGTCTTGAAAACTACACTTAACTTACACTCATCAACTGCAGGTTAGAAAACAATCTGAGTCGGTGTCCTCGTGCATTGTGAACTGTGGAAAGTCGCAATGTTTGAGCTGAACACTAGATGGCAAGAGTATGCAGAGCAAGCACATCTATAACATTACAGTCTATAGACAGATGCTTACAGGGTAACGTTTTCCTTCTATTTCTTTTGCACAGAGACAGTATAACCTTTGTGTGCAGGGATATACATGGAAATAGTGCAATCCTTAGGGTTTCACATTACTGCAATACATCATGGCATTTTGTTAGGAAAAGATATGCCATTTCCTTCGTTCATGCAGTGATTTCTGTGCTTGGTCTGCTTACATCATCTCTGTTAAGGCCATCTCATCTTTGGGCACCATATAGTTGTATATATATATCAAAGAGGAAAGTTCCAAATTAATAATTGTTCCCTTATTACAAGCGGAGGAAACAACAACTTCACCTCGGTTTCATAGACCTAAAGGCAGCTTTTGACAGTGTAGACCGTCCCCTCCTATGGAAAAAACAGCAAGCTGGAAAATTCCGGAGAGGTTGCTACGAGAAATACTGCAATTCTGTTCTAAAATATGGATAAAAATCAAGATAGGAGACTGTGCTAGACTATCCAGGAAGCTGCCTACAACCAAAGGCCTAAAACAAGGTTGCGTACTGGCACCACACCTTTTTAATTTGTCTGATCTTGCACAAAGGCTTGATCGTATTATTTTCCATTCTCTGCAGATAGGTAAATTATTACTAACACATCTCTCATACGCCGACAATGTGGTGTTAATGAGTTTAACTAAGGTCGGTCTTCGAAGAGCTCCAAATGAGATGTCAGAATATATTTCATTTAACAAATTAGAAATAAATATATCAAAAACTAAAACAATGTTGATTGATAATCACCGGAGAAGCAAGCAGATCATCTGGCTAAATGGCAACCAGACAGATGAAGTAAAAAGTTACAAATATCTGGGTTTCTATATAGATAATAGACAAAACCATCTAGAGCAAAAAAATGTACATGTCACAGAGAACCAGTGCACTTATATTTACCTTCAGAAGACTGGCAAAAAAATTGAATGGACTGTCATACAAACCTCGGCTTGCAGTGATGGCGGCCAAAATGCTGCTAACGTATGCAGTACCGCTCTACATGGCAAAGATTCAGAAATTTTAAACTGACTAATAGTCTCAACTTATAAAAATGTTTTCCAGATACATCGGTCAGGCTTCACTGGCCCAGGTTTGACTTAAATTTGCTGAAAATATAGAGAGAGTGTATACCACAATAAAACTTTGGTATCGGTTGAAACAGAACGTGGTTACCTCACCAGTTAACAAAGCTCGTTGGACAGAAGTGGATGAGAATAAAAAAATCACCATACCGCCAATATCTATATAATCCTTCTCAACAACCTACACGACTGAGTTATGGAATAAAAACTTGCCTTATAAGTCCTTTTAAACAAGTAATAAACAAATCAGCAAAATTCCATTCACTACTGTTTGACAAAAATATCTTCAGCTCAAGGTGATTAATAACTATAAGACCCTTGCACCAGCACCTTACTTGAGCCTATCATTCTCAATCTACTTAAAGAAACAATGAATGTCTATACGTTTTGGGAAACTACAGTCGATAGCGGACCAGCCAACCTGGGTGCACATAGGGCCTAAATAATGTTGACGTTGCAGCTATAATAAAGAGGATTTTATCATTCTAATCTGTACATGCTCAACTTCACAATGCACAAGTTATTTTACTTAGAAAAACTTTTAATGCCAAAGGTATCAGGACCTGCAGAGCTACAATAATTTCAGGGCTAGACCCATTGGACCCACAATTGAATTGCAAATTGATTAAATTCTTTAATGTCTTCGAACAGGCCCTGAAAATTGACTCAAAAAAATCCAGCCAGAAGTTGGCAATTATTTTGACTCCTCTGAAGTAAAGCAAACGAATCAAACTTTTAAACAACAGATCAAGTCTGTTGAAATGGTTGGGACTTTGCCAGTACAAATAGACAGGAATCTGGACAAATAATTAGAGCATGTTTAAGTAACAGTGTTTAAAATGTTATCAGCAACATATTAATGTCAAGTTTTAAAAACGGGAACATTTTATTGATTGTTTTAAATTACTTTTTATATTGTTAAGGTTTTAATTGACCAAACAATAAAACTTACTTTGACTTTGTTCCCTTATTGATATAGCCTGGTTCCATGATGTTGCATGCTGTCCAACAACGTTTTTAACTATACACCTCTACCTGAAGCTATAAGTCATCATGTTTATATCGATTTGGTAATTTATTATTCACCTTCTAATTAAAAAACTAAAAAGTATATACCCCATTCTATCTCCGAAATGGTTTCTGGATTAGTGTCTAGTTCACAAATCTAAGACAGATGCACTCGGACTATGTAGAAAACAAGGGCCCAGTCCTGTTCTCCAGGTGAGGGCATTTGTGTCCCCCAGCTGTGTTCCAATAACTGCATCAGGGATATTTATTTTCCTCACAACGAGCAAGTGTTATAGACAAGTTGTGGTTATAGGCAATGAGTTTAAGATTAGAGGAGTCCCACATTACTTCACATTGCAAGCACACATACACATTGATATTGACGGGGCACTTTCCACCTTGCTTGAGTAATAGCTATATTTTAAGTTCTTCCCCTGCCAATTTTAGTGCTTTCTATATAGCACTTGTATGAAAGTGTTTTCCCCCAAATATTAAGGAAAGTTTGAACAGTAAAGCATCTTCTTTCTACTGTCTTCTAGTTAGCTGGAATCTCTTTCCTCATACGTAGGAATATTCACTGGTGCCAGTATGGACACTGACATTTATTTTCTGTTGTCTAGCACCTTTAGAGGTGAAGCCTCAGTTCCATAAAGAAATTGCCTGTGAATGGAGTTCCTTATTTTCCAAATAACTCACATGCAATATATTTTCGATTTTGGATAATTTGTTTTCTTATGCAATACCCATTTCTGTCTTCAGACGTTGCCAGGATAGTATCAGATGTTGATGGCAGAGTTTGAACGCTAAGGCTATTGGCCGGATTGTATTTGTGACCTTTTTGTCCCTGAAACATGGCTGATCTGAGTGCAGTCTCATCTGACACGAGAATTGGATTAGATACCAAAATTAGTGAGAACATTTTTGTTAGCGACAAGATTTGAACAGTTTTTCCTAAACCTCAGGTGGTACTAAGGTCACAACGTGCTTTTGTTCTTAAATGGTATCAGATTTAAATCAGTTAATTAATTTGACTGTTTTCTTTCAAATTCCTTCAACGCAATCGTAATAAACTTTACAGAATTTGGATGTGAATTGACTGCTAAAATACTACTAGAGTAAGTAATGTACTACTACAGTAAGTATATAGCACAGGCTTCTAATTTGCCTTACCCTATTGAATACAAAACATTGTTAACAGACACCAACACAACCCATCCTGGTACTTGTGGCAACCCATTAAATTTGAGACATGGTGATTGCAGTGTTTTTGTTTAGTATTTGTAGCGCAGGACCTGCCCGTCAGTTAATACTACATCTCCAGTCTTGCTTCAGCCTGAGGGTTGAAGTGCTGTATTGGATTGATTTAAAGTTTATGAATCTGAGAGGAATATGTTACAGAAAAACGTACCTGTAACATTTCTTCTGTGTTGAGGGCATATTTTCCGGGTTCATAAACAAGTCTTTGCTAATCTTGAACGCATAAAAAAGAACAGCTGTAAAAGAATTCTCCAGGAGCGGAGTTAATTGAGCTGAAGTAGGCCCAACTCTTCTTCAAAACAATTTGAGGGAAGGATGGTTTTTAGGATGTCAGAAAGCGGGCGCTCTGCCAGTATAGAAGCACTGTAGGACCAATGAAGTGTGGTGCAACTGGGTGAGTGGATAACCATATAACCACTCAAGGAGAAGCGAGCAAGCTCACCAATCCACAATAACATAAAACAGCAAACCCTATGCACACACTTGACGAGTAAAAAACGGATACAATGTCCTGATGTAAAAAACCAATAATGCAGAGAAACAACAGTAATGTGCAATCAAATATATATAAGTGATGATTGTCAATAAAGAAGTCTTGGTCTCCTTGCTTTATTCCAACACAGCATGTGAACAACCAGCCGACACGTGTTTCATCGCATCTTGCGAATCTTCAGGGCTCCATTGGTTGTGTATTGGACCATATGGCCGCTCTTCCGGTGATACTTCCGACCCGGAAGGGCCCAAGACCATCCAAACGTTTATTGAAAAAATGAGGTATAATCGCTTGTAAGCGTAGTGCGCTTATTATCGGTTGCCCGGGGGAAGGAGGAGACCCGGGAGAAGAGGAAAGCAGCAAGACGCCCTCAGACACAAAGTCCGGAACAGGCTGCGTAATCACTCACAGAAATCGAGAAACATCGAAAGTTCAGACACACAGTGATCAAGAAGTATACCTTCCCCCGGGCAACCGATAATAAGCGCACTACGCTTACAAGCGATTATACCTCATTTTTTCAATAAACGTTTGGATGGTCTTGGGCCCTTCCGGGTCGGAAGTATCACCGGAAGAGCGGCCATATGGTCCAATACACAACCAATGGAGCCCTGAAGATTCGCAAGATGCGATGAAACACGTGTCGGCTGGTTGTTCACATGCTGTGTTGGAATAAAGCAAGGAGACCAAGACTTCTTTATTGACAATCATCACTTATATATATTTGGTTGCACATTACTGTTGTTTCTCTGCATTATTGTTTTTTTACATCAGGACATTGTATCCGTTTTTTACTCGTCAAGTGTGTGCATAGGGTTTGCTGTTTTATCTTCTTCAAAACAAGACATAAATGGTCAGTCACCCTTATGCATTGGGGCGACTGTTTCAAAGTTTTTTTTTTTCTTTACCTGTATTTTTTTACAAGTGAAGGCGAAAACAATTACATATTTATCGGAAACGTTTGTAAATATGTTTATGAAGTTTTGAGGTCTATCCTCTTGCTCCGAATCATTTTAATTTTTAGGGATCTAGGGAGGATGCCCTCACTGGAGAAAAGTGTTGCAGATGAGAAACACTTTACAGTCGAGCATCCTTTAGGTTTAAGCAGATAAAAACAGTTCTTTTGGGCCAGAAATCCTTGCAGTCAATGAAAATAATGCCTTCCATCTTGATTATGATACTTCAGCCAGGGACTTCACTCCCATGAATTGTGTTCATCCAACAAATTTCCGAAAAATTACAAGTGTAATCGCTTAATTTTTTGAAGATCTCGAGGAGCAGTTGGGCCAATTCTCCCATCAGATGAACAGACATCAGGTGGCATTGTGTGTTTTGGAGTTACTGTTCTCGTTCCTGTTCCTGCCTGGTCTGAGAGAAAGGGTATTGGCTGCCTTTTGTCTTGAAAGTGCAGTTATCCCACATAAAGTTCTGATTAGATGACTCAAAATTGCCAGATATGTAGCTCCTTCCTTGATCATTCATAGATAAAACTGTTGTTGACATTTGTTCTTTGTCTACAACAGTATTAGTTCAGTCACATGTCCTATTTTCCCCCACAAATGAGTCGCAGAACAATGGTGCTTGAGCCACTGGTTCTATTTCTACGTGGCTGGTGCTTCCAGTTTAGGGCCAATATTCAGAAGAAGCCCTTTGAAGCATTCTTTACAGATAACGTCCTGCTGTCTTATGCAATTTCCATAATTTTATCCCATGGGTCAGAATGGTTCAGCAGCATATTTTGGCATGATAACCATTCCATGCCTGACTTTCTTGACATTCTAGGAATACAAAGGAGGGTAGTCATGTTAACGTCAATCTCCATAGTATGCGCCACTTTAACCTCAGTCTTTAGCCAGGTGCTTCTTAGCTCAGACTAATTTTCTGACCTGATTGACTAACAGTTTGCAAAGTTCGTGTTTCATGTCCTGTGTCAATCTGAGAACTGAAGGCCCCACATAGAGCTTGTGAGGGATGTCTTCCTAGTCCAAGATTTATGGTAGGTGCCTCATTTGATCCCTTTGCTGGTTTGGAACCGAGCGGTAAGGCTAAGGTCAAATCATGCATCAAGAGTAGACTCTTTAGGAGAGTCCCAAGTATACCACTGTGATTCATTCGCAATATCCTGGCACTGGCCATAGGAGAGGTTGTCTTCCCGGTACTTCATTTCAAGTGAATGCTATACTTCAGGTTAGGCTTCCTTCTTGTTGCTGTATTTCAAGTGTAGAAGCTCCTTGCTGTTTAGGAAAGCTTATTTTAGCTTGTCAAATTATTGAAAAAGGAGACTGAGCCTGCTTTACAGCCCTTACTTGCCATCCTGAATATCCCCAGTACGTTCCGTTCGTCAAGGAAATAATTAATAAACAGCTCATGGACCATCATTCACATATGCACCTCGTCTATGACCCCAAAACTCTTTTCCTTGCTTCTCAGCATCGAAGACGAAGAAGCGCAAAGGGCAGGAAGTAACAAAGAAAATAGTGGTAGAATGCTATTGGTTGTAGTCAGATGTTAAAACGTAAAGACGTCGTCTTTGCTGTGTTAATAAGACTTGTATTGTTTTGTTAAGTAAATATTGCTTCCGGGTAAAGTATAAAGCATAATTCAAGACTTTGTTCTAGACATAAAAACTGGCTTGTCTTTTATTTTTCAATACAAATGTTGATAGTACTGTGGATTAACATGGTAGATATGAACGTTTGATATTACATTGATTTTCAGAAGATATGTGATAACTTAATATTGGTTACGAAGGGTAACAATTTAAAATTCATTAATTCCTTTCGATGTGTTTTTTTGTTCCTTCTCCCTAGGCCCCAAGTCACAAATACAGCGCCCACAGCAGCCATGTTACCAATGTTAGCTTTTGTCACAATGACAGTCACTTGATTTCAACTGGAGGAAAAGACATGAGTATCATTCAGTGGAGAGTGGTGGAAAAAGTATCTCTTTCGCAGAATGACAATTCATCAGAAATCGGTACCACTAAAGCCCATGCCCTTCCCATTGACAATGCTTTACAGCCAGGAACCCCAGACTCACTTCCTCAGTCTTTCAACGAAATATCACATAACGAAAATGTGATTTCTAGTTCTCTTGTGTTACTGGAGAACAACGTGGAGGAGACTGTGGAAACACCTGAAGATCAGATGGAAGCGGAAACAGAAACTAGCAACCTAAACCAAGTTGAAACAAACAGTCAGGAAACATTTAATGAAATGAACGAGGAGCAGGATGAGTTGACTCCTCTTACTAAAGACCAGCAAGATACCGAAAACCAGCAGGATACCGAAGAGCAGCCGAATAGTTCACCAGTGTCTTAACCAATTGAACTCAGAGGATCATCCTTTTTCCCCCTCAGTGGTGTTTGCTTTCGTTTTGGGAAGAGGGTTTCTAGTTGGGAGGAGTAAGTAGCTGAGAATGGTGATTCCCCCCAGACTAATGGGGTTTTTGTGTGATTGTCGTCTGAAGATCTATTTGAAGGTGTGGAGCGACAAATGAACGGGCCGGTGTCGACCGTAGTGGGACAGAACTGTAGCTTTGTTATTATTCTGCAGCATGTGTCAGAGTTTGTATGTTGTATATGTTTGGAAAGGGTAAGGGTGGGGCAATTGTAGTATTGCACTTAAAAATATCAAAGAGAACTTCCAACACCAAACTAGAGCACTATCAGATGTTGTCACTTGATTAGGTGGCTTGTTTGTCAGTGCATAGCAGTGTGGCAGGTGAGGCGGGCCTTTATGAAGCCTATTACTTTCCTTCTAAGGAAAACTGATGTGATGCTCATGGCACTGCCTTCTTAATAAACACATATGCAATTTTCTTAAAGTAGTTGTAGCTTGTGGACATGTGCTGGCAGTCCTTTTGCCCTGCATGCCCTTCTTAGAGAATCAATCTTAAGAAACACTTTGTCTTGTAGAACTATTGACAATAAGCGTTTTAAAAAAATGACTGTAAGCATTTAAATAAAAAAATTAGTGTAGCAAAATTATGAACTGCATATGTGCTAAAAAGATTAATTTGTTAGTGTGGGTGCGGCTCCAGTTAAAAGATTTTTGTATTGTAATTTTAGTAATCGAAACCCAAATTTGTCCGTTTTCTCTGCACTCTAGACAGAATATCACAAAAAGGTCTGAATTTTAAGAAGATTCATTTTCTTCATATATGGTTAATTCCCTGGTGCAAAAGCAAACAGTAAATGGTGTTGTTTCAAATGATTCAAACTGGTGCTAGGGATTTATGCGATGTATTGATATTTTTTATATTTGCCAAAATTAAGAAATTACGATTTTTCTTTCTTTAGTAACCCTGATATAAGCTTTTTAGCTGCACATATTGTGCATTTGTTTTTCACGACTTTTCTAAGTCGCTGTTGTAAACCCTACTTTCATATGGCTGTATTTAGCCAAATATGGGACATCATGGCATTTTTGTTATTAACAAAAACCTGTTTTATGTATATTTTATTCAACAACTTCACTTTTCATACGATTCAGTTTTGCGAATTAAGGAAAGCCGTTGACAAAAGTGTTTTCCTTTAGATTTCTCTTTACATTTTGATTGCATAAAACATTTTTGGAAACTTGCTGCATTTTGCTAATATTTTAGGTGAAAATGTTTAGAAAGGTTGGATGAGTTTGAGTCTTAAGTGTGCAAGCGTTTACGTGATTGCACCATTCCAAAGTGCATCAGAACTGTCATTCCCTTTTAGTATTTTCTCAGGAGTAATGGTGCAGCAGATCAGGTATTTAGCCATCAGTTCATAGAAAAACTAGTTGAGTGGACTTCCCTAAGGACTTTAAGGAGTCTATTTACTAAAACCTGTTGTCTTTGGAGCAGAATAGAATCTTCCTTTTAGTAAATAGAGTCCTTATATATTTATACATATATATCTATATCTTGTTTACATCAGTTCTTGAAAACCTCAAAATACTGTAGTTCTCTTCACAAGAAGAGCAAAATGAATTCCATACAAAAGCCATCTGTTTTAAGTGTGCTCTGTATATAGCATATTATGAGAAGAGGTGTAGTGTCTGACTCCTCGATTTGCTAAACAGTAGCAATAGAACACAACATTATTGAGTCTTGGTTAGGTTACACATAATAAAATATCAGGCTGTATAGTAAATAGGGTTAGTGCAACAAACAGTGCGGAAATTGGTATTTCAGTGTATCTTATGTTCTTGTGTTAAATACCATTTCATTTTTAAAAATCTACATGTGTCTAACTGGGGTTTTCATGTGAGTGAGATTTATGGTTGTGACAGTTTCCTTGTGTTGTAGTTCATGTTTTTTACTAATATGCAAAAAGCCTTACAGCTTTCAGTTGCTGGTAACTACTGTTTATTGGATACAAAAATCTGTGATAATGGATGGAAATGAGTGGAATCATTTAATTGTAGATGTTTTAGGGAAAGACAATTGTGAATGAAATATGAATAAGAGTGTTTCATGTGAAAATGTTTGAGCCATTTCTACCTATCATGCATTCCTGTCTCATGGCAGAACATTTTGAAGATTACAAAAACAGAATAAAATAATGAAAATGCAAGTGTTTGTATTTTTGAGCTGCAAAGTTAAATCGTTAATGTAAGGATATTATGTTTGGGGTATAACCTAAGAATACATGATTGGGCTTTAATTAAATAAAGAAGCTTTCCAAAGATGATAAGGCTAAAATAGGTAAGTTAGTTCCTGAAATGTTTTAAATAAAGTTACAGGAATGTGACAATTGCTGGAGGCAGGCAGATCTATATATATATAGATTGGTACAAAATCTCTTGGTTTACCTGACCGTCTCCCAAGGCAGACATTTCCCCAAATTAACACTGTATACTTGTCCTCTTCATTTTCTTCAATTCTCCTTATAACTAATTTCCATACAGTTCACCCCCTCCCTTGAAGCTTAAAGCATTTGGACTCTTTTAACTCTTCATCAGTGTTACAATGTGAATAGGTAGTCACATTAATGGACCACTTGCAGCCGCTAGGTACATATGGTAAAGTGTTTGTCAAGTAAAGGCGTTCAGAAGTTAGTTATCAAGTAAATGAGGCAGTACACTACTAGGAGCTTGTTATCAGTTTACTCCCAGCACAGCTTTTGGATTCAAATGGTACATACATGATACTGAAGAACCACTTGACATCACACATGGAACTATAAGAAAACATTAGAACACAGAAATTGTAATATGATGGACACATGTAACAACACATCTTCCTTGTTTAAAAACAAAAAAGAACAATGCATCCCACTTTCCAAAGGAAAGTACCCTACAACTTAACTAACAACTCAGATTATTGCAGTCAAACAGTCAAGTGCAAAACACCACAACCAACACCTTCTTGAGCAACAACACTTGACTATTATACTGATAGCTGCTTTCCGTAGTACCGTTATGTGTGAAAAACACATCTTTGCTAAGCAGCATAGATCATCCATTACATCTGCAAAAGCCACACCTTCCATAACCAGCCTGTAACAACTTTCACAGCTGAGTACACAACCCCAACATAAGTCCTCATGCACCCACTCTTCTTCTCAAATAGAGTAGCTGAAGACTGGTACACTCAGCAACAACCACCTGACCTACCAAGCTGATGGAAATGGCCTACTAAAGCCCAATTAGTCAACCTTCTCTACTAAAATACATTATTTGTAATTGTTCACCTACCATACCAATCCCTTCATCGACCTTGCATGCACATTCCAACACAAAGCCTTCAAATCAAAATCCCTAAAAGATATTAGGGAATAGCCAAAACACCATCCGTCATCCACAACTTTGGTACAGGTTGTCATAAAACGCAAGTATCCACAACCTGAAATTATAACATATCTCAACATTCTGCCATAGCAAACATGGCTGACAGCCACTGAATGCCTAGAAAACAGAACTTACTGGAACAAAACATTTTGAGACTTGAATGTCCACTGCATGGTATTAGAGCATGTAATCTTGAACTGAGTGCTAGACTCATGTGACACTGCAATTCTCACTTTTTTTTGGGGTCCTGCTTTCTTATCTAATGTGAGCACAGAAGCCTAGGTCTGTCCCAGACTGTGTGAGGTTTGGAACATGTACTGGAATTTGCAGGGAGCACCAAGTGTGCCTTCAAAGTAGACAGTGGACTTCTGTCCCTGTTCTGGGTGTATCATGTGAAGCTGTGGTGGCAGCGTATTATTTGTTGTGTGATGATACCTTTTATCCTGTCTTAGTGAAAGCATGGTTTATGACCTATCTTGGGTAAAGTTCTGCTGTTATAGGAAACCAGGGACCTAGCACTGACAACCCATGTGCATATTTCTGATCAATGCATCCTAACCTTTCGAATATTCCTCAGACGTCAGACTTGATATGGAAAATATTTAGCAGTACCTTACGAACCAATGTAAAAAAACTGTGTACTAGGGAAAATCCCCCTACCTTTCAAAACTACAAGGTTCAAACCTTTTATGGTCTGTCTCAAGCAAATATCTGACAGATCCCCATCAGGTTTACCTCTGGTGCCTGGGGTCAGAACACAACTTCAAGGCCGGCAGTGACTGTTCCTTGATGAATCCCAAGTCCATCGGGGAACGCAAAGCCAAACTCTTGAAAAAGCACGCCTTGACTAGTCAAAGGGAAGTTACCGTACACGTTCCCAAAATAATTCCAGTAGCTAATCGTCTTCACACTCTAAAGTATGTGAGAGAGTTAAAAAAAAGTCCAAGTGTGAATCGGTTTCTTTCTGCGTCTCTCGAACGCCAGGGAAGGTGCAAGGGCGACAATGTTCTCGGTCTCACTCCAGAGGTCTGTCCCTTTGGAGCGGATTCCCACCCTTGTTCTTAGCAAACCTGAATTCCTGGGCCTATCAGCCACTACAGCAAATAAAGCCATGCTATACCTATTTTACTCCTTACCAGCTCCCTCTGGCATACCTCTGGTTCCCAAAGACCCTTCGAGGGCCTCCATCTGGGACTTCATCCCTTGGTCCGCCCTCTGCTCGAGTCTGATCCTCTGGACCTCCTGTGGGCTCCATTACAGCTACAATGCAGACTCCAGACCAGGTTCCTGATCAACGGCATCCTGTCCGCTCCATCTTCGGTCACAGTAGGAGTCCCTCAAGGCTAAACGCTGTCCCCCACCCTCTTCACCTTTATCTAGAACCACTTGCCGAAGTCCTCCGCACCGCAAATATCTCCTACCATATGTACGCTGATGACACTCAGATCTACATCAAAATCTCATCTCTCGAAGAGGTTCTCTCCCTGAATGAGGGCCTGAAGCAGACCGTTCAATGGCTTGCCTCCAATCAACGCAAAGAAAACGAAATTTCTTCTCATTTCCCCTCCTAAAACCGACCCTGAAACTGAGACTTGGATTAAGGCCATCACAGTCTTAAACTGTCCCCCGACCATTGTGAACTCGGCCAAATCGCTGGGAATAACCTTGGACTGCAACTTGAACATGCGAGACCCCATCAGCTTGATGGCCAAATCTGCCAGATTCCACCTGAGCTATCTATGGAAACTGAAACCCTTCCTGGACGCTCCCGACTAGTCATTTCTAGACTGGAATATGGCTGCTCCACCCTCTCTGGCTTACCCATGATCTCTATAGCACCATTAAAAGCCTGCCTCAATGCTGCTGCCAGACTACTTACCGGCACAAGGAAATTTGATCACATTTCTCCACACCTGAAAATGCTGAACTGGCTTCCTCTCGAGGCCAGAATACAGCTTAAGCTGGCATGCATCACACACAAGGCCTTATACTCTAACTCCCCTGCATATCTGCCACAGAAACTTGTGTTATCTGGAGGAATCAGAAACTCACGGTCTGCCAGAGACCTCCTACTCCAGCCTGCACGCTTTCGAGAAAAAAAAACGTATAATTCGCCATTCACTGGGGCTGCGCCAAGAATATGGAACTCCCTCCCACCCGCCATCAGAAGAATCCCCTCTGTTGCACGTTTCAAAAAGGAGGCCAAATCCTTCCACATGAATAAATTCCTCATCTAAACCCTGTCCCATAACCCCAACAGAGACTATTGCCTCCTTCCGTTGACCTTTCGCCCCATCATGAAACCCGGGGCCTATCTTTAGCAACTATAATATTAACCATACTTTGTATCTTTCCTCCCTCCCGTTGTCCTCTGCTATTGTAATGCTAACTGTACCTTGTGTTCATTGCATCCCCTTGTACTCCTGTGATTCCCTGCCCATAGTACAACTCGTTGACTATGTAAAGCGCTCTGATACCCTAACTGGTCAAGTTCGCGCTCTATAAAACACAAAAATAAAATAAAGCGCAACCAGGTGTGCACTCTGACTTTGTGTTGGTGCCTATTCAATCTCACAAGAGACCATGCCCTGATTCAACTGAGCCACAACCTTTGGGTTTCCCATCGGATTTTGATACAGTGCTCTGCCTCATGAAAGGGCCCACACACAACTTCCCTTATTTGGAATAGATTCTGTTAAAGGCCTTTATGATCCTGGGGACGAAATTGGTCAACCACATATCAACAATAACTGGTATGACGATCTCCAGGCTGCAAGTGGCCTTGACACCTCACGGGTCACAGAATTACTTTCTCTGTCGGGCCCTGCTCCAGAAGATGGCACTATTTTGCAATAGTTATGCATAGGATGGCCACCGTCATTGATCATCAGTTGCCCACAATGTAAATGAATACCAGCTTGCTCATTGAGATGCTCCTGCCTCACATAAACCAATACAGAATGTTACTTTCATTTATTAGACTCCTACGGATACGAATCTTGGGCCTGGGTAAAACCCAGTTTAGGACCGCCTGTGAAAAGACAAATTGCACTACGCCATCACCCGTTCACGAGATCCACATTTTTGACTCCACACTCCACACCAGAGAGCCTGGTCTTACAGGCCTCAGTGACTAATGTTAATCAAATGCATTTCCTACCACTCCACCACATCGAGAATTTAAGTACTTGGTAATATGTGGGAACCACATATTTTTCTCTACTGTTTGACCCTTTGCTCAGAGAATGCAGCATCCTGCGGAGGTATTATATTCACGACATTTGAAATCTATTGCCCAAATCTTGTCTGCTGTCCCAGAAGAGTTGCGTCCTTCCCTCACACAAGCCATTCAATATTGCCTTATGTGGCTAAATTCAATGTTGCTTAAATACCAGGGATTGCCTCAGTGGGATTTTGGCACCAATGTATCTATGGTCAGTGATCAAGATGTCTATGCTCATGGGCATTTTCATCACAGCCAGTCCACCCATATGCACATGCATTTTGACAGGTCTCGTCTCTGTAAGGAAAAACGCCACAGACAATGTAGACAACCGGGGCAGCTTGTAGGTCAGTTTTCTGCCCCTCCGGCTGCTGCAGGCTCAAAACTTCTTTACTGTGTTCTACATAGCACCTTCCTATGAGAGGGAGGATACAGCACTTTATACCGGGTTGCCTTGCAGTGACTTGGGACAAGTGGGTCCTAGAGATTGTTCAGCAGCGTTTTGCCCTCCCTTTCACTGCTGCCCTACTGCATCTACCACCATCCCAGAACAGCTTATGGAGCACCATCTGCTGGAAGTGCAGGCCCTTCTGGTCCGAGGTACTGTAGAGCGGATGCTAGCATCAGGGGTAGGCTGTAGTTATCCATGCTACTCTCTGGTGCTGAAGAAGAACAGAGGCCTTCGTCCTATTTTAGACTTTCACCCTGTGTGGAAAGACCGATTCAAGATGCTCACCCTGGCCCAGGTCTTCTCTATCCTTGACCCTGGAGATTGGATTGTAGGGTTTAACCTGTAGGTTACTTATTTTCACATCCCTGCCCTGCAGGCCCCCAGGCAGTATCTGCAGTGCATGGTTGGCAGGAGCATTTCTAATTGCTGCGCTCTCCTTTGGCCTCACCAGTGCCCTGTGTGTTCATGAAAGTGATGGTGGTGGTTACAGTGTCAGAAGTCCCAGTTTTCACCTACCTCGATAACTGGCTGTTGAAAGTGGGCTCAGCCCAGTCACTTGTCACCCACCTCCAGACTATGGCAAACCTCCTGATATTGTTGGGTTCACTATTGAGGGAGAGGGGGTTTCTATACATTAATTGTAAAGTGTAATCTTTAAATAAGCTCAGTTACTGGTTGTATGGACCTTTGTTCATCAACAAGGAGAAATAGGGCATGATCAACTACATAAATGCATAGCAACAATTACTATAGGCCTTTAATAAATAAAGAGATTGTGTAAGTCAAAAGGGTTTCAGCTTTTATTAATTGAATATTATTCTTAGATCTGTCAGAGACGTCTAGCCGCAGATTCCTTAACTTAGAATATCCCCAGGCGTCAGACTGGGTTCTGAAAACTTTCCGCAGCAGCACCTCTGCGCTCAGGGGGGCGGCGCCGCAGACTCCGCCCTGACTTCGTCCACGGACATGACGTCAGCGCAACCATATATGCCCCTCCCGGCGCCCTGAAGTCCGTTTTTTCCTTTTCTGCGCTCCAACGCGGATCCTGGAAAACCAGCAGTTCCTTGGCCTGGTTTTTAGACCTTTCCGTCACCTTCGGTGTCGCCAGAGAAGTGTGCAATGCCTTCGGTTTTTAAGGTTTGTGAAGCCTGTGCACGTCAGATGTCTGGCACTGACCTGCACCTCTTCTATATGTGGTGCCTCGACGTTTCACCCCGACTCCAAAGAGTGCGACGCCTGTCAGAGGATGAAGCCCAAGTCCCTGAGAGAGTGCTGTATGAAACTACTGTCCGCACGGCTGGCTGGTCCAGCACCTTCACGTCGCCGCTCTCCCCCTCCGGATCGGGCTTATTCCAGAGGTGGTTCCTTTGAATGTCGTTCGAAGGCAGGTAAGCGCAAGCACAGAGGTCTTCCTCCCCTTTGCCTACTGCTGGCGCCCGCTCCTCTCGCTCAATGCCAGGTAAGGGCACCCAGAAGTCGCTGCCTCCGTACCCTCCCTTCCCGATGGTTGGAGCGACGCGTGCCCAAATGGAGGCCTATTCTATTGCACACCATTTGGACTTTGGGTCCCCACTTCTCCCTGGAGCGCCTTCGGGTCCCAAACAGGGGAAGGCTACTCATGTCGGGTCCTCGCTGCTGGATTCTTCCTCCGCGCCGGTTGTGTGCATCAACTCCGCTTCCGGAGACGATACGACACCAACGGGACATGGCCCAGTGGGTCCTCCTAGTTGCCCGTCCAGCCCACCCAGTCAGTCTTCGTATAGCTCTGAGCGGCTTCCTGCGCTGACATCGGAGGCGGCGCCGGCCTGGATGCCCGGCCATGACGCCCTGCTCGACATCGCGACTTGCCCAAACGTGCACATTTTGCAGTGGGGCCGAAGGCGTCCTGGTCGAGTCCCCTCTGGAGGTCGTGGACATTACGACGACTCAAACCCGGCATCCATCGACGCCGGTACCGATGTCCAAGCTTCCCCAAGAGGTTGCTGCTCCCCCCGACTCCTCGGACGTCGCTGTGACCTCCACACGGTGTCGATCGACACCGCAACAACGCCTTACTCCTTGTCAAGAGGTTGATGCTTCTCTGTATTCCATGGGTCGGGGGCCCATGGTGCAAGTGCCTTGTGTTGCCTGGCCTTCGGGTCAGTCTCCGGCTCCTCCACTTTTGTTGTCGAGTGGGCGGCTTAGTCTTCAACCGTCTTTTACCGATGGTTTATTATCGCCTAACCGGATTGCAACTGAAGCTGGTGCTGCTTACGCACGTGCCATTCACAAGTCGACTGCTGTTCTTGGTTTTCAGCCTCCTGTGGTCCCCCTGCTTTCTGATCCATTAGTGGATCTGCTTCATATGGAGGTGAAGCCTTTGCTGCCATGTGGCAGCTCTTTATTTGACATTTTTTGTGGCACATGGGCAAGGCCCTCTTCTGGTGACCCTGTTGATCGGGCTATTGCTCGTAGGCACCGTTCTGTTCCGGGTGATCCACGCTGCCTGTCCACTCACCCTATGGCTCAGGGACTTGTTGTTCAAGCCGCCTTTAACTTACAGACTTCGTCCGCCTTACCCTTATTACCTCCCACTAGGCAGTCTAGGTGGCTGGAAGTGTGTGCTCGCCAGCTCTTTGCCTCTAACAGTGCTGGTATCCGCGCATTGAATACTGCCTGTGTGTGTTCGTGTGTGCATCCTCAACCCTTTGGGACTTGGTCAAGAATCTTCTCCCTTCTGATCCAGAGGAGCAGAGGTCAGTGTTTTTTTTTTGACTAGTAAAACTTTATTGTTGGTAAATTAGCTATCTTACAATATAAAAGCATGCTTCGTGTTCATGAAATGATACTTTTTTTAAATTGTTGGAATAACATTTTGGTTAAAAATCTACTTAGCTTCTTAACTGGTGTTATAAGTATCGCGGACCAGGTACGAATCAACAAGTTGTTAATAGCCAACCAGGCGTTGGTGTGTCCAATAATGAAGTTTCCCTTGGCTCTAAAGGGACAGGGGTGGCAACCCTGATAACTTCCAACTGGCTTAGTGCTTTAATTACAAATTTTGTTTACCCGATATTCAGCTTTATGTTATCCGGGTTGAAGGCTGCTATTATGGCTTGGTGGCAAGATCGTATTCCAAGTCTTATCCATTCGTCTCGCAATAATAAGCATTTAGAGGTAAGAATTGTTGGACATAAGCAGACTATGTGCTCCAACCCCTCGGTGTGGTAACCACACAGCCTGCATTGGGTGTGGCTGTCTTCCCGGCGCCATTCCGGAAGATTTTTCAAAAAAGGCCATTCACCCAACCTCAGTGCCAGATAAAGTGCCATGGTGCTTGATAGATGAAGGGATTCCGCTCCTGGGTTAAAGTTAGTGATTACTGCCCAGGCGTGCTTCCTTTTTGACAACGTTGCCCTGTCTGAATGAAAGGACCACCACCTGGCACTCTTCTTGATAGCTAGCTTTAATGCAGACGGAGGGGGGTTTGTTCCCCAAAAATCCTTAATGCCAAGTAATTGTAAGCTGGCTGGCGTGACTTTTCTAGATTTCTTGCCAGAGTCTGGCCTCTAGTGAGTCTTCCCGGGCTTGACGCAGTCTATTACAAAACTTTATGAACGCCCCAGCCTCTACGCCATGGTGGTCAAGTGAGCCAAATTCCAGGCGGACTTGTGCCGGTGATGCTGAATTCGGAAGATGGAATGCACGTTTAAAGATTTTAGTTGTCCGTTTATTTAGAAGAATGTTTGTAGTTCTCTTCATGATCTCTTGGCCATACATCAAGGAATTAGATGTCTTTGCCTTTATCAGTGGGATAAAGCTGGGACCTAATAGTTTTTTTGACAGTTTTGTTGCTGCAGCCTCTAAAGCCAGAGCTTTGGTTCTCAGTGCTTCTTTTTGCCTAGCAAATGAGTTTCTGGATTCTAAAAATATTCCCAGATACTTGTAGTAAGGTGTTGAATCAATTTTTACGTTGTTGAAGTGCCCCCCTCCGCACAGCTTCTTAGGTTTCCCAAAGGCGATTGTTTTTGTTTTTGATAGGTTTATCTCTAAAAAGTTGTTTTCGGTGTAGGGGAAAAGTTCATCAAGTAGCCTCTGTAAGCCCACCTTCGTGTGACTGAGCAGCACCAAGTCGTCGGCGTATAGGAGGTTACTGATTCGTACTCCATCTAATTGAGGGGGGATGACAATTGATGGCGTCAAGGATTGGTGAAAAGTCCGATATGAACAGGTTAAAAAGGAGAGGGGCCAGCATGCAACCTTGTTTTACTCCACTGCTGGTCTTAATCTTCCTGGAAACGTGGGAGCCTTCACCCAGCTTGATTTTTATCCACGTTTTGGACTGGAGTTGAACTATAGCTAGTAACAAGGACTGAGGAACTCCCCAGCCTTTTAGTATTTGCCACAATATGTCCCGGGGCACGTGGTCGAGGGCTGCTTTGAAGTCCACAAAGCAACAGTGTAGTTGAGTTTGTTGGACAGTAGCTTTCTCTATTAGGACAGATAATGTCAGTAGGTTGGTTGTTCCGGATTTAGCTACGAAATCGGTTTGATTGAAGGGGAGGCATTTTGTTTCATTGGCCCAGGTCAAGAGATCTTCCAATAGAATACTGGCATAGTATTTGGACTCCACGTCAATGAGGGCTATCATTTGGTAGTTGCTGGGGTAATTTATCTTCCCACTCTTGTAAATGGGATGAATGATTTCACCTCTCCAGGAGTCGGGAACTTCGTAGTTTGATCGGCATTCCAAAAACATGGGGGTCAAATGCTCTGACCAGAATTCGGCTTCTGTTTTGAACAGTGCTTGGGGGAGACCGTTTGGACCTGGCACGCCGTCAGCCCTGGCTTTCTTTATAGAGCACAGGATCCTGTGCTTTATTCCTTCGGGTGTCACTGTTAGCTTTTCAATGAGAGAATTGGGGTTGTTCCTACTTATATGGACGGGCTCTTCAAGTGTGCTTCTCTGCGGCCGTGTTTGATTGGCGGACTCTGGTGAAAATATTAGTGCATTATTTATGCTTGGCGAAGTAGGGCAGTTGTCTTTGTAATGGATGATCTTGAAGTGAGAAGATAAGAAGTAAATCCATTCATCTGCACTGATGTTTGTGTTGCCATACCCATGTCCGCCTCGCTGTCTCCTGTTCACCAGGGACCAAAATTGCTTTGAGTTTGATTTCCTGCTTTCATGGAAGAGCTTCAACTAAAATCGATCGGAGGCTTGTCGTTTTTCCCTACGTATGGCGAACTTAAAGGCTGCTTGAGCTTGCTTATAATTTAGAAATTTTGTTTTGTTGTCTGGGCTCTTCCTTGATTGCCAAAGGGCTTGATTTCTGTGAAGCTTTAGTTTTTTGTTGCTGGTGAAATATGTGATTGAAGTATCTGCTGCCCTGTTTTCCTCTTTGCGGGCACTGCATGAAACAATTGGTTGGTAAAATTTGACCAGCTACTAATAGCTGTGGAATCAATGTCTAGTTGTTGATTTAACAGCGCTCTATACTTTTTTTCATCAGAGATGGGGCCATGCTGGCTGACCATTTCAATCGTTTTAAATTCTCTGTGTAGGTGCCTCCATGGGTGTAGGCTAACTCCTGGTGGCGCGGGGCTTTCGGGAGTATTTTTATTATTTGAGGCCGATGGTCACTATCGCCTTTTGGTGCAATGTGGTCATTCTCAATCAGTGGGAGAATTTCTATGCTCCCTAGCGAAAAATTCAAGAAAGAAAAGGTTCGACCATCAGATCGTGTCCAAGCTGGGGGTTTATCCATGGGGAAACGTCCATTCAGGACAGTATAACCAATGTTGCTAAGCTGGGTAACTGCGTATTCCCCCAATTTAGATGGTTTATTGTCAATGAGAATTGACTGTGAGGACAGGTGAGATGGAACCATTTGCAGAGTAGAACCATTTGCAGAGTGGGCTCAGGATCCTCAATAGGATTACTATAAAGGTTTGTGTTGAAATCGCCTGTGATTATGCTTGGTACGCTGCCGTGCTCGCTAAGCAAATTGCATACGTTATTGATCAGGCTATCCAGTTTGGACTTTTTCTCTGTGGTACGTGGGGATATGTAAACGTTAAAAAGGAGTAGCTGGATTTCAGTCTGTCTGCTTCCCATTAATATTCCACTGAGCCAACCTTCCTTAAATTTCAGCTGCTTAATATGCTGAGATAGTTTGGTTGCAAAAAACACAGTTGATGGACAGAATGCAGAACAATGTCTTACATTCACCCCAGTACAAAGATCTGGGCCTAAATCCATCGTTTTTTTTCACTCCACACCAGTTTGGTTGACACGTAAATCACTAGACCGCCGCTTGGCCTACCGAACTTGGACTGTCGTGTTGCAAACTATGCGAATTCGAGGTAGCCTTCTATAGGTGTATTGTCAACTGCCCAGGTTTCCTGAAGTAGAATAATGTTGTGCTCCTTTAGGAAGGCATTAGTACCTGCCTATTTAATCTTTTGTCCTAGGCCGTTGATGTTCCACGAGCATATTGATATGCCTAGACTGGAAATGTTTCTATCATTCTGGCTTCTATCTAGGACCAATCTCCTGTTGCCGAGTTTTGCTGACATGGTTTGTACTTCTGTATTGCTTTCGGACAACGACTTCTTGCTGTTTTTAATACTGAAAATGGGGCCGAGCTTGCACTGGGTACCTGGTCCGGATTAGTCTCCAAAATTGATGGATAACAAGAGGCACTAAACGATGATATTATTATGCCCCAGTTTTTAAATTGGTCTGCTTTTGACTGAACCAATTCTCGGATTGCTGGAGGGGCCAATATTAATTGGGTTGTTTCGCCTGCTCGGGTTCCTGGTGATGGAATAAATTGGATGGCAATTATGTCATTAGACTGCACGGTGCGGAAGTCTGGGATGGATTTAAAGAGTCTTAATATGTTTCCGCGATTTAGGATATCGTGAGGGCCTCTTGAGACATACTCCGGAGTTAACAGTAGTGTGGAGCCTGCGTTGGTGTTTGGCTCCTTAAGTGCTTTGTCATTCATTGGAGACTTTATTTCCGTTGAATTTTCAATGGAAACCTGTGTGATTTTGCCTGTGGCAGTGCTTAATGAAGACGGCATGTGTTGGCTGTTCGTTGGTGACTGGGCAAGAAATCCTCTGCTCGAAGATGCTTGTGGGTGGCTACTAGAATTTTTTAAAAGGTTTTGATGGACAGGCTGGGTGACTATGCGTTGCAGGGCATGAGGGTTATTCTCCTCTAGTGATGAGCTATTGGGAATGGTGTCTGAGAACTGCGTCAAGGGATTTTCAATTCCCAATCGTGATATAACTGGTGCAGGGGGAAGTGTTGGTGATGTCCCAGGTTCGGATTCTGCTTACACTGGATGCTCTAAAAACGACACGCGTCCTTGAGGTCCTCCCTCTTTGTAGGTATTTTGTTGCCAAGGATCTTTTGGGGGGTTCAGGGCTTGTGGTGCAGAATTCAGGTACAAGTTTGCGCCTGAAGTAAGCTGCTGCTCTCATGCTTGGTCTAGAGTAATATCATCCGGGCCTCTGTAGTTTTGTGTTTTAATTTCTATTGTATGTTTATTCCGGCTCTTCCGTAATCTTATTTTTTTCCCTTTTAGACAACCTGTGTTTATTGAGTTCTTCAACTGGAGTAATGGGAGTTGCTTTGCTGTCTTCTAACTCCGTAAGATTCGGGGGGGATAGAGGGGAAAGGTAGGGACTGGTCTTCCGTGGCAGTTGGGCCCTCGACTGTGTTGCATGATGGAGTCAGTGAGACTGATAACCTTGCCAATGGTAGATTCTTGATTTCTGTAATCACGGAGGAAAGGAATTGTGGAAGGGTTGATAATGAATCGATAATGAACCGATGATGGGGGAGCAGCAGCATACCGATTGAACCAGTTTGGCTTGGGATTGAGCTTTTGTAATGAGCAGATTTAGTGCCTCTAGTTTCTGATCTATACCGGCGGTATACAGCTCTAGCGTGTTCAAGAGGTGCACCTGCATGTCCATTTTATCAGAGTGGTAAGTTAAAGCGACTGCCGAGATTTGAAGTGTCTGTAGTAACTGAATCCAGGGATCGTTTTGATCAACAGCTGGTGAGGTTTCATGGGCATCTGATTTTGGTTGAACATTAGAAAAAAACGACAGGTCTAGGGGAGTAATGATAAAATGATCTCCTGGCCCCTCTCGATTGCCCATGTTAACAGCTGGATTGGCCATATCTGATTGGCTTTTTGGTTCTGGATTTTTAAGTTGGGGATGGTGATTGGACACAACTTGAGGAGTCATTACACTGGTATTTATTTTTTGCTTGTCAGATACCATGGAGAGTTTAGATGGTGATGGAGAAGACTGACTTGGAAACTGTGCAGGCTGGGCTGTTGAGAAGCTAGTATCTTTGAGGGTAAGATTTTGGGTTGAAGCATGCTCAGTTTGAACTAACTGTTGATCCGGACAAGACTGTCCTGGTACTTGAGGTGATCGACAGCCTTCTGGAATTGCTGAAGTATTCAAATTACTTAGTTCCATAGTTGATGTGGAGAATGGCTGCGGGCAGGTTTCGCCTTCATTGACTGCCGCGTGGATCGAAGCCTGGATTAAGATTTTGTTCGGGGTTGCCACTGCTTTTGTTGAAGGAAAAGCCTGGGTCAGTGCCCTTGGACTAGAGTTTTTCTTTAGGGCAAACAGTGGCACTAGGTTCCTAAAGTAGTCCCTTATTGAGGGTTGATTTATCGGTATGTTTATGGGAGCTATTACTGCTTCCGAACTATTGGAGATGACATTTACCTTTGCAGTTTTTTTTGTGGACTTTGATGGTGTTTTCCTCTCCCGCCCCAATCTCATGTTTGAAAAGCTTGGAAAACTCTTACTGTGGGGGAGGGGAGGTAGAGCGGTCGACAAACAATTTCTTAAAGAGTTTTTTTTATTTAATTAGTTAGGTGACACTCCGCACTAGATGTTCCAGGAGGTCTCACTGGTTCTCACTGATGTGCCCAAGGGGCCTGCTAGATACAGAACAACAACAAAAACTAGTGGCTTCTGTAGTGTAATACAGTAAATGTTGTCTGAGGCCTTGTTTGGTGCAAGTTGGTTGATGCTGCTCAGATACTGAAGTGACTGAGATTGTTGTAGGTTGAGTGCGCTCAGAATTCTCGAATATCCCTAGTTAGCCCCTTGTCGTCTGATAAGGTTGATGCTCCTGAACTAGACTGGAGTTCAAGGGTGCGTTGGCGGGCGGCAAATCTGGGTATAACAGTGAGCTGAAGTGACTCAAGTTCTTGATTCTTAGTTCTTGTCAGTTTTTAGACACCATTGCGAAAAACTGTAAGGCTGTGGGCTGAAGGCTGGGGACTTCCAAATAGCATAGACTTTTGGGTAGCTTAGATAGTTGAGAGTTATTAAGAGTTATTAAGTCAGCTTCAAGTGCAGGTGCTCGTATAGAGTTTTGAGAGGGAAGGGGTCCCAGCGAAGAAACATACATTTTGACAAAATTAAATGAAGGTGATAAAACACTTAATGAGTCTACACTGTTCACAGTGGGAACGACCGTCATTCAACCACCTTGTTCCGGGTAAGCCCCCATGGGTATATCTTTGATATCAGAGACTTTTCTCGGTCGCAATGGTGATGACTGACTCTGTCCTTTATATTTCCAGACAACTCGTCTGATCACCTAATGCCCAGCGTTCCCGGGCCAGTTTACTAATTCAGCCCTAACGCACCCAGATGTAAGTTCTTTATTTCATTTTATGATACCGGCCATTTATGAGCTCTTGCTGTTTAGACATGCTAGACCCCAGTATATAGGCAACTATAATTTGGTCCGCTTCCAATTTCCTTAGGATTCCAATCCCTTGACAGCGAGTTTCCCTCGAACACTGATCTACAAATGAGCACCGATTAATTGAGGTATGCTCTCCACCTTTTGTGTGCTCACACAAATTATCCAAATTTTGGTTTATAATAGACGGGTTATTAATGTGTACCTAATTATTAATACTAATAGGTTGCTAGCCCCCCACCAGTCCTGATGAAGACCCCGCCGCAAGGTGTCTACTAATTCCTGCTATCCAGTGGGTTGAAACGTCGACAACCGTCCACCAAACCCCAGCCCCACATTTGAGACTATTACAATAATGTATTACATGGGGCATGTGTTTGTTTAAGCAAATTTGGATTTATTATTGTCCTTATACTACAATTGATTCACAATTATTCAAGACTTCTACCTGTTTTTATTGTCCCTATCCCCTACCTGCACTATCCTCACTTCATCACTCCTCCCGTACTCCCAGGGGCACTGTTCAACCTTTCAGAAATGAGTAATGTTGGATACTATATCCTTGTTTCATCTACATTGTGATTAAAACAGTGTAGACTCATTAAGTGTTTTATCACCTTCATTTAATTTTGTCAAAATATATGTTTCTTCGCTGGGACCCCTTCCCTCTCAATAACATTGTGACCCAAGTCCCAGTGACTTGTCTTGGGTATAACCCCCCTTTGCTTTACGTATAGAGTTTTGGCCAGCAGTTTTTTGCCAAGCAGGGCTCGCGAGGGTACTGCAGACTCTGGTCAGACCTGATCTAACAGGCTGACTCTGCATGTAGCCAGGGGCTCTCGGTGCGACCGCCTGCTAAATGGCAGCCGCGCTGGCCCTCCGGGAAGATCGCAGATGACCAGAAAATGCGCCCAGAGCCCGTGTTCCCTGTGACCTGTGGTAGGTTGGGTGATTGCTGGGAACCAGGAGAGGGGGTGAGGGGGGAGGTGAAGAGGAGGAGGAGGAGGCAGAAGAGGCTGGGAGGGCTGGGAGGTTGCAGGCTCCCCGAGGTGCTGGGACCGTAAAGATTGAAAACTGGCCCACCAAAGCTCAGGCTCAAGAACTAGCCTGCAACTAGCCTGCTACCACTGCCGATAACCTCACTGATATCCTCACCGTTGTTCCTTTTCCTTTTCCTGCTCCTCTCCTGCTCCGTCCCTGTTGCCTGCCTACTACCCTACCCTGCTGCTGATCTGGCTGTTCGGCCAGTTGGGCAGCTGATGGATCACACAGCACTCCGCTTTATTTCAGGCTTCAAGGCCCAGAGGCCCAATGGCCTCCGCTGGTCCATCTGTCTGGGAAGTGATGTGGCTCCTGCTGGAAAGATGCTGGAAGGACGCTGGTTGTGTAAAAGGAGCAAAGTATACCCACGGAGTGACTCGCAGATAGAGGGATGATGTGCTTGTGGGTTCTTGTGGCGCTCACGACGGCGGGGGTTAGCTGAGATAGACCAGGTACTAGGGAAGCAAAAACGAGGGCCAGTAAGTTCAGAGGTGGGGGAGAAGGAGGGTGGCACCTTTGTGGTTAGCTGAATGCAGGCAGCAGACGGCGGCTGCGGTTTGCAGTAGACTTTCGCCTTCCCCCCCACGGGCTTCACCGCGCTCACCTGCGGGCACTTGCACTGAGCTACAGCCTAGCAGCACGCGCCAACACTCTTCTCCGACTAGCGGGGCACGGTGCCACTTCTTCCCAGCGCCACCGCCGCTCCGCTATTCCACTGTTCCTGCTGCTTGCCTGTTTACCTGATCTCGTAGCCGTGGCTCCTGTAGCTCCTGTGGCCTCTGCGGTACGACCCCGCGTCCTCTGCTCTCTGCTCTGCATGACTGCAGGAAGGAGTGATACAGTAGCGCACTCTAGTGTCCGTTGAAAGCTCGCACCGACATCCCACTGACCGAGGTCACAGTTGCTTTGGCTTCTGCTTGATGGCAGGGGAATGGCGCAATTTTCGCTCCGTTCTTCCCTTGATGCCACTGACTCTGTGGGACGAGCTCTTGCTCGATCTGTGGCTTTGCACCGCCTTGCTGTGCGACAGTCGTTTCCTGGATAATGTTCGGGATGCCCTCACAGATCTACCGTTTAATGGTGTGGACCTTTTTGATCCCCACGTGGATTCGACAGTCTCCCTGCTCTTGTCTGGGTTGCCATAACTTTTGCTCGATTCTCTGCCTTATTTTACTACACCTCTATCACACGCGTATATAGTAAGTTCCCCAGTTGCTGTCCACGGCTGTTTAGCCTTCTCCGATTTGTTAAATTTCAGCTGTATGGCTGGTTTAATCTACTCTTCAGTCCTCTAACTGTGTGTTTTGGCCAAGAGGATCCCTTATCAGGGGTTAATACTCACTCTATGTGTGGTAAATGACTGTGCTAGTACTCTCCTATGTAGTATTCCTGTCTTTTCTCCTACAATCCTATTGTTAGCATCACTCTATCGCACTTTGGGTGCCTTTGGTTCCGCTTGTCTGTAGTGCTTCTATCCTTGCTTTTAAGGCTCACACCTTCTCTGCTGCTGGGCGGCAATGCTTAGTACTATTAGTACAGACTTGGGCATGCTACCCTTCTTGGGCTCATCCTCCAAGGTACTAGAATAGCATTTATTTTTCTGCTTTGTGGCCTCTTTTTTTCACCACTTCTCCTACAGCGTTTTTTTCCACATTCCCTGTTGCCCCGCACAGGTGTTTCCACACTTATGCTTGGATCATACTGTGATCTTTCATGGCGTATTTCTTCGGAATACTTGCGTCTTGTGATCCGGGGCACTTAAATTGAGCCTGACTGTTTCCACTGTCGTGCCTGGTTCACTCCCACCGAGCTTCCAGGAGACAGTGGTTCCTCCCAAGCAAGGGCCGGATGTTGCTTATTACCTTGTTTGTTCCACCGCCTCTATGTGGTGCCCGGCTGCCCTGGTGCCCCTTTTGGGCCGTTGTCCTCTTGATGTTGTGCATATCTGAGCTGCTCACGCTGCCCTGCAGAAGGCCTTTCCTTTCTTCGTGTAGTTCCAACGTCCACGCGATGTGCTTAGGTGCCTTCCGGTATGCTTGGATATCTTACATCAAGACAGCCACCTTTCAGGAGAGCTGGAAACACGCCAAGATCAACGCCCTTCTCAAGAAACCTAAGGCTAACCCAAAGGACCTCAAGAACTTTTGACCTATCGCCCTGATCCCGTTCCTGGCGGAAGTAATTGAGAAGACCATCAACACACAACTAACCCACTTCCTGCAGGAGAGCAACATCCTGGACTCCTCTCAGTCCAGCTTCCTCATCGCCGCCACCGATGACATCAGGACCTTGCTGGACAATGGCGAAACCGCTGCCCTCATCCTCCTGGACCTCTCGGTCGCCTTCGACACAGTCTGCCACCACACCCTAAGCACCTGCCTCCACGACGCAGGGATCACCTCCTTCCTCACTGGCGGAACCCAGAGAGTCTGACTCCCCCCTTTCAGATCCGAAGCCACCATGAACACCTGCGGCGTACCCCAAGGATCATCCCTCAGCCTGACCCTTTTCAACATCTACATGGCACCACTCGCCAACATTGTCCGAGCGCACCCCCTCAACATCATCTCTTATTGCCAATGACACCCAGCTGATCCTCTCCCTCACAAAGGACCCGGCCATCGCCAAATCCAACCTCATCGAGGTAATCAAGGCCGTCGCAGAGTGGATGAAGATCAGCCGTCTGAAACTGAACTCTGACAAGACGCAGGTCATCATTCTCGGCTCCACCCCCTCCACGTGGGACGATTCCTGGTGGCCAGCCACATTGTGATCTGCCCCAGCACCCTTCAACCACACACGCAACCTGGGTTTCATCCTGGACTCAACATTCTCCATGATCCAGCAAGTCAACGCTGTCTCCTCCTCCTGCTGCAATACCCTCTGCATGCTCTGCAAGATCTACAGATGGATCCCCACCAAAACCAGAAGGACGGTCACCCAAGCCCTCGTCAGTAGTAGGCTGGACTACGGCAACGCTCTCTATGCGGGAACCATGGGCAAACTCCAGAAAAGTCTCTAACGCATACAAAACGCCTCTACACGTCTCATCCTCGGAATCCCTCGCCACAGCCATATCACAGCCCACCTGAGAGACCTGCACTGGCTCCCAGTCAACAAGAGGATCACCTTCAAGCTCCTCACCCACGCCCACAACACAGGACCAGCATACCTCAACGAACGACTCACCTTCTACACCCCGAACTGCTCCGCTGACCTCGCCACCATCCCACGCATCCGCCGAACGACCACCGGTGGCAGATCATTCTCCCACCTCAAAGCCAAGACATGGAACACCCTCCCCATTCACCTGCAACAGACCCAGGACCTGCTGACCTTCAGAAGACTTCTTAAGACCTGGCTGTTCGATTAGTAGCTGCTCCCCCCTTCCCACCCCCCAGCGCCTTGAGACCCTTGAGTAGCGCGCTCTATAAATGTTCTGATTGATTACAGTATTGCTCCTACTTTAACACTAGGCTGTGTGCCATTGGTCATTTCGCCGATCGTAACAGACCGTCTATGTCTCGGCGTGTTTTCTATTTGACTACCGGCCTTCTTCCGCTATTCTACATACTGGGCCGGTCTGCACTGTCATCCCGGTTACCATCTCTCTTGGTTTGCTTACAAGTGACTCATTGCATTTGGTGGATCTCTCGAACCCTAGGTCCAGTTCCACTTCTGGCGGTGTCATGAGATGCCTTTTAACTCCAGTATATCTAGTATGCGTTTTCTTATTCCATACCAGCACTTGCTGGGCAGGAGTCAGCCTTTGCCTCCGTTGCCCCATGTATGTTTACAGGTGCAGGTTCACCAGTGTTTTTTCCACTGTTTTGCCTGGTCGACCAGTAATCGCTTTTTGCTTTCGGTGGATGCCTTGGATCCTGCGGATCCCTCGGGCCCTAGGCTTGGTTCCTCTTCGAAGTTGTGAACTCCTGCTCCAACATGGGCATTCTGGCTCTGGGCTTTCCCTCTCTCAACCCGATATACACAAAAGGGGTTTTCGTGCTGTTCTTGTCGGCTTGTTGTACCTTTGCCTTCTATTGTTCTCCGCTCTCTTCAGAGCTTCATGGTCTAGGAATTAGTTGCGCTGACATTACTGTCCCCACTGTGCTTCGTCACATGATTGACAGCACTGTTTTAGTCCATTATTCACAGCTAAGTTCTCCTCTGGGACTTGGTGGGGTTCAGTCGCAGACCCTCCTCCTCTACGAGTATGGCTTTGGTATCTATTCTAAGTTAAGGAATCTGCGGCTAGAAGTCTCTTTCAGATGAACGAATTACTTACCTTTGGTAACGATGTATTTGCTAGAGACTAGTCTAGCTGCAGAATCCTTAATGCCAGCCCTTCGTTCCCGTTCTGCGAGGACCTTTTCAGGTTGGGCTTTCTATACCCGCCTCCCTTTGGGTGGCTTGCCCTTCGGCAGGGTGACATTTTTTTTCATTCCGACACAGAATGCTGTATCTATTTTCATTGCTACTCCGCCCTTTCTCGGGATTGGGTGGTATGCTCATATGTCATGTTTTCTTTCCAGCCCTCGGCCTGGATTGTGTGGTGTGAAATCTTTCATGTTTTTTCCCCCACCCGCTCTCCCCTTCCCCTTTGCCTTGGGGTCTTTTACTACCCTAGTGACCCGTTGGTTACAGTCTATTGGCTCTGCCACATTCTTTGGGCCTCTTATTGGGGTTACTACGTCTCTTTCTGGTGACGTCTTGTGGTGAGTTATCCTTAACCCTGTGTTCCGGACTTGTTGTCTTTCACGGTTATACATTATGGATGGGGACTTTCTGTTGTCTGCCAGACTGTTTTTTCACATCCTCATCTCTCTCCAAAGGTGATTTGGCCTTCACTTTGTGGGGTTGTTTTTCAGAGCGGTGCTCTGCTCTTCCTTTTTCTACTTTTCAACATCCAGTGCCTGGCACTGTTCTTTGTGGTGCTGTTTTTCATCTTTCAATTTCTTTTTCATCATTTTTGCACACTGTTCCCATATTCTCTCAGTTTTTGGTAGTGTCTGACATGAAAAAAGTTTCTCCGAAGAAAATTGACGTCAGCACGCCGTGAGGGGCCATATATGGCTCCGCTGACATCATGTCCGTGGATGACATCAGGGCTGAGTCGTGCGGCACCGCCCCCCAGTGCGCAGAGGTACGGCTGCGGAAAATTTTCCGGATACAGTCTGACGCCTGGGGATATTGTAAGTTAAGGAATCTGCGGCTGGACTATTTCTCTACCAGATACATCGTGACCAAAGATAGGTAACTCGTTCATCTCATCATTAAAAGTAAATGTAATCCATCAATCGATAGTTGATAATAAAATAGGATACAATGTGTTTTAAAAGAACAGCTAAAATTGTATGACTACAACAAGCTTGTTCCATAAAGGAAAATTCCCTATTTTAAATTAAATTGTTAAAAACTTGAGAAAAAGGTCACCAGACAATAAACTAAGTAAGGCAGCCTCTCGTAAAGGAAGTCATCAGAAACTCAAAAGCGAGTCTCCAGTCAGAGAATCGGGGAAGGAATCCTACTCTACGAACTTTATTATTAAATAAACGCACAATATTCTATGTTGCAACATTCTTTTCTTAAGTCTTGTGAGGCCGTCAATAGAAATTACGCAAACTGCTGGGAATAGGCAAACTCACCATTTTCATACACTGGCACAAAAGACCTTCAGACATTAGAACTTGAAAAGTTACATTGTTGGTTTTATGTGGTCCAGAGTGTTTTTCTCATGACTCATTCCTCCTGTTGATTCTTCTCTTCCTGGTGAGAACTCTCCATCAGTTGTCTAATACTAAACAAATGCCTATTCCCTAGCTAGCAAAAGTCTTCTGGAAAAATAAAACATTTGCAACAGAGAGAAGAACGAGCATTGTGTGCATGTTAATGCATTATTTTTCAGTTAACAGGGTATTGCCAGTTTTGCTAACTTAAATCAGCACTTTTATTTCACTTCTAGGCCTATAATATTTAAGTATGATTAGCTACTACAAATGTTGTATTTAGCATATATTTTACTTTAAAATAAACGTTTACAATATTAATGTAAGCATTTTGTTAGCGAATAAAATTTGCTCCGACGCCATCAACGTGCTGAAGTAACACCTGACTCCTTCACAGATGCTTCCATTCATCAGACCAGCTTTGGACATGGTGCGATTTCATGCCTTGCCCATTGAATGGAGAGTTCACAACATTTGGGCTATAATCCTGAAGATTCAGCCTTTCTCCTGAAGGATAACTGAGGCAGCTGGGATCAATGGCTTCCAGCATCAAGCATGTCAGTTGTCATATGCAGGCATCTGCAGTGGGTTCTGAAGTCTGAGTGGATACAGCATCATGGGGACCTCTCCGATTACATCCAGATTTCGAAGGAGACTGCAAATAATCTACATTGGTGTAGCTAGACCAAGATAAGTCCATCATCTGGCCCCTCTCCCTACCCCATCCAGAGATAACAGTGGTGATCAATGCATTGGGGAGAGAATCAGAGAGGTAGAGATCAGACACACCTGGTCTCTATGGATGCTTTGCTCACATCAGCCTTCTGGAGCTGTGGGCCATCTATTTTTCACTGAAGTTATACCTTACATCCCTCAAAGGGAGGCTGGTACTTGCAAAAAAATAAGGGGTAGTCGGGTCGTAGACTCTGCTTGGAGGTATTACGCTCCTAGAAGTCGCTGGAGCACCAGGAGATAATTCTGGTGGTACTCCACCTGTAAGGCCCTCGGAACACCAGGGAGAACAAACTCAGCCGCTGGCACCTATCTGATCACTAATGTGAATTATACGCTGAGGTGATGCAGGGTCACTTCAACTAATGTGAAGAATCTTGACTTGATTGTTTCACAATCACTGACAACGTGCAATGTCAGCACTTTTGTGCCATGTCGTTTCCAAGGAATCTCTCAGAGAAGCGTTCCGCCTACACAGTGGAACTTGGGACGCCTGTGCATCTGTCCACCGATATTTCTCATGCTACAAGTTCGGAAAACCGGGAATGGCCGGGCCAAAGTCATCCTAGAGGCACAGGGTTGGGAAAGGAGTGTGGTATTTGGAACCTCTCGGCCTTAGCATCTGTCCGCAGATCAGTCTGCTGTTTTGGGAGGATCTTCTGACACTGCAACAGTGCAGGGTCCTGCACCAGGCCTGCGTAGTCGCCATCTCCAAGCTAGGAGTGTCACTCTGGCAGTTGACTGCTTGTGATATCCATCTCGAGATTGCCGATGAAATCTTGGCTTTCAAGCTTTCTTCAACATAATCAGTATATGTCTGCCTTTGACATGAATGTGTTAATTGTTGCGGTTAATGACAGATTGACGCTCTTCACGCTACGCTGTCCGAAGTGATGGTGTTTGTGAATCCTTAGGCTAGAAAGCCCCTGCTTTTGGCACAATTAAAGGGTACTTGTCAGCTCTTACAGTTTTTTTGCAGTTGCTGAATCAGCCTTCTTTGTTTGTCACCTGTTGTGATACGTTTCTTGAAAGGGTTATACCATGTTTCCAACTTTTCTGTTCATTATGCCACAGTGGGAGATGGATTAAGTTCTTAATCTCCTCATGCGTACTTCTTTTGACCTCTTGCACTAACGCTCCTAACCCTCAAGATAGTTTTTCTCATCACCATCATGTCCGCAAACTAAAAGCCTGCTCCATCCAGGAGAGAATAATGGTTGGATCATAAAAAACTCTTCGTTTTTACTTCGATCTTACCAGGGATCATTGTGTGGGTTCCGCTGGAGTAGATGCAAGGAAGGTAGTGCAGTACAGGGTCATTTCATGGTGGATTGTGCTCTGCTACACATTGTTCAAGAAGCATCCCCTGGCATGGTTACAGGCTCGTTTCACCCGAGCCAAAGCTGCTACGACTGCATTGGCATGCAAAGGGCCTGCTATGGATATTTTACAGGCTGCTACTTGTGCATCTTTTCATATGTTCACAGAGCTTTACTGTCCGGATAGCCAGGTCCATCAAGATGGCATTTGGCCAGACAGTCCTGCAGACTTTTAGGTCTGAGTCAGTTAACAGACCCAATCGCCTGGGAGAAGTGCATTGGTATCTATTCAAATGGTGAAGAATCAGAAGTACCTATCAGAAAAACAAGTGACTTGCATTCAGTAACACTCTTTCTGGCAGATATATATGTGTACGTTCCTCACCAACAGCCCAGTCCTCCTTGTTCTCTGAATTGCGTGCTGTTCCACATAAAAAGGACCCAAGTCTAGCGATGAGCACACTGATCCAAACCAATCTGTTACTGGGCTGTGCATCTGAGGGTGTGAACAGCCTAGAAAGCAATTATCTGCGTGCTCTCGTTGTGCGTATATGTAACTCTGATCATCGCTTCTGGAGTGGAACAACATTGGTGTGGAGCTGCAAAACTCCACGTGCTGGTTTGCAGAGGTACTGCTGAAGATTTTCCGGATCTGGTTGGAATATGGGAAAAATTCAAAAGGTAAGGAATCTGCAGTTAGAGTATCTACCAGAAAGAGCGTTACTGAAGGAAAGTGACCTGTTCATTAAGTTTGTGTTCATGGTATAAATCTTTTTATTTTTTTAAAAAGGTCAAGCAGTACAATAGCTGCCACCTACACCCACCTGCTGGTGGGGATCGTTCATTTAACTGAAGAGAAGAGAAGAGTATAGAAAGAAGAAAGGGGGAAAGAAGGGGGTGGGGGGTTACGAAGATCTATTCCCAGTATGTGTGTGAGGTGGGCCAGGTGTGCGTCCTATATGGACATTGGTCGGTGGGTTGGGTGATGTCTTATTCATGTGGGTGAGAGGGACTAGTGAGGCGGAGCACTTTGAGATACTTTGGGCAGGTGAGTTTGTTTAATTAGTTTGACAAAAAATCTATGGTGGGCCCCAAGGTTTTGTCAAACTTGGGGAGGGAGTGTGTAAGGCCTGCTGTAATCTGTTCCATACCCAGTAGTTCCCTTAGCTTGTATAGTCAGTCCAAGTGGGATGGTATCTCCTCCGTGCCCCATCTAGCCAGTAAGACCTGCTTGGCCACACCTAGCTATTGCTCTGCCTCGCCCGGACCTGAGGGGGTACATCAAAGCATTAGGACCCCTAGAATTATGAATGTGGGGAGTTTTGGTAGATCCGTGTGGTAGATTGCATCTATGTCTCGAACTCGACGGATTCTATGCCCAAATTCCTGATTTTTTGGACATGACCAGAGACTTAAGCCACCATTGTCCAGTCCCACCCTGTTTCCATTTAAGTAGCCGTGCAGGCGTATAGTACCAATAATGTGCAATCTTCAAAAACATCTCCTTGCCCGCTGTACTTCAAGCTGATGCTCTAGCCCTGTGAACAATATCACTCCTATTCCGATTCCCACCGAAGCTGCGCTGGGAATTTACCAGACTGTCAGGGAGTGTTTAAAAGGTGTGGATGTTCAACAACAGCCGTTTGTCATTCTAGTGATGTACCATTCCCCACATTTTGTTAGTGGGTGGCTAGCATGGGGGCACACATATGGCTGGGTAACCGAATGACGAAGAGCCAGATACTGCTAGTATTCCTTCCGAGGCACTCCATAGCCCTCGGTGAGGCTAGTGAATTCCATAACCCCATGCTCAGCAAGCAGATACCCAATGCGTTTACAGTTGGCCTCTTGCCAAAGGAGAAAGCTATTGCCCTCGTGAGCCGGTGGAAAATCAGGATTGCCTAAACGTGGTCAGGGGAGACATTGGGGTCAACCACACACTAGGAGCTACAGGGGGATAAAAATGGTCAGGCCGCCCCCCACTCAATGCATTACAAACCAACAATAGGCCTGATCATCAATAGTTACACCAGAATCTGTGTATTCAACACTAGAGGGGTCACCTAATACTTTTATATGATGAAGCTCCGAGCTTCATCAAGTTGGTGACAGGACATGTCCGGTAGCGGTGATAGGGCCTGTGGGCGGTCACTGCGGGGAAACGCGATCTATTGACGTGTGGCTCACCCCTTTTGATGGTTGCAGGTATGCAGTATGGACGCAACCAGATGGTTTGATGTGAAACTCCCATGAACTATTGATTTGGAACCCCAGTAGCCCTGACTAAGTTGCCCGAATTGTCTCTTGGCAACGAAACATGTTGGCTCTTTATAATCGATCATGGTTTGAAGAGAACCATTTTTAATTTTGGAAGCTAGTAGCACTGAATAAAGTTATCCCAAGCTAGTTAACTTTACCAATTTTTAGAGGTGAGTATTATCTGTCCATATCCTCACGGTGTCCAAAGGGCATGCATCACATTTAGGTTTCTATATTGATTTTGATTTCATGGGTTTGAGATTTTGTTAACACACCCACATATTTATTTTCTCTCAGAGAGAAAGTAACCGATGATGATAAGTGGACCTGCTAACGAGTACCAGCCAGCGGTCCCCTTGGTGTTGTTACAGTGAGGTGCTTTCTCTCTGTTCCACACTTTTTCATTTATACTTGGGTGGATCTATGATGGTATAGTGTTTTAATTAAGATACACCACAACACAGCGACTTAGATAAGTCTGGAAGGGAGTTATAAAAGTTTTAGGTGAGCCCTCTAGTGTTGGATACACAGGTTCTGGTGTAACTATTGATGATCAGGCCTATTGTTGGTTTGTGAGACATTGGGCTCGACAGGCTGTATGGCACCTGCACTCTGTCCCACACCGCCAACGTAGCCCTCAAATCCGGCAACACATATACTCCGCAGGGACGGTGCTGCCGAGGGAGGCACGGGACCTTCCAGATGTGCGTGCCTGTGATTGAGCGGTCTATGAAGCACCAATGCTTCTCTGAAACCAGTTTAAACCAATTGAGCATGTATCTAAGTTGTGCCACCTGGAAGTACTGTTCTAAACATGAGACCTCCAAACCCCCGTCCTCCTGTTTGAGGAACTTCAGGTGCTGGGCCATTCTCGGCTTCTTACCCCCCCCCCCCCCCCCCCCAGACAAAGGTACAGATAAGATGTTGCATTTCTGCTAGCATATTGAGAGGGGGACTAAGTGGTAGAGTCTGCATCACGTACAGTATCCGTGGGAGTTTAGTCATTTTGACGGCAGCTAATCTACCTAGCCAGGACGGGATTAGGCTTATGATCTTGCGCCTAATCCAGGCCATTAGGCTGCAGTAATTCACTTGTGTTGTTTATAGTGGGGAACATTTGTAGGCCCAAGAACTGGACACCTTCCGTGGCCCATCTAAATAAGAACTCTGATGATAAAGCCTGTTCCGCTTGAAAAAGGGTCAGGCTCAGGGCCTGCATTTTATGGAGATTAACTTTAAAGCTAGATGCTGGGCTGAATAACTCCATTTCCTCCAACAGGGAGGCCAGCAAGCTCTCTGGCTGTGTTAAAAAACGGACCACATCGTCTGCATATAAGGAGATCTTATACACTCCATCTCCCATTTTAATCCTCGATATCCCCGAATACTGGCGGACCCTCTCCACAAAGGGCTCCATATATAACGTGAAGAGCAGGGGCGATAACGAGCATCCCTGTTGCGTGCCCCTCCGAATCTGAAATGGCTGTGATGTGACCCCATTCACCCTAATCCGCGCCTGTGGATCCGCATAGATGTAGGCCACCCACTTCCAAAAGCTTTCTACCGCCCCAAATTTGCGTACTGTCTGTTGCAAGTATGGCCAGTGCATCCAATCGAAAGCCTTTTCGGCATCGACCGAGAGAAAGACCGTGGGCATCTGAGTACGTTGGGTCATACGACGGGTCCTATCACTGTAGTCGTTCTCCAGGATAGATCCCGATTAATCGGGGTCAATCAGCCCCTGCATGTGGGGCGCCCGTCTGGCAGCCAGTATGCTCGTAAAAATCTTACGGTCCACATTTAGCAACGAAATGGGTAAATGGGAGGATACGAAGCACAGTCCGTGGGGTCTTTGCCCGGTTTCAGTATCACAACAACTTCGGCCCTGGTCATATTCTGAATTACTCTGCCTGTGTCGCTAAAGGAGTTAAATAACCGGGCCACTACCGGGGCTAGTTCCTGGACTAAGGATTTATTGAAATCAGACAGGAAACCGTCTTCTCCTGGTGCCTTCCCTGAAGGGAGGCCTGTTATAGCTGTCAGAGCGTCATCTACTCGAATGTCTGCAACCAGATTTGTCGCCTCCAAACATGGTAGGGGCGCGACTGGGACGTGCGCCACATATTTTCATGCTGCCTCGGTGTTGAAGGCGTCTGCACTGCAGAGTTCGGTGTAAAAGGACTCATCTCTTCCTACTATCTCCTCATCAGAGTCTAGGACCTCCCCCTGGGTGCCTCAAATTTGCCCAATCCTATGTGTGGCCAACTGTGCCCGCAGCAGGGTCACCCGGAGTTTCCCAGCTTTATTACCACCCAGGTAGTACCGCTGTTTGGTCCATATGAGCGAATACTCTGCCTGATCGTAGTCAAGAGCTTTCAGCTGCTTTTTAGCGGCATTAAGCTGCCTCCTGACCTGAACAGCCTAGGTCCTACGATGCTTCCCTTCCAATTCCTTGACTTGCGACTCCAGGAGTTCCCCTTTCTCTTTTCTGTCTCTGTTGACTACTGCTGCAATCTCAATGCATCGCCCTCAGGCGCCGGCTTTTAGCACATCCCAGAGAGTGGCAAGTGAGGATACCCCTTCCTTGCTTTGCTCAATATACTTCCTGATCGTATCTCGTAAGTACTTGATGTTTGCCTCGTAACTGAGAAATTTATGATGAAGTCTCCACCGTTTACTACCCCCATGTTCCCCCCCGGATGCACAATGCCAACCTGATGGGGGAATGGTTCGACAGGGCTGCAGTCCCTATTGAAGCATCAGTGGTGGCCCTTGTTACCCTAGGGGATGTCAAAAACCAGTTGATTCGGGCATATGTTTGATGTGCAGCTGAAAAGCAAGTGTATTCCCTTGCTGTCGGGTTTAGCTTCCTCTACACATCCGTCAAACCTATGTCCTTCAGTCTCTGCCGCATGGAATCATTGAACACCCTAATGTAGCCCTGTTGTAGTACGGATCAATCCCCTTGCACGTTGTGTTATATTAAAATCTCCCCCTAAGACTAGGTCTTGATCAGGAGAGTCCAGGATAACATTCAATGTGTCACAGAAGAACCGCTCCTGTCTCTCATTAGGGCTATATATGGATGCAATGGTGTCTGTGTGGGGGCCTATGGTTACTCTACCTGCTACTGCTGTGCCTGACACCTCTACCAGTGTGCCCATTACCTTGCCCCTAAAATGTGTAGCCAGTAAGTTCGCTACCCCTGCCTTTTTCCCCCCAGAGAAGTATTGCCTGTCGAACCACCTGGAGCGGAGACGCTTCCAATCTGCCCACAATAGGTGGGTCTCCTGAAGTGGGCAGATATCAATACCCGTTTCCCTCAGAAGTGTCAGCAGTGCTGGTCTCTTCACCAGGAAGTTGAGGCCTCTGATGTTGAGGCTCAAGATGCTCACCTTAACTGTTGACATTAGGTCGGTAGGAGAGGCTCAAACTGTTGCCGGTGTAAAGAGGCACCTGTGAATGCTCCCACGGTCTACCCTCCGTCCACCCCAGCTGCCCCATGGGACCCGCCGCCATCCAGACCCACCGTCCCCCACACACCCTGCTCTGATGTCGAGCTCGCACCCCTTGCCCGGTGAGATAGTAAAGGATAGATAGAAAAGAGGGAAAGGCAGAAAGTCAACAGGAACCAAAAGAACACCGAATAGTCGGACATGTTCACACACTCGTGCTTGGGTCTGTTGCAGGGATTCTGCTCATACACAGAACTGTGCACAGAGACCCAGGACCTCAGTGAATTGTGGTGTACCAAAAAACTCAACTTAGTGCCTAGAAACCCTAACCAGCAAGCATCAGTGTCACATTAGCTCTTCGTCCTATAGCAAAGGAACCAATGATTAGACAACCCAGAACATGCGACTTAGGTTCTACTCAGGAATGGTGGGAAGCAACAACACTCTTTCGTTATACTCTCATACCATTCCACAACCGGAGTAATGAGAGACACGGGCAAAGTTAAAATATTTATTTTAACGACGTGCTCTAAGATGCAGCATTTTTGCTAACATAAGCAGACATACAATCAGAAATGATATGGTCAGCAATGTTACAATTCCATAAAACACAAAATGAGAAATCATATTACAATTATGGTGAAAATAGGTCTCATAGCGCCTAATATTACACCCTCCCAAGATAGGAACTATGTTTTATAAAATATAGAAGGTCTCTTAGGCTTGTTTGGGGGACCCCATACCTCTAAGATCCGCAGTAGTGTATCACATCAGGATCTGCAAAAGCTCTCTGTCTCTCTGGAAAAATGGGCTTCTTCCAAGGGTCTGTAATCATGCTTACAGTGCATTATTAAAGGCCCCAGAATCACGTTGGCTGCAGCTGCATATATGTTATGGCTAAAACGTGAGCCGATCAGCCCGAACTACAGCTACCTTGTTATGATAACATTGGAGGCTTTAGCACTCCGTGTGCAAACTAGATGCAAGGCTAGGGATGCTGAAAACAAGCCGTTCTCATGTGAAGCATTTCACACAGCCTAACTTACAACAACAGTTATATGCAGTGTCGTGTGCAAAAGCAGCAATAAGGTAACATGGCGTTTAAACTTCTAATAAGCCAATGCTAACATATCAGTGTGAGTAACAAGGCACAGCCCTCACTACACCCTCCCTTGATCGAAGAACGCACAATAGTGGGGCAAATTTTTAGAATGCAGAGTTCAAGTTCGAATGAGACCAAACTAGGTTAAAAATTTCGCCAAACTGGATAATTGGGAGTAAAATCCGAATCAGGAACCATAAAATTGTAAAACCCAACAGGGGTGTAAAGTGTTAAAACACATGTAACTTGTGATGTGAGAGAAAAAAATGAAGGGAAAAATTAATCAGTCCATTACGTGTCTAGAAGCAGAAAAAATCGTAACTTCAATCAAACAGGGTATAGGCACAGTACGTTGCAACCGCCTCCAACAGAAAGTCATTTTTGTCAGTGAACATTTCAGCCATCCAACTCAGTAATGGAAAAGAACACACATGTTCTTCAACAGCTGGAGCCTCTAGCACCATCAGAGGACAACTCGGATGTTCTAGGAGATAACTACGTGCCAGAAAGTCATAGGCTGCAGTCCATATATTCCAATTGCCTAGGACTCCATGAGCCGCTGCACAGGCCATAATTCCGATACCAGAACAGTCTAGTTCATGAGCAACTAAGGGTCTCATTAGTAGATCATAATCTGGGTTAGGAGACACTGTGTTGCAGAGACACAAATCCAGAGCTCATTCAAAATTGCAATCAAGGCAGTGGAAAACTGGCTGCACGCACGTAAAGTATGAAAATATGAAGGACAAACCATATGCCACACTTAGCCAGTGGTAGCGATCCACAGTATTCAAGCATCCGGTTACAAAGCTGGAGCAGCCAGGGCAGATTGTCGAGGGGCACAGGATGTGCAACCATTTTTCAGCAAGAAAATCAACAGCAGTATACCGGCAGCCAAAGCGAGAATTAACGGGAAGCCCCCAAAGAGGCTGGAAAAAATAGAATGAAAAAATGCTGATATTACACCGAATATAGTTTGGAATGAGGTCATAAGACCAGAACTTACTACTTTAAAAAAGTGTGCCAAGCCTGTGGTCGAGGAGGCAATAAAGATAGTGTGAATCAACACCCCACAATGCAGGGGGAGATCTGTATTTAGTAAGGCATGTACCTTAGTATGAGCATTTGCTACGTGAAGGACGAATGTTTCACGCGCAGATGTAAGGGCGACTCCTTTTTGAGACAAAAGAGCCCTTGTTGAACTCTGCTTTCAAGGTCGGAATGAAAGGCCAGATGGATACATCGAGCGTACCATGCGGAGGAGGAAACAGGACATTCTTACAACAGACAACACGTTGGGAAACAGTCACTATGTACGGAATCCCTGCCAGCATACCACAGCAATCTTCATTACTTAAAAGTATATAACTACCGTTTGCTAATAACGTGAAAGTAGGTGTAATAGCCAGGGCAGGTGTACCTTTTAAAATACAGGCCAAATTCAGTGCGTCTGTATTACAGGAACCGTGCAATTGTAAATTTTTACAGACCAATGAGTGATCAGGAGTGGAAATGCAATCCTCACCTTTCAAGTAAACTTCTTTTTCGTCCCTCAGACACCTACAGGTGAACAGAAGAAACCAAACTTCATGGAGATATGTGCTATCTAGTGGTTCATATCTGCCTATGACATAGTGCTTCATACATCCTTCAGATTTAAACAGCAGGAAAGGTAGTGTTATTAACCCATGAATAAGCCAAACTGCAGTATTTGTCTCTGCTACAGAAGGCAAAGGTTCTAACTTTTCAATATGCAAAAGTGAAAATGTAGCATTTTCATTGACATAAATTGTTGTTTAACAGTCAGATTAAATGGTAAAAACAGTGAAGAAGTGTTCATATTGTGCCACGGCACCTTCCCAGCCTTCAACGTTTGTAAAGTCCATGCAAACTGCATAATAGAACACAATTGATTTTGACCATGGTACAGGACTGAGACTTCATCTTGCACAATATCAACAACAGAAGAAACAATATTATCTAATGTGTGAATTTGGGAAGAGAGTGTATCAATGCTATTATCTACAACTGCAAGCCCTTTTTCTAAATTAGCTTGCTCAATAGCTCGCAACCTAGAAGCAGCTTCAATTTGGGACAGTTTCCAATCTTCATTGTAAACCGCATAAGTCCATGTTTTGGACCCTCCTTTCGCAGGACCTTTTACGATGTCACGGCGTCAGTTAATTGAGACAAATGGAGTTTAACTGACGCTAAGGTGGAGTGCCTGACCCAGGACTGACACAGCTTGCCTACAAAATAGGGAGTGACAGAATGGTTGCTCTCAAAACGGGGATCCACCCTAAACTGTGTATAACCAGGTATTAAACCCAGAAAACAAAGTTGGCACAAATCTGCACTTTTTTGCCATAATAACCAGCCTTGGGGATTCAAAATGGAAATGTTAAAGGATGAATTTTGTAACAGAGCCTGTAAGTCACTGAGGGACCTACCGGTGTGATTATTCCAATTGGAATATTCTCCTAAATTAGGAACAGAAGGAGCATTTATTTTTTAGACGTTTCCAATCCAAAGTAGGTGGTTTGTGAAATAGTAGAATTCAGAAACAAGATATGGTTCGGGATGAGACATGCATGATGCAAAGCCTCCGTGCCTTGCACTTGCCAACTTTTAGAACCCCAAACAAATTTAAGATCAATGGTATCCTTCCACAGTTCATAGCCCCCAACAGCCAATTGGTCAATAAAGGACTTTGAATACAGTAATATTGTGTGGGTAAGTCTAACTTTGGAAGAGGACTTCTCAGTCATCTTAAAATAAAATGCATCAGGGTTGAATTGATTAAAATCAGTAAAGTAAGAAAACTTTTTCAAAAGAGTTTTAGAGCTGCCTTCAACGGGAGCTGGACAATGTTCCCATTGTGTGTAATTAACCACATTCCTAAATGTGTTTTTTTGTGCAGAAAATGATTGCCATAGTGTTAGTAACAGAACAAATCGGCAGAATCTAAGTACAAATCTTCTGCATCAAAGGCAGCATAATATTTTGAATCATAAAATAGAGCTTCTACGGCTTGGACGTCCCAATCATCAGAGTGAATATTTTGTTTAACCACATCCCCCATTGGAACACAAAGTACATTATGGACCTTAATAACCTCAGTGCGTCCATGTATCTGAAATTTGACAGCATCCCATACTATCCCATCTAAGACAGGCCAAGCAGTGATATTCGCAAAAGTTAGATCCCATTTCATTCTGTCTGATGAGGAGTGTGGTGTCAAAGTTCCATCAATTAGTCTAATTGTAGTCATATCCTTAACATAGTGGCCATTCACAAGACGGAAAAAAGACACCATAAATCCAATGGGCATGAACACAAAAATTGAAAAAAGCACCAGCCAAATGTAAGTCCAAGGAGGAATCAAACTTCTTATTTTTAAACCAAACAGCAAAAATTGAAACTTTTGAGGGAGACTTTGATGTGGTAGAGTTAGTGTCAAATTAAAAACGTGATTGATTAGCCACACAGGTCTCTAAATCAGACACGGATAAATCTGTGGGATAAGTATACTCAGCATCAAGAGGATCAGCAGCCGGTCGATTTACTAAAGGTATTTGTAACTGTAGTCATCTCGATTCCAACATCAGGTCCGACAGCAGGTGTCGGAGCCAAAACAGAGTTTCGCAGCATGGCTGGACAAGAGACCACAGGTGTCATACTAAGAAGAATCATCCACTCTTTGTAGTCTGACATTGTCATTGGAAATGTACCTGTTTTCCTTACGGCCAGAAAGCGGAGGTAAAATGATTGTTCTTGTACCCTGCACGCCAAGCACAGGAACTGAAACACGATATGAAGGACCAAACTCCTCCTTGTTTGCAACCTTTTCTCAGACCAGTTCACCAACTTGGGGTAGTCAGCCAACTACCGGGATCTGCAACGCAGCATCAGATGTGGAGGACATGTGTTCCCTTGCAAGATTGTCCCAGGTCTTTTGTAGATTCTGGAAAACAGTACAATGTTCATCTACGGCAAAGGGAGCGGCAGACGCCGCTTGGTCTAGACCTTCAAGGCCTGGAACAAACATTTTGATACCAAAGAGCATTTCATATGGGGGCCCACCCAGAGACCTTGTAGGGAGATTATTAAGTGCACGCTGAATGCTATTGAGGTGGGCTAGCCAGTTTCGGCCTGTACCTAATACCCTAGCTGTCAAGGATTGCTTTAAGTCAAGGTTCATTTGCTCCACAACACTATTGCCCTCAGGCCGATATGGAGAAGAAAATTTGACTTGGACCCCCAATGAACGCATGGCATCCTTGTATGCCTTAGAGGCAAACGCTGGACCCTGGTCTGAGTGGAAGGTACCACACAGAAAAATACCCACGAAGACAATTTTGGAATCAGCACTCCTTTGGGGCCACACCCGCACAAAGCACGTGCAAGAATCAACTGCAACTAAGATGTACTTATACGCAGTATCAGTGGAGAAAGGACCGCAGTGATCTAAATAAACACACGCAAGTGGTTTATTAGATATGTACAACTGTGTCTGGGGCGGGCGTGCAGCAGTAGAAGGTTTAATCTGCTGGCAAATGTCACAATGAAGTACATAATTACGCGTCTGTTTGTACAATCCACACAAACCAGTAACGCTGTTGTAGGAGAAATACAGTAGCTGACACGCCGGCATGCGCTGTGGCCATGCCCTCGTGAGCCGCTGTAATCAAAGTCTGCCTGCAGTCCGCGTTGGGAATCAACCTGTCACCGTTGTTAATTCTCACATAGGAAACTTTATCAGGACTTAAATGATAAGAGTATTTAGAAGGGAAACCTTTCAGGTAATTACCTCCCTTCTCTGTTGTGGCAATCGCTGCCAAAATGTCATCATCAATCTTACTTTTGAAACGTGTAACTGCTGCTACTGAGTATGTTGCCAACAGCGTGAACTGTGACCGAGAGTATGAATTACAAACACGAGTAGGAGCCGGTCTTTTAATTCAGCTACTCGAACCCAGATCATTTTATGTTTTATTGTGCGACCTTTGGAATCACGAAAGTCATTTTAAGTCCAAAAGTATAAATTGTCATTGTATGGTGGAGAAGTGTGGCTCACTGGTTAGAGCAGGCAGACCATGAAGCAGAGGTCAGACCCGGGACCAGGGTTCGATTCCCGACGCAGCAGGGTGTTTAGCTCAAATGTCCACGGACTCGCTAATTCTCGCTTCGGTGCCTGACCTAATCATGGGTTCACACTATGCAACTCTGGGCATTAAGCTTGCTTAATCTCCACAACGGCCCCCCCCGCGGTGGGATGCCTGGCTTTCACCTTGGGCATGCCCTGTAGGGGCTATCTCACAGTGAAAAACCAGGACGGGTTCCCAAGGCAAGCGCGGAGATACCCCTTCGGGGGTCGATTCTGGCGCTATATAAGAAATGCAATAACAATAATAATGGTTGGACACAGTAGTAAGAGTCACTTACGACAAGAGTAGTTACACTAGGATCTGCGTACCCCAATGTAAGCATCCGAGCACGAAGCTCTGCTAATTGGGCGGTACAGTTCCCTAATGTCAGTGTATGTACGACATCGGACTTGAATTCACCATCCACCATAGTACCAACCAATATTGCGCAGGCTGAAGAATAGGCGTGTCCAGAATCCGTAGCCGGTTGCGCGGAACCATCAGTGTTTTTGATACAATGGAAATCCTCTAAGGGCCGCATGGTCAGAGGAGCAGGGTGAACAAATTCATACTGTAAAAACTCCTGAGTCTGCAGAGAGGAATCCAAAATGAACGTGCCATCCGGAGATGTCAACGACGTGGCCCATTGTATAAACCGTTGGTGCAAAGCCTTTGAATTTGGTACACTGGCTTTCGTCACTGCCTCCAAGGCAGGATATGGAGTAACAACCAAAATGCGCTTTCCCTGAGACAGTGCACGTTCCTTAAGAATCACCATTTGCACTGCTGTCAAAACTTTTTCCACAGTGGAAAACCGCAACTCAGCCGAAGTGTACAAGTGTGACTTGTAAGCGATAGGGACAGTGTCACCCTCATTAAAGGTCAGGTATATGAAACCCACCGCCCCAGATATGATTTTTATCACCAGGTTGGTGTGTTTATCACGAGTCAACAAGAACTTAGATTCTAGAAGATCAGCCTGCAAAGATTGCAAGATGGCTAAATGAGCAGGAAATTCATCAAAAGGGGGAACACAGGGCTTTTACTATATAGGTCCAACATACATGCCCAAGAGTTAATGTAACTAGAAAGGGTATGAAGCTCCTAAAGAAATAAGCAGGCAGGGGTTAGAGGACCCTAGTGTGTGGGTAGATGCGAAATCAGGAGAGGGAATCTGTCCTCTATTAGTAGTCAATGGACAGCTTTTACTAGTGGTGGCAAACAGCGACAATTCCGTCGTTTGGCTATGGGCTATAAAAACAGTCCAGGGGTCTTTGTCGCCTGAATAGTCTCTCTTTTAGAGGGCTTTGACGCAGATGCATATTCGTATGTGGGTGAAATTTTTTCTCACAGACGATGAATTATGGCTGCATCTGTGTCGGACAGATTGTGGGCAAAAAAGCCATTGGATATGTCAAGTGTGGTTTTAAACCTTTTGCTCACAAGACTATCCACAAGAGCAGAACTGTGAGTATTCTGTACAGCACACGTACGACAATGAGAGTTCAGGTGGTGGTAATCCAATACCAAAAGGTACGAGCCATCAGGCTTATTCACAGTCAAAAGAGTATTATTCATAGGAGACACACATTTCAATCTTGCCTTGATATTCCAATTGCTCAAGGATTTCTGCTAATGGAGCTTTCGCCTCACGTCACATGGGGTATTTGGGCTGAGGCTTTGGCATAGACTGCAAGGGAATCTCATGTCTGGGGAATAATTTGTCCAACCCACACTGAGTATGGTACAAAGCTCAATCTTCTGCAAAATGCATGGCCTGATCTTTCGGCACTGTGCGCGCGAAACTAGGGAGGATTACCTCCTCCCTTTGCAGAGCTGCTAAAATAAAAGGTGGGGGCTAGTTGTCTTTGCAAACAAAATGTCATATGTAGTAGTTAGTTTGTCCCAAAATACCCCTTTATGGTACGCTGTATGTCACTTTCAATGAAAAGGACAAATTCAAAAAGTCTTTCAGGGGGAGCCACTCTAGTGTCAGCTGACTCAACTACAACGAATGTGTCAGTCGTTGTCACCTTCAGTAGTGGAGGCAGCGCCTCTGGCACTATGGTAATCTCCGCTGCGCTGTCCAACAGCGTCCGTGCCCATGTCAGATTCCGAAGCTGCGTTCTCACTATCCATGGCATATCTCGCTGTTAAAGCAGCAACTTTCTTTTTCTGAAACTGGGGCCTCTGTCGTGGAGAGATCATCCTGCTTGCCTTTACCGTCTGTCTTGTGGGGTTGCTCTTGCTTTGCACCCCTTCCTCTGCCGTCATCTCCTCCACCAGTGGGTGAGACCGATAAATCCTGCAAAGAGCGAGGAGAACGTTGATCAGGAACCTGAAAACGATCAGGTGACTTAATCATAGCGCGGTCGCACAATTCATAAGTGCGCTCAGTAGACACCGGTATTTGCGGGGCAGGGCCCCTGTTTCTGTTGCTGTTTCCCCTGTTTTTTATTTTTATTCCAAGTCTGTTTTGGAACAGAGGGGTGATCATCTTTGTCAGACTACGCCACCTGAGTTTGCTTTTGCTTTTGTGCGGCAAAAGGCTTAACCCCCAAACTATTACGGCCAATGGTTTTATATGCCGCAGTAATAATTATTGGTAACTGACAGGGCTTCTCTGCATCGGGGACTTTGCGCACAGCATTAGACACCTGGAAGCTGACTGCATCTCCCTTAACATTAGCAAGGACGAGATCGGAGACTATGTCAAAAACTTAACAAGTCTCATTCCCCATTCAACAGCTGCCTCCGGCCCGTGTTCATCCTGAACACGCTTAATGACGGAGGGTAGGACAGCCATTGACTGTGTGCCGAAGCATCTTGTATAGACTGCCGCAAAAATCATACCCCAAGTGGTACAGTCAATTACTTCCGGCACTAAGTCTTTCTTCAAACTAATGGTAAGAATCCTGTGTTTCTCCACAGGGGTTGTATTAGGAAATACTGCCTCCAGTTGGTCAAATTTCTCGGCAAGCCAAAAAGGCATTTCATCCTTATCTTGGGGATGCTTGCCCATAACTGCATTAACCATAATGGGACTAAGCTTTAACCCGTTCGACCCAACTGGATGCGCCGCAACACCACACCAGGGCCCCACCCTGCATGTTGCGTGATATGTAAAGAACCAAGGCCCTTATACCACCGCGGAGGTATAAAGGAGCTGCAATTCACCTATGGGACATTGCCCCGCATGTGGGTGCAGGGTAAATCCGGGTAAATCCAGCCAAATCAGGCCAAGAAGCACCTGGAATGGAGAAAGGACCTAATCTAACTGTCGTTCGAGAGTGGGGGAGGGCGCCATTAAACCAAACACGGTGCTGCCAAGCAGAAATCGGAACCTTCTGTGTCCTATAAGGAGTATACTTCAGAGGCACAACAGTGTGTGTGTAAGTATGAAACAAATTGGTATCTGCATTGACTGCAGGAAACGTAACCCATGAGTAGAAAAGCTCAAATGGGAATGCTGCGTCTGCACTTACAACAAAAACAATAGCCATGCCTTCCAAGGAGACGTTATAAGCCTGCAAATGATTGCGAAACACCATCCTACTATGCTGCGGGATGTCAACGTCAACCATTATGACACAGAAGAAAAAAGCACAATACAAAGTAATGTAGCACAACTGGTTAGTAATCCAATAGAAACCGTTTTAACTATCAAGCTTGAAAAGACCTATTTAACTATAGGTAGGTTAATCCGTCACCACTGCCAACCGGAAACAATAGTGATGGGTTTGTGGACTGATGTAAGCACTACTCGAGAGTCTCAAATTAAGACCACAGCGTTAGGTGCGCCATGTTGCAGGAATTCTGCGCCTACACAGAACTGTGCACAGACACCCAGGACCTCAGTGAATTGTGGTGTACCAAAAAACTCACCTTAGTGCCTAGAAACCCTAACCAGCTAGCATCAGTGTCACATTAGCTCTTCGTCCTCTAGCAAAGGAACCAATGATTATACAACCCAGAACATGAGACTTAAGTTATACTCAGGAATGGTGGGAAGCAAGAACACTATTTCGTTATACTCTCATATCAGTCCACAACAGGAGTAATAAGAGACACGGGCAAAGTTAAAATATTTATTTTAATGACGTGCTCTAAGATGCAGTATTTTTGCTACCATAAGCAGACATACAATCAGAAATAATATGGTCACCATTGTTACAAATCCATAAAACACAAAAGGAGAAATCATATTACAATGATGGTGAAAATAGGTCTTATAGCGCCTAATATTACACCCTTTCTAGATAGGAACTATGTTTAATAAAATATAGAAGGTCTCTTAGGCTTGTTTGGGGGACCCCATACTTCTAAGATCAGCAGTAGTGTATCACATCAGGATCTGCAAAAGCTCTCTGTCTCTCTGGAAAAATGGGCTTCTTCCAAGTGACTGTAATCATGCTTACAGTGCATTATTAAAGGCGCCAGAATCACGTTGGCTGCAGCTGCATATATGTTATGGCTAAAACGTGAGCCGATCAGCCCGAACAACAGCTACCTTGTTATGATAATCTTGGAGGCTTTAGCACTCAGTGTGCAGACAAGAGTTATGATGTAAGTCTAGGGGTGCTGAAAACAAGCTTTTCTCATGTGAAGCATTTCACGCAGCCTAACTTACAACTACAGTTATCTGCTGTCATTTGCAAAAGCAGCAAAAAGGTAAAATGGAGTTTAAACTTCTAATAAGCCTATGCTAACATAGCAGTGTGAGTAACAAGGCCCAGCCCTCACTACAGGTCCATGTGTCCGATGGTCTAACATCTCACCATCTGGGTCGCGCCCTGTTCGCCGGGTCCGGTCATCATCGTTGTTGGGTCAGTCTCATGGGTTCTATGATAGGAGAAAAGTGTGGCTGCATTATCTACTCTTTGGCAACTTGGCATCCCCTGACCCTTTTCTGCTCCAGAGCTGCTGCATCAACGCCTCACGTTCTTTATGGCTTTCATTGGCAGTGGGCTTAGAAGGTTTTCCCCATCGGTTTCTTTTCTGCCCTACTCATTTCAGTGAGCCATGCATAACGGAGTCCCGCTTCTTAGCTCCCGAGTTGCCTTCTTTCGCCATCTCCAGGCCCAACACCTCCTGAGCCTCTTTGAGGGAGCGCACGGAGCGTGTCTATTTGTCCCAAATGAAGGATAATCGGAAGGGATGTCCCCACCGATATCGAATTCCTTTGTCACAAAGGAAGGTTGTGGCTGGTTTCAGAGCTTTCTGTCGCTGAAGAATGAGTGGAGACAGGTCTTGATACATTCAGATCTGGATTTCGTCATAGGATATGGTCGCTTTATCCTTGTTGGCTGCCATAATGATTTCTTTCTGTTCGAATGAGTGGTGGCAGGTGAGGATATCCTGTTGTCCCGGATCTCTGGCCGGGTGCCCAATACGGTGCTTACGATTCAACACAATTTCTTTATCCCTCAGTTGTGGCGCCACGTGTTTAAAGAACCAGGTTACCCAGTCCTCAAGTTTACCACCATCTGCATTGAGAGGAACTCCCTTAATACGAATATTGAAACTCCGAGAGTGGTTTTCCATGTCTGCAAGCTGAAGAAACAGCTCTTCGTTACGATCTTTAAGCTCCAACAGCTCCAAGGTTTGCTCAGTGATCTCTTCCTCCCGCTGGTCTCCATTTCATTCCAGTGTGTCCACTTGGTCACCAATTTCCTGCATCTCAGCTCTAACTTGCTTGATGTCTATGGCGAGCTCCTGACTCAAGCCCGCGAAGTCTTCTCTGAGGGTCCCGAATATCTGCTCAAGGAAACCTCGGGTGATTGGCTCATCTGCTTGAGTCCCCATGGGATCCATGTCCTTCTCCTGTCCTTGGTGCCCCTACTGCTCCCCTTTCTTGGTGCCTTGCTTCTATAGGAGGTCCTTGATTGTTTGGTCTTTTTTCCCTCAGTGTGCCGTCCTCTTCGGGAGACCTGCCTCTCCACAAAGTGTAATTGCTGCCTCTGATGCACCTCCCTGGACTCTCCTGCACTCTGGAGGGTCTGCCGGTCGGGCCCAGCCGATGTGGTCTTATCACTGTGACGGGGAGTCACCTCCTCCCATTGCCTCCTGCTGGGTGGCGCCGGGTAACCTGGAGCCACTGGGGGTACAAACTCCAACAATTGAGATAATACCAGTTCGCCGGGGACCTATCCTGGAGAGGCCAGCACCAGGGGAGGCCTGTTGTACAAAGTAGTAGGGTGTCCCTGAACTCCGCTGGTTCGGGACCAGGTTTCTTTTCGATACCTTAAAGTACCCTATTTCATGAGGGCCCAGATCAGCCACTACGGGCCCAGTTGTCGGGCTCAGGGCCGGTGACAATGCGTGATGGGTTCTCAGTGGTCTTAAGGCCTGGGATGCCTAAAGCCTCCTCAATACAAACCCGGCCTTCTCTTTCCTCCTCCGCAACAGATTTGCTCCTCGCCTCAGCTTCGGCAATATTCCAGCTAAGTACACGGCCTGGCCCACACCATGGCTATGCTCGTACGCTCCCCCGCTGAGTCACGGGTGCTGCGGCACTAGTGTTCAGCATGTGTCTATGCTATGGTCGCTGGTCTAGCTCCGGCCCCTCAGTCTCTGTCTCTGGGGCCACCTGCACAGTGCTTATCTACTCAAGGCAGGTCTCGGCCTCGTTACCCCCAGTGCAGCTCTGCTTCGCTCCGTGCTCCTTCCCCCGCCGGATAACCCCTGGGGTCCGCAGTTACCACGCTTCTCACCTCCGCTTGCGTGGGATATAGGCTATCCCCAAGTAGTACTCGACGGCTCCAGTTCCGCTTGGGGGATCGTCCCAGGGCCAGGCCCCGCTTTCCAACTGGTGCCTGCGGCTCGATGTATCTGTGGCCCCGGGGTGCCTCCGTCTGGGCACGAGGGAGACGACAAGCCCCCAAGACCTGAGGCTCTGCATCCCCCCGTCGGTCCTGCTTCGCTGCTGCGCACCAGACACTGTTCACCCTCTCCTCTTGCTCGCTCGAGGGAGTCTAGAGCGCGACTCCGGCTGGCGTAACCCACTCTGCCTGCCTCACCTCGGCTCTTGTGATGTGCAGGGTCTCCGGTGGTCGCCCGCTCTGGTCCGAGCCTACCCCACTGCTTCTAGGTGCTCCGGTCTGCTCCCAAGGGGGCCTCCTCTGCGGTCTCAAATCGGGCGGCCCATAGCCTCCGCTTGGCTCCCGACCAGGCCTTGCCACGCACTCTGCTTGCAGCCCAGAGGTCCGGGCCTCTCTAGAACACTTCTGCCGGCTCACAAGGGGTGGGAGAGCACAACGATATACAGGTACTATTCTGCCTGAGCTGAGGTGTTTGAGGTGGTAATTGCAGACCAGGATTGCAAATGGATGCTGTTTTGTCGGTCACGGTGAGCGGAGCTCCGAAGGAATGCTGCTACTCTGCCGCCATCTTGGCCACCGCCCCAGCCCCCCACCCCCCACCAAGTGTATGTTTAGTGAGCGGTGGACAAATATGTTATAGGACTGTCGGAGTTTGAGTTCTGAGACCACAAAGAACTAGTTTTGATGCCCCTAGGTGAAGCATAAAAGCACACAAATGATGAAATGAAGAACAAATCAAACATTCATCCCCAGCCACAGATCTGGGTAAATCATTAGTTTGTTTGGTCACCACACCACCCCAGTTTGGATCCAGCCATATGCAAATCTGTCCCTCTGTCTCCCCATAATAACAGTCCAGAGAGAACTGCCAGGCCAGGTCCTCCCTGCATCGGAAAACAAGCATCCTGGGACCAGTTTAGGGGTATCACAATTCATCAGCCAGGCTACCTTGAATCCAGTGGTATGATGAGCACAGGACCCATGTTTGAGCATACCCTTCCCACGTTAAAGCAAAAAAACACAAATCATGGACAGACTCCATAACAAATCAAACATTCACACCCAGTCACAGCTGCATGGTGCAAGATGATGGTTAAGGATGGCTTCTCCTGTTAGTCAAAGTGTATTGCCTGCATTCCTATAGCTGGATGGTCGAGACCCAGGCAATGAAATGAGGAGGATAGAGCGAGGGCTCTCTGTAGAATTCTATGAAGACTTTGTTAGCAAGGGCATGTTGATTAGTTCTTCAAGAGCACTGTAGTTTGGTAGATGGTGGATAGTAGAGGTAGAACTGCAGTTTCTGTTGTTCAAGCTGAGGAACTTTGTAGGCAGGCCCAGCCCTTTTTCTTGTCTCGGACTACATCAGGAAAGCTAATGATTGCCATGTGCAGGGATCTTAAACTTAATAACGCCCATGTTGTGGGTACTCCTGCTTCGATACAGCCTCATTTATTCCTGCTGTGTGAGCCATCACTTTGCACAAGACTGTCGGGATACAGTCTGGAAGTGATATTTGAAAGGGGAATAACTCAAACCGATACTGAAACTTGAGACAGAGAATCCACATCTCATGCCTGGAAAATTTGTATGTACATTGGGATCGAAACCATTCCACTAGGTACTAGTTCCTCTTGACCAAGGGGAGGGAGTGCTATGCAGAGTACTTCAAGAAGTCTAACCAAGGTTGACTGCCAAACTCTCTGAGGTAATGGGACTAGACCTGAAGTCAACACATTCTGCTGGTAGAGCTGAGGATGTGCTTGAAAAGCCTAGATGCCTGCGTGCCTCCTGGGAGACGTCAGGAGGGGTCCTGACCCTGCAGGAGGAGAGACTGCCCAGGAGGAAAATCTCTGCATGAGGAATATCCAAAGGAGGTTGAGGATTGGTGCACGGCTGCAAACAGGAGTGAGAGTGATTTGTCACTGAAGTGGGCACCCCCTCAAACCAGCCCCGCGTCTCAACTTCCCCAACACACTTCCAACTCTACCATGAAGAAGGCTCAACCTGGACTCCGCAACTTTCACTAGCCGGTCTGAAGTCAACCCTGGAGGGCCGCTGCTGGAGACTAACACCAGTCCTGTGAAGATTATCCTCCATTCGGCAGCCATTATGGTGATTTACAAAAGAGTAGTGCACCCTGTGAGGGCGGGATATCATCTGTGGGACAGCCCAGATGGCTACCAATTGGCAACTGATAATCGTGGGCATGGCTGCACCTGAGAACGAAAGATAGACAGGATGTTACTGTGTCTGGTGGTTGATAGGTGAGGTCAGAGTCTTCCCGCAAACTACCTCACCGAGAAACCTGTGACTGCTCATCCTCTCTACTTTGAGAATTCAGTGCAGAAAGGGTTGTTTTTAGCCTAGTTATCAGAACCGTAGTAGGATGGGCCCCAACACACTAGTGGCAAACAACCTCAACCACCATGGTTGGGACAATGTCGCCTCAGTCGGCGATGTGTGCACACCGCCTTTCCTCCCCCACTCCCACCAAATGGGGTCTGGCAAAAATGATGTACCACTCCTACAAGGTATTCATAAGGGAAGAAATAAGCACTAATGTGACGGATGTGCAGATGCAAAAGACACCTTTAGACAATCACTCCAACATGCAGTGGTACAGTTAGAAAAGAGGATGTCAATACATTTCCATTATATCTTCATATAATTCCTTTGCATACAGTTTTCAGTTTGAGACATTATTTGTAACCACTCATTCTATCTAAGACTTCTCCAGTGAATTGATACCCGCCCCCCCCCCCCCTTCAATAGTCTTGCTTGGCATTTAAATATGAAAACCGTAAGACCAATAAAATAACGACCCCGCAGGACTTTTCCTAAGAATTAACATCAGATGAAATATATTAAATCGCCGTGAAAGGATCGGCATTGTCACAAATTACACGTCTTATAGTTTCCATTCCTACGCGTGTTAAACCCTTCTCTACACTGCAATAACACCAACAGACTTCTCTGCCTGTAAGCACAACAATAAAACCTGCTTGCTTTGATCTGCCACTGCGCTCGTAAAAACCTCCCAAAGGCAGAACTCGAAATCTTTTCCGCTTGTCAGAACAGTGATAAACAACTCATTTTACCTGGGAAAAATACATTATTACTATATCTTCGAGCACACAGTAATTTTACTATTCCGTTTTTTAGGTCTCGGCGTCAACGCGCGGAAGCGCGTCTCCGCCGAGATCTTTTGTCAGCGACTATCATTCCCAGGAGACAGTCCCGGCCACGCGCATCCTTCCAGGCGATTTGTAACTGGAACGCGCGCTGTGGCCAGGCGCTGTCTCCTGGGAAGCGCAAGCACCCCACACGCATGCGCATACACACACACACAAGCGCCCATGCACGCACGCACATACATACATACAGAGACACCACCCCTGACTCATACACACACGCGCGCACACACACAAGTGCACCAAGGCCCCCCCTCCCCCTCCGTCACCGTCGCACACATACATACACACACGCACACACGAGCATACACACACACAAGTGCACCAATCGCGCTCCAGCCTTTTGGAACTTACCTTACCTCAGCACGCGGCGCCGAACCTCCTGCTGGCGCAGCCCCGGGGCTTTACACCGCTCACAGGAGCCCCGGGCCGCGAGACGCTACGACTCCGCCTGCCTTCTCTTCCGGTGTGAACGTGGCCCCGCCCCCGTCACAGGCGACCGTGCCTGACTTCCGGGGCGGCCGCGAAATGAGTAGGCTTGTTTTTCGAAGCCGCCTTCCCGTTCCTCTTTTCAGCCGTCGTCTTCCCATTGCATTCTTCATTCCCTCTTTACTCAGTTCTTTCCCTCGTCTCCTCACCTGTGCCTCCCACCGCTACAGTGTGCCCCGGCCTGTAAAGCACAAGACTACAGACAGTGCAACGATAGAGCTGGAGCCCAGGTAAGGTCGGCAGTGCCAATGGGCCAACTTGTTTAACTTTCCAGCAGATCGGCAACAGGAAAAATATTCCATCGTTCAGTAACCACCATATAAAAAGCACACCATTCGCCATAACATATAAAGTGCTCTCAGACGCCCAAAACATTACAAGATCCCTTTTTTTTACCTTTGAAACAAGGTAGGACACAAACAGCAAATGCTACACTCTGTAGAAAAGAGGGCTGGGACGATCTAGAAAATTCCAGATAAACGTCTATATTTCTACAGTATCTATCCTCTTTATGCTATCTCTATCCTGTAACAAAAACCCCACCTCCTTCTGTACGCTGCCAGCCGCCCCTCTCCCCCATTCCCTGATCTCTATTCACTTTTGCATACCTATATACCCCACCCCCCTGTGAACTACTTACACCCATCCCCTTTCTGCCTACTTTTAAAAATACAACTGTCGAGAGCTAATTACATTACAATGCAAACTCCATACCATTCTAAGTTGAAATCTTTGAACAACTGCCCTTAATTAACTTATTAGAAAATTGGCAACAAATACGAAAAACAATGTCCGTTAACGCACAAGTACAACGCACCCGTTCCCACCAGACCATCTGAAGCTCTTTCGCACCACAAATCGTTTACAAGATGCTTTTATTACCTGGCAAACAGGATAGGAAACACACAGCAAACGCTACAGTCCTTCAGGGAAGCACGGCATCAACCATCTGGTAATTTCCTAATTAACCGCCAACAGTTGCTACGCAACGTAATACAACGCAGCACTCTCATTTGCTGCTGTACATGTCATTCAGAATATGAACATAAAAGGGGTAAAAACGTAAACTTCAACATTAAATAAATTCTCTATCCTTACAGGGCATTATAATTTTAAATTAGCAGTCGCATAATATGTTTCACATTCTGTTCACATACTTTTTACAGAAAATGTTAACGACATTGCTATTTAACTAATGCATGTTACATTGCCAGTATTTACAAGGCAGCTTGCCTAATTTATTTTTTAATACAGCTGTCTATTAATTGTAATGCACCAAATTGTAATAGTAATTGTTTTTTCTACCTTATTTTATTTTGTGACACACCTATTGACATTGTACAATGTACATTAAAGCCTTTTGATTGTGTTTTACTGAAATGCAAGTTTAATAACTGAAACACTTTGCTCTGATCCGTGGGTGTTAGCTGTGTGGGAATGCTTGCTTCGACCACAATGCTGCCTGTTTCAAGCACATAGGTGAGGTGGCTGCTTCTTTACCTCTTCAAAGGCTCCCCTTTATTACCAGTATTTATGAACCGCTACACGCACGCCGGAGTCGATGCAGCAGCACTCCTGCTCTCCTGGCCACATACGCTCGCTAAAGCCCTGCAAGGAAGGGACTGAGGGCTTCATGGCTGCTAGCAGCACCCACTGCTATCTACCAGCAAATGTCGTGTGTGGAGTCACAAGTGACAACTTTCACATCCTATCTTCAAGACTTTTGGCCCTTAAAGACTCGCTCAAGCCCTTCTATAGATAAAATCGAACCGCCTTTAGCCTCACGGCTACATGTTGTAATAGCGAACACTATAAAATAAATTAAATTTTTTTAGGAGCATAGTCAAGGACAATTGTGGCACTATTTGTCGGCTGTTTGACATTACCTCGTGTATGGAACCAGGCACGCTCTTACTTTTGTGAAAGAAAGTGTCAGTGAGCAGACAGAGGGCCATAAACAAAAGGAAACAAAGAAATAAACAAGCATTGACAAAACGGGAACAGTTTTTCGTGCAAGCGAAAACTTTTGCTATTATTGGGGTCTTACAGTGTTGCACAGAAGCGCAGAGTAGTGAGTGGAGAGTAGTGAGTAGTGAGTGGAGAGTAGTGAGTAGTGAGTGCAGAGTAGTGAGTGCAGAGTAGTGAGTGCAGAGTAGTGAGTGCAGAGTAGTGAGTGCAGAGTAGTGAGTGCAGAGCAGTGAGTAGTGAGTGCAGAGCAGTGAGTAGTGAGTGCAGAGTAGTGAGTAGTGAGTGCAGAGTAGTGAGTGCAGAGTAGTGAGTGCAGAGTAGTGAGTGCAGAGTAGTGAGTGCAGAGTAGTGAATAGTGAGTGCAGAGTAGTGAGTGCAGAGTAGTGAGTGCAGAGTAGTGAGTGCAGAGTAGTGAGTGCAGAGTAGTGAGTGCAGAGTAGTGAGCGCAGAGTAGTGAGTAGTGAGTGCAGAGTAGTGAGTGCAGAGTAGTGAGTGCAGAGTAGTGAGTGCAGAGTAGTGAGTAGTGAGTGCAGAGTAGTGAGTGCAGAGTAGTGAGTGCAGAGTAGTGAGTGCAGAGTAGTGAGTGCAGAGTAGTGAGTAGTGAGTGCAGAGTAGTGAGTGCAGAGTAGTGAGTGCAGAGTAGTGAGTGCAGAGTAGTGAGTGCAGAGTGGTGAGTGCAGAGTGGTGAGTGCAGAGTGGTGAGTGCAGAGTGGTGAGTGCAGAGTGGTGAGTGCAGAGTAGTGAGTGCAGAGTAGTGAGTGCAGAGTAGTGAGTGCAGAGTAGTGAGTGCAGAGTGAGTGTGCAGAGTGAGTGTGCAGAGCATTGTGTGCAGAGCATTGTGTGCTGTTGAGTGCAGAGTGCTGTGTATTGGCAATGTTAATGACAATGCCGATTATTTGTGATTTAAAGAAAAAAAAATGTCATGAGCAATGCCAATAGCTCTACCTTTAATGATGCCGAGACCATTGCATTGCAAATGCTTGTTTCTGTTTAACATCGGTCTTATCCAAGGGAGACATTGTGCATATGAGAGGAGCCCCCCTCACGCCTCTCCAAAAGGTTTTCCATCGCAGCACATCTGTATAGAACCTATCCTGGCCTCAGGCAAAGCCCAAATGAAGAGCCAGAAGCGAATGCGAGGTGATGGACGCGGCTGGAAATTTAAGAATAGACTTGCACGAGGGAGAGCGGGAAACAGTCTTTACACCAAGGTCTTTACACGCTTCCATATACATGCAGGTAAGTAACACGCAGGTAAGTTTCCATCCATGTCATTACCACAAAAGTAAGTATATATATTTTCAAATAACAAAATTGTAATTTTTTATAAAAAGGGTACAGGTAGTGTTAAAGGGAGGGACGGTTAGTTGTAGGGTTTATGGATGGCTAGTGGTAAAGGAAGGTAAGGGCAGTGGTCGAAGTGGGGGAAAAAAGTAGGGGAACTGTGGGCGGAGAATCAGAAGGCGGGACTAACCTGTGTGTTGGGTCAGTGGGCGGAGTCAGAGGTGTGGAAGAAGGAGCAAAATATCCCAATTTTTAGTATTTGTTTCCCATTTCACTAACCGGTTACAGCTTATTACGTTATTTAATTTAACCAATTGTTACACATGTTTATTTAAGGTGTAATATGAGTTATTGATATTAAATACATTCACAAAATGGGATTAGTTTCCAATCACAGAATGTCCCACATTTTAACTACATTTGTCTTTCGTTAGGTTGGCTTAGCACCCAGGATAATGTGTTGCATGGCTAAAAACGTTTAAGGTCCCACAAGCGAGACCTATTGGATATGCCAATGCTTGTTTGGGGTCTGTCCTGACACAGTCCCTGGCCTTGAGCCTATCGCTGGTCCTTTCTCTGGCCCCGTTATTGGTTCTGTCTGAGATTCTGTCTCTTCTCGTGTCACTGGTGCTATGTTTCAGTCCTTGACAGAATCTAAGATTGCGCCTCGAGCCCTCGGCCCGTCCATGGTTCCCTCAATGGCTCTAAACAACACGAGAGATACCAAAAGTCTGCATACAGGAACCTAAATAGTGTTCACTCTGTAAAACAAAACCAAGAGGTTAATGTTAAGGTCATGACAATCCTAATTGATATGTGACCGCAGGAGAAGAGGAAAGATTAGAAGGGTAGCCTCAAAGGTGCTAGAAAAATCCCCATCAGCCCGCTCAATAGCGGAGCATCGTCATCTGGGTAGTATGGTTGACAATTGTGGTATCCAGTGTGCCCTTCCTTAGGAACAACCTAAGGCTAGCAAAACTTGGACCATCATGTTGACCCTCAACCAACAGAGACTACTGCAACATCAACTTACTGTGTCAAGGAAACTAATAAGTGATTTAAAATCACTTATTAGTTTCCTTGACACAGTAAGTTGATGTTGCAGTAGTGCATCATAGGTCCTGAAGAAAGCCTATCTAGGCTGAAACATGTCGACCAAATAAGATTCATGGTGAATAGCAATTCCTTGCATGCTATTTTTTCACTCTGCTTTTAATCATACCACCTTGATGGTCAGACCCAATAAAGTTTTTCCCATGACATCAAGGTAGGTATTTTTAGAACACTTGGATTTAGAGTTTTGTTTCCTTTCCTTTTTCACAATTTTCCGAGCACTGCAACTTAACCCTTTCAGTCTGCATCTCTGTTGGTTGAGGGTCAACATGATGGTCCAAGTTTTGCTAGCCTTAGGTTGTTCCTAAGGAAGGGCACACTGGATACCACAATTGTCAACCATACTACCCAGATGGCGATGCTCCGCTATTGAGCGGGCTGATGGGGATTTTTCTAGCACCTTTGAGGCTACCCTTCTAATCTTTCCTCTTCTCCTGCGGTCACATATCAATTAGGATTGTCATGACCTTAACATTAACCTCTTGGTTTTGTTTTACAGAGTGAACACTATTTAGGTTCCTGTATGCAGACTTTTGGTATCTCTCGTGTTGTTTATTGCTAAGTTGGGGGACAAGGTACCAAGATAGTCTATAAACACGATTCCCCTCAGGCCCTCCCCTACCTTGTGTGTTTTGTTCCCTCAATGGCTCACCAATTGCTTATGTTCCAGTTAGGCTCTGTGACTGGCCCTATTTCTAGCTTGTCCAGACTTCCATTTGGGGGTACTCTGAGAAATTGTGAGGGGAGATAGGGGTGAGGGAGGTAGGCATAAGCAGGCTAGGGATGGACGAGAGTAGTATGGGTGGGTTGGGAGGGGGGATAGAGAGAACAGCACGGGATGAACAGAAAAAGATGAGACGGGTAGGGGAAGGAGCAATGAAGGAAAGAGTGAGAGATTGTTGCACTAATAGAGAGAGTGGTTAGAGGAAGATATCAAAAGCAAGAAAGAGTTGACGGGTGGAAATGAAAAGGGTAATATGGTGAGGAAATGAGGTAGAGTGACAAGGTGACAGAGGGATGGAGAAAGGAGGAAAGTAAAGGGAGTGGAGAGATTGATTTGAAGACAGGGGCAGGGATAGGTATGCATGGGTAGTGGAGTGGGTGAAGGAACCGGGTTGGGGGTTGCATAATCCATCAAAATAACTGAGATGGTTAAAAATAGGGACAGAGAGGGTAGGCTTCACAGTTCAGCAGATAGTGACGGCTGGGGTACAGGAACTTCCTGAAAGATGGATAAGAGAGTGTTGAAGCCGGAGAGGATGTGGTGTCTTGGGGGCGTGGCATGGTTCCTCACCGAGCTAATGATTCGGGTCACAGTCTATGGCTGCCGATGAGACCTCGCAGTCCTTCACTCCAACTTGTACACAGCAACACACATCAGTTGCCACCAATGTGGATATGAGCATCCAACGCACAGATGTGCAATGCTCTTCACATACAAGGACATCTATCGATATAAAGATTGGTGATGCCATAGTGGCCGTATGCGAAAATACACACGGACAGCATCATTGCAATAACTGACACTGAGGAGTCATTTTCACTCATTAGCTACAGTCAGATTTCAAGCCCCCCACATTCAAACTGAATGTAGGACATAAGGGATAAAACCACAAACGTTTCAAAAAGCAAGACAAGCACCCAGGGTGTCTACTGAAATCACAACTAATGTTAGGAAACACACTCTTGTGCCCAAATGATAACTTGAAAGGCGCAGTATGTCTGGGTGGGATATTGTTAACTTCCAGCCAATTATAACCTTCACCCGGGTTTTCCAGGTGTGAGAACAACGGAACTGATTTTACTTGCGGGTAAAATCTCACCAGGGTTAGGCTGCAAGCACAATCTGGCCTTGGCTCCTGGCTCCCGCCCGCCTGACCCTCCCCACCCTCTTTTCATGTCACAGGGCACCAAGGAATGCTCACCACTGCCAGCATACAGGCCCTGTTGTGTCCTTACACCATCCCCACCTCAGCTTCTCGGAGCAGTTGGTTAAAGTAAGCCCATTTGTCCCCTGCCCCTCCCCCCCCATCCTGTGTGTCAGCCCGGGCTGAGACAGCTTCAGGGCTGGCTGGCGACGTCTAATTGCAGCCGCACCCAAGTACTTCAAAGGTCTTTAAAAGACTGTGTACCTGTAAAAGAGGCTTTTGTTGTATTTTCAATCACTTTTTTAACGTGGCTTTGTTGTGTGGGGGAACAAAGAGAGGGGGTGGGGGCAACTACCAGCCGCAGGAGAACTTGACACTGTCCTGGTCTTCTACGGGCACCGAGGAAAAGACAGAGCCATTTCCTTCTCTGCCTGTTCTGCCCAAAAGCTGAGCGTTAACTATCGGCCTTGGCATTTCTGCAGTCCGGGACGCATGTTTAAAAGAAGAAAGTATGGGAACGGAATCTATCAAATTCAAGAAGTAGGGGCACGCCGTGCCCTCCCGATCCCGTCCACTTCCACCACTGGGTAAGGGTCATTTTAGGGTTTAGGGGTGGGTAGTGGTTAAGGGAGGCTAGGAGTAAATTAACAACTTGGGGGGAGGGGCGTCTGGAGGAGTTCCACTCTAAAAACGATATATTGAATGAATAAATCACGTGATCAAGGTCCAAGTAGGTGGACCGAAAAGTATTGGGCATGGCAGAGTTTTGTATGCTTGAATAAACCGCCATAAAACCTGGAACCGAGTGTGTGCGACCATCATTACCAAAAGGGAAAAGCTGTTTATATTCATAATTTTTTGTTAGAGTACTCTCTAGTAACCATAACTCGTGCCCTAAGGTACCTATAACTCATGCCCCTGCCATACGCAGATTTCTCATCAATAATTTTACAGCAAATGTTGCACTGATATTATTACTAATGTCATAGAAGATGTCATGAGTGATGTAACATTATGGGGTAAATAGCAGTGCATGGCAAGGGCATGAGTTATAGGTACCTTAGGGCACAAAATCAGCCCAGAGACGGTGCTCCCTCCCATTGTTCTATTGAGTTTTTTCTTGGACCAGAGTAGAGTCCCAAGACAGCTGCAAACCAATGTTCCCTCTAAGTGAGGCAATTAAGGTGTTCCGTGCACTATAGCTACGGCTGCGTGTGCCGAAGACCAGCAATAACTTAATATGCAAGCATGTGCAGTGTGCAAGCTACCAAAATAAGTGGTAAGGGTGCCATGGGCCCAAATGCAAATAACACAAGATTGCCAAGCCTCCCTTCTTTGGTTGGTGTTAAAATACGCATGTTTGCATTAGCTTGCAGTAAGAACACACATCGTCCTAATAAAATTGGCTAGTGCCTTTTTAGAAATTCTGATCCAGATTTGCTAACACTTTGCACTGAGTTTGCATCACAAAAGTGACACAAACCCAGCACACAGTGTTGTGGTAGTATTCACTGTCCAAAACAAATCATGATTTGTGTGAGACAGTTGCACTCCCTCATAACAGTAATTTTGCCAAGTGTCAAGCAGTCCATCATCTGCTGTATAATCTGCAGATTTTAACCTCCAAAAATAGTTTCTACTGCAAATGGATCAAAAGTTACTAAAACTATGACTACCCATATTGCTGCAAAGTGGTAGACCCGTAACAAAGGTTGATTGATCACCTTTCCATTGCTAATTGGTGCTTACCACAGACACGGCCGCTCCTCCACGCTGCTCCCGACCTGCCTCCCCTATCAGCCTGGTATCGTTGCTCTCCCCAGCTGCTTGCACTCATCGCTACGATTAATTCATCTCGCTTTGCAGGACCGCTTATTAGCTTACATCGCTGCTATTCATTTACTTAATCATCTCACATTGTAGGAGCGCTTTATTTGTTTACACCGCTGCTAGCAATTTAATTATCCCGCATTGCAGGACTGCTTGTACTGCATACATCGCTGCTATTTATTTAATCATCTCTCACTGCACGACCGCTTTAATTGCAAACATCGATATTATTCATCTAGGCTACTCACATTGCAATATCGTTATCTTTGTTATTAATGTGCCTTACAGCGCTGAACCACCTCGCCTGCTAAGTAGCTGCTGAGATTATTGTGCCATTGCTGTGTTGCCTGGCATTTTATTTCGTGTCTTTTGCACACTTTGCATTACTTTGCCTGCTTGCTCCGTCCCGCCGGCCATTTTGTTGTTGATATTATTGTTGTCGCCCTGCCCGAGTCTCCGCCCCGCTCCCGCCTTCCCAGCTGACCCTCCCTCCCACTGAGACTATCAGGCCCGCGCTGTGTAGATCGCGCTGTGACCGTCCTGCTTACCACAGACACGGCCGCTCCTCCACGCTGATACCGACCTGCCTCCCCTATCAGCCTGGTATCGTTGCTCTCTCCAGCTGCTTGCACTCATCGCTACAATTAATTCATCTCGCTTTGCAGGACCGCTTATTAGCTTACATCGCTGCTATTCATTTACTTAATCATCTCGCATTGTAGGAGCGCTTTATTTGTTTACACCGCTGCTAGCAATTTAATTATCCCGCATTGCAGGACCGCTTGTACTGCATACAAAGCTGCTATTTATTTAATCATCTCTCACTGCACGACCGCTTTAATTGCAAACATCGATATTATTCATCTAGGCTACTCACATTGCAATATCGTTATCTTTGTTATTAATGTGCCTTACAGCGCTGAACCACCTCGCCTGCTAAGTAGCTGCTGAGATTATTGTGCCATCGCTGTGTTGCCTGACATTTTATTTCGTGTCTTTTGCACACTTTGCATTACTTTGCCTGCTTGCTCCGTCCCGCCGGCCATTTTGTTGTTATTATTGTTGTCGCCCTGCCCGAGTCTCCGCCCCGCTTCCGCCTTCCCAGCTGACCCTCCCTCGCCCCTCCACTCCCACTATCCACATATGACAGATGCATTTGCGCGCAGCGGTTATGCGCAGCGGTCGCGCCGAAGGTGCGCCAAAGGTAAGCCCGTCTACGCCCGTCCGCGCCTGGACTGCGCCCAGTGCCAGACCCCCTGGTCCCCGCATCACCCAACCCTCCCGCATTACATACGACGCCTCCACCCTCTTAGCCCTAAATCCCGGCCGCCTCCCCAACTGCACCCAAGCCGCTCCCGGACACACCCATGGACCCTTCACATGCAACTCCTGCAAGTATGACAGCACCAAGAGCAACTCCACATCCACGAACACCAAACCGAGATCAGACACCAACCACCTTAAATGCATCCTGCTCAACACCCGCTCGGTCCACAGACACGCCATCGACCTTTGGAATCTACTAGACACCATCTCTCCGGACGTCGCCTTCCTAACAGAAACATGGATGAACGCTACCTCAGCCCCAGACATCACCAGTGCCATCCCGGAAGGATACAAGATCATCCGTAAGGACCGCACCAAGCAAACAGGAGGAGGCATCGCCATCGTCCATAAGAATTCCATCCGCATCTCAACCAGCTCAGACGTCAACCTCGCTAGCGCCGAACACCTTCACTTCCAGATTCACACCGACCCCAAGACCACACTCAGAGGCACCCTCCTATACAGGCCGCCTGGACCCCGTGCACAATTCAGTGATGACATCACTGACTTTATCACCCCACACGCCCTCCCCTCCGAGGACTACATTCTACTGGGAGACCTCAATTTTCATCTGGAAAAGAGCAACGACAGCAACGCCACCACCCTACTGGACAATCTCGCCAACCTTGGACTCAAACAACTTGTTAACACCCCCACTCACTACGCAAGTCACACACTCGACCCTATCTTCACCTCCAGCAAACATATATCCTTCAGCCACACCACGGTTCTCCATTGGACGGACAACAGCTGCGTTCACTTTCTCTACAAAAAGACCACAACCCACAACCACCCTCAACCTACTCTGCGAAGAAACTGGAACAAAATTACCATCGACCAGATCTCCTCATCGCTTCTCCAAAACCCCCCTGCCCACTCTTCGAACCCCAACCAAGCAACCATTAACTTTACTCAATGGCTAACCAACAGCGCCGACAACCTAGCACCTTTGAAAAAACGTCAAAACAAACTAGGCAGCAAAAACGCTCCCTGGTTCAACGATGATCTTAAGAAATCCAAGAAACTCTGTCGCTCCCTCGAGAAGGCTTGGAAAAAAGACCCAAACACCAGCACCAAGGACGCCTTCAAAAACGCCACCCGCACACACCACCAACTGATCCGGTCTGCCAAGAAAGCTGCATTTAAAGACCGACTAGACAACAACGCCCACAACAGCAAGGAATTATTCAACATCATCAAAGAATTTACCAACCCCTCAGCCAACTCAAACGACATCACTCCCTCTCAAACCCTTTGCGACTCCCTAGCCTTGTTCTTCCACGACAAAATCGCAGACATCCACAACAGCTTCGACAACCTACCCGGAGACCAACCCTCCCAACCTTCTGCCGTACCCTCACCCCCCTCGAACATCCTCAACGACTGGAACCCTATCTCCACCGAGGACACCATCCGCCTGATGAACTCCATTCACTCTGGATCCCCTACAGACCCATGCCCTCACCATATCTTCAACAAAGCAGACTCCATCATAGCACCACACCTCCGGGACATCATCAACTGCTCCCTCAACTCCGCCACCTTCCCGGAAAGCTGGTAACACGCCGAACTCAGCGCCCTTCTGAAAAAACCCACAGCTGACCCCACCGATCTCAAAAACTACCGCCCCATCTCTCTCCTACCATTCCCGGCCAAAGTCATCGAGAAAGCTGTCAACAACCAGCTCGCCGCCTTCCTCGAAACCAACAAGTCCCTCGACTCCTCACAGTCCAGCTTCCGAGCCAAACACAGCACTGAGACCGCCCTCATCGCAGCAACAGACGACATTCGAACTTTACTGGACAATGGAGACACAGTCGCCCTCATCCTCCTTGACCTCTCCGCAGCCTTCGACACAGTCTGTCATAGCACCCTCCTACAACGCCTCAGAAACATCGGAATCCAAGGAAAAGCACTGGAATGGATCACCTCGTTCCTTACCGGAAGAACTCAGAGAGTCCGCCTCCCACCATTCAAGTCAGAGGCCACTGAAGTCACCTGCGGCGTACCACAAGGATCTTCACTCAGCCCCACCCTCTTCAACGTATACATGAGCCCCCTCGCGACCATCGCACGCCAACACAACCTCAACATCATCTCCTACGCTGATGACACACAGCTGATCCTCTCCCTCACCAAAGACCCAAACACCGCCAAAACCAACCTACATGAAGGAATGAAAGAAGTTGCCGAGTGGATGAAGCACAGCCGTCTGAAACTGAACTCAGACAAAACAGAAGTCCTTATCTTAGGTACCTCCCCCTCCGCCTGGGATAACTCTTGGTGGCCTGAGGCCCTTGGAAAAGCACCCATCCCGACGGACCACGCACGGAACCTGGGCGTCATCCTGGACCCCTCACTCTCGATGAACAGACAAGTCAACGCCGTTTCATCGTCCTGCTTCAACATTCTTCGCATGCTCAAAAAAACATTTCGCTGGATCCCCACCGAAACTAGAAAAACGGTCACCCACGCACTGGTCACGAGTCGCCTGGACTACGGTAACACCCTATACGCCGGTTCCACCGCAAAACTTCAGAAAAAACTCCAACGCATCCAGAACGCATCAGCCAGACTCATACTAGACATCCCGCGTAAAGACCACATTTCTAGCCACCTGAAAGACCTCCACTGGCTCCCCGTCAATAAGAGGATAACATTCCGCCTCCTGACCCACGCACACAAAGCACTTTACGAACTTGGTCCCGAATGCCTCAACACTCGACTTTCCTTCTACACCCCCTCCCGCCAACTACGCTCCTCCAACCAAGCCCTTGCCACTGTACCTCGCATCAACAAAACAACCATGGGAGGAAGATCCTTCTCCTACCTGGCAGCTAAAACCTGGAACTCACTTCCCACTCACCTTCGTCTCACTCAGAACCACCTAGCATTCAGAAAGCAACTTAAAACTTGGATTTTCGACAAATAATTCCCCACCCCTCTTCAAGCGCCTTGAGACCCTCTGGGTATGTAGCGCGCTATATAAATTATTTGACTTGACTATTTGGATGTTAAATTGGTACTAATGAGGTTAGGCATTTGTACAGACTGTGTGAGCATGTGTGAAAATGTCAAAGTAAAAAAATAATACTATAAAAAAAGGGCACCTATTCTTGCTGCATAATGCAACCCTGACGTGTAATTTGGTCCTCTCCTGCCTCACAATTCCTGTGGCCCTGACTATGGTGCAAGGTAGAGGTGGGCAAGCCAACAATTTAAAAGGGCCAGTTGAGGTTGGCTCTGGCTCTTAAGAACCCATGCAAAAGCCAAGACTTGAAAGTATGCGGCATGCCAAGCATGCAGCACAGATCATGCTAGGACATAGTAAGGTGTTTGATTGATTGATTGCCTTCAAAATAAAAAAAATGTAAACGTGGAAGTGTTTCACCTTCGTCTCGGCCACTGAAATTATGTAATTCTGTGGCAGCAGATTTTTTACATAATTGTGAATTTGCCACATAATCCATCATTTGCTGGTTAATCTGCAGATTAGAACCCCAAAAATATTTTTAGCTCAAACTGATCAAAAGTTACTAAAATGTGTCAACTTGTTCGCAGTCAATGGAAGGCCCTTCGCAAAGGTTATGTGGTAATCTTTCAGTTCCTTCTTTCTGCATCTGGTTGTTACATTGGTAGTCATGAAGTGAGATTTTTGAACAGACTGTATTACAATGTGTAAATATTATAAAACAATTAAGTAATACTTTAAAAGATGTGCCACATCATGCCACATAATTTCTTATCTTGCAGCATAATTTTGTCTACTCTGCAGCATAATTTGGTACTGACCTCAATACATAAGATTATGTGCAAAGTATTTATTACACATGAGAGTTTTTAAACATGAGCTAGGAAATGTTCCTGTCCTCTGTCCCCACACTTCCTTATAAAGACAAAGCACCCCCCCCCCCCACACTTCCTTAAAAAGACAATGCTATTAGTCTACGAAAAGGGAAGTCGGGGATCATGTTTACTATATATGTGACCTGGATTCTAATTATCAATAGAGGAAATTTGTAGGCTATTAAATCAAAGACAAAATATCATTTGCATATTACAAAGCCTGTTCTCTCATATTTAAAGATGGCCCAAAGATGAACAAAAAGGAGGATCAGTTAAAAAGTATTTGCACCATTCCTTAGGCTGAAAGTTGTATTTTTTGCAGTTATGTATACCAAACTTGACTGTAAAGTATTAGAGAGCTTTACCTGAGCATCAAGACTGGAACCTGTTTCCCCAGTTCCAGAGTGAGAAGTCCTGGCAGTAATGCCATATACTCTCCCTCTCAATGTGAGTGAAACACAATCATACGCGTGTCCGAACCCAAATCAAAGAAGCAGCCTCTTTCTGTTTGATGGATTTGCTGGACCTCCTGGTGCACAGCCTGCGACAAACGGAGAAAAGTGACATTGTCAAGCCTCCCTTTAATTTCTTTTAGTTTTTGGAACGGTGAGCTCGCTCACAGATCGAGTCTGGGTGCTGGCAGAAGAAAGGCTGTGCGCAAGCAGGCAGCCTTAGGGGAACATAGCTGCCAACACTTTCTGGTTGAAGTGCTGGCAGTCAATCACATCTCATTTTGAGATCTGTCGGATCCGCAGAGGATTCACGTCCCTAGATATAGATAAATCTTTTTTTTAATAACTCCAAAACTACTGAATGGATTTACGTCCTATTTCAAAAAGAGCTCGCTCTGGACCAAGATTTAGTTTTTGCCAAATTTGATTTAATTCCATTCTGTAGTTCGTGCTGTAGTTTCTAAAATCTCTATGGGAAATTGCATGAGGAAAATGCATTTTGGGACCTCCCTTTTTCTTGCCTCCCACTTGACGAACCACCTCAAAATTTTCCAAACAGCAGCTTATGTGATTGGTGTACTAGTTTTGAAATTTTGTGAAGATTCATCAAACGTCGCCAACATTATTAGCAAAACAAAAACGCTTTGTCTATGAAAGCAGGTCCTAACTATACCTACTGGCAACCCGCAACATATATATATATATATATATATATATATATATATATATATATATATATATACATACATATATATATTCACTGAAAAAACAGGTGTGTTATAGTTAGCTGGACATTTCACACGTACAAAACCATTGAAATTCCTCCTTTATAGTTAGTTGTACTAACTATAACTCACGCGCCCTCAATCCACTGCTGATGATGTCACTTATTACATCATTCATGACATGGTCAGTGACATCACTGATGACATCTCAAATGACATCGCTGATGACATCACTGATGACATCATCCAGTGAATGTGGTTTGGTTCGATATTTAAATAAGTATTATATATATAGCAATCTGCATTGAAGACTGAGTGGATGTGTAAGTGTCTGGATGGAAGATTTGGTAGCACTGTGATTGACTGTCTAAGTGACTAATTTAGAGTCTCACTAAATATATCGGATAGTGATTAAACTGTGAATATCTGTATCACTCTATCTCTTGTTGTGTAACCTACTGCATGCATTGGTTACTAGCTATGTGAAAGTCTAGATTAGTTATTAATTAGTTAAGTGAGTATTTGTATGGGATAGTGAATGTGTGTGTGGTTGGGTGGGTGGTGTGTGACTGTCCAAAGATGGGTAAATGGTTGATTTAGTAGGTATATGAGGTTAAGACTGTATGTGGAAACAGTTGTTTGGGTGAGTGAATCTCTTTATGGGTGTGGTGATGAGTAAATATATATCTCAATGATGCAAGTTCAACAAAGTAGAAATATAAAAGGCAGTGTATGTGACAGTTGTATGTAAATAAGTATACATAAGACTCAGTGATTGTATGAGTGACTGTATCGAAATCTGTATACTTGTAATAGTGATTTTATAACACAGTATGAGATACTATCTATATCTATCTATATCTATACTAATATAATAAAGAGAGAGCCCAAACCTTTGAGGCGGGTAATCTCAGGAACCACAGCACCAATCACAACACCCAATACAGTGTTGGAAAGGAACGTTGCAGCAGAAGGACATAGGCTATGCAGACGCCCACCACATGCATTTAAAAGGTAAAAGAACCGTGCCAGCAAAGTAGTCCCTTGTGGGCGTGTCTGCGTTGTGCTGTGGGCGTGTGCTTGGGGCGTGTGGTACGTTCCGCCCTTCATGCCATGTCTCTTATTGTGTGCTAATCCCACCCTGCTCCCTTTAAATACCCCTGCACCCCATAATCATAACCCACCCTTACTCCTTAAAATACCCCAACACCCTTAAACACTAACCCATCTTAACCCTATAAATATATCCTCTACCACAAAACCCAAACCTATCCCTGAACCCTATAAATACCCCTGTACCTCAAAACCCAAACCTACCCCTGAACCCTAAAAATATCCCTGTACCCCAAAACCCAAACCTAGCCCTGAACCCTATAACAACCCAAACCTACCCCTGAACCCTAAAAGTAGACCTGTACCTCAAAACCCAAACCTAGCCCTGAACCCTAAAAATACCACTGTACCCCAAAACCCAAACCTACCCCTGAACCCTAAAATACCCCTGTACCCCAAAACCCAAACCTAGCCCTGAACCCTTAAAAAATCCCCTGTACCCCAAAACCCAAACCTACCCCTGAACCCTAAAAATACCCCTTTACCCCAAAACCCAAACCTAGCCCTGAACCCTAAAAATAATCCTGTACCCCAAAACCTACCCCTGAACCCTAAAATACCCCTGTACCCCAAAACCCAAACTTAGCCTGGAACCCTAAAAATACCCCTGTACCCCAAAACCTTGCCCTGAACTCTTAAAATACCCCTGTACCCCAAAACTCAAACCTACCCCTGAACCCTAAAAATACCCCTATACCCCAAAACCCAAACCTAGCCCTGAACCCTAAAAATAACCCTGTACCCCAAAACCCATACCTATCCCTAAACCCTAAAACTACCCCTGTACCCCATAACCCAAAACTATATCTGAACCCTTAAAATACCCAAACACCCCAAAACACATACCTCAGTACCCCAAAACATATACCCCTATACCCATACTTACCTTACCCAAACATTTAAAAAAAACATGCTTTTACCATTCATGCATTTACAACGAATTTTCGTTGTAAATGTATGTGTGATAAAAGCATATAAAATGTAATGCCATGCGTTATAATGGCATTGTGGAGTCATGGTACTTTCGTAATGAAAGTATGCGGAGTGATGGTATGCGGAAAGAAAGTTACGGAATAATGGGTGTTTACCCTCCCCCGGTAAGTACATTGGTGGCACGGCGGCCCACATCTCCAGCAGCAGACTCGTATTTTTTCACCACCCATTTGAAAAATGCACAGGTTCTCTCTCATTGATGGCCAGCACCGACATACACTTTTAGACACACCTCCCGCCACAAGTTCTAGAATTGCGAACTTTAGAGCTGGGGAGCTACGTTCGAATGTCTGCATCAGCTCAACATCCTGTGATTCCAGGCAAATCGCTTTGTCTCCCCGTGCCTTCCACAAATGAATGTGTTCTTCTGTAATGTAAATTGTGCTCATGCCATGTTGTTGAGTTCGCGCTATATAATATTGCAAGGAAAAATAAAGTAGGGAAACTCGAGTTCACACACTACTGAACGCACACTCTTAAGTGCATCAGCAGTGCACTGTGAATCGGAGCGTTTCACAGGCCTGTCACAGATAAGAAATGCTATCAAAACGAAATCCTACAAAACAATATACTACTGGCCGGCAGCAATTCATACCCGGACAACGTTGGGACGGGCTGTCAGTGAATTTATAAAGTGGTCTTTGTATAAGTGTGTAGCTTAGTAAATGTAAGTATGATCAATTGTTTGCATAAGTGAATAGGATGACTGCATAAGTGAATAGGATGTGTGCTGGTGTGTAATGTTGATGTAGGTGTATAAGTATATTTAATAGTGTTCTATTTATCTTTGTTAGCATGTATGAGTGATTCTATAGTTTAGTGTTTAGATGTGTGTGTAGATGTAGGAATCACTGAGTGGGTTTTTAGAAACTTGTATTGGTGTGTCAATGGTTTCAAATATGGTACTCCATATTTTATAATTAGTGTTGAAAGGTTATACTAGTGTATGATGAGATGTATGAGATTGTCACGAGGATGATGTCATCAGTGATGTCATTTGAGATGTCATCAGTGATGTCACTGACCAGGTCATGAATGATGTAATATGTGACATCATCAGCAGTGAAATGTCCAGCTACCTATAACATCCCTAAAACCTATGTTTTTTTCAGTGAATTTCAAAGGTTTTTTAAATGCCAATTCCTAGCTATAACATGTCTTAAACCTATGTTTTTTTCAGTGAATTTCAAAGGTTTTGTATATTTATGTTTTTGATACTGATTTACACATTTTTTTAAACTCTTTATTTTTAGATATTTTATTTTATAAATTACATTACATATTTTTAATATAAATTGGAAAAAAATGTTTTACAAACTATTGAAATTCTAATATTATTTTATTAAATATATTTATATATATTTTATATAGCAGGCAATTATATCCTATGGAAGGAAATTCAAGTTGCTGGTAAGTACAGTTAGAATTACTTTTCAGGATCAGTACTGGGCTCAAAGGTGCAGCACTTAGGTTTCTCCTGATAACAGGTGAGTAAATCGGAATTCGTAATTCAGCTGATTTTAGAGGAATATTTGTAAATTCCAGAACTCCACACTTAGAAGAATTTCCAAGTGAAACCAGTCAATGTTAGCCCATGGAAGGAAATTCAAGTTACTGGTAAGTATGGTTAGTATTACTTTTCAGGATCAGTACTGGGCTCAAGGATCCAGCACTGAGGTCTCTCCTGATAACATGTGAGTAAATCGGAATTTGTAGTTCAGCTGATTTTACTTCGGTCAGTATATATAGAGCCACTTTCCTACACCATCCCCTCCTTTAACAACTGTACAAACGCCCTGTGGCGCGTTTTAAGTTGTGGAAATAATTCCCCTTCAATCCTGAGGGTCCCTAGGGTCCAACTAGCCCACTAGGTACATCCAGTAAGCGCCACAGAGCTGCGTAGTAGAGAGATGTAAAAAGGGGCACGACCTAGACCACCTCACTACAACGCAGCACAGTGGTGCTTACTGGAAGCACCTGGTGTGCTAGTTGGCCCCCAGGGTCCCCCAGGATTGAATGGGAATTATTTCCCCAACTTAAAATGCACCATAGGGCGTTTGCACACGTCACCTCAGGCCCCATCCCTTCCCTTCCCCACTATGTAAACATGCCCTGTAGATGTTTTAAGTTGAGGGATTAAGTCCCCTTGAATCCTGAAGGTCCATAGGGGCAAATTAGCCCACTAAGTATCTCCAGTAAGCGCCATTGAGGAGAAGTGTAAAAAGGGGCACGACCTGCACCACCTCTCTGCAACGCAGCGCAGTGGTGCTTACTCGAAGCCCCTGGTGGGCTAGTTGGCCCCCAGGGACTCTCAGGATTGACAAGGAATTAATTTCCCAACTTAAACTTTGCCACAGGGCGTGTTTGCACACGTCCCCTCAGGCCCGGGTCCTCCCTTCACCACTGTGCAAACGCGCACTGTGGCCGTTCTAAGTTTGTAGATTAAGTCCCCTTGAATACTGAGGGTCCCTGGGGTGCAACTAGCCCACCAGCTACCTGCAGTAAGCGCCACAGAGCTGCGTTGCAGATAAGTGTAAAAAGGAGCTTGACCTCTGAACACCTCTCTGCAACTCAGCCCCCTGGCGCATACTGGAGGTTCCTGGTGGGCTATTTGACCCTCCGGGACCCTCAGTATTCGAGGGGAATTCGTTCCCCATCTGCAAACGCGCCAGGGGGAGCGTTTGCAGGGTGCTGAAAGAATGGGGTGTGGCCTCCGGCACGATGCCGGTCCTTTCTTCTTTTTCTCATTTTTTGGCCCTGGGGACCCCATCCCCCAGGGCCTGCCCCCTAATTAATTTTTTTAAATGTCAAATTCGGGAAGGAGGCCGCGTGGCCCTCCTCCCACGGCCATAATCGCCCCGGGGACCGCACCCCCGGGCATGGCCACTTTAAAAAAAAAAAATGTTGGGGGGCTGCGTGGCCCCCCTCCTCAAGTCTAATATGGCCCCGGGGACCCCATCCCCCAGGGCTGGCCCTCTTCATTCGGGACCGTGGGGACCCCAGGGGCGTGGGGTCCGTCATGGACCCCCACATTTTATTATTTAGAGCCCCAGGTAGGTGGCGGTCCCCGGAGCATGTGGGGGGATTCAAGCACCCACCACACAGGTTTTATTTATAATGAAAAAGAATCCCCGGGGTGGCGGTTCTTGGGGCTTGGTTGGGCAGTGTGCCCCCGCAATCTCACTTAAGTCAAACCCCGGGGGTGGCGGTCCCCGGGGCTTGGTTGGGCAGTGTGCCCCCGCAATCTCATTTACGTTGAGCCCCCGGGGTGGCGGTCCCCAGGGCTTGGTGGGCCTTAGAGGCCCCCACAATTAATGCTTTTGCCATGGGTGTGGCGGTCCCCGGGGCAGTGTGGGGGGGATTGGCCCCCCTAACTTTATTTTTAACATGCCACCGGGATTTGGCCCCCTCAGGGGCTAATAAGCATCGGAAGCCTGCACTTCATTTTTTTTTTAATTAGCAAGATCTGCGCACCCTGCGTGGATTTTGCTGATTGTAAAAATCCTTGTGGGACCTCCTGAGCAGGCCTAGGGGTTCAGGGTGTTTCTACCCTGCCCCCTTTTTGCATTTTTCGTGATTTTTTCTTAGGTTTCTTGTGTCTCGGCTGCTAACACTTCCTGATTCGGAGTGTTGACAGCCTATTAGAATACAGCTTGTGCTCAGCGTGGTGCGCTTTGTGCACGCGGATCCCCCGCGGCCATATATATGTGATTTTACTTTTGATTTTCTCAGGAACTACTGAACGGATTTACACTGTTTAAGCAAAAAGCACGACTCTGAACCAAGGGCTACCTCTTTCACAAATTTGGTGTAAATCCATTCAGCAGTTCGGGCTGTAGCTGCGATTAAAGGTTCCTATAGGAAATTGCATGGGGAAAACACGTTTTGGGACCCCCTTTTTCTCGGCCCCTGCTTGACGAATCACCCCGAGACTTTCAGGATAGGAGCGGACCGGCACGGGCCATAAGTTTTGAAAATTTTGCGACAATTTGTCCAATGTCGCCAAAGTTATTCCAAATAGAATGTTGCGGATTTCCTGTGGAAAATAGGTCCTAACTATAAGTACCTACTGGCGACTGCCAGTGGGTAATATATATATATATATATATATATATCCTACTGGTGGTTGGTAGTAGATATAGTTTGGAAACTAGGCCCTAATGTCATGATTGGCTCTCTGCAACCTGAAAGGAAAGCTGTGACCACCATTTTGTGTATCAGGACTCGGTCCCGGTGGGGGGAGGGGCGAATACAGTTGAAATTGATCAGTCTAGAGGTACCATGAACCTAGGGGACTAGTAGCGGGGTCTGCGAAGGACCCTCATGGACAAGAAATTGCAGAAAAATTGGTTTTTGGGTGTGTGAGGATCCATAGATTCACTGCGAGGCTCAGCATGAAACTGCAGATCCAGACCCCAATAAAAAAAAAACACCCACTCACAAACTTTCCCACTTAAGCAACAACCACTAACAAACCTACTCACACATCCATACACTTACACACCACACAGACACTCATACACCCACTCACAGACCCACACAGCCACTTACACACCTATTCACGCACTCATGCAGCAAGACCACTGATACAGTTACTCATACACCCATACAGCCACTCACACACTGCTCAGTGACCCCCACAGCCACATACACACCCACTCACCACATGCCAATTTACATACCCACACAACTACTCACACACCCATACAGTCACTGATACATCCACTCAGAGAACCACTCACACACCCACCACAGACCCACACACGAACTCACTCACTGGCTTATATACCCACTTACCAACCACTCACACATCCAGTCCCACACCCATACAGCCACTGACACAGCAACTCACAAACCCACTGTCTTAAATGTGTTGTTTTGTATGGAATGTGTGTTTTTGCTTGGGGATGGATTCACGGATCTGTTCGCAGCATAGTCAGCAGACCCCTTATATGATTGAAGATCCATGATGAATATGCGGACCTGAGTGTGCAATTACAAAAAAGGATTTGAGAGCAAAAAAAACTGTTTGGGGGAAAAGGGTTGGCTGTTAAAAGAGCCTTTGTGTTTATGGTGTGAAGTTGATAACTACACATAGAACAGGATGCAGTCTTTTAAGTTGTTGAGGAACACCCTGGTTCCTGTGTCTGTGAAATGGACTCTGTCTTTTTTATATATTTTATCCATGTCGAAGTCTAAGTTGTTATGCTAGAAAGTTACCATATTGTGGTCTCGGAGAAATGCAGAAACCGCTTTATTGACATGTTTCCTGGATCTCTTTAACTGTGGACAAAATTGGGTTGACCACTGCTGTTTGGCACATGTTGGAGAACACCAAGGCAGTATGTGAAAAAAGTGACCGTTTACCAAAAGTATCCTTTTTTAGGATTTCCAGTGCTACCACAGTAATTGTGCCTAGGTTATTGCCACTACAGTGCACAAGTATTAGGGTAAGATATTGGCAATCCACAATGCTTTCAACTAAATGCAGCAATAGCTGCCACTTTAACCCTCTCTAGCCAACCAAAGTAATGTCTACATTAGGTAAACATAGGTCCCTGCCAATGCCACTCTTTCTAACACGCTCTCTGGCCCAAAACACAAAACGTAGGCCCACAATCCCAACTCTGACTATTTCGGAGACCAGCAGGAAGAGTACACAGGAAAAGGCTGTAGCAGAATGAGGCAGCTAAAATGGAGGACAACAAGTACACTATCAAAGGACATACTTGATTGGATAGTAGAGATGTGCAGGGCACTAAAATAAAGTAGTGACTTTAAGAAAAAAGAAACTACCTCTGTGATTGGCTTTGGACAAATAAAAACGTTATGTTGTTTGTGATATGCTTGCAATTGCTAACCACAACTGCTACAGTCAATGTGAAGTTAGTATGCTGTTTAGAGAAAGTCTTGTGAACTTTTCAGTCTTGTGAACTTGCCCTGGTAGGCAGAGACTGCTGGAAACATGGTTACTATGGAAATGGAGATATACGTGTAGGGGAAGGAAACAAAAGAGGCAGCTATGTGAAACTGAAAAGCAGACTGGTGTACATAAATTGCTCAGTAGGGAGTGTGTCTTGTAATTGACAATATTTTACATAACGAAACCTAAATGAAAAGCATTAACAGCAGATTTTTAAATGTTCTTAAGGGCTTCTGTGTGGACCCATCGCACATTTACAAGGGGGCACTCTGAGCGCCGAGGTATAGCCGTGAAAAACCTAAGGATTGGGCTTCTTTACAGGAAACATGGAAAGAGTTAAAAAATAGTTACCGAACAAGCAAGCTTCCTTAGCATGAGCAATAGCAATGGATGTGAGGCTACTGCCAATCGTACCTTGAATGCGTCCCAGAGTACAGGGAGTGGAGTCCCTGGAAGATCATTGGTCTCGAAGTAGGACGTAATGGCGATTCGAAGTGCGGCAGCATCCACAGGGTCTCTGAGGATATCAGGGGGGAAATGCCACTGGGAGGGGCGCTTAGTACGAGAGAAACGGTCATAGATCAGGAGTTCCACATGAGCATATTGAGAGACTGAGAGATCAGATATAGATGCTGAGAGAAATTTGGTCCTCCCAGACCAATCGGGTTTCATACCCTCCCGCAACACAACGCACAACATCAGAACACTGTTTGCGGTCTCACACTACCTAGACCCAACAACGAAGGCAGTGGCTGTGATGCTAGATGCCGCCAAGGCATTTGACTCTATTGAATGGTCTTATTTAATTACCATACTGCATAGGATGGGGTTTCCACTGATATACATTCAATGGATCCAACTATTATACACGAAACCCACTGCTAGAGTCAGAATTATTGGTTATGTCTCTGAAGCTTTTAACATAGGGAGAGGGACCAGACAGGGCTGCCCATTGTTCCCCCTATTATTTGCTCTGACCCTAGAACCCCTGGCCTGCATAGTTAGGCAGAAGAGCCATCATCTCGCCCTGCAGTTTACGAGTAGGCCCCTACATATCTCGCTATATGCGGATGATATGTTGCTATATGTCCGTGATTCACCACGAAACCTAGATCCCCTCTTGCGTACATATATCAAATTTGGGGGTTTCTCGGGAATGCAGATAAATTGGGAAAAATCCTCGATTATCCCACTCACAGACACCACCACACCGCACGCTGTGGAATACCCATTAGAATGGCAAACAGGCCCCATAAGATATCTAGGCGTATGGTTCCACAGGGATCCGGAAATAGTCATTAGGACCAACTACGGAAGAACGATTGATGCCCTGGAGGACAAAACTAAAAGATGGATTCAACTCCCATTATCCCTAGCCGATCGAATTGCGATAGCAAAGATGGTGGTGCTCCCCAAACTCCTTTACCTTTTCAACAATGTCCCCATCCAGCCGCCAAGGGAAGTATTTAAGCGCATAACCACGATGGTCTTGAGGCTGATCTGGGCTGGTAGACAAGCGTGTATCGATCTAGCTACCTTGACACTGCGAACATCCAAGGGGGATGGGGTGTCCCGGACTTCTTCCTATATTATCTCTGCGCTCAGGCACAGTATGCAGCTTTCTGGTATCATAGAACCCCGTAGATGACACATGTGGCTGTTGAGGAGGGAGATACTGATCCCATTCCACTCAATGCAATCATCACACACGACAGACCACCACTTCACAACAGAGACATTAATACCATAGACGTTACTAACGCAGCATGGAAGAATTAGGCCAGCTAGCCCACAAATTACCACTTTACGCCCCGGCTCTTCCCCTTCACAATCATCCGGCGCTGTCGGTAACAGCTGAACCAATGGGAATGGGCCTATTAACACAAGTAGGACTGATTTCCATGGGAGATTTATATAAAGATGGTACCTTCCTTACAGAACTTGATCTAGCCTACATACAAAACCCATCTTTGTTATTTCGATTTACGTTTCATAGACTGAAAATGGCAATCCGGCAGCTCTATCACACCTTTCCTGAGGAACCACCCACCCTGGACCCATTGCAATTAATTCTAACGACCCCTAACACATCTCACTTATTATCCAGACTTTATGCATCGGCTCAGGCAGAGAATCGACACACCACAGCTAAGGCGCGGGACAGATGGAACCCGCTATTGGAGGACCCCCTCACTGACAAAGACTGGGATATTAGAGGCACTCTGACCACACTCCTAACGCCGAATGGAAACTTACGCATTATTCATTTCAAATACTTACACCAGGCATACTACACCCCAGTCTCTCTGCATAAATACTGTCTGAGAGAAGATGCACGATGCAAACGCTGTTACTTTCAGCATGGTGACTTCATACATTTGGCGTGGCACTGTGTGAAGATCCAGGCCTACTGGCTGGAAGTTAAAAATAAATTGTCTGAAATGGTGGGGATACCTCTGGAATGCACCATTCGCTGTTGTCTCCTAGGTCTGGTTGTGAAAATGAACCCAATGCCACGTAGATTTTGTGCTGTGGCCCTGTTGCTAGCTAAGCGCAGAGTCTCAATGTGCTGGGGGAGTAAAAAGGTGCCGACAATCAAGCAATGGCTCAGAGATATGACTTACTGCCAGGATACATTACGCACATATGAAGAAATGTTACCAGTTAGATCTAGGCCAAATGACTATTGGGTATATCTGACTGCATACCTAAATGCTCAAGGGGAGGAGTGGAAAATGTTTAGCCTCAAAATGATACAACTTCTGTAAATGTTATGATACTATTGTTGTAAAGGCACTGTTTGACCACAATTTGAAATAATGTTAGAGGGGGACGGAGTGCCGTAGTGGGCTGATCTAAGTTGATTTTTGGTTTATGTTTCACAGTAAAATAAACCCCAAGACTCACAGTTACTTTTGACGCGGCCGGCCCATGGTGGTTGTAGGCGACTTGCTGTGTAAACTGTGCTACAGCCACCTACCTCTTCAGTACTATGCAAGTACTTGCGTATAACGCTTCCGGCCTTCTTTAAGGTTGTAGGCACTGAGCTGTGTTATCAATCAAATGCATTTTCAATAAAGGTCTTGGAAATTAAAAAAAAAAAAAAGATATAGATGCTGAGAGAGTGTCCTTGACGAGGGAGTGTGAGATGAAGAGGTAGTCCATGCGCGAGTAGGAGCGGTCTACATGGGAGTAATAAGAGTAATTGCGAATATCCAGGGAATGATAGCACCAGATAGCTACAAGACCTAGTGCAGTGAGTTTTTATTTAAGGCAGCTGACATGGCTCCCGTCCCGTGAAATGAGCCCTCGCTGCGGGCGAGTCCCACCTCCCATACCAGATTGAATTCTCCCCCCAGGATTAGGTTGGTATTATCGTGTTTTATGTGTTCCCGCAGCAACCCCCGCAAGAATGTGTCCTGGGCCTGGTTCGGTGCATAAGTGTTGTATATAGTGAGTGCGGTGCCCAATCTTGACCACCACCTTGAGAAATCTGCCATCTTTGCTATGAACTACTCTGGAGTCCTTCTTGTGGATACCTACCCGACAGAGGACTCCCGCTGTCCTGGTAGTTGCTGAGGCCCAAAATTCAAGTATGCGCCATTCAGGAGACGTTTACGTTGTCTCTTAGAGGTGAGTTTCTTGCAGATAGACGATATCCGGATTTTGCAATAGGAGAGATCGCCATATTTGGCACTGCTTATAGGGGGAGTTGAGAACTTTCACATTAAGGGAGAGGAGTTTCAGGCAGGGTACAGAGGTCATGATCTCGGTGTGTCAGGGGCAAGCGCTAACCCAGGCAGAAGGGTTAGAGTGATGTGCAGAACAGGTGTTCCCCAACCCAGTGGAGGGCTGCGGAGCCCTAAGCCTGTGGTGTTCGCTGTAGAGTGCTGGATGGGGGAAGGGCAACCTATCCAATGAGAGTCCCCCCTATTCTCTGAGGCGCCCCCCCGCCGGGTACGGGAGTAGGTGATGAGAAGAGAAAAGCAAGAGAAAACATAACATGTCATGGGTAACAACGGCCAACATGGCCAACAAAGTCTATTCCAGTCCAGGGAGAGGCCAGGCGCAGGGGCACAAGCAATCCTGGAGATTTCAGTCTCCAAGGAATAGGAGTGGGTCAATATCTCCCTCCAAGAGCGTAGTCCGGAGCCGCGGTCAGAACATGGGTCAGGCACAGAATAGCAAAGTCTTCAGAGTGTCCAGGAGGGGGTGGAGCGTTAGTTCCGTTTCCGCAAAGGACATGCTCAGGGGATAGAAAAAAGCAAGTCAAGCAGTCAGCGGGTGCATTGTCCCTCTATTTGTCAGGTGGTTGGGAGCCTTTGGACGATTTACCACCCTCTAAGGAGCGGATATGCTGTATAATGTCCTGTTTCTCTTGGGATGAACTATAGACTGCTCGAGAGGATGGATGTCTGGCGCGATGTACCGTGGTACATTGGGGCTTTGCCGGAACACAGGCCCCGGGAGGTATGCACAAGGGGCTCTTGGGTGGCGTGTCGGGGATCTGGAGTAGTTGGCTGCTTCTCGGAAGGACCGTAGCATGTGTTTGTGTGCCTGAAATAACTCATATCGCAATAGAAGTTATCTTGGTAAACAGACTCAATAAACATGAGATTCACACTCAGACGTCCAATGGGGAGTAATCTTTTTCCTGTCAAGCTGATACCTATAAAACATTATGAGGTAACACGCCAATATTACACCGGATGATCCGGAAATCAATTTATAAGTGTAAAACTGCCATCAAGTGTCGAATCAGAAACTACTAAAAAGTCCAGAAAAACCGAACGTTGTAGTGCAAATGTTGCTTAAATTGAGTGTTTGTATCAGTTCTCCAAGGTTTTTTTTCACATCCACAGGTGACACGAGTGATCTTAGTTCAATGCACCAGTGCTGAATGTGAAAAACTGGTTACTGTAGCCCCCCACAGAACCCCACCCAATACATAAATGAGTTGGTGTCAATGCTTTTGGGTTACTAACAAGGAGTAGTGGTAATCCAAATGATAATCCATTAATGATTTATACACTCAAGATCTCGAGAAATGGAATGGAATATGTAATTCACCATATTTATTTAAAAATAGTTCTTTTAAAATGCCGATATCTAGTGCACACAATACTGGTAACGTCGCAGAAGATAATGAAAAGCTACTAAGCATTTTAATAACAGTGAAAACAGGAAAAAATCGCAATATCACAATTTAAGCCCTTACACTCTTATTGTGCTATCTCTAAGCGCTATGCTAGTTCTAGCAGACGAATAAATAATAACCCTGAATTTTTTTAATTGTTCGCATACCACGCCAACAGGGTTTGTTGTCTGTTTGGAAAAGCTCCCCAGCTATTTCGATCACAAGGCTTGATCTAGGAAATTGCGTCTGTGCGAGAACATAATTTTGGCACCAGTTTGTGAAGGCTGAAATAAATGATTCACAGAGCCTCATGGAGTCTTGCCGGAGGCTTCTTCTGTCGAAATGGAATCTGGTGCTCTGCTCATCTGGATCTGCATCTCTGACCTTGGTGAAGTTTCTTTCCACTTAAGGGGATGTATGTATGTATGTATTGCGACTTATATAGCGCACCTATCACCCGAAGGCATCAAGGCACTTGCCTTGGGAACCCGTCCTGGCTTTTCCCTGTGAGATAACCCCTACTGGGCATCCCCAAGGTGAAAGCCAGGCATCCCGCAGCGGGTGGGCGGCCATAGTGGAGATTAAGCAAGCTATTGCCCAGAGTTGCAGAATGGGACCCCATGATTAGAATAGGCACCGAGGCGAGAATTATCGAGTCCGTGGACATTATGGGCTCAGGACCCTGCCGCATCGGGAATTGAACCCTGGTCCCGGGCCAGACCTCTGCATCAGGGTCTGCCGCTCTAATCAGTCAGCCACACTCCTCCAGGATGACTGGTGGTCCTTAAATACCAAATTTCTATCAAGAATGAAAACCTCTGATGTAGTTTTAGGACTGTTGAATAGAAGTTACAGGCACCCTAAGAAGTGTCTTAGACACATGTTTAGGAAAATGGGGGCAGAAGGGATGTGAATTCGTACTACACCCCTTCGATGACTTATCTATGGATGTTCTTTTGATGGCATTGAAATTATGATAAGTGAACACTTGTCCTGGACTGGGTGTCGCATCAGATGTTATATTTGGGTCGTTATGTGAATGACCACAGTTCTAGGAATGATAAGGCCAAATAACAATAGTTATATTAGTGTGACAGTGATTCGGCAGAAAAAGGGAGAAGTATTGTTATGATTGAATTGGGGGCCTACCCAGAATAGAGTCGGATCTTATGGACTTTACGTCAGGGCAGCTCACTCTGCCAACACCTTGTCTCCCTTTGCCCCACTGTTTGAAAGGAATACACAAAGCCCAACAGCTAAGATATTCAAAGTCATATGACCCAGAACACAGGCAGCAGGCCCCAAATGGTTAGGGCAAGAAAATGCTAACTTTCTAAAAGTGACGTTTTCTGAATTGTGACAAAATCCTTCTTTACATTAAAGAGGATTTAAAATTATAATTCATATGAGTCCTAACGTGATATTTCTACCTATTACCAATAAACATTAGCACTTAATGACTGCAATAAGGTAACCAAGTGTTATCCCATTGGAGAGATAGGCCTTACAGTAGTAAAAACTAATTTAAGAGGGCGTTTAAAATTTAAAAACGCATGTCCTACTTCTTAATTAAGAAGTAGGATATTGCATACTGCCTGTAGGCTTTTGGGGCCTTCTCTAGCAGTGACTGATATGTGTTAAAAGGCCAGGCAAACAGTTTTTTTTGCTAGGTCTAAATCGCAGCTTTAAAACTGCACTAGGAGCTGCAATGGTAGGCTAAGTGGGTCTTAATGGATGGCACAATGAGTGCTGCACGCCCACAAGAGTGTTACAGCTAATAAATGATGGACAGAATGCTGACAATGTCAAAAGATCAAAAGATCTGGGTTAAATCCAAGCCTACAATGGCACCCCAGTTTGGACCCAGCCATATACAAATCAGTCTTTTTTTTTTTTAACTTTATTTTTGTGCAGGCATGAAAAGAATACAGGTGTGTCAAGCCCACACCAGCGCATCAAACGTACATAGTGTTATTATTCCACAGCCGCTGTGCCCACAACCCTGGGGCCGGGCGGCAACACATTTCTCTTCCAGTAGCGTGCAATTATTTACAATTTTACGAGCTCCACATGGAACCCCACAATCCTGCTTTTGTCGTTTTCTCCCACAACTCCCCCCCACCCTCCCCCCACAACTCCCTACAAAACTAGTAGCACGTCCCCCTCAAGGGGTGACAGTCAGCACCCATGTCCATCAATCTATGTGACACTAGTCCATCTGTTTCATTCGTGCGTAATATACTGATGTTTGTCCCCCCCCCATGCCACAATATAGCACCTCACATGTACGGAGTCTCTGAATGATTCACTGTCTCCGCCTTGTACGGGCACTTGTCGTTATCAGGTGGTCTCCTTCTCCTACCTCCTCCGTCTACCCCTCTATGTGTCGCCTCCTATTTGCCCCACCTCTAGGCCATGGTATTGTCTCCATTTACTCCATATCCTTCGGAATTTTTTGGGACAGCCTCGAGCTTTGTATGTCACTCGTTCTGCTGCCATATAGAGGTCCAGACCTCTCCTCCATTCCTCTATCTCTGGCCGCTCCGCCACCCCCCAATATTTCGCAATGTCCCTTTTCGCTACCACCAGTGCCAACACCAGGAAAATGATATGGGGGCGTGGCAGGTCTACTTCGGTCACCATTCCTAGTAGCGCCAGTTTCGGGTCTAGTGTTAGCTCTATTCCCAGCACCTCCCCCAATTCCGTGAAGATGTGAGACCAATACGTTTGAATCTTTTCACAGGACCATATAGTGTGGTAAAAATCTCCCTGCTCAGAATTGCACCGAAGACACGTGGCGTCTGCTATCCTACCCATCTTGTGGAGACGCCTCCGATCGAAGTATGTCCTGTGTAACACATTTAATTGGATCAGCCTCAGCCGTGACTTAATGGCAACTTCTCGGGGGTGCATCAGTATCAGCTCCCAGTCTAAGTCCTCTAGTTGCCCTACTTCCGCCTCCCATATACCTCTGAGTTTCGCCAAATTGCCCAAGATATTGTTTGTGAGGGTTTTATACGTGAGAGACACTGCCTGGTGTACCATCTGCTCCTGGAGGAGTCTCCCTTCTAGAGGTGAATATTCCGGTATGTCCTGTAGTGATATCTGCTGCGCATTCCAGGCATGTACTAGCTGTAGGTGTTTGTATCGTTGTGTGTAGTGTAATCCAAACTCTGCCTGCAGCATCGCGAATGTCTTCAGCTCACCTTTACTAATCACATCCCCAATAGTAGAGATCCCTATGTCATCCCATCTTTGGAAGCCTTTCAGTTTTTGGAGTTCCGTGAACCATTTGCAGTGCCATAGTGGTGTCTGACGTGTTGGCCTCCCTTCCCACCCCGTGGATCTCGTGGCTCGGGTCCATGCTCGAATCATGATCATAGTAGCGGGCAAGAGCGTTCTCCCTGCCTTTCCCCCATACAGATAGTGAAGTACATTATGAGCGGACAATTTATGCCTTTCTAATGCATATGTCGGGTGGTCCGCAGGTATATACAAATCAGTCTTGACCCTGTGCCCCATGGAAACAGTCCAGACCAAACTGCCAGGCCAGGTCCTCCCTGGACCGGAAACAAGCATCCTGGGACCGGTTTCAGGGCATATCACCCTTCTTCAGCAAGACTAGCTTGAATCCAGTGGCACAGTGAACTAGGCACACACATCTGGACATACCCATCCAGGGCGAAAAGTGTTACAGCAAATAAATGATGGACGGAATGCTGACAATGCAAACATTCTCCCCCAGTCAAAAGATCTGGTGAGGCAGAGTTAGAAGCTGAAGGGAAGTGGCGGCTATATTAACCTGCAGCAAACGCAAGCACGCAGAATATCAGTAAGAACTTGCTGTGTTGCGAGCGTGTGATCCTTACACTTTGCACTTTGGGGAATTGACTCTGGCGGGCATTTTATTGTGTTTTAAAAGCGTTCTATTTTTTAAAACCGGAGATTGCATTGAATTGTTCTGTCGCACTGTACCCTTAAGGCTTCGCTTTCTCTTCCCTGTTCCTCCTCGGAAAGCCGATGTGTTGAGGGAGGCGGCTAGAGGAGGCGGGCAGAGTTAGAAGCTAAAGGGAAGTGGAGGCTATATTAACCTGCAGCAAATGCGAGCTCGCAGAATATCAGTAAGAACTAGCTGTGTTGCAAGCGTGTGATCCTTATACTTTGCACTTTGGGGAATTGACTCTGGGGGGAATTTTATTGTGTTTTAAAAGCGTTCTATTTTTAAAAACTGCAGATTGCAGTGAATTGTTCTGGCACACTGTACCCTTGAGGCTTCGCTTTCACTTCCCTGTTCCTCCCTGGAAAGCCGGTGTGTTGAGGAAGGCGGCTAGAGGAGGCAGGGCAGAGTTCGAAGCTGAAGGGAAGTGGCGGCTATATTAACCTGATGCACGCCTATCTGTGCCCATCCGCAGCTGTTACCGGACCAGCGCTAGCCACGCTGCCGGCGACAGTACAGGAGCACAAATTTACTGGTCTAGATCCGAACATATGAATCTAAGGGATGCAGGCTGTAAGGTTCCGTCACTCTGTAAACTCAATGGGTCTCACTCAGCCCATTTTTATTGTGCTGGGTGCTCATTTTCACTTAACCCTGGACCCATCAGGGTGTCCAGTTCCTGCCCCTCTTCTGCCTCTCCTGCAGCGGATCGCACCTCCCCTCACCCCAGCATCAAGGTGTGCCTGTTTAACTGCAGATCACTACCTGCCATGTAAATGTAAATTGTAAATGTAAATTGATACTTGTATAGCGCACTACTCACCCGCAAGGGTCTCAAGGCGCTTGTACGAATACCGCTATGGAACCCATCCTGGCTTTCCCTGTGAGGCGTCCACTCCTGGGCACCCCCAAGGTGGAGCCAGGCATCCTTAGCGTTGTGGAGGCCGTTGTGGAGATTAAGCAAGCTATTGCCCAGAGTTGCAGAGTGGGACCCCATGATTGGAATAGGCACCGAGGCGAGAATTATCAGGTCCGTGGAATTTTGAGCCCAAGACCAGCCGAGGTGGGGAATTGAACCCTGGTCCCGGGCTAGACCTCTGCATCAGGGTCTGCCACTCTAACCATTGAGCCACACTTCTCCATGCGGCTGATGTCTGGCTCTGTCTCACTTCTCAGGCATGGGACGTAATGTTCCTGACAGAAACATGGGTAAAAGACTCCTCCAACCCAGACCTCAATTTGGTTATCCTCCCTGAATATCGGTTTGTTGGGATCAAGCGGACTAGGTCCAGGGTGGGGGGTGGAATTCCGGTGATTCTACGCTCAGGCTGGAAATGTGCTCTAGGAAGCTTTTTAATTTTGACCCTTTGGAAGCCATGTATTTGAGCATTTCTGAAGACTCCCATTCAATTCTAGCAGGTATTCTCTTATATCGACTTCCTGGTACCCCCCCTTAACCCCTTGGAGATTTCTTTACTTTGGCTGGTGACATATCGCTCAAACACCCCCATTTCACTATTTTAGGGGATTTTAACCTTCACGTGGACAACACCTCCTGTTTTAAAGCTAGTCTGGTCCTGGATACCATGAATGGCCTTAACCTGACCCAGCCGGTTAGTGGCCCCACTCATATGGCTGGCCATATGCTGGATTTATTGTTCACCAACTATCCTAAATTGGAAACCTACTCCCCTTACTTGGTCAGATCATTTTCTTATTCCTTTCAGTCTGGCCACTCCCGCGCACTTCTTTTCCAGTTAAGGCCAGGGCCTCTGGTAGAGGTGGTGTAAAATTACCTGTACTTCAATGGCCCCTGCTCTTTACCATGGTCCGGGGCAGTCAGTAGGGGATTTAGACTCTGACATCTCAAAGTTGAATGGCCCCTCTACGACCGATAAATTCTTTTAGATCCAAACCCTCTGCTCCTCGGTTCTCCTCTGCCCTGCGCTCTGAGAAGAGCCTCTGCAAAAAACTTGAGAGGTCCTGGAGGCTCTCCTATGATCCTGCGGCAAAAGCTATCTATAGAGCTGCCATCAAGAATTTTCATGAATTAAAACGGTCCGTAATGAAAGAATTGTATATTGGGAAAATCCGCTCCGCTAATAATTCCTCTAAAACACTCTTTAACATAGTGAAATAATTTTCTAACCGAGCCATACTCTCCAGTTTGATCACCCCCAGCCAAGTACTCTGTGATGGTTCATCCAATTTTTTTCAAGACTAAATACTGGATATTTCCTCGCAGTTTAATCGGTCCGGGGAATCCCCTGCTTTAGTCTTAAGGGCAACCAAGAAGGAGGCTTTTAGCTCCTTTGAGGCTCTCTCTGCGGAGACTTTTGCTCAACTATTGTTGACATGTAAATCGGACCACTGTCCGGCTGAAGTGCTCAACACTCTTGCCCCTCTCGTCTTGTCCCCACTGAACCTTATCTGGAACAAACGGGCTACTACCCCGTATCCTGGAAATCCTGGAAACAGGCCTTGCTTATCCCCATCATCAAAAAACCTGAAGCCGATCCATCGGTATTCAGTAATTACAGGCCCATTTCCCTCCTGCCTAAACCAGCCAAAATCTTGGAGAAAGTTGTGTACTCTCCAACTATATTGAGCCCGGCCAACTTTTCCACGACTCGCAATCTGGTTCCAGAGCTGGTTACAGCACTAAATCTGCACTTCTGGAAGTCTCGGAGACCATTTGCGAATCCGTGGACGCAGGCAAGGCAGTAATGTTAGTGCTGCTCGACCTGTCCACGGTATTTGATACAGTCTCTCACGACATATTGATAGAGAGACTGTATGACATCGGAATTCGGGGCACCCCTCTGGTCTGGATCAGATCTTTCTTAAGTGATCGTATCCAACAGGTTTTCCTCCAACCTTTTGTCTCGGAGAGGAAACCACTTAGTTCTGGGTACCTCAGGGCTCTGCCCTGAGCCCCTTGTTTTTCAATGTCTATGTCTCACCATTGGTGGCAGTGGCGGAATCTTGTGGGGTCAGAGTGATCTCTTACGCTGATGACACACAACTTGTGTTCTCATTTCAAGATCACTCTCACGCCACTTTCCTGAACTTCCGCCGCTGTCTCTGTGACATCACAGCCTGGGTGTCATGCAACACCCTCAGGCTTAACTCAGATAAAACTGAGCTGTTGTTTTTTAACCAAAATATCACCCTTCTCCCTACTTTGGTGGCCCCCCGTATTGAAGCCCCCTCCTGTTCTGGTGGCTTCGGCCAGGAATCTGGGATTCGTATTCGACAATGAGCTATCTTGTAAGGCTCAAATAAATAAGGTCACTTAGGCTTGTTTTAATTCTCCCATTTCTTCCCGTGGATACCCGACGTACCATCATCCACACCCTCATTACTTCTCATCTGGATTACGCAAATAGCCTGTATGCCAGAGCCCCAGCCTATCAGATTTAACAGCTACAGATAGTGCAGAATGCGGCAGCAAGACTGATCTGTAACATCCCATATCCCCATTCAATCTCACGAACCTAAAATAATTACACTGGTTGCCCGTGACTAACCGCATTCGGTTTAAATCCCTGGTACTGGCATACAGAGCATTGTGCGGTCAGGGGTTGGCCTACCTTGAAGCCAGACTCAAGCATGCTCAGGCCCCCGGCTCCCTCAGATCCAACCGCCACCTTCTCTTATGCACTCCCCATGTTTGCCGTTCAAGAATGGGGGGAAGAGCTTTCGCGGTCATCACAGCCCAAGCTTGGAACAACCTGCCACTGTCGCTCCGGTTGTCGGAATCGGAATGCATTTTTTTACTCAACTTAAAAACTTGGCTGTTTAACTTCCTTTAGTTGCTGAGTATCTTGTATGAATCTATGCTTCTTGCAGCGCCGGCACACCCCCGTTGGGGGTAGCTGTGCGCTATATAAACTCTAAAAGATATAGGAAATCCAACGTTCTTTTGCCCACTAGCAGAGCAAAAAAAAGATCTGATTGTCTGCCTCGCATCAATAAAGATATCTGTCAGCTTTTTTTTTGATTTTAGGGGCCAGATGTACTACAGTTTTTTAGGGTCGCAAAAGGGAAATGAGCCCGTTTGCGACTGCAAAAAGGGTTTTGCCATATACAAATGCAATTTTGTGAGTCTGTGACTTGCAAAATAGCGTTTGCGACTCTTGCTCTTAGAAAGGGGCGTCCCTTCCTAATAGCGAGTCACAATTGAATGTACCGTTGTTTTGCGTCTGTATTTGCAGCCGCAAAACACTAGCAATTAAGCCACTCGCAAACGGGAAGGTGTGCCGAGGGATCACTGCCTGCTCTTAAAAAAATGAAACATAAATGTTTAATTTTTCTTTTTTAAATGCATCCCGTTTTCCTTTAAGGAAAAAAGGCTGCATTGAAAAGAAAATGCTTTATTAAAAAAGCAGTCACAGACATGGTGGTCTGCTGACCCTAGCAGACCACCATCCCTGCGAGTGCTGGACATTCCTAATGGGGTCACAAATAGCACCTGCCTCATGAATATTAATGAAGCAGGCAATTTGTGAACTCATTAGGAATCACTAGCAGTATCTGAGACGTTGTAAATTGCATTTTGCGAGTCACAAAATGTCGGGGGCGTATATCTGGCGATAGGATCCTGTGACTGAGTCCCCTTCTGCTGATTTAAAAAACTAAAAATTAACATATAGCTAAACAAGAAAGGGTACCATGGCCCCCAAAGGCCTTGTGGAGGGAGCACCTGGGGCCAAAACCCATTTTTTTGGATAGTAATGCAGTAAAATAATAATAAAAAAGATGCTCTTTTCAATTTAAATTTCCCAGAGGTGGCCACTGCATCATTACTTGAAGGCAAAGGTAGTGTACGGCCCCTGCCCCAATCCATATAATGGCCTCGGGGACCCCTTCTGCTGCAGCCTGAATCCAGGCGTTGTCCCAGAACCCCTCCTCAGGGCACTGTGTCATTCCCTGACCGAGCGTGGGCAGGGAACAGAAATAGAACTTACTGCCTGCACTTCCCTGGGCAGACAATATAGAATTCTCAAAAAAATTCTAAAAGTCATCAGTTATAGTTAATTGAAGTTACTATAACACATGCCTCGCCAGGCACGGCTTATTATATTGCATAATACTCACTGATGACCTGTTCTATGACATCTCTGATGGTTCACTGATAGAATATCAATGTAACAAACAGTGATGTTCTAAATATCGAAGAAAATATATAGAATGCAAAAATATCGAATTAAAAATATATATAAAATAAAATATATATTAAATAATATTATTTTTAACAAACTAAATTAAATGTATAAACATTTTAACTAAATATTACGAATAAACTTTAATTAAAACAATATAAACACAGAAACATAATATTGTATACATATATATATATATATATGTATTTAAATATTGTCTTTATTTAATTTGTTAACTTTAAAATTATATAAAAATAAAATACATATTTATATCAATATTTAAAAATTAAAAAAGTATATAATAATTTAAAACATTAAATTATTTTAAAAAATTAAAACATACAATAAATGCAACAGTAGGGATAATGTTGGATAGCGAAGGGGTGAAAATTGCTATTCCCACTCGAGTGAGTACAACAGTAGGGAGAGTGCTGGATAGCGGAGGGGTAAAAATTACTATACCCACTCCAGTAAAAGAAACAGAAGGGAAAGTGTTTGGTAGCGGAGAGGAAAAAATTACTAATCTCACGGCAATGAGTGCAATAGTAGGGAAAGTGCTGAATAGTGGAGGGGTAAAAATTACTATTCCCACTCCAGTGAGTGCAACAGTAGGGAAAGTGCTGAACAAAGGAGGGATAAAAATTACTATTCGCAGTCCAATGAGTGCAAAAGTAGGGAAAGTGCTGGATAGCAGAGAGGTAAAAATTACTATTCCCACTTGAGTAAAAGAAAAAGTAGGGAAAGTGATAGCGGAGAGGAAAATATTACTATTCCCACTCCAATGAGTGCAACATTAGGGAAAGTGCTAGATAGCGGAGGGGGTAAAAATTACTATTCCCACTCCAATAAGTACAACCGTAGGGTAAGTGATGGATAGTGGAGGGTTAAAATTACTATTCCCACCCACTCCAGTGAGTGCAACAGTAGGGAAAGTGCTGGATAGCAGAGAGGTAAAACTTTCTATTCCCACTCCAGTAAAAGAAACAGTTGGGAAACTGTTTGATAGCGGAGAGGAAAAAATTACTAATCCCACTCCAGTGAGTGCAACAGTAGGGAAAGTGCTGGATAGCGGAGGGATAAAAATTACTATTCCCTCTTCAGTGAGTGCAAAAGTAGGGAAAGTGCTGGATTGCAGAGAAACACAAATTATTAATCACATTTAAACAATAGATTTTTTTTAAATCCTAAAAAAAACAATATTCAACAAATATAAATGTAAATATATTACACAAAGAACAAAACCACATTATAATATAAATTACATATTAACAGAATTATGTAAAACATAAATATATTTATTTTGTTTCCTACCCTACAACACCACTCCAATAAAAAAACACCTACAATGTTTTATTTAAGTTTATTTCCACGCTATTATAATTAATAATCAATCAAAAAATATGATTAATACAAAAATAAAAAAAATCACTGAATACACATGCTTTAATACTATAATATCCACAACACACACCTAAAACTAATTACACAGTTACCATATTTAATTTCTAAATAAGTAATTTGAAATAATTAACTAATTATTCATGTATCAATTAAAAATACATTACTTCCTACCCTTCTCACCATATACACCTATAAACACCACAACACACACCTAAACCTATTTTCACAATGAACATAATTAATTACTTATGAATTATTTAAAATTAAAAACTAATTATGAAATCATCAATTACAAATAACTTACTTCCCGCCCTTCCCACCATTTACAACTATACATACCACAAAACACAACTAAAACTAATTGCAAAATTACAATCATTATTTACTAATTAATTATTTAAAATTAATTAACTCATTATTAAATCATTAATTAAAAATACATTACTTCCCACCTATACATACCACAACACACACCCAAAACTAATTACACAAATACCATAATTAATTGCCAATTAATTAATAAAAATATATTAACAATACATTATTAATGAATTCAGAAAAAATTACTTAAACAAATATTAATAAATAAAAAAATATTCAATACATTTAATATAATTAAATTACTTCCCACCCTATTCCCCTATAAGCCCACAACCCGCTGCGGTACTTAAAACGCAAAATTCACATGAAAAACTTAATAACTACTAAAAATAATCAATAAATATAATATAATTAAATTACTTCACACCCGATTCCCCTATAAACCCACAACCCGCTGCGGTACTAAAAATGCAAAATTCACATAAAAAACATAATAACTACTAAAAATAATCAATAAATCTAATATAATTAAATTACTTTCCACCCTATTCACCTATAAACCCACAACCTGCTACAGTACTAAAAATGCAAAATTCAAATACAAAAAAATGAATACAAAAAATGTTATACAAAACAACACATCATACATATAAAATATATACTAAAATACATAACATTAATATAAAATCGATAATTTTAACAACTATATTTTTGCAAACTGTATTAAAGACTTAGGGGTCTATTACAATGTCGGGTGGATCATCACCGCCCGCATGGCGGTGGCGATCCGTCCAACATTATCTCCTGCCCGTCTCCCATTTCCCCCGTCATGTTATGATGGCAGGGGGTACCGTGGCAGACGGGAAGACTGTCCTCCGCTTTTCCGCCTGGTCGATGAGTCAACCAGGCGAAAAATGGTTGAATAGGGTGCCGGTGTCTGCTAGACACCGCCATCCATATTACTATGCATGCGGGAATAAGCCTTTCCGTGGCGGCGTTTCCGCTACGGAAAGGCATGTGGATTTCACCATTGGGGGCCCGTTGCTGGCTCCCTGGATGTTGGGAGGCTCCTATGGTACCCCCCTGCATTTGCATGCACAAAATGGCAGGCACCACGCGGTGCCTGCCATGTTGTACATGGAAATGCACAGTGTGCTGCCACAGCATTGTGGCGGACGGTGCTGTGTGCACCACCCACCACAATGATATGGATGGGGATGCCACCGTGGCGATGGCATCCTCATTGCCGGTGCGGGACCGCCGCACCACTGGCAGCCGGTCCCAGCTATGGTGGCGGGCAGACATAAGTCCGCCCGCCATCTGCATAGGCCCCTTAGATAGTTTAAACATCAATATTACTTACCTAACAATTGATATTCTTGACCACAACTTTTTTTGTGGTGATATTTCTCACCCACAATATTTTTACATCGATATTGGTGCAAGTCAATATTTATACATCGATATTAAGTCTCTGCACCATCTCTGATCACATTAATGCAGCATCTGAAATGACCTCATTGATGACAAAACTGCGTGGCGGGGGCACAAGTTACAGTTACAGTCTATAACTGATCAATTTCAGTGTTTGTTTTAGTTTAAATGTAATGTTTTACTGACATCTTTACCTAAGCATAACTTCACTTTAACCTTTGTTTTTTTCAGTGATGTCTAATCTTTTTAAATTTAAAGTAACATATTATTGCCATAACCTAACTATAACATCACTTTAACCTTTTATTTTCAGTAAATATATAGTTATAGGAATACTTCTGATTTATGCACACTAATAACTTTGCCACCGTTAGAGTCTTCAAAATATTTATCAGACCCATTATTGCTTTTTCTACATTGGCGAACGATGCACAGTTCTGAGGTGATTTGTCAAGGGGGCGGAATGAAAAAAGGCGGGTCCCAAAATGCGGTTTTCCCCTAATGCATTTTCCATACGCTTTTTCTACAGATATAGTGCCAAATTGCTATGGCTTGCCGTGCCCTGCATTGAGGGCATGGCACCGAACCCGTTCTTCACAGGAGGGAGCCTGATAGGTACAGTGGCCTTTAACTGAGCGTAAGGACCGGCTCCAGGGGCTAAAGAGCCAGACATTCGCTGAGCCACTGGAAGGCAAAATCACTGAGGCTCATATATGTATCCATTACAGTAAATATACCTTTGGACCAGCATACCCAAGAAATGCATATTTGCTGTAACTAAGTGCCCTACAAATGCAATTTCAATTTCAAATGTATTGCCACCACAAGAAAATGAACTTTTGTGTCTTATCACCTCTACTTCCACACTAGAAAATGTGCATTCATATCAATACATGACCATCTGGGGAGCTCCTACAGATGCAGGAGTCCAGTAGACATGTAAGGAGAAAACAATCATCATATGGAAAATATGGATACGCTGGTGCTTGCAGAGGGACTTGGATCCTGTGGACCCGATTAATTTTCTTTTCTCCTTATATTTTTAATATAATCCTCCATAGTTTCTCTTACTTGTTTCTTCGTTTCAAACTCTATTAAATTTTTTACTATCTCCTCATTCACCCTACTACCTGATATTTAAATATCACTGCTCAGCACTCTCTCCATCTCTTTGAACACAAAAATATCCTTCCTAACTACTCCTCTGAAATCTCTTTAAGCCAGCTCCCATTCACAAAGAACATACAGACAAAAACTCTGATACTAAACACTCACACATGAAATAAAAAGTATTGACTCGTCTTTTTCAGTAGCAGCAATTAAAAAGGAAGAATGTTGGAAGGAAGAAATATTTATGGACTAGTGTGTTTCAGTTCTAGTGTTTATAACTACTGTGAAGTCTTTAAAGATGCTGCCGGAGTGACAATAAAAAATAGTATGCATAATGGTAGCCTCCGGTCTTGTAATGAAATTCATATTCCTTCATGGAAAATACAATATGACATGTAACCACCATATGCCTAAACAAATGTAGACACAATGTCCATTCAAACAAAAACATTTGATTCGGCTTGGTAGTTTATAGCTCATGATATTTCAGATATAGGTGCTGAAATAATTGCAATATATTTCAGGTAGGAATTGCCTATTCTGCAACATAGAAGGTATTTGTTCATTTAATAAGATTACGTTCAGCATTCCTGCTTCCCAGGTGGCTTTTTTAAATGGGAGACCTTTCATGTCGAAATTTCGGCCCTATAAATAGCACCTTCTGAAATAACGGCACTTGACAAAATGAATATAACACATCACAAAGAGTATATTGAGTATTAAAACAAATTTGATACATAGCAGAATTAATATAACATGTACCAAAATAAATATGATGTATGGCTAAATGAGTATTCACCTCAGTGAATAATCTGAATAATGCATATGCTGAATCAAGTAGGACATACTCTGAAAAATAGATCAACCAAACTAAATTCAATACAACCCACGCAGAGAAGGCTATGGTGAAACCTGAAATTAATATGATACACATTAAAAAGAATATGAAGTGTGATTAAATGGCATGAGTGGAGAGCAATTAATTACAAGTGTTCCAATGTATGACTTGGTGAAATGTATATAAGCTCCACTGAAACTAATATGACACTTTAAAAATTAATATATTGATTTAAATATAAACCTCGTTGAAAATAATGATTTGCCATGAAATGAATATTGTATGCCTTCTGGTGAATATGACTTGTGTTTCAATGAGTGATGAATATTTAAGGCAGTATCACATGTATATAAAATAAAAATGACACAGGTGGAAAGATTATGACATTGTAATGAATGCAAGAAACGCTGAAATGAATATAAAATGCGTTCGGCTGACCTATGGTAGAAATAATGTGGCACGTGTTGCGATAATACGGCATGCATTTTGCTATGAAAATGAATGAAACTGTGAAATAAATAACAAGGTTGAAATTGTTTACACGTTGAAATGAAGGACTCCCTTTGAAATCATTAACGCATACTGTGATATGCCTAACATGAATTTGACATGCGTTGAAATCAGTGTAATATACATTGAGAAAATTATGAGAGACCTTTAAATGTACCTCACACATATTGGAATTAATATGACTCCCACTGATTTGACAGGGTGTAAAAATAAAAAGGCCCTCCTATAATTAATGTGATGTTAATTGAAAATGAATATGGATTGGCAGCAATATAACACATCCTAGAGTGATATGTAATGAAATAAATATGGCACATTGATTTACATACGTGGAACTATGACATGTTAAAATATGCTAGGCCTGATGGCTCAGTGTACTAATGCATACAGTGCAGATATCCGTGTTTGACCTCATGATCAAACATTTGAATCCTAGTGGACTTACTCAGCCTTTAGCGCTTCTGAGGTAAAAAAACTACCATGGGGTTGGGTAAAAATAGTCATCTCATATTCATCATCAAGGTGCTCATCGGGTGAATGTGCACTTTACAAATAAACTTGTTATGGTAAAAGGAATGACATCCATTGAAATGATTCTAAAGTGCTTTGAAAGGAATCTGACATACTTTGAAATTAATGACACCTGTTGAAATTAATCTTACCGACTTTAACATTAATGTCATGCATTGAAATGAATAGGACACCTTATGAGATAAAAATAGCATGTGTGGAAATGAGTAAAATGCATTGAAATATGTATAATGGGTTTGTTAAACCTGACAGCCTTAGGGTGGTCTCCATAGAGGAGTTGGCCTAACGGCTACTGCGGTCGACTTCACATCTGGGGAACCGGGTTCTTGTCTCGGCAAGGACGCCAGCATCCTGTGATTCGGGGCAAATCACTTTATCTCCCAGTGCTGAACAAAAATGAATGTGTCCTTATGTAAACACAACTGGTGCTGGTGTAAAGCGCTCTGATACCAAATATCTTCGGTTCAAGTTCGCGCTATATAAAACTCTGTGTAAAACTCTGTGTAACATGTTCCCTACCGCCTCCCCTTTTTCTGACCTTGTTTTTGCTGGTACTCGAACCCTGCTCACTTTACCACTGCTAACCAGTACTAAAGTGATTGTGCTCTCTCCCCCAAACATGGTAATATTGGTTCATGCCCAATTGGCCCATTCAAATTACTTATAAGTCCCTAGTAAAATGTACTGTACCCAGGGCCTGGAAATTAAAGGCTGCTAGTGGGTCTGCGGCACTGATTATGCCACCCACTTAAGTAGCCCTTTAAGCATGTTGCAGGCCTGCTATTGCAGAGCCCGTGTGTGCAGTTTACACTGTCATGTTGACCTGGAAAAGGAAACCTTTTGCCAGAAACAAACATTCCGTTTTTATACATATATGCCACCCCTAAGGTAGGCCTTGGAAAACCCAGAGGGCAGGGTGCACTGTATTCAAAAGGCAGGGTATGTACTTTTAAATATTCCAGGTCCTGGTATTGAAAGCACTTACATTTGTTTTTCACTACATCAAGGCTACTAGCTCCGATAGGATAACATTTGAATTACCTTATTACATTTTATAAGTGTAATTCCCAAATGGGACGATATCACTCGTTCAAGTTTGGTGTCTCTGGGATCTTAGTTTAAAATCTTAACTTCTGGTGTAGACAGGTTTTAAATTACAATTCTGAAAATGCCACATTTGGAAAGTTGGAATTTTCTTGCTTTAGCCATTTGGTCCCTTAAGTTGGTCTTTGATCTAATGCCTGGGTGTTGTTGGCAGTTGGGCTTTGTGTATTCCTATGTATTTGGATATGAAGCATGAGGAGTTTGAGACCTATAGATACAGGCAAAATGTGATGAATGTGCGAAAATAACTGGAGATATACAGGCGTAGAGACATTCAGTTTGGAAGGTTTCTGCCATGTACATGTAGAGTAAGGAGCTTTGGCATTTGAACTGTGTGGAAGCTTAGCACAGAGACATTCAGCTGGAGTAAAGGGAGATGCATGGATAAGCAATATTGAGGTGGTTTGGAACCAAATTCTCATACTGAGAGAAATATTTGGCACATGGACACTCAAACACAGGAGCCAGGTACATGGACATACAATGTAAAATGAATGGCTTGGAGCTCACCAACAAAGACAGTAAAATGCCAGAGCTCATTTACACAAGGTGTGAGGAACATGAGCAGGATTGGCCCGTGCAGGTAAGAGCGGTGGGGTGGAGGGAGGGGTAACTTGACAGATGACAACGAGGGATAAGTAATTAATTATTTATTTAATTTTCTCTCGTCCTCTGTTGAGTTCTCGCCCTACCGCTCTTACCTGCATGGGCCGCTCCTGAACTTGAGGTCCATGACACGATGAACTTGGTGCACTTGTACATGTATATTGAGCACCTTGGGGCTTACATATGTTCAAAGTGAGGAGTGTTAGGCTTGTAAATACACCGATGCAGAGCCTGAGTTTATGATGTACACTGCAAGGGTCTTCAGAGCTCGGGCCACAAGGACAGTGACACAGTGCAATACTTATACAGACAGTGAGGACCTTGGGCACATGAACAAACACCAAGGGTTTATGTTCTGCCTACCATCTTTCTGTGCGCCAAGATACACCTCCTGTGGTGATTTGTACGCTATATAAGCTAAATTAACATAACATGGGGCTTGGGGCGGGTGCACACTGGAAAAAAGTAGCATGTATACCTGGGTGGTCTGAGATTTTGCGTAGTGTACATGAATGCACAGCATGAAAGTCTTGAGGTATATCAATGTTTGTTGTGAGGAGGCTTGCAAAGTTAGGAATGGGGGGTTTATAGACCGACTGCGAAGACCAGGCACATGAGAATGCACCCTGAGAGCTTGACACTTGTAACACGAGAGGGTATGGGGCATTTACAGACAGTGCAAAGTTCAAGGCTGGCGGATTTGCGCAAGGGAGGAGTTTGAGGCGTATTGTGAAGCTGAGTGAGGAGCCGGAGGACATGGGCATGCAGTAGGAGCTTGGGATCTATAGACACATAGACATGCATATAATTATATTAATAACAGGGAAAGGGATGTTAAGGTTATGATACAATAATCTATCCTAATATATAAATGAGTACATAATTTCCACTCGAAATAGTGATATTATTCTGAACTAAGAAACCATAACAACCTCCTCCGCAGGCTATAACCTTTGGTGGTAGCCCCAGAACCCACAGAACACTCGATGTCCTTCTCCCAAGGGAGCAAAATGGTGTTTGATGAGCCCCGAATCCACAAGCCCATCCATGTGAATGAAGATTGCTCATTCTGTCTCCACAATGCTCTTGGAAGTTGTTGTACAAGTTTGTGAAACTTGTGCGCCATCATGTGTGACCTTTTTTTGCCAATTACATTCGTTCTGGCACAGCCAGATAGCCAACCATGGAGTCCCTGGAGGAAGAACAAGGTTTTCCAATCCATATGATTTACGAATCCCTTGATAAAGATTTCATAAATCGTTTCTTTTGCTAAAATTGCAGAACGTGTTTACATAAAGTATATTCTGTAAAAGATGTTGGGTCTAACCCTACCTACTGGACAGGTGTTGGCTTTGTTAAAGCTCCCTTTAAAGAAAAAGAGAGATGCAAAGACACCTCCCCTAAAGCACAGTATGGGGTTGGGATCTCACCTCGAAGGCTGGAGAATCTGGTCCTCAACAACAAATACTTTCGTCTTTCCACAGGAGCTGTAGTGTGCACGCGCTACATGCTCAATTTAATAGAAACAGATAAGGGATCGTGAGAATATTTAAGCATAGAGCGAGTATCCTTTTATTCTGCTTGCAGACCTGTCTACCTACTAAACAAGAAGTCCAAAATTACAAAAACATAACTTTCAAAAATAAATATGGGACAGGTTGGCGCGGGAATAGAAGAGCCACGGCATGTGGAAAATGAATTATGGGTGCAGTCTCATGAATTAAAATAGCACCTGCTCCATACTTTGCCTCTTCCAGCTACTTTAGAAGGGGCTTTTCCCATCTGAAATGTGCGATTATACTTACAACATGTCTGTGAAAATGTGTGATCTATAAAAAGATTTGGGTCTCCTCGGACTTGTAGCATCTGGCAGACTGTACTGACAGAGTGCAGAAGAATGCACTTCTTGAAGGCCTCTGGGACAAGTTCAAAAAGCATTATTGTGTCAGGGCGGCCTGAATACACTTCATTTCAGGGCTGGGTGTGTCACCACGATTCAGCTCAGATACAGTGTTCGATCACTGGGGCCTGTCGGGTGCTGAAGCAGTGCCTCTCGTCGTTGTTTTTTACACTAAGCAGCTGGGCGCTATCCCATTGAGTGTTCTATGTGTGTGGCAGTGACGTGTAATTCTAATGCCGCATGTGTGCGAAATCGAGAGATGCGTCGTGCCCCTGTGGATGGATGGCAGCAGGAAGCTGCCACCTCTGTGGCACTGGGGGCAGTGGCGCTGGGACTAGGAGTGCGACAGGTGCTGCGGCACCCCAGATATCCTTGCAAGAGTTCAGAAATACAATGGGCCACAATGAGGCCTGTTGCAGTGCGTTTCATTGTCTCAGTCTGTCAAGGGAAAAGGTTAATAATTACTTTTTTTAATTGATGACTCAGTTCCATATTTACATTTGTTTGTCTCAACTGACCTTTGTAATTTGCTGGGAACAGCAGCAGCAAATAGAGGATGTAGCCTTGTCAAAGGTTTAGTCAGAGTCTTAAAAATATTTACCAGCTGTTTTTGAAAAGTATACAAATTTTAAAATATACATCTACCATTGTAAACAGAAATGACGTACATTGCCTTTCAATTGCTAAAAGGTGATGTGAAGAAACATTTCTAGTTGGGTGAAAATAAGCTAAAATAAATGTATTTCCTTTGTGTGAAGCCCACAAGGCTAAACGGATGTGGATTTATTCTTTAGTTAGTCTTGTTTTCTGGTCTGTATAGTTTTCTCCATTTATAACCGACACAATTTCCGAACCACTAATGAATCCAATTCATAACATTATAGGCAGCTATGCTGTATTATTGCCAAACAAGGTTGATTTTACTGCGCTCCTGCAAATGGTGTTTCTTAGTTTTTCGACCTTTGAACAAGGTTAATTCACAAAGCCATTTATGAGTATTGGAATTAGTGCTCCAGTAGTACTAGGTCACATATTCACAAAGGCTTTTGTGAATAGGAGTACTACTCCACGCAATAATAGATGCTTTGTGAATTGGCCCCAAATGTCAAACTCCCAAATTGTAAACGTTCAAAGAGGGCATAATATTCCCATCTGTACTAACTGTATATGGATATTCCCTGAATATTTCCATTTTGGATGATTTGAGTGCAAGCACCACCATCTCTATAGAGTGCACCAATCCAAAAAGGTGTTTTAATGTAGTGAATAGAACTGCAAAAGTGCTGTATAAAAAGTGTTGTTAAAATAGAAAAGCAAGTTATTATTACATGACCAGAGTTGGCATAGGTAGTATAATTGTTTTTTCCCCCCTTTATAAGTATATGTGTTTTTATAATTGTTTACACGTTTTTTAAGTAGGCTCCCGGGCCCGAGGTTTTACATTCCAGGGGCCTCATTTATGAAAAGTGACGCATCGCTGCGTGAAAACAGTGATGCGTCACTTTTCACTGCGCTCTCTCTGCGACACTAACAATGCGTCATATTTGCAGTATGACGCATCATGTCACAAGGAGTTACAGATACGTCAGTATTTCTGACGTATCTGTAGGCGTAAAAGTAACACATTGCTGGAGTGTGTCACAAAAGTGACGCAACTCCAGCAGTGTGTACTTTCACATGGGCATGTCCCATGTTGTTAGTGCCTGCGTCAGTCTTACGCCTGCCATGAGGCAGGCGTAAGATTTTGACGCATTAGCATCCAAGAAATGGCACAGTGAAATCTTATTGATTTCACTGCGTCACTTCTATGACTCTTTATTGCGTCAAAACGCCCCCTTGCATACATTATACCTGGCGCCGGTATAATGTGTCGCAGGGGTTTACAAAGTGACGCATCTACCTAGATGCGTCACTTTGTAAATATGGTGCAACAAGGCACATTTTTTACGCTGCTGGTGCGTCACAAAAAGTGACGCACCAGCGGCGTAAAAGTGACGCAGGGGCTCATAAATAAGCCCCCAGAGTCCTTGCAGGACTGTCACGCGTGAAACATGATAAATAGATGCAAATACAGTTTATTGTGTTTGAAATCTAGATATTTGTTAGAAAGTATATGTAAGCATCTTTGCCACACAATGAAAGGTCGATGCGAAAAAAATTATGCCATGCAGTGGCGTAACGAAGCTTGAGGGTCCCCCCTGCAAAGTATATGGAGGGGCCCGCCTCCGGACTACTTTGGGAGCTCTCAGGCCAGGACATTGTGCTGAGGAGGCCATCTAGAGCTCGCCACCCCACCCCACACTGTGGGGTTGTGGAAGCCCTTGTTACGCCAATGATTGTATGCATTATTTGATAAATGCTGTATTCATGCATAATGAAGAAACACTGTGAGTTTGGATAACACATTGTTTTAAAAATGGGCATTGTATAATTACAAAGCATGCATTAATGATTTTAAATGGTTACCATACACATGCTTCAGTAGGAAATGGTTCAGAGAGTATCTTCTGTCAGCAGAATAACAAGTGCTTTCAGATAGTTGTGTCGTTATAGCGCTATTGCTGCTACAAGTTTATTGTTTACAGAATGAAGGGCGCCACCCCACCTAGGGGGCGTGGGCCGTTAGTGGCAACAAAGGGCCAGACAGTGTAGGGATCCCTTCTGGGTCGTGTGACACGGAAGGGGATACCAACCCTTAGACCGGAAGTGCGTCAGGAAAAGGCAGGCTGACCCCGAAGGTAATTAACACTGGCGCGAGGTTTGAAAAGGCAATGAGGCAGCAGCCGCGCCCTCTTTTGTCCACTCTCCTGCTCGAGGTCGGAGGTCGCATCGGAAGTTCCAGCTCGGACCGCGTGCGGCATCGGCGGACGTGGAGAACGTTCAGGCGACTCTAGGGCAGGTGAGCGGGCCTCACAGTCTGCATTTTGGGGGGAGGAAGATATTTTCGTGCGATTGTGGGCATATGGTTTCCACAGGAAGGATCGTCCAAGGGGGCGCCGCGTGCGAGTGCTGGTGTGCGTGGCAAGCATAAGGGTGGTCGCAGCGATCAGGGGGTTGGTCTCGAGCGGTGCGAGTCGCGCGATGGTGCTGTGTATCATGGGCATGTATTAGCAACGCATGGTGCGGTGCAAGGCAGTTACGGTTTGCCTGCAGTAGTTACCTGGCCGAGAATGTTTATCACATGGAAGTAGGGCACTCTCGGGCCGTAAGTATGATTCTTACTGGATCGCTGGTAGTATGGAGCAACGTTTTTTATGCCTGAGCCCGTAATTTGAGTCGAAGGATAGTTGCAACGTACTCGCCGTTAAGGACGAAGTCTGGGGGCTGAGCATGCGCACAGGAATGATCCCGGTTGATTGTGAGCGTTTTTTAGAGCTCGAGCACATGTATAAATATCAGCGATTGTTATACAGTAAGGAACGAGGGGGCTAGATTGGCCCTTAAACATGTTTACGGTAAAACAAGAATAGAACCAGCGCAAAAGTGCTAGAGAAATGTGGGGCAGTCACGGGGTTAGCTTGCGAGCACTATCAGTCATTTATTTAAACAAATGAGAATCGGACAAAGTTTGATTAGTGAAGGAGGTGCAAGCGCGCAGGTCTGGGACCAAAGGGTACAAGGGGGGCTAATGATTTAAAAGCGCATGGTACAATGGGCAAAGAGGTTGCATGTTCCATATTACAATTGGGCATTTAAAGTGGGAAGGACTAACTTTTTTTCTGTTTTATTAGGTGCAGAATGCCACCAAGACGGGCAAAGAAGGGCAAGGGGGCACAGGCTAAAAGAGATGATTATCTGGCCTTGACAGAGCTGCTGGAGTTCACGAAGGAGAAAGGAGTCGATTGGGCACTAAAGACATTAAAGGAAGAGGCAGGAACGGATGCTCAGGAGGAAACAGTGCGGGGCAAGCGAGCTCGGCGTACACCGGAAAGATTTAAAGAGGCATCAAGGGAAAAGCGTCCCAGAGCGGGGGATTTTCAGGCAGCATCCTCAGGTGAGAAAGGGGTGCTTGAGACAACAGACTTAGTTTTGAACACAGTTCAAGAAAGAAATGTCTCACCGACTGGTGCAAGTGGGGGAACAAACGCACAAAATAATGTTTCGCCGGTGGGGGTGCCACCCATCTCAAATGCGGAAATGCCTGGGATGCAGATAGCCGCGCCTCTAGTGGTCGCACATCCAGGCAGCGGCATAGCTCAGGTGTGGGTTCAGTTTGGGGGGTTAGCACAACCCCCAGGTGTAGTGGCAGCAACATCACACGGACAGGCACTTAATAATGGCCCAGCTAGTGCAATGGTGCCCGCAGCGGCTTACCCTGGGTTTTTAGGGCCAGTAGTTATGGGGCAATCCCCAAGCGTAGTAACGGCGACGACACAAGGGAAAACGCTCAGCAATAGCGCAACAGTTGCAGGGGCATCAGGTAATTCTGTTCACGGGTCAGCGGGGCCTGGGGCAGCCTACATTAGCATACAGCCCACTGATTTACGGGTCCACGTCCATGGCGCTATCGCCCTCAGCGGGGATCACATGGCATGTGCCCTTGGAAACCAAGAAGAAGATCTTGAAAGGAGAGTATATAGATGTATTTGATCTCATAAATGCCGGGGTGGTCCCGGGTAAAGCCAGGGTAGGTAAGGAGGGGGAGTACAAACAGAAGAAGGTATGGGTGGACTGGTCAATCAAAAACTGGATAACGGGATTCGCTATCTATGCGGCTATCATGGCAGAGAGGTACTCCGTGGTGGCCCCCCAATTAATTAGTTATATATCCATGATTCATGGGGCGGCGTCTGAGTTCCCAGGGTCAGGATGGCTGCAATATGACACCAAGTTTAGACAAATGAAGGCAGTACACCCCGAGATAGCATGGGTCCAACGCGAAATTAATGTATGACATGCTGTATTTTGGGCTCTGCAGGACTAGTGATCCTTTCCATTTTTGATTGTTAGTATAAACCTAGGAGACTGAAAGGATCAACACTCTACCTCCCCCCGCTTTCTTGATTTTTTGTGAATCAGCAGCATGCAGCTGTGGTTGATTTTTCAATTAATTATTGTGTTGAATAACTTAACCATCAACACTAAGAGACTCGCGATATATCCATTATGGCGGGAATCTTCGGATTAAGCTACACTTCCGATGACATCGATGAGATACTTTCCAGACCCCCACTGCTTGCAGAAGGCGACCTCAATCAAAATCTATACTCCACTACGGAATGGGACGAACTCAGTGACGCCAAGAAAGAACAAGTCAAGACAGCTGTACATGGAATAATCATGACAGAATATCTTAGTCAACGCAGCACCTAGAGGACTATGGGTAACCAATGCCCCCAGGATCTTTCTCAAAGACCTGGCCTTCAGAAAAGATTGGTCAGCGATTTCCTGGAAATGCACACGGGATTACTTAGTGCTGATAATAAAAACGGCAACCAGATTAACTGACGAACTCACAGTAAAGATTGAGATACTAGAGACAAAATTAAACAATACAGTCAACATCACCATTTACAAAACAAGATTGGATGAAATTAATAAAGAAATGAAGGATAACCAAGAATATTTAACACAAACCAAACTACTAAAATTAGCCAAAGAATTGAAAAGATTCTCTTTGGAGAAAATACACCCTTACAGCAGCAAGGATTTCAAAACTAATGACAATGCCTCTAACTATGATTCGAGCAGCGTCTCGTCAAACGACAGTTCGGGTCAAAGTGGTGACGACCAGGGTAGAAACAACTATCAGAACAGAAGAGGAAACAGAAGAGGACGGAGAAACTGGCGCCCACCCTTCTTCCAGCATAACCAACAAGGGATGCCCTACCTTCCTTTTAATCCACATTTCCAAGGATGGCCCAATCCATTCTTCCAGATGCCGAATCAACAGCTACAACAACAATCAGCTCAACAATACCAACACGTACTTCCTTTTTTAGGGAATGGCCAAGCCAACCAACGACAGAGAAAAGGAGGGGTGACCTGGTCAGACCAGACAAGGCAACATCAGACAAGGAGCGTGACCAAAGCAAAACCAGGACCGGGGTCGACAACCTAATAGTGAACCTAACTGATACGATCCTAACACCAGAACAAGTACAAGTCCTTAATAAAGGACTAGGTTACGTCCATACCCCTAGAGTAGACATTTTCAAAACCAAATGTGAACTCGCCAATTTTTGTCGAACCCTGAAACTTAAAGCTTTTTTCAAAGATCAACTAATACCAACTCCTGAGGGAGATACCACTCTAAGGAACAAGTCTACCTTCTGCCCCCTCAATTCACAAATACCAATTGAAATCTGTGCTTTTGAACAAGCTATCATGAAAGAAGTGAATGAGATCAATTCAAAAAAACCCTTCCAAAACATTACCAAAAAAGAACAACAAGCTTTGACAGAACTCAAAAACAATGGTGAAATTGTAATTAAACAGGCCGACAAAGGCGGAGGCATTGTCCTACTCACAAAATCAGGTTATGACAAGCAATGCTTAGATCTCCTCAGCGATGATAAATTCTACGCAGTCATAACCCTGGATCCAACTCCAAGGCTACAAAGGACAATATCAATGATGGTTGAAGAGGCAGAAGCCAACAATTGGCTATCAAAAAAAGAGGCCGAATACCTTGAGACAAAATCGCCGAGAATTCCATACTTTTACTCTTTGCCGAAAACTCACAAGGTGAGGATACCCCCACCAGGAAGACCAATAGTATCGGGCATCAACTCTGTCCTAGAACCACTGTCGCAATTTTCAGACCAATATTTGCGACCATTGGTCCAACAAACACCGACCTACCCAAAGGACATACAAGACCTACTAGTGAGACTGAAGGGCTTCACGTACTCAGAAAACACCATGCTCCTAGTGGGTCTTGATGTCGAAAGCCTGTATACCAGCCTGCCCCAACAGAAAACAATGGAAACTTTGGAAACCATCCTATTCAGTACGACTTGGCCCCATAAAACTCCAAGACACTTCGTCCTTGAGTGTTGCAGACTAGCACTGATGGCAAACTTTTTCCAGTACAAGGATAAACTGTACCTCCAACGCCACGGGACCTCGATGGGCAGTACCTTCGCCCCTAGCGTAGCGGGTCTTTATGTGAGCACTTTTGAGAGCACCTTTGTACAGACCCTGGACAACCCTTTCCATCGATATATACTCTTTTGGAAGAGATACATCGATGACATTCTGATGATATGGAATGGAGACGAAAACACTCTCAAAGAATTCCACTGCTGGCTCAATTCCCGTGACGACTGTCTAAAGTTCACCTACACAGCAAACAACCGATCTTTAGACTTTTTAGATATCACAATTTTTGCAGAAGAGAATACCTTACACACAAGAACTTATTTCAAACCCACTGCCAAAAACAGTTTGTTATCCTACAACAGCTTTCATCCGCGTCCCCTGAGAGATAATCTTCTGTATAGTCAGTTCCTCCGGTTGAGACGGAACTGCAGTGAGGTAACTGATTATAAATCACAAGCGGACGATCTATGCCAAAAATTAACAGCACGTGACTCCCCGACAAAAGTAATAAACCAATGCAAAAAGAGAGCACGAAAGCAGGCACGAGAATCATTGTTGGAGACACATCAGAAACCACTGGAGGACAGATTGACGTGTGTCACCACCTACAGCCCCGTGTCCAATCAAGTCAAAAAGATAATAAATAAAAATTGGAGAATATTGACATCCAATACCTTACAATGGACTAAACCAAGATTCGCCAATAAAAGGAGTAGAAACTTGAAAGATCTACTTGTGCACACACGACCACCACCGAAAAAAAGGAAAGAGAATCCAGGACTATGGGACAATCGACCAGTAACAGGACACTATCCCTGTGGTACGTGCGTTGCCTGTGAAACAACAAAACCTACAAAAGAACTCCAATTGCTGCCTAACTTTAAGTGGAGATTGAAATGCCACACCAACTGTAACACCAGTCACATCATGTATATGATAACTTGCCCCTGTGCACTGAAATACATTGGAATGACGTGTCGCAAAGCAAAAATAAGAAAGGGTGGACACCGCAGCAACATAAACTGCAAAAAGATGACGACTAAAATGTCAATCCACTATATTGAATCCGGACACACAGCATCTGACCTCAACTGGGTTATCCTCGAAACTTTAGAGACAGTGGACACCAATGCTGCCACTATCCTCTTTGAAAAAGAACAGAGTTGGGTACATAGATTAAAAACAGATACCCAAGGTCTGAACGATAACGTCCCTTGGCTGAGTTTCAGCAAATAAATGGGCATTCTACTATATTCTCTACCTCCTCTACTGTGCCTAGTACATAAGTGGCTTAAAAACATACCAGCATGAGTAATACTTAATGCAGACATTTGAAGATGACTGTCGATTTATTGATAATACCGACATCTCTACAGACTAGCTGTCACTTAGCCTACCTCACAATACAGTCTGTATTCCACCCACGAAGTCGCCATGTAGGATTACTGTGCTCATAATGCTAATATCCCTTTAATTCATTTTTACGGGACAATTCACAATTGACAAGTCACTCGGTGTATTTTTTAACCATAATTAATTACACTCCGAGAAACCACGTCAAGTCTGTTTTCATACACCGAAAAAAACTACAATACCATAGTCTGTCTTCGACTTTATCGAATACACGGCACAAGATCCTCTTAAAAAAGCCCCCGGAAGCCAACCAGAATGACTTCCGGTTGGCTGAAGGCAGCGACAGCACTGGCTGTTAGCTACGGTAGCGAGGCAAATTGGTATGGAATCACGCCGAATTCGAAACCGGAAAACAGCAAGTATAGTATTTTCTGACTTGGTATTTAAACCTGCCTATTTTCCAACAGCCATCCGCACCCCAGCGCCTCCCAACTGATGCCGCAATGCGCTATTTAGCATGAGGTGTGTTCCTTTACGAAGCGAGCTTCTTTCGCTCGAATCACCAAAGCTAAAGCCCTAAGCATGTAAACACCACGAGCGCCAGTTAATCCGCCTCCCCAACCCCCCCCATCGCCCCCCCATGTTAGAGCTCCAATTGCAATATGAGTGGCCATCATTATTCCACATATGACAACCGGACCATAGCTTAATCAATATAGGCTATAAGAGAGGTGGCTTCACGCATGCTCACATTGCATGTCTATGTTAAAACACTTATAGTCATTTTGTGAGAATATAGAACCACAAACATTATCAATGATTTAAATATGAGAGATGACACCATGCTTGCTCACCCTGCATGTCTATGTTTTAACACCATCATATAGATAAACAATCTCATATCCACTTATAAAGTGCGAGAAACGCCTGGCACGTTGAGAGAGAGATACCACACGGTAGTGAATTAAGTACACAGTTTGACTAGTCCATTTTGACACACCCGAGAATGTAGAGGCATGAGGATGAAAGGTGCGTAGCCTTAGCAACAGTGTATATAAGAAAGTATTGCCATTTTTTAGTTGTTTTACCAGAAAAAGTATTTCTGGCTTAGTACAATTGTACATATTTGTTTCCCATTCGTGTTCCCCCTCCCCCCTTGTCTATATGTCAGTTTTGTGCGTATTTTTATCTTTACAGGTACCAAGTGACCTCGCACCAAGGAACAGGTTAATAATATTCCTTTCCTTACACACTTCCACTCACCGGTCCTGATGAATGCCCACAGACCGCCTCACGGCTACTAGGGCAGAAACATGTCGACCTCTCCCCCCATTTTTTTGCACTGAATAATTGCGTTTGAACTTCCTAACATCAATCCAATAAACACACTTACCTTTTATATTAGAGCTCATTGAAGCTACTCGAATCCAGACCAATTAAAATAAACAATCTGGCTGTACGGGTATTTTAACTATATACCTCACCTTTCTCACTCACCAACCACTTCCACGATCACTACTGTCACAACCCAAGAAAGAACCTCCTGGTGGAGGGTGCATTTTACAAAAAATAACCCAATGATTATGCACTTACGTGTACTTTAAAAAGCGGGTACCCAGTATATACCGCCACAAGATCAGAACAATAGAACAGCGAAAAGACACGTGCATGAGGGTTAACATTTGGGAGACACCCTGTACATCCTGGACACTTGGGTTCTGCAGGACTAGTGATCCTTTCCATTTTTGATTGTTAGTATAAACCTAGGAGACTGAAAGGATCAACACTCTACCTCCCCCCCTTTCTTGATTTTTTATGCTATATTTTATTCAACGGGGCCCGTGAATAAGACTAGTTACCCCACTCCCAATCAGTCCTTTCGGGGTGACAGGGGGGCAGGAGATAAGAAACTGGCCTGCTGGCAGTATAATAAGAATGAGTGCACCAGGGGTGCAGCATGCAGATACAAGCACTGTTGCTCTTTTTGTGGGGGACCATCCCACCCAGAAATCAGATGTTTCAAAAAGTCGGGGAGGCCAAAAGAGCTGCCGGCCCATACTGCGGCCAAAGGACGGCCTCCTCAAGCACCCTAGAGACTTGCCAACACCCATTAAGATACACGTGCTGACATACCTCCTTAGCAAGTATGACAAATTGCAAGATGCCCAGTTTTTACACAATGGCTTTATGTTCGGTTTCCGCATCCCATCCTCAGCTACCCCATCCAATGCTCCCCCGCGCAACCAAAGCTCAGTGCTTCAGAACATGGAGGTGGCAGAGCAAAAAATCATGAGAGAAGTCGCCTTGGGGAGCGTGGCGGGTCCCTTCAAACAGTTGCCAAAGCCTGCCTGGTATGCTCACCACTAGGGTTAGTACCGAAAAAAGAGAAAGGGAATTTCCGTCTGATTCACAATTTGTCAAGCCCTCCAGGTTTATCTGTCAATGACAAGCTTATCCCAGATTTATGCACAGTGCGGTATCCAACATTTGACACCGCAATCCAGAAGTTACAGGCGAGGGAGCCTTAATGGCTGAGTCAGAATTTGAAGCAGCCTTTCAACTCTTGCCAGTACACCCCGAGGATACCAAGTTCTTGGGTTTTACCTTCAAAGGAGAGTATTTCATTGACCTTTGCATGCCCATGGGCTGTTCAATCGCGTGCGCAGTATTTGAGACTTTCGCCAGGTTCCTGGACTGGGAAGTGCAACAATTCTTAACAACAGCTGCATCACATGAGGTGGTACACTACCTAGATGATGTTCTGTTCTTGGGGCCCCAGGGATCGCAGTCATGCAAGAAGGCCCTGCTGGGCTTCCAGCACCTGGCAAAAGCACTGGGCGTGCCATTGTCCGCAGAGAAGACGGAGGGGCCAACTACTTGCTTAACATTTCTAGGCATCGAAATAGACACTAGAGAAGGGGTATGTAGGCTCCCTCAGTCGAAGGTGACTGCGTTCAAGGCAGCCATCAACGCCTATTTGGGGACCCGGAAGGTGACGCTGCACCAATTACAGGTTCTGGTGGGACAGTTGAACTTCGCCTTGAGAGTCATACCAATGGGCAGGACCTTCTCTAGGAGTATTGCAAGGGCAATGTCAGGGCTTTGCGCCAAAAACCATTGCACTAGATTGTCAGCAGAGGTAAGGAATGACTTGGCTATTTGGAGAGACTTCTTGGAAAACTTTAATGGGTCTGTAATATGGCAAATGCCGAGTAGCTTCAATGCTGAGTTGGAATTGTACATGGATGCTGCAGGCAGCGTAGGTTTCGGGGCAGTGTTAGGACACAAGTGGTTCATGCAGCACTAGCCGGAGGAATGGGCGCGGCACAGACTCACACAGAATATCACCTTTTCAGAACTGTTTCCAATCATTGTGGCTCTGCATTTGAAGGGGGACACTCTGGCAAATAGACATATTGTATTCTGGTCTGACAGCATGTCTGTAGTTATGGCAATCAATAATCAGAGAGCGAAATGCACCTGGTACCGCACCTGTTGAAGGAGCTCGTGTTGCAATGTTTACGGCGCAATGTATTTTTTACTGCTAGGCATGTACCCGGGGTGGACAACTTAGCTGCTGACGCTTTGTCCCGTTTTAAGTTGGCAGAGTTCCGCACCCACTGGCCGCAAGCAGACAGAGAGATGACGAACTTCCCGGCGGGGCTATGGAAGCTTGGTGCCCCACAGCCCCTGAATTGATAACAGCGTCACTGGCCCCCAAGACTAAGTGTATGTATGAGAGGTCGTGGCAGATATATCAGGATTGCTTAAAAAGGGCTGAGATAGTTGAGGTGTTCTCACCGGGGAGTGTCTTGGAGTTTATAGTACATCAGAAATCTAGCGGGAAGTCAGTAGCAATGATGAAAAGACAACTGTCGGCAATAGCACTCTATGCCGGGTTAGGGGGTGTGGTAGACTTAACAAAGGACCCAAGGGTGAGGAGAGCTATGAAGGGTTGGGAGCAATTAACGCCAGGGGTAAAGGACAGTAGAAGACCCATAGATGTAAGCAGGTTAGTGAATATCCTGGAGATACTGCCCAAGATCTGTTTTTCACCATACGAGACTCAATTATTCAGAGTAGCATATGCATTAGCCTTCTTTGGGGCATTCAGGATTTCAGAATTGCTTCCGACCTCTAAGGCAGACAGGGAAGGGGGCATACAGTGCGAGGATTTAATTCTGTCAGAGGAAGTCCTGCAGGTCAGGGTCCAGAGATCAAAGACAGACCCATTGGGTAAAGGGGTATGGTCCCAGTTAGGTGCAGTCGCGGGGGTGACATATTGCTCGGTAAGCCTGGCAAGGGAGTTTCTACAAATCAGGCCGCAGGGAGGTGACAACAGAGTACTACTGCATAGCGATGGTAAGCCCCTCACTAGATTTCAGTTTACCAGGGTCTGCAAGCTTGCTCTGATAAAGCTGAGAGTAGACTCAACTGATTTCACATCCCATTCATCCCGCATCCGGGCAGCCACAACAGCGGCGGGCTTAGGCCTCTCGCAGGAAACAATTAAGAGGTTAGGTCGTTGGAAGTCAAAATGTTATGAACGTTATGTTCGACCGCAGTTAATTTGAATCTGTCAGTGTGCTGCCCCTGTCTTCCACCGTCCCGCATTGATTGTTTTTTCATCTTCAATTGCTCTAGGTACCACGTCTCAGAGGCCCCAAATATGCTGGTGTGGCCACTCTTTTATTCGCAGGGCGGAGCTTGCCTTCAGGAACTCACGCGAGGAGAGAATGCAGGAGGCAAAGGGATTTCACCGCCATTGGGTGGGAATAGGCGCACAACATTTAGCTGAAGTACCTAGCGATTTGAGGGGGGCCATGTCCAGAGTCATGCCTACACCTGATCTAATAGTGATACATTCAGGAGGCAACAATATGATCCCGGCTGGGAGGAGGGGCGTAAAAGAGGCCTTGTTCTCAGTTCTGGCAGCGGTCAGGAATATGTTACCCAACATGATATTGCTATGGTCTGAAGTTATACCACGGCAAATATGGGTGCGGGGAGCGCCTCCGAAGGCAGTGAATAAGTCAGTGAGGAGATTGAATCAGTCAGTGGCAGAGATACTAAAGAAATCAAGCATCCGGACCATAAGGCACAAGTTGATACAAACATCAAGGCTAGAACTGTATGCTGCGGATGGAGTACATCTGTCCAAGGCGGGTAGTGAATTGTTCTTACAGACAGTGTTAGGAGGCATCACGGAAGTGTTCGATTGCGGGGCGGGAGGTCGAGTCCGCCAGTGAGCACCTCGCCCTGTGGCGGGGTCCTGGGCAAGAGGAATGACAGGGACTCCTTTGGTCGGCGCCATTTTTGGACCCAGAACAGGTCTTGAAATCTATCAGGGGCTCCGGGCTGGCGAGAGATGGGGCTGACCTGCTGGTGGCTCTGGATTCTCTAGCTCTACCCAGGGAGCCGTTGTTTGTCACAAGTGGTGGCAGATTATTTACCTGCGGCTCTGTTGACCGGAGGGCAGTCAGCCTAAGGAGAGCAGGCTATCTTGGTTGTGGCCTGCTGGCACAGCCCGAATGTCAAGCAAAAAGGACCCTTGGAGAACCGGTTGTAAATACAATGATAATGTATAATTTTGAGATTTATTTGGAGTGCTGTGGTGTTTCTAAGCAAAGTATTTTGAAAGATGTTCACAATAAATAAGAGAGGCCGATGGAGTAATTGGCCAGAAATGTAATTTAATAAATGCTTACACTGTGAAGACCAAAGCTGACTCAGGTGTCTCTATGAGAGGGTGGAGAATGGCGGTGGGGGACAAGTGCACTTTGTATGCCATCTATGAAGGGCGCCACCCCACCAGGGGGCGTGGCGCCGTTAGTGGCAACAAAGGGCCAGACAGTGTAGGGATCCCTTCCGGGTCGTGTGACCCGGAAGGGGATACCAGCCTTAGACCGGAAGTGCGTCAGGAAAAGGCAGCCTGACCCTGGAGGTAATTAACACTGGCGCGAGGTTTGAAAAGGCAGTGAGGCAGCAGCCACACCCTCTTTTGTCCACTCTCCTGCTCGAGGTCGGAGGTCGCATCGGAAGTTACCCACCCACCCATCCCTGAAGATAAGGTTTTAGCGTTAGGCGGGGTCCTGGACAAGAGGAATGACAGGGACTCCTTTGGTCGGTGTCATTTTTGGCCCCAGAACAGGTCTTGAATTCTATCGGGGGCTCCGGGCTGGTGAGAGATGGGGCCGACTTGCTGGTGGCTCTGGATTCTCTAGGTCTACCCAGGAAGCCGTCGGTTGTCACAAGTGGTGGCAGAATATTTACCTGCGGCTCTGTTGACCGGAGGCCGGTCAGCCTAAGGAGAGCAGACTATCTTGGTTGTGGCCTGCTGGCACAGCCCGAAGGTCAAGCAAAATGGACCCTTAGAGAACCGGTTGTAAATACAATGATAATGTATAATTTTGAGATTTATTTGGAGTGCTGTGGTGTTTCTAAGCAAAATATTTTAAAAGAGGTTCACAATAAATAAGAGAGGCCGATGGAGTAATTGGCCAGAAATGTAATTTAATAAATGCTTACACTGTGAAGCCCAAAGCTGACTCAGGTGTCCCTATGAGAGGGTGGAGAATGGCGGTGGGGGACAAGTGCACTTTGTATGCCATCTATTAAATAACTCACTGAGCCATACAAGGTTTACTAAGCAGGTTTAAAGCATCCTAAGAGGGGTGGGATTGCTGGAAAGGGGCTTCTTGAGCACAAAGGTCAGTGCTGCAGTCGGTAGTAGAATTGTGTACTGTTTCCATTGTTAAGCAGTGGACTGCACAGGCATTTCGAGTTGTAGGGTAATGCTGGCAGACAGCAAGCAGATGATTGCGAAAGGTGGATTCCATTAGACCTAAGACTCTTCACTCCTGTTTTAATTCCTAGTAGACCAGCTGGCACTGCAGGTTTACTTCCAAACCACTAAAAAATAACTCTCCTTGGAGCCTAGCTCTGGCTCCTAACAAGTGGTAGTGGACTTTCACTATACACATTCGTACACATTTTGAGCCACATCAGAATCTGGCCAACCACTGTCCACACTGCAGCCTATGATCACCTCGCCGACCTCCACCCACAGTGACAAATGTCTAAACAGCCTGAAACGTAACCAAATACCAATATCAGCAAATCATTTTGGCTCGGTGAGCCGATAGGGGCCCCCTGAGTCTGAGAGCACCACAGAACCTTACAAACTGTAGTAACCACCAGCAGCAGCTCATCCACAATCGCGGAGGAGCATTGCCGCACTGCCTGGATCAGAGCCAGCAAATGAAAAATAAAACCATGTTCTAGCATCATTTTATTTTTCATTTGCCGGCTCTGAACCAGCGTTGTAGAGAGAGGCAATTTTATCGCAAGAAACAGTGGTTCTCGTGGAGACAATAGTATGTAATACAACTAACGGACAAGGTGCACAATGACAATGTACATGGGTAGCGTGGATATCAGACAAGAAGTAGCCAAGTACACTGTAGTAGCTTATTTTTTGTTTATAGTAAATATGTAGACAAATTACAAATATGAACAACAAATGTTGCTTAGTGTCCCCAGTGCAAAAATTGAGTCATATACAAAGGAAGTCGAGTGACATGTAGTGAACAGCTGGGCTGGAGAAACCCCACAGACTCCCTGGTCGGAGCGCAGCATTTTTATAGCCTGCTCAGGCCAATCCTGAGCTGCTCTGCATCAAGGTGACTGGATGGCAGTCTGTCCCAGGGACTGCCGGGACCAGGAAGAGAAGAGGAAGTGCACCACGATGCAGGAGGTGGTTGGCGGTTTCAGGGAAGTTATTTAAAAAAAAAATATATATATATTATTGCTTACACCCTCCTGCGCTCACCTTCCGCCATGAATCTCCTCCTCTGCGCTCCCCCTCCCTCTGTGCTCCCTCTCCCTCTGTGCTCTCCTTCCCTCCATGCACACCTTCCCTCATTCTCCCCAGCTGCCCCACCATCCTTTGTTTGTGGCGGCCACCACTGGCAACCGCTATTCACATAATAAAGGTTGCGGGGGGGGGGTTGAGTGGGCAGAAAGGGTATAGCCAGACAGGAGGTGAAAGGTAGAATTGGTTTGTGGGGTTTATTTTACTTCATGCTTGGCTGTACATGGTGACAAAATGCTGCTTCAGTGGCCACTTAATGTACGTGTGGGATCTTGTGTTTGAATCCCAGAAACCTCTGGCAGACAGCTTCAACATGTGATCCTTGTTGTTTATTTGTTTAAGTCTAAATTTAGCTCCGGGTGACTAAAGGGCAGATGCAGCTTTGAGGCCACCTCCAGAGATGCCGGCCCTGCTGACCACTAGAGACCCGGAAAGTGGTAGTAGGAGAGGCCTGTGGGGGAGGGAGGGTAGACTGAAATAAGCAGCCACAAGTGGTGAATCACTCTCGCTGCATACTGCAAAGCAGGGGTCACAAGGGTGTCTGCTTTTCATGCTGATTCATAAAAACAAAACTTTGTGGTGCTAGCATGCAAGTGGGCTCACCTATGTTACTTTTCTGTGTTGAAATCTGAAATACAGCCTGCTAGCCAGATTGTCTTTGGCATGCGTTTTTTGGATCTTTCAGCCAGATTCATCATTGAAAATTGCGCTCGCAAAGGGCCAGATTCTGAGAATCTGGCCCTTTGCGAGCGCAATTTTTGCATTTGGGATTCATCATCCCAAATGCAATAATTGCTAATAGCAAAATCGCTAAATTGCGAGGAATTGCATTTAAGGAATCTCTATTTGAGATTCCTTAAATGCAATTCATTAACCATTTTTATTTGCGAATTCGCAATTTTTGGCTGCGAAGTCTGACTTCGTGGTAAATAGCGAAAACTTAGAAAAATGCAATTTAGTGCATTTTTCTAAGTTGTATGTTACACACACACATGTCCTTGGGACATGTGTGTGTGCAACATCAGTCTACATTTTCATTTCAGGGGTGCTACAGGGTGTCCTTTGGACACCCCTGGCACCCTTGAAATCGCATCCTTATTTGCGATTAGCAAATTGCTAATCGCAAATAAGGAATAACTTCCCATTCATTCCTATGGGCCTATGGGGAGTTATTCCTTATTTGCGATTAACAATTTGCTAATTGCAAATAAGGAAGCTGTAGGAATCACAATTTATTTTGCGATTCCTACATGAATCCCGTTTTGCAAGTCCTTAATAGCGATTCCTTAATAATTGCTATTAAGGACTTGCAAGACGGGACAATGATGAATCTGGCTGTTTATCCTTTAAGTAGCGACGTAACAAAAATAAGAACCAAACATATCCAGTATTCGAAACAGGAAACCTACCTTGGCCAGAACATATCCTAGTACGATATTGGCAGCTGAGGTGGCCACTGTAGCCAGTGATCTGCCTTTGACACAAGACAAACCAGTAAAAGCCATGAACGAGGGCACGCAGGTGAGGAAAGATGACTACCTAAATGACAGTGTCCCTGAAGCGGGCGCCGTCCTGATAAAATAAAAGCTGCGGATCCTCCAAATTATGCGAAGGAACTTTTTTTGTGTAATTCAAACATTGCATATGTATAACATGCATATGTACGAGGTATGCGTGTCTATAGAGGCCTATGTTGTGGAGCTTTACCTGGGGCCGCCCCGTACTTTGATGCTGTAGTGAGACGCCCCTACTGCCACTGAATGCATTGGGCCAACTGCTGGGCTAGCCTGCTCGTATGTTGCAGCGGCTGGCTGAGTGGTGGCGAATCCAAGATTTGGGTGTAGGCGGCCAGCAATAGCGTTGTGGGAGGGCCACACTCCTGGCTCCCCATGGCCATGCCTTTCCATATCTCGCTGCGCCCCCGGCTGCCCTCCGTCACTCTGTAACCCTTTTTTATAGCAAAGGGAGCACTCCCAATTAGAAATGGGACCAGCTATGAGAAGCTGTGATCCATGGGAAAATGATGAGGCTGCTTCCCAATGGGTTTTGGAGTTGGTGACAGGCGGATGGCATCAGATTGTGGGAGAGGGCGGTGGTCTCTGCTCTGTGCATGCATGTAATTTAAAGAAGTTTGTATGTCCCTGCTCATTGGGCAAAATATATCTGAGGGGGCCGTGCCTGTGAAACGGAAGGCGTGTGTGCTGATCCAACAAAAGCCTGGTGGGAAATAAGCAATTTTTAACAAGCAGAATACATGAACCAAAGGAAACCGAAAAAGAAGTGCAAATAAACATATTGAAATAGACATAAGAGAAATAATACACATCAACAGTAAAGTGGAGTAGTGCTTGATAGAGTAGAGTGTTGTAAAGTGGCATAGAGTGAAGTAGAGTGTTGTAAAGTGGCATAGAGTGAAGTAGAGGGTTGCACACTGGAGTGGCATAGGTTAGATGGGCATAGAGTGGAGTTGGATGTTGTAGAGTGGAATAACTTGCTGTGCAGTGTCATAGAGTGGTGTGTTATAGAGTGGCTTGTCTTAGAGTGGAGTGGCATGGAGTGGAGTGCCCTAGAGTTAAGTGGCATGTCGTAGAGTGAGATGGCATGTTGTAGAGTTTAGTGACATATTGTACAGTAGAGTGTCATGGAGTGTCTTTTGTCAGATGTATTTTTTATTTCAATAGTTATCGTCATACTTTCTAGATAATTTCGAGGTTATACAGCGGTACTCTGTAAACTTTTTTAAGATTACAGAAAACAATACCTATATAGACATTAGTAAAGTGCCTCATTTTTTCCTATGGATTACAAAAACAGTAATAAGCTATATTTCACGTTCAAACCCAGAGCAAACACAAAGTGTGGTCTCAACAATATGGCTGCCTTTTGATTGTTTGAGGGTGTTCATTAACCAATAATATTGTGTTTTGTAATCAGTATGTGTCACTTTATACCACGGCCTCGTATTACAATCTGAAATGGCTACCACTTTTTAAACTGCAAGGAGAAATAAATACACTGTCCTTCTTTCTTCATGAAATTATTTGACCTTCTCATGTTTCGTTGGTTTTACCCGTATCTTCTGAAAGTCTTCAGTTTGTAGGTAGATGAATTCAAGTTAAGTATGTTTTCTGTTTTTATTCAAACTCTGAAATTCAACAGGTTCTGCACATACACGTCATAACTGACGTGCCATTGGTTTGTGAGTGGATAGTTAGCCATTACAAGACTAATGCAAACCATCGGCCCTTGGACAGAAAGTTAGAGCCGTCAAACAGCATGATTCTTGCTAGGATATGGGCATGAAAACCATCCATTACTTTCAATCTTGTATTATTAAATCACAATTTAAGTTTATGACTTATTCATACAGTAAGTGTAATCAGGACTGGTTTATTTTTAAACTACAATTTTTTACATGTTGGCTTCACCCTACTGGCTCTGGACAAGAACCTAAACCAACTGTCTGAACCTACGTTTTTGTTTGTGTACAGAGCAAGAAAACCATTGCAGGTGCCTGTTAACGAGGGTTCTAAGTTAGTAACAATAGAACATAAGAAAGACACCCGAGTCATGTGAGAAAGACACCTGAGTCAGAGGAACAGGAGCACAACGGCAGTGTGTGTAAAGTGCCTACTGCCAGCCCTGCACAGCGTACATAGGGGTCGATTAGGATCGCGGACGGACTTGAGTCCGTCCGCGACCCATGAGGAAGAGGGAACGTCCGCATGGGCTGCGGCGTTCCCTCCATGCAGATTAGGATGTGACCGCCAGGGTGGCGGTCACATCCTCTATCTTTAACATTGCGGCGGGTGCAGCTTCAAGCAGCACCCGCCGCAATGTTAAAAATGCATGTATCACATTTGTATGTACAAAGCGGCAGGCACCGCGCGGTGCCTGCTGCTTTGTGCACGCAAATGCAGGAGGGTACCATAGGTACCCCCCATGTGCACCCCTCAACCCCCCTTCAACCAGGAGGCCCGCAACAGGCCCCCGAAGTGAAACTCCGTATGCTTTTCCACGGCAGATAAAACGCAGCGGAAAAGCATGACATTTACACCATCCTAATATGGCTGGCGGTGTCTGATAGACACCGCCAGCCATGGTATAGCTTTTCCGCTGTGGTCGGAAGGATAGCTTGATTACAGTGGCATGTAGAGCACAGGACTCACATCTGAGCATACCTGCCCACTCGGGGTGACAAATGCAAAAAGAACAATTGATGGACAGAATGCAGAAAAATGTCATACCTTCACCCCAGTTCAGAGATCTGGGCTGAATGTCATACATTCACCCCAGTTCAGAGATCTGGGCTTAAATCCATTGTTTTTTGCCCACCATGCCATTCCAGTTTGGACCCAGCCATATGCAAATCAGTCTTGATCCTACACCTAATGTGAACAGTCCAGCCCGAACTGCCAGGCCATATGTATTCAAGTGTCCTTTCATTCGGGAAGTGAACACAAAGCAGTACCCACTGAACTATGCACATAAAATATTGCTCTTTGATATGCATGGTACATGTTCTTTGCAGCAGACATATTACCCCTCTGCGCTACCTTAGATGAGTAAAACAGCCACTAGACAAAACATGCTCCCATCTCTCTCCAGCAGGTACATTGATCACCAAAGTTATCTTGGCACTTGGTTTGTTGACCGAAACCTGCTGAATATACGAAGACCATTGCAGTGTTTTTAAAACTCCTGCACTTGTACAAAACCGGTCCCCCCCAAACTAAACTAGCCCCCTACCCTTCCAGTCGCCCTGGGAAATGCCTGCTCCTGCCCTTTCACTGCTCCTGTCCAGTCAGTTCTCCTGCTCATGCTCGATCAACACTCCTGCTTCGTCAATTCCCCGGCCCCCTCCCTTCTCCTGCCCCGTCACTTCTCCTGGCGCTTCACTGCTCCTGCCCCGTTCACTGCTCCTGTCCGTTCACCGCTCCAGCCCGGTTACCGCTCTTGCTCATGCCTAATGACCGCCCCTGCCCCATCACCTATCTGCTTCGCCACTTCTCCTGCCCCGTCACCTCTCCTGCCACATCACCTCTCCTGTCCCATCACCTCTCCTGCCCCGTCACGTCACCTGCCCGTCACTTCTCCTGCCCGGTCACTTCTCTGGCCCGGTCACTTCTCCTGCCCAGTCACTTCTCCTGCCCGGTCACTTCTCCTGCCTGGTCACCTCTCCTGCCCAGTCATGTCACCTGCCCGTCATGTCACCTGCCCGTCATGTCACGTGTCCATCATGTCACGTGTCCATCATGTCACCTGCCGGTCACTTCTCCTGCCCGGTCATTTCACCTGCCCATCACTTCTCCTGCCCGTCACTTCTCCTGTCCCTTCACTTCTCCTGCCCGTCACTTCTTCTGTCCCTTCACTTCTCCGGTCCCGTCACTTATCCTGTCCCGTCACTTTTCCTGCACCGTCACTCCTGCCCCATTCACTGCTCCTGCCCTGTTCACTGCTCCTGCCCCGTTCACTGCTCCTGCCCCATTCACTGCTCCTGTCCGTTCACTGCTCCTGCCCCGTTCACTGCTCCTGCCCCGTTCACTGCTCCTGCCCCGTTCACTGCTCCTGCCCCGTTCACTGCTCCTGCCCTGTTCACTGCTGCTGCCCTGTTCACTGCTACTGTCCCGTTCACTGCTCCTGCCCCGTTTACTGCTCCTGCCCCGTTCACTGCTCCTGCACCGTTCACTGCTCCTGCCCCGTTCACTGCTCCTGCCCCATTCACTGCTCTTGTCCGTTCACTGCTCCTGTCCGTTCACTGCTCCTGCCCGTTTACCGCTCCTGCCCATGCCTAATCACCGATCCTGCACCTTCACTTCTCCTGCCCCATCACTTCTCCTTTCCCGTCACCTCTCCTTTCCCATCACCACTCCTTTCCCATCACCACTCCTTTCCCGTCACCTCTCCTGCCCGTTACTTCTCCTGCCCGTCACTTCTCCTGCTCCGGTCACCTCTCCTGCCCTATTACTTCTCCTTTCCTGTTGCCTCTTCTGTCCCGTCACTGCTCTGCACAGTATCTACTGAATGGTACATCAGGGATGCTTCCCCTTTGCTTTTCTATCATCCCGCCACTCCAGGCTGTTTCTGCAATCATTCTATGTTTTTGTGTAGTACAAGTAGGCTTTCTTCTTATCAAAGTGCCCCAGAACCTCATGCTTTTGTGATTGTGTAACAGGTGCCATAAGAGGCCAACCATTGGCAAGAGGTCTCTGCCCGGAGTCAAAGAGTGAACAGAAATTACAACCTGCTGTCACTCATTCCTGCTGTTGCAAAAATGATGCCTTCCTGGACAGCCACGGAGCGCAAAAGGGGGTCCTGTAGCTCTACCACCACAGTTTTCAGGTTCACAAGTCTTGTAGTGACTAACAGAAGCAGATGCTCGCTTCGCTACTCGATCTTCTTGGGGGAGTTTGAAAGGGGACTTTAAACTCACAAAGGTGCCAAGTAATTGTGGGAAAAACATACCTTGCTAAACAAGAGTGGAAGTAGTCACGCATTCTTCCATTGAAGATGGCTGGAATGCCAGAAACTGGTCAGAGGAAACTTGTTTCCGGTCCAGGGAAGGCATGGCTTGGCAGTTCGGGCTGGGCTGTTCTCATGAGGCACAGGGTCAGACTGATTTGCATATGGCCATGTCTGAACTGGGGTGACAGAGTGGGCTAAAGAACGGCGATGGATTAAACCCAGATCTGTTGACTGGGTGTTTGTTTGATTGGTTCAGATGCTCCGTCCATCACCCCCCCTTTTGTACCACTTGAATTAGTGGACATCATACACCAGGCCAACTTCTCACACCACTGCTGCATTGCTAGCACATATGAAGACATAGCGCACAAAAACATAATGGTGGCCTATGGTAAACATACACACTGGCTAAACAAAAATAGCTATCACTGCATGGATAGCAATGAAGGAGGTATACAAAACAAAGAACACAGTTGCCGCGCCCTGCCTCCCCACCTCTGAAAAGCCTCATGTAGCATTGCAGGAAAAGGATGGCAAGGATATTATTTATTTACCCCATGTGACCGGGCCCACATACATGCACCTGCCCTTTACCCACCACCATTAAATCAGCAAAGCCAAAAACTGAAACTAAATTAGGTTTAAGAATACCTCAAACACAGTATCAACAATGTCACACATAAACAAAATCACAAAAAAATGGTACACAAGCAAATGGTGAAGAAGAAGTTAACTGTAAAGAGAAGAAGATACCTGGCTACATGGGCCAGAACTCTGAGAGCAAGCCCAAACGTAGCCACCAACAGGTACATTTAGAGAAAAAAGAACATACATTTTGAATTTAATCTTTCCACAACCCACTAAATGATTAGTGATAATATGAAACTATATAAAAAAAATACACTCATGGCCTAGTGCAGTGCAGACCAGGCCCCAAAGGTTAAAACAACATGACAATGAAAAAATACATAAATCATTACAAAAATTCACAAAAAACACACAAGAAAATGGACAAAAGGTATATTTAACTCCAGCCCTCCACCATAAAATATTGCCAATGTTTTCCATTAAAAACAGTTAATTTGCAAACTTCAGGCCAACCACCAATAAAGATACAAGATGAAATGTATAGAGTGCACTTTCACCCAAAGGTATGATGGCGCTAATACTCCGGGGAGAGCAGACATTATGTGTCAGAGCCAAACACTTTACTGAATAGCCAAGTTTTAAGTGAGCACGGCTGGCGCATTGTCATTTGAAAGGGGCTAATCGGCCTCAATCGGAATGACAATAGGCCTGCCTGCAGTCTCTGCGTGGTCAGGGAGGGCTGCTGCAGCCTCTGGAGTTCACAGAGAAGTGCGAGCAGCCCCAGGAATCTAATGGAGAAAAAAAAGTGAACGTTTTTAAGGAGGACTATTCTTGCCGTCCCGGGATGCTTTTTTTTAAGAGTAAGAAGTAGGGGAACGGACTGGACTTCTACCACTGCATAACACCCTACATTGGTATGAATAGTGCTATAAAAAAATTAAATAAATGTGAGAGAGGGGCTATGGAGAGATGAGGGGCACCATTGGAGGGGGTAGTGGGGAATCCGTGGAGAAGAATGTCACTGGGGCCTGGCGACAACGACTGTTGCACTGGGCGCCACCAACGCTAATGCTTGCCCCAGTCACAGGCACTAGATCGAATGTGTTCTGCATTGCTTTGCATTGAAGTGGGGTTGGGGGAAACCCTGAAGGTAAAGGGGGGGGGCTTGATTTTCCAACAGTATTTCTGAATGGCAGAATCCGTGGCCCAGTTAAATGACTGACTTCCATTCTACTAGAAAGAGAATGTATTACGTCTTGTCTTGAAATGTGTTTTTCCTGTCCGTTTTACAGAGTTTGATTCCTAAACTTATCCTTATTCCTACCTCGCAGCAAAGACAAGCCTCAAATCAGGAAGGACCTCAAAATCTGGCTCTTCGATTGAACCCTAGCGCTTTCAACAGACATGCAGCTTCCCCCCTCCCCCAGCGCCTTGAGACCCTTACAGGTGAGTAGTCACGGTTTACAAGCCATCTTATTGATTGGGGATCATTCTTTTCTTCCTCCTCTTAGATAAACCACGCAAAAATAACCACCCTTACCCCACAAAGAGTTCAGGAAAAATTCTCTTGTGCAAATATGAATGTTGTATTATTTGATAACTAATCTAAATTCCCTTAAGTACTAGTAGAAATACTTCCCTTGTTTATCCGTCATTGTATACGACCTATTCGGCACTTTCGTAACAACGCCATCAATTGAGAGAAGCATTTTATTCTGAAAATCTAAATTAAAGTTCCGAGGTTCATAATAGTTAGAGTTTTGCTTATCTACCACTAGATGGTGATGTAGCACCACTGATAAAATATGCTCTTTTTTTTTACGTGCACGGTTCAGCTATACTTAAACGATTACCAAACTTCTCCGTAAAAATACAGTGGATGTCGATTTCGTAATCACGTTTTCGCTGTACGTGGTCTTCAAGAAAATGTCTTTGTTTTGAAATGTAGTTCTTAACTTCGTCTACTTTTCTTAAACTTCCTTACCTTAAACTGCATAAAAAGGAATCTAAAGGATACCTTTGTAAGCGCTAGGAACTATTCACCCACTGTCCCTCCAAAATGAATGCTGCAAAAACAGCAGTTGCCTTGACAACTAACCATTCAATTACAAGGCCTAAGTGCTTGGCCAGCAAGGAACAAGAGTGGTCGTCGTTTTAAATACCGCAGCTCATTCAATAGAAGTAAAGTTTAATACACACAATTTCCAAGGTACAAAGACTTCTGAACCAGGAGACCATATTGTGATTTAAACTTTGTGAGCAAAACCACAAAAAACATGCCTGTTGTGTTTGTTCTTGAATACATTAGCGGTTTAGTAGAATGTTAGTAGGTAGTACAGAATTATATTAACATATTGAATACGGTGAGCACACATTCTACGGTTGTCAGTTGCTTGCTGGCTGTCGTGAACGTCGGATGTGTTGTTCCTTCCTATTTGATAATACTTGGATAAAGAAATACTTACCTGCGGACGACCATGGTCTGGATTCTTAACAATGCCTGTCCATAGGTTATTTCATTTGTTCCCACCTTTAAATATCCACCCATCGGATCTTACAAAAAGTTGAAGAGGATGAAGCCCTGGAGGCAGGTCAAAGGGTCTGTAATGACCTATACCCTGGAACAATCTCTGAGATCTATAGACAACTAAACTATTCAGATTTACCATTAACTGGATTTATCTGATAGAGACTTCTATCTGCAGATTCCTTACCTTTGAATTTCCCAGGCATCAGGATGGATCCGGAAACATTGCTCAAGCAAAACCCTTGCATGCACCATTGGGTGGCTCCATTCAGTTCCACATGACGTTTTTGGCGTCGGACTCTCACAGGTGAGTAGTGCGCTCTACAAATCCCTGATTGATTGATTGATAACGTCAGTTATGATGTTGCGGTCACCTAAATAGGTGCTAACCAGGCTTGCGGACATCAATTGTTTTCTTTCCGCGAAAGTTAAGCGCCGATCCGGGAAGAGCTACCCCTCGGTCACTTTTTGACTGCCCTTTTTTGACTTTTTGGTGACTTTGAAATTTTTTCCAGCTTTGTGTGTGAGGATGTCTTTGAGGAAAACAGGGTTTAGCTGTGAGGTGCCTGTCAATGCATGATTTCGATCACAGACCCGCACCTCATCTGTCTCTGGTGTATTGAGCATGACCACTATTTGAAGTTGTGCTCAGACTGTCGGGCTATGGCTCCGAAGGTCTTGCGGGAGCGGACTATGAAACCATCCAGCGAGACTCAGTGGAGATCCTGGTCCTGGTCCTGATTGAAGAAGAGGAGGTTGAGGGACCGCTCCCGGACTTCAGCTTCGCCTTGACTCTCGTCCGTCGACGAATGAGGTAAGGAACACCGATGCTCTAGGCACGGTTTTGCGGAGCAGGGTCAACTTCGCGCTTCCCTTCATTTATCGGGAGCTTTAGCAACCACTGCTCAAATAAAAGAATTTTATGAGGCCATGCGCCTTGCTTTTGAGTGGGCTGACCCCTCTGGTGAGCCTTCGGGTCCTGCGGGGTCATAAGGGGCCCCATTGGATGCAATGCCATTGGCTCCGGCCACGACACCGGTGGGGCATCAGGGATCCGATCCCGGATCCTGGTCGAAGCTGGTTGTGCCATCACGACCTCCCCCGATGTCGGACCTGAAGTCTGTGCCTTCGGTGCTAGCCCCATCCTTATACCCGACGACACAAAGTCAGAACAGCATTGCTCAATGCCGATTTTCACCCGAGCAGCGAGTCCAGGATATTCAGGTTATGATTCCGATGTTTCAGCCTCTATCCTGGATTTCAGGGAGAATTACTCTGAGGCTGTTGGGCCTCATAGCCTCCTGCATTCTGTTGATAAAGCATGCCAGGTGGTGTATGTGAGTTCTTCAGTGGGACCTGAAGTTCCAGTGGGCGCAGCATCGTGGAAATCTCACCGACATAGTTCAGATCTTGGAAGGAACTGCAAGAGACCTGCAGTGGTGGTTGATGAACCGCAATTGGGTCAATGGCAGACCTCTCTACCTTCCCCAACCAGATCTCAGAGTTGTGACATATGTGTCACTTCTGGGATTGGGCAGCCATCTGGGAGAGATCAGGTGACATTGGACTCCAGCAGAATCAGGGCTCCACCTCAATTTGTTGGAGCTTCAATCGATTTGGTTGACATTGAAGGCATTTCTTCCCTCTATCAAGGGGAAATTAGTGCAGGTTTTCATGGACAACACCACCGCCATGTGGTACTGTAACAAGCAGGGCAGAAGAGAACACACAGGGTCAGCAATACTGCACGCTGGAGTTTCCAAGTCGGATACCGCTTGGCCACACCTTTTGTAACGAGTGGAGCTCAGGTCTGCTGTACGCCTTTCCACCAAAACCACTCCTGCCCAGGGTTCTGAAGAAGATCAGGAGTGACTGGGCCCAAGTCATTCTTGTTGCTCCGTACTGGGCAAGGAGAGTCTGGTATCCAGAGCTTCTGAAAATGAACATCAATCCTCCAATCAGGATGCCCCTTTGAAAGGATCTTCTGTTGCAGCAGCAAGTGAGGGTCCTCCACCCAAACTTGTCAACTCTACGCCTCCATCGATGGAGATTGAGCGGTGACAGCTGAACTTTCTCCCAAAGTATGCAACATTATTTTGGCTCCTATGAGTCCCTCCACTAAGACGGTTTACACCTGCCGTATTAAACTTTACAGAAGGTCCCAGCAGGGCTCTGCATTGTGTACTCTCAAGGGTTATCTTTCTGCTCTATCTTCTTTTTTGCGGCTGTCAGACCAACCCTCTCTCTTTAGGTTGCCAATTGTAAATAGGATTATGAAAGGGCTGGCTCACTTGTTTCTGCCTACGCCCTTCGTTATGCCACAGTGGGACCTTAATTTGGTCTTTTCTTATGTGTGCTCCTTTCGAGCCTCTGCACAGTTGTCCCCTCCGGCTGCTTACAGTCAAGACAGCCTTTCTTTTGATGCTAACATCTGCCCAGAGGGTGGGTGAGTTGAGGGTGATATCTTGCAAGCCTGCCTACATCATGTATTTCCCAGACAAAGTGGTGCTTCACACCCATGCATCAGTTTTGCCAAAGGTAGTGACCCCATTCCATCTGTATGAGTCTATCACGCTGCCCACCTTCTTTTCTCCCCCTCATCCCTCTAAGGAAGAGGAGCGTCTCCACCATCTGGATCCAAAAAGAGTAGTGTTAGTCTACCTTGACAGCACTAAAATGTTCCAGATGGATGACCAACTCTTTGTGGGGTACTTGGGAGCTAACAAGGAGTGGGATCTGTAGAAAAGGACTGTCTCTCGCTGGACCATTCTCTGCATTAAAATCTGCTATGCCCTGGCTAAGAAGCAGCCCCTTGAGGGATTAAGGGCCCATTCCACCAGGAGAAAGGCTGCGACTATGGCCTTGGTTCGGGGTGTCCCAGTCCTGGACATCTGTCATGCAGCAACGTGGGCATCTTTGCACATGTTTGCCAAGCACTACTGCCTGGACAGTAAGGTTCGCAGGGACCGGCATTTTGCCCTTTCGGTCCTGCAGGACTTCCTAGTGTAAGGTTTTGGTCTGCAACCCACCGCTGGCATTGTATGGCTTGGGTATCTAATTCAAAGGTAAGGAATCTTGAAGCTAGAAGTTTTATATCAGATGAACAAATTACTTACCTTCGGTAACACATTATCCTGTAGAGACTCTATCTAGCTTCAGATTCCTTACAGCCCCACCTATGCCTCCCCGCTTTGAGGACTGATTTTGTTAGGGCAGGGTTACTCCCCTTTTCAGAGCCCTAGTTTTGCACACAACTACATCAGTTACTTCCTGGCTCTGGGCTTCTGGCGTGGAAAAAACGAAAAGTACAGACGTCTGCACCCGATGGGTGGCTCCTACGTAGGTGACCTCAATGTCATAACCGATGCTACTGACGCTGATGACATCTCGCGGAGCCCGAATGGAGCCACCCGACGACACCTGCAAGGGTATTGCACGAGCAAAGTTTCGGGATCAAGCCTGATGCCTGGGAAATTCAAAGGTAAGGAATCTGCAGGTAGATAGAGTCACTCCCAGATAATTCGCTACCGAAGTAATTAACTTGTTCAAGATAGAACATAGGAGGCACCAGTTATTTACTCTCTTTACTGGTCTCTGTAATATGAGATATGTAGCCTCCCTCTACCGTGAGGCCTATTAGTGTTGGTCTATTGAGGACAACCCTATATTGCTCAATGTGATTTACTTTTAAGTTGTGCTCCATTCTCAGGAGATGGAACAGTGTCAGTGTGTTTCTCTGCATCACTAGTCAGTTGAAGGGGAGATTTGTGGACATTGGGACGCTCTCAGTTATGGGTGGGAAAGAGCCACAATATCTCTTCATAAAAGCCTACCTCCTGCGTGCGCTTCAACTCATTACAGTCTCTAACCTCACATTCCTATTATTTTGCTGTAATTCATCTGCTCTCTGTCACGTGGTCCTAGGTAACCAAAAGGAGATCGCATTTTATCAAATATAATTATAAAAGTAATAATAATCGCAGTAATATTAACAGTAAACATGTACAGATGGGGCTTTCACCTCCAGTGGGAGAATAGGTCTACCTAAATGAGTGTTATATCTGCTGCTTAGCCATTATGAGTGTGCAGTGTGGAATGTTGGTGCATGGTGTTGCATTGGAATGTTAGGTGCCTGTGAGTGCCAGTTGGAGTAAGGGCTGAGCAGCAGGGAGGATGCTCCTGGTGGGGCTCGTTACTATAGCTTACAATAGAGCTTACTATTGGAACGTATTACTTACCTGCAACCAAGACAATAAACCACCTTGCAGAACTTACATCTCGGGTTCCAGACCATACTTTGTGTAACAACTTTTTGGCGAACTTACGTTTGTAAGCTGAATGAAAGGAGATATCTTACAGCGAGAGACTGAGAAACCAAGAACAGAAGAATTTGAAGATTCAAGAGAAACTGCTGTGAAATGAACTGCTGAGGCTATTGGCAACTATAGAGCAAGAAACTAAAAGTACAGAGAGAGACAGAATCTCCTGCAGCCCGGTAGACCCTCCAGTGACCTCTACATCGGTTGGCCCAGCAGAGCCAACCTCTGTCAATTAGATTCATGAATTTCCTTATATGTGAGGTTAACCTGCAGTACATTGAGCTTTTCCAGGGACTTGAATCTGGTAAGACTGACAAGAAACCTATTGTTTGCAGCTTCAACTCTTTAGTATTGTCCTGTAATATTGGACAGTCTAAAAGTGTGCCAACTATGTATGTGGAAGACACAGGCAACCACTGGTAAATTGAGGGAGTAACCAACAGTGGTAACTTTAACACAAATGTTTGGTGAGGTACGCTATGCTAGTAGAGAATGCTGTCTCGTGTGTATGTACCCATTTTTGACGATTCCAAGGGCAGCATTTGAATGGGCCACGAGGCGTAGTGCGCATGTTCTTACCTTGGTCTTGGGTTGTGCAGTGGTGCTGCGGGACAACATGCAGCGGTTCTCTGATGCCGTCCAGGGACGTGGGCTGCTCTTGGACGTTTGGCACACACATGTGCCTAGAACCACCCGGCATAGATCTTCTGTGTGTGCCGCCATTTTAATTTCTTTTCTTTTCTTGCCGGTACTTTGTCCTTTGTTTCTCGTTCTCTCTCGGTGGTGCACAGTGGATCAACGTTTTGTGGTGCAAACTTTTCGTTCCAAGACAGTCATCTGGATGATGCCATTGTTTCATAATTTGGCATCTACTACTGGTGTTAGAGGGAGTGACGGTTGGCATGACATGTTGCCTGCAGCCAAGTCAGAGGTGAACTGATTCATTTGCCAGTGTGGTGCAGTATGGCAGTATACTCGGTTGAGAGGTCGCTCACCAGGAACTTTGTGCAGAGAGGGAAAACAGCATTTACAACGCTGTCGATACCACACGGGTAGGTTACAACACGGACGTTACATCGTCCACATTGTTACCACGCAAGTCATTACATCGCAAGTCATTTCTAAGACTTGCGCTAGATGGCGCGCAACACCATGGAATGTGTTGGATTTTAAATCCAACACATTCCCTACTGTTGCGCTAACTGGAGTAGGAATAGTAATTTATACTATTCCTAAGTCCAGCGCGCCATCTAGTGCAAGTCGTAAATGTAAAGCCATGCGTGGTAACAACGCAGACAATGTAACGTCTGCGTTGTAACCCGCTGCATGGTAATGTATGGCGTAGTTATGTCATACATTCGTAGAGAGTTGTGCTGTACTACCATTGTGCTAATTAGTAATATGCCGTTTTGCTTACTATGCTCAATGATTATTATCTGCCTAATGGTTAATTGTTGTTCAAGTATGGTAAGGTCACCTGTGCGTTAGCTTAAGTTTTTTTATTTTGTGTTTTAATTTTCAGTTGGTGTGGTATGGTTGTTACTGGATGCTAATGTGGATAAAATAAGTAGTTGGAGAACTTGCACTCTAATGGTTTGGGGGTGTTTGAATGCTTATAGGTGGAGTTTTATGGTGTGTTAGGTTTTTCCTGCATTTATGCTGTGATAGATTACTTACTCTGTACATGTCATGTTTTGCAGTGCGCAGAAGTGGGGGGAGTCGTCAAGTGTCTATTGTACTCTACTGAAATGTTTGTGATGACTCTTCTTGGGGGATGACTGTTGGGGAATTAGACACCCACAGTTTTCCTTATAATGGATGCATTTTTATTGAAGGATGATTGCGAGGGGTTAGGTGACCTATTTATTTTTGCTTCAGATTTTATGTTGGTGGGATGACAGTGAGTGAGTAAGTCACCCATTTATTGTTGTTGTGTGGGTTGGCTGTGAGTATATCACCCATTTCTTTATGTTCACTAGTTGGTTTGTTGGTAGGGATGCCTGTGAAGGTGTAAGTCACCCGTTGCTTGTCATACACGTGATGTTTTATGAGTCGGATGACTGTGAAAGCATAAGTCACCTATTGTGTGGTGTGGGATGAATGTGCAAGGCTAAGTCACTCGATATTTCCCTTAAACATGAGGTTTTGTGTTGATGCTTGGTGTGGGATGGCTGTGAGAGAGTAAGCCACCTGTTATATGGCATACACGTGAGATTTAATCGTTGGGATGACTGTGAAGGTGTAAGTCACCCAGGGTTTTATTTATGTGTGTGAGAGTTATTTGGTGATTGTGTGGTAAATATTTGATTTACCGTCCTAATTTCTATGCAGGTAAGTACTTAATTAATAATAACTCAATCGGAAAGAAAAAGGCAGAGTCCGTGGTGTTAGAGTTCTTAGGGGTTTTATTCCTTAAAAAGGAATGGTCATGACCGGATATCTTGTTCCTGCCACCACTGGGGTGCAGGAAGGGATAGAGCAATATTTTATTGACAATACATAGCTTATATACTTGAGTTACATTATAGAAACCAATATAGTAGGCGTAACAGCTGAGAGAAACAAGATAAAACACACACGTGGTAATAATACGTAATTAGAAGGCGTGAACTAGGCGTGAACATAGAGGTGTGTGCTAGAAACATCATAAGTAGGTGTCAACAAAAAGCAGAATCTTGCAATGTCAGCAGAAATCTGAGGCCTGGATGCGCGCGCAGCTGCATGACGTGTGATTGACGTGAAACTGGAGGGTGCAGGGGACTTGACATTTACAGTGGCGGAAAGAGACAGAAGTCTGGCATGTCAGATCAACTCGTACCTCTATCATATCTGATATCTGATGTTTGGGAACCATACTATCTGGGCGGAAAGGTCTCTGGGGCAGAAGCTATTCTATACTGACTGTGAGTGCGTGTATAAGCGTCTAAGTGTCTGCATGTGGAGCGTGGGGGCATGGGCCTGCCATGGTAACAGAGGCTATGAATTACTTGCACGGAGACAGTAAGGCCAGGCCCTTCGCTCTGCAGCTGGGGGGATGTTTACTTAAACTAGTAGGCAGGAATGCATTTTCGGAGAACGGAACAGATAACTCGAAGGTTGAATTCAGTCTTGGCAGGCAGCAGGCTGAGCTAAACGCGGTGAGCCGCGCAGTGAGTAAGGCAGAGGTCACGGGTACAGAGACAGCCTAGGCTGAGGCTCTCAGAGTCAGAAAGCAGAAAAAGGCTCGATGGCAGATTTCAGGGCCTGCTTCGCCAGAGCTGAAAAACGTGTAAAGTACACCACAAAAAGACGTTGGCATGGCATACTTAGGAACGGACTATTCAACCCATTCTGGGTGGGTCTGAAAGAGGACATGTTAACGTTGGACACAAATGTATTTGCGTCTTCATAGCTGGCACAGGAGGGAAGTTACATGCACTTTAAGCTCGTACATGGAGACGGTGGGGTACACGATAGGGAACATAACTTGACCAAAAATTTATATTTCCTCATTCCCTCCTTGTTCCCTACGGACCCTTCATAATATCTCGATCCTCATGAATCGATCAGTCTGTTCTTGTAACATCATTTGCTCGTCTCTCTTCCTTTGTCGGTTTGAGAGAAAACTGGAATGTTCAATGCACGATGTGGCGCACAGTCCACAAATCGCTGGCCCACACTGTAGGCACAGGCAACAACTGAATACTATGACAAGGGCAATGCCTAGGAAGGATAGGATCTTCCATCCCCAAGCGGTTAACGTTGTCCAGAACCAACCGGACCAAGTCCAGGTGCCTGGATTCTGATGTATCGAACTTGCAATCTTATGAAGACGTGTAATAGCTTTGTAGACAGTTGGCGCGTTTTCTGGAATGAAAACACAGCAACTTGACCCGATGACCTTACAGGCTCCACCTCTATCTGCCAAGATGACGTCAATAACAAGACGATTCTGAAGAACAACAATCCGCATAGCAGACTGTTCCTCTGTTAAGTTACCTAGAGCGGAGGCAGTTTCATTTACTACTGCTTCGAGTGTTCTGGTTAATCTACGTATTAATTTACTGTTTTGGACGGGGCCTGTGAAGAAAAAGAATCCCTTTTTGAAATCTGTGTATTGCTCCCATGCCGTTTCGGTATAGTCGACAATCGGGAGATCTCTTCTGAGTCTACTCTTTACTAGATTTATATTTCTGTGATAATCAGGAGGGGCTAGGAAAACAGGTGGCAGAAGGAAGGCGATGTAACAGGTACCATCCCAATCTGGAGGTAAGCGTATGTATGCCGTATAGCCACAAACAAAGTAGGAATGACGAGTAGCTTTAAAGGAGGACTTGCCATGATCACTGAATTCGACCACGGTAGTACATTTACTATTACCTAAGTGTACTGAACCCTTCTTTCTGACACATAAGTCACCTGTGACTGGTAGTACTGACATAGCAGGGAGAACTGGTGCGGCTTCGGATTCAACAGTGAGAATCATAAGGTTAATTGTATAATTACCTAATCCATATACTTCATTTTCTAGATCAGTTCCTACTCTAGTGGGGAGTCCCTTCTTGTCAGGGTAACAGGCATTAAGCAGAACTAAGTTCAAGTTTCCCCAAACCCAGCTCCCTTTAAAAACAGCAATATCAGGATCTAAGGAATTGATTATTCTAAACCATGCACCACAGGAGCCATTATGAGTGAACGGGTACGGAAAGAGGGGCAGAACTCCCTTGTATTTCTGGTAGGGAGGGAGTCGGCCACATATCCAACAGTTTGTAGCATTGTTAGTCTGATGGGAATGGTGTAACATACTAATGAATGTGTTGTTGCGCAGCGCGAGTCTGTAAGAAAGTTCATGGGGAGGTAATTCACTAAAAGAATGTTCAGCAGAAACATTGAAAGCAGATTGTTCACGTTTGAAGATAGGGTAGTATATGGGAAGCAATACGCTAGCAACGATAATCAGGAGACTTAAAAAGAACATAATCAATAAAGTCACTATACAGTGACTACGGAGTGATTTACAATATGCACGTTTCTTGAATTGTCTCTCTCTCTCTCTATCTCGATCTAGGGGATACATGTCAGAGACTATTTAACCGATTCACCTAGGGGAGGACTTAAACAATTAAACTGTCTGACTTGCTAGATCGAAGTTTCAGTCTGTACTCCTCTTGGGGAGTTTTCTCTCGTTCGGGAACCTTAAAGTCACTAGGTTCGATACAGTCTTTGGAGGGGGTGGACGAGTCTGGGTCTGGTTTCAGTTCGTTGCACTTTTTAATATGACTCGTATGGATCCACCCCTTTCTGCCTTCCACCTTGATCGCGGTCTTCGTAGTAAGAAGGACGGTCTTCGGCTCTTTCCAGCGGGGCTCCAGCGGACTTTTCCTGTCGAAGTTCCTAATCAGTACAATGTCTCCTGGTCGGACATCGTGTGGCTTTACATCAGTGTTGTCAGGGAAGGCTGCAGCAACCTGTGAACGACATGATTGGAGTGCAGACATCAAGGAGGCAAGGTAATCTGTCAGCATATTACAATCGACATCAGTAATTTTCTTAGGCATGGGCGTCCCCCACATATTCGGTGGTCTACCAAAGACCACTTCGTACGGGGATAGTCCTGATCTCGAATGGGCAACCATTCTCATGTAGAATAATGCAACTGGCAGGGCGACTATCCAGTCGACCCCTTTCTCTTTACAAACTTTGGCAAGGCGGGTCTTTAGTGTCTGATTATGCCTTTCTACAAGGCCTGCGGCTTCGGGATGTCGGACACAATGGAATCTCCACTGATACCCTAACAGAAGGGAAACATGCCTCATAAGTTCGGATGAGAACGGCTGTCCGTTATCTGAGTACACGACACGAGGCAAGCCGTATCGTGGGAAGAATTCTCGAACCAGCTGCTTGGCAGTGGTCGGGGCAGTGTAATCTGGGACTGGATATGCTTCGGTCCAACGGGAAAGTGCACAAACAACTACGAGGACATATTTGAATCCTCGACAACGGTCCATCTGGATATAATCCATCTGGAGGACTTCAAAAGGGTGATCGGGAGGATGGAATCCACCTTGCTCTACAGGAACGCTTTTACCGGGATTGAACTGACAACAGATCATGCAAGTACGCACTTTCTGTTTTGCTGCTGCTCGTAAGTGTTTGTTGTACCAGAGATTCTGTAAACTGTCTAACATAGCTTTCTCTCCTAGATGTGCCGGACTATGTGCTGTATTTATCATGATTTGAACCATTGAGTCGGGGAGAAACCATGTAGATTTTCCCTTCGTGACCCATCCTTGATCTGTCTGGATCCCTCCTAGTTCAGTCCATTTCTTTATCTCATCTGAAGTAGCATGTGTTTGGATATCGATTACATCTAGGGTGGGATCCCTAACTGACATACACTGTGTTGGTACTATTGTCTTTGTCACATCGGTAGTCTGGGTGTGAGTCAATGCTGTATGTTTTGCCGTCTGGTCTGCCAGGTCATTACCCTGGGAAACGGAATCCGTAACTTTAGTATGTGCTTTACACTTCATGATGGATATGCCTGAGGGCAGATGTATTGCTTCTAACAGTGCTTGAATGAGGGGACCGTGTTGTATCTTGGCACCATGAGAGGTCAAGAAACCTCGTTCTTGCCATAACATTCCGAAGTCGTGTACGACTCCGAACGCATAACGGGAATCAGTGTATATGTTAACATTTCTGTTTTTGGCTAGTATACAAGCTCGGGTCAGAGCGATGAGCTCCGCCGCTTGAGCAGACAGTGTGTCAATACGATGTGTTTCTTTAACTTCAGTTTCAGTGGTCACTGCATACGCGGCCACTAATTCTCCTGTACTTGTTCTCATGCATGAACCGTCCACGTAAAGTGTCAGGTCTGAATTTGTCAGTGGAACATCTGTTAAGTCTCGTCGAGGCTTTGTTACTGCATTAATGATCTCTATACAATCATGCGGGGCTGGATCTGTCATAATTGTAGGTAACAATGTTGCGGGATTCAGAATGCTGCAGCGTCTGATTTCTATGTGTGGCTGGAATAGTGTCAATTCATAACCTGTCAGTCGTGCTATAGTCAAGTGCTGAGTCTGAGTTCTGTTTAAAAGAACCTCTACAGAATGTGGAACTTGTACCGTTAATTGATGTCCTAAAACAATTGAGTCGCTCTGTCTGATTGCTAGTGCTGTTGCTGCTACTGACTTCAAGCACGCAGGGAGTGCCTGGGCTACTGAATCCAATGTACTTGAAAAATAAGCGCAAGGCTTATGTGAACCTGCTTGGTCTTGAGTGAGGACAGACAATGCTGTACCATCACGTTCTGTAACAAAAAGTGTAAAAGGTTTGCTGTAACAAGGTGTCGCTAGAACTGGTGCTTGGCATAAAGCTTTCTTTAATTCCTCAAAAGCCTGTGTATGTTCCTGAGTCCAAGGGAGGGCAGTCGAAGTCGCTGCCTCCTGTGTTGTTAACTGAATCAGTGGTTTTGCTAGAAATGCATACTGGGGAATCCATTGTCTGCAGTACGAGGTGAGGCCTATAAAGGCCCGCACTTCCTTTTGTGTCTGGGGTTGTGGCATATTTACAATTAGCTGAATGCGATCGGGAGTGAGCTGTCTCCCCACTTTGGACAGAAAGTGACCCAAGTACACAACTTGCTGAACACAGAATTGTAGCTTTGAAGGAGACACCTTGTGTCCCTTGTCGGCCAGAAAATGTAAAACTGTCAGTGATGCTTGTTCACATTCAGGCTCACTTCGTGCGGTGATCAGCAGATCATCGACGTATTGCAGTAAGGCAGTGTTAACTGGCATTATGATACAATCAAGTTGTCTTTTCAGTGCTTGGCTATAGATGCTGGGGCTTTCTGTGAATCCTTGAGGTGCGCGTGAAAATTTGAAACTTCGTCCATTTAAACTGAATCTGAAGAGATATTGGCTCTCCGGGTCAATAGGTACACTGAAGAAGGCGTTCTTGAGGTCAATTACAGTAAAGAACGTTGCTTCTGAATCAATAGCAGTCAATAGGGAAGAGATGTCGGGAACCACAGGGTACTGTGGAACAATACATTTATTCAGTTCTCTTAAATCAATCACCAGCCGATATACTGGCGGTGCATTAGGATCAGTACGTTTAAGAATCGGAATGATAGGGGAATTACAGATATTGGAGTCGGTCTCTACGACCACTCCTTGGGCAATGAGCTCTTCAATGATTTCCAGTAAAGCCACTACAGCATCGGGTGGTAACTTGTATTGTCTGATTCTGGGTAGAACAACACCTGGTTTGAGTGTAACACGGTATGGTGTAATGTGCATACAACCTACGTCAGTTGGGCCTTTTGCCCATAAGTGATCCGGTACATTTTTCAATCTGACATCAAACTCTCGTAGTACATAATGACCCTTAAAGTCTCTCAAGAAGAGTCTAACTCCTTCCGGAGAACAGCAGATCACTGCTCCTAGAGCCTTCAATGTTTTTATTCCTAACAGATTTTCTGGACAAGATTTCGTGAGTAACAAGTCTGTAACACGTGATAATGGACCCACAGCCAGGGGGACTGGTTTCGATACTTCATTTACAATAGGCTGTCCTGAAAAACCAAGGGAAACATTCTGTGAGCCTGAGAGGGGTGCCCCTGGGACTTCATCATGGCTGATTGTGGTGCGACTTGCCCCTGTGTCAATTAAAAACTTTCTGTCTTTTCCCAATACTTGACTGTGTACATAAGGACCCTCTTGATCTACAGGAATTTCAATAAGAGGCAAGCCACCCTCCCTCTCTAGGCTGTTTCATGTGTAACGTGGATAATCGGGGTAATGGGCTGGGGCTGTGACTGTCTCTGTGGTACCGCTACTGTCTGTGCTGCCTGTGGTGAAACATGCATAGGCTGTGTATTCTGCATGGGCTGTATATTCTGTGAAGTCTGTTGCTGACCCTGATTTTGTCTAGGTGGATGCGGTCTTTCTTTAGTTTTACCTGTGGATATATTATGTTTCAGAACTGGGCATTCATGTACGTAGTGACCTGGCTGCTTGCAATAATTGCATGTCCCTTTTACGGGAGCTGCGGCGTGACCTGTCTGGGTCGTACCCTTTCTCTGACCGTCGGCTGGAACCGACTGGGCCACTAACATTTTCATTTTCGTGTCTTTCATGCGTTTCTGTTCCTGATCCTGTTCTTCTCTAATTCTGTTCTGATGGTATTGTAACATCTGTAACATCTGGGATGGCGTATTTGCTTGCCAAGTACTTTCAACTTTGTACACGCGGTTCTTGACTAAGGGCAGGGAATTCTCGACTAATTTTGATACAAAAAGATGCGGGTACGACTCGCTACTCGGCTTAAGGCCACTATTGATAATAAAACATTTCTCAAATCTTGAATAGAAGTCACTAGTATCTTCATCGTGTTTCTGTTTACAGGCCGAAATTGCGTCCCAGTCTTCCTTTCTAGTTGTCAGTAATCTGGGCAGAACCTGTACTATTAAACCTGGTAATGCTTTAGTTTTCTCCCCAAGGCCTAGCCCAGGGGTACGAAGTTTCTCCTCGTCCTCTATTTCTGTCCACACAATCTTTTTATCTCCCACCTCCCATTCTCTTTCCTTCAGTTTCTCGTAGATGCCCGTGGGCAGCAGTACCTTTAACATTTTCATAATATCTTCATATGTGTAATCTCCCATCAGTAACATGTCTTTAAGTTCTCTGTGAAAACCTGCAGGGTCTTTATCGTGACACGGTACTAGTTTCTTCATTTCCAATAGTTCTAACTTGGTCAGAGGTGTGTGTACATACACACGTTTCAGGGCGTTATCAGGACCCATGACTGGGTGTACTTCTCGTAAGGGGTTCTGACTTTCGATGCCATGCAGACGCTCCATGTGATACATTTTTCTTTCTGGGGGCGGAGCGGGAACGTATTCGGAGCTTAAGAACGTGTTATATCTGTGCCGTTGTTCTAGAATTATTTGAATTAACTTGGTACTTAGGCCTCTCCATCTATCCATGAGTAGTGCTTCTAATGTATCGTGTAAGGGACCTGGGTCAGAATGTTGATATCTGAATAACGTGAGAAGGTGCTGAATCATGTATACACCTGCTAATTTCTGCTCGTCTGGGGAAAGGTTCAGAAATGTCTGCGCTACTGTGTCATCATTGTATATGTTCGGATTGTCAGCCCATAATACGGCTGACCGGGCTAGTTCTTGTTCATCCATAGAATTTAGTACATGGTACCCCATTCGTTCTCGAAGCATTTTATCAGTCTCTTGAAACTGATGTTCAGGAGAGTTCGGTTTTGTTATGCCAGAGAGGAAGACTCTCTTGCTTTCTGGACGAATGCCTTTCCTAAGATAAGTTCCTTTACCTACATACGCTATTGTGTCTGTAGTCTTTTCTGGTTCTTCGGATCCTTCCTCCTCTTCAGAGGAAGCTTCTTCTTTCTCATTCTCGTGTACTTTTATTACTGCACTTCTTATTTTCCTGTACATACTGGCTATGCAATTCTGTTTATCATGCTTTCCTTCGGCTATATTTTGACCCCACTTTGTTAGGGCATCCATTTCATCCTGTTCTGTCTCAGGCCTGTCTCGTTCTCTTATTAAGCAGTTTATGAAAAAACGTAGTATATATGCTTGAGTGTCGACTTTCTGATGTGCCATGGCTTCCTTAATACTTTCAGGATTTTCCCCAGTTCGGACAAAATAATATATCCTATCTAGGTGCTCTTTCATTCCTGAGAATAACACTAGGTAATCTGTAGCTTGTCGTAAACGTAGCGATGCCATCAACATCCTATCGTCTTTACCGGGTACTGGATCGTATCTGCAAACTTGAAGCGGTTCTTTGAGTATGTCGAGACGGGGTGATTGGAATGAAAAGGGCCTCTGCATGTCCCTAAGGTTTAATCTGTGTGTTGCTGGCGGGGTCTGGTAACCCCTGGTCGCACCTCCTGAGGCGGAGGCTTGAGCATTATCTCTCTGTGGAGTCTGTATCTGTACTTGAACTTGTCTTTTAGGATGATCTTGCGCAAGCGGATTCGGTATTTTAACCTTAGGTGAGGGAAGTGGTGGAGGTGGAGGAACGACAGGCTGTCGGTCAGGGGGAACTTGTTGCGGTAATGGCGGGGTGCGGTCTGGAGGCGTGTTGCCATCTCCGTCACCGTCAGTAGGCGGGACGAGGGCACGTGTATTGGTGTAAGCGGGTGCTACATCATTTAGATAGGAATTCAGAAAGATGTCTTTAGTAGTCCTGTTGTTTACTTTAATTGGAACTAATGGTGGTGGCAGATTTTTCGGTATTTCTGAAGTGGCCTCAGGCGTACCTTCGGCTACTAAGTACATACCATTTACAAGATTGTTTCGTGCGCGGTCTACTTGTTCTGATTTTACTCGAATCCCTTCAGTAACTAATTCGTTTTCTCGGGCTTTATCTGATTCTTCTCTATGTCTGTCTTCTCTACGGAGTGCTTTTTCAGCACGTTTATGTGATTCTTTACGCCAAAATTCTATGGCGTCTTTCTGAGATTGTCTGGCTTTCTTTTTCCATAATGCTTCTTCTACCTTCATGATGCACTCGGCATCCCATGTTCCGGTAACAGGCCATCTGTGTCTTTCGTCTAGATGCTTAGTATAATCGGCCCATAAATCTAGATACAATATGGCGTCTATGCCATGTTTCTGATACATGAAGTTTCCAGGAGTGTCCCTAGGGGGGATAGGAATTTCTTCCTCTAGTATCCCTTTTCTAGTTCCTATCTGTTTTAACTTATTGAAAAACGGCATCTTGTTTACTTAGTACTGAATGCTCAATCCTTGCTACTTAATTCTAGACACAACTAGTTACACAAGAACACAATAATGCACATTAGAAACAGTCACTCATACCACGACATTAAACACATCAAAAAGACATTTGAAACATATATGACTACCCCCTATACTGGATGTACTGCTAAACAGCACAGATACACTGCTGAGAACAGTGCAAAAACTAGTATAACTGATATACTGCTAAACAGTACAGATACACTGTCTAAAACAGTGCAGACCGAATTTGTGTACCCAAACCCGTCTAGATACGTCCCAGCAATGGTACTCACCGGGAAGCACGGAAAACAGAAGGCCTCGGAAAACTCGACTGGGCTGGACCGGACTCGACTCGATTCGACACGTTGATACTTCGGAAAACTGGTGGGCCTCTTGACACCTCGGACCTTGCTTCTTTCGACTAGGCTCTGGTCGGGATCCTCCGCGCTCCTCACCGCCTCGTCTGGGTGCTGATTGCAGTCTTCGTCGCCTCCGTGGGCCAGAGGGAGATACAGGAAATCCTGCCAGTACGCGTAGTTTCCGTCTAACTGATGGCAGGGGACAGAGCTTGCAACGCACCAACCGGCGCGTGAGGTGGGGGAGGGGTCCCTATTCGGGTGCCAAAATAATGTGGTAAATATTTGATTTACCGTCCTAATTTCTATGCAGGTAAGTACTTAATTAATAATAACTCAATCGGAAAGAAAAAGGCAGAGTCCGTGGTGTTAGAGTTCTTAGGGGTTTTATTCCTTAAAAAGGAATGGTCATGACCGGATATCTTGTTCCTGCCACCACTGGGGTGCAGGAAGGGATAGAGCAATATTTTATTGACAATACATAGCTTATATACTTGAGTTACATTATAGAAACCAATATAGTAGGCGTAACAGCTGAGAGAAACAAGATAAAACACACACGTGGTAATAATACGTAATTAGAAGGCGTGAACTAGGCGTGAACATAGAGGTGTGTGCTAGAAACGTCATAAGTAGGTGTCAACAAAAAGCAGAATCTTGCAATGTCAGCAGAAATCTGAGGCCTGGATGCACGCGCAGCTGCATGACGTGTGATTGACGTGAAACTGGAGGGTGCAGGGGACTTGACATTTACAGTGGCGGAAAGAGACAGAAGTCTGGCATGTCAGATCAACTCGTACCTCTATCATATCTGATATCTGATGTTTGGGAACCATACTATCTGGGCGGAAAGGTCTCTGGGGCAGAAGCTATTCTATACTGACTGTGAGTGCGTGTATAAGCGTCTAAGTGTCTGCATGTGGAGCGTGGGGGCATGGGCCTGCCATGGTAACAGAGGCTATGAATTACTTGCACGGAGACAGTAAGGCCAGGCCCTTCGCTCTGCAGCTGGGGGGATGTTTACTTAAACTAGTAGGCAGGAATGCATTTTCGGAGAACGGAACAGATAACTCGAAGGTTGAATTCAGTCTTGGCAGGCAGCAGGCTGAGCTAAACGCGGTGAGCCGCGCAGTGAGTAAGGCAGAGGTCACGGGTACAGAGACAGCCTAGGCTGAGGCTCTCAGAGTCAGAAAGCAGAAAAAGGCTCGATGGCAGATTTCAGGGCCTGCTTCGCCAGAGCTGAAAAACGTGTAAAGTACACCACAAAAAGACGTTGGCATGGCATACTTAGGAACGGACTATTCAACCCATTCTGGGTGGGTCTGAAAGAGGACATGTTAACGTTGGACGCAAATGTATTTGCGTCTTCATAGCTGGCACAGGAGGGAAGTTACATGCACTTTAAGCTCGTACATGGAGACGGTGGGGTACACGATAGGGAACATAACTTGACCAAAAATTGATATTTCCTCAATTGATTGAGATCAGTACTTCTTGTTCATGTTTATGTTATGCTCTGTGTTATGTCTGCTGTGCCACTTTTGTGTTGGTTTCCCCTGTGTGCTGCTTATTATTGTAGACTGGCCAGCTGGTGTGTAGGGTTCGGTATGATATGTGGGTTGTGGTAAAGTGCAGGGTTTTCTTCTTTTGTTTGGAAAAGGGGGAGATGTGGGTTGTACCTTATTTTTAGTCATGGCGACATCTAATATGTTTTCCATGCATGTCTTCTTGTTTCTTGCGATATTTCCATCTGTTATTCACATTATTGTCGCTCTTTTATTTATTGTTTTTACATGCATGGTCTCCTATGTATGTGTGATACCTTATCTTTACATTCTATTTGTTTTCATGCATGTGCTTTTCTCTCTTTACGTAAATTCGAGACATTCATCTAGTAGTCCCAATGTTGTTCTTGTGTTCTGTAAAAAGGGGAGATTTGTTATACCTGCTGCTCAGCCAGTATATGTGTGCTATGTGGAATGTTGGTGCATGGTAATGCATTACAATATTGGATGCCTGTGAGCTTCAACTGGAGTATGGGCTGAGCAGCAGGGAGGCTGCTCCTACTAATGGAACTTATCACTTACCTCCCACCAAAACAATAAACCATCTTGCAGAACTTACACCTCGGCTTTCAGACCATTCTTTGTTATTACAACAATGAGGGACTATTTTGACTTCCCTCCTCCCCTTCCCACTCCCCCTGCCAAGTCTCGTACTCCTTTGTGCCTTGTTTTGTTTTCCATATACTCCCTCCTGCAAGAGCCCCTTAACTATTCATTGCTGGGAGATTTCTTATGCCACTGGCTGAAGACTAGGCAGTATTAAGACCAGCCTCAAAACTGATGGGCAGTCTGTGCTATACAAATGCTCTCTGAAGTTTGATTATGACTTTGTAGCCAATAACAATATTGATTACTATTCGTTAATCAGTGACTGATGTCAGGTTTGGCATTTATCATATGCACACTGTTGGAAATTTGGTTACGGGTTGAGGGGGGTGAAGCCTACTACAGCAGCAACTGCAATTTGTGTCAGGGTGAAAACACAAGTAAACCCCAGAATAACCTGTGCGCAACCCTTTGGTACCTAGGCACCAAGGCAGTCAGGCTTAATTTAGAGGCAATGTGTAAAGTATGTATGCAGTACTGAAACAGTAATAAAGTAAAAACAAAACACAACATAAGAAAATCCCACACCAATTTAGAAAAATAGAGTAAATATTAATACATTATTTGAGACGAAAACTACAAAAATCTAATCAATAGAAACGGAAATATGCAATTTTAAAGATTTAAGAGATAATAGTGCCTAGAAGCACAAAACATCAACGCTAGTTATTTGGTTGTGCCAGACCAGGACAAAGTCACAAGTTCAGGCTGACCACGATGGAGTGTGGGCCGGATACAGGCACCCAGTTAGGCTCCCCGAACAACGTATCTTAAATCGTGGTTTGTGGAGTGGTGCGAGATCATGCATCAAGGATGCATTGTGCAGCAAAGGTTCTGGTGGGCTGCAAGGTGAGGTACTGCATTGAGGATGCATTATGCAGCAGTGGCACTGAGGAGTTGAGGGCCTGCGATGCATGGCCCTGTGTCAAGTAGGGAAATAGTAGTAAAACAATCAACACACTGTAAATTAATCACAATGAGTAAACCAATACAATTGATACATAACAGTGCCCCAAAGGAAAGGGAATGAAATAGCGTGATGCTGTGAAAGGAAAGAAATAGTGAGAAGGTAGTAGTCGTGACAAATGAATATATCCAATTTCATTAGAAATTCAAACACTATTAAACGGCTTCAGATCCCTGAGCCCAAGTGAGGGATCATAACATATCCCATTTTTGTAAAATTTTCTATATTGACACTGGTATAGGAATATCCAAAATAGTGCGGGCGGTGTCAACTGAGGAAGGAAGGAGGTAGCCGTCGACGTTTCGACCCCACGCTACAATTGAAGGCGTACTTGTGGCCTTACATCGGGGGTCTTCATCAGGACAAGGTGTATACAGGGTGCACTCCTTCCTTCCTCAGTTGTCACCGCCCGCACTATTTTGGATATTCCTATACCAGTGTCAATATAGACAATTTTACAAAAATGGGATATGTTATGATCCCTCACTTGGGCTCAGGGATCTGAAGCCGTTTAATAGTGTTTGAATTTCTAATGAAATTGGATATATTCATTTGTCACGACTACTACCTTCTCACTATTTCTTTCCTTTCACAGCATCACGCTATTTCACTCCCTTTCTTTTGGGACACTGTTATTTATCAATTGTATTCTTTTACTCATTGTGATTAATTTACAGTGTGTTGATTGTTTTACTACTATTTCCCTACTTGAAACAGGGCCATGCATCGCAGGCCCTCAACTCCTCAGTGCCACTGCTGCATAATATTCCCCAAATCCACTGCAAGTGAAAAGGGACTTAGAAATTGAAATAGGACCCTCCACCTCACAACCTCTATCCTTCTCATCAGGATAGAAACAGGACTTCTCTCCTCATTCAACGAAAATTAATGAAATAGAGATAGGACAACTCCACCTCTCTCCTGTCATAGAAACAGACAAAGGTCTACACTACCACTCTCTTTCCTCCCTAAGGTGTCGGCCATCTTTGACTTGTCTTAAACCTGTCCTAGACTAGTCCCACTGCAGGCTTCCGAATCACACCCTCCTCGGCTGTTACTGCCCTATATACAATCCCTTCAGCTATTACTTTCCTTCATAGCCACTCTCTTTCTTCCCCAAGGTGTCGGCCATCTTAGTCTAGTCCTGACTAGCCCTAGGCTAGTCCCTCCTCAGGCATCCTACTCATTCTCTGCAGTCACTACCTACCCAAGACAATACCACACATTCACCCTACATAGACCTCTTTTCTCACAATGGAACTCACAGGCACCCACACATACAAAATCATTTACCCCCCCAAGCTCACAAAATAATCAGCGAACACCTTCAAACACAGCTTCCTGAAATCCCACCCAGAAACCCCCTTTGCAGATCCTTATTTCTCACCTCGATTTGGACCCACGACTACCAATATCATCTTCTACACCAAACGTAGAGCACAATGGAGGAAAGCCTTCCTATCCCTACTCATGACTTCCTCCATGAAGAAGTCCGCACATGGTCTTTGGATGTCTATTACATCATCACAACTCTTCCATGCCACAGCAACCATCACTATCTACAATAACGGCACTATCCTCATTCAATCCACGTAACATAGCCTTAACCTATTTGATAACATATTTCATATTATTAAAGAGATCCAAGCCTCTCCTTTCTCCCAGCCCCTCTTCCTCTTGCACCACCCTTCCCCCTCCTACATCTAGCCCCCTCCCCTACCACCTCCCTGCCAACCTTCAAATGTATCCCCTCCTCCTCTATCACCTCCCCCTCTTACATTTAGTCCACCCTACTCCTGCTACATCTCCAGCCCGTCACCTCCCACAACTAGCCCTCCCCCCTCCTTTCACATCACCACCCCGCCTCCTCTCCTATCTAGCCCCCCCTCCTCCGTTGCCGCCCCTCCTCCTCCCATAACTATTACCCCCACCACCCTCACCCCTTCCCCTCCGTTCACACCTAGTCCCCCCTCCTCCTCCCCTCACAACATCACCACCCCTCCACCACTCACACCGAGTCCCCACTCCCCCATCACCACCCCCTCTTCTCAAATCCAGTCTCCCCTCCTCCTCTCACATCTTCTCCTCCCCCCATCTCACACCTAGTCCCCCCTCACTCCTAACCCTCACTACCACCCCCACTTTCCCCACCTCCTCACCCCATATCACCAATATGCCCCCCTCCTATACCACCCCCATTTCCCCTCCTCCCACACCACCCCCCACCTTGTTACCCCTCCCACACACTGGCAGTATAACCACACAAGTACCCACCATGGAAACTCCTACACCATCTCCTCTCCCTCCTTCACATGCCCCTACGTCCACTATACCCACGCCTAACACATACCAAACTCTACCCACCTCCGCCCCATACTCTTTCCCGGCCCCTTTCAGGTCTCACACCAAACAGAGTCCAATCTCCTCAACTTTTGCTACGCTCTACCATCCCCACCACCACCGTCACTAACTCCACTCTGGACAAGATTATGACCACCCTCTTCCAAATTAAAGACGAGCTACAAACATTCAAAGAGCTATTTACAAATCATATTAGACACCCTTCTCTACCCGGTACCCACCTACCCCACCAGCCCCCCACCCCATCTACATGTTCATACACACACAACCCTCCTCTCTGGACCTCCATCCCTGCCCATAGCTCTTCCACCTGACCTTCCCGATGCATCAATACATTGACATGTTATGACATACGTGCCCTCCTACACTCCTATGATTCCACCTCCATGGCCCGCAAAGCCACCACACACCTCCCCATCCCTACTATCCATTCTAACCCTCACAGGCCCCCTACTCAAAATAATAGAGTCACCATCTCTAATAATCTCACAAAAGTCACCCTCACTCTGGACTCCTCCGCCTCCATCATCACCCCACTACTTAACTGTAGATCTGCCCCCAGACACGCATCGGACATAGCCGACCTCATAATCGCACGTGATCTAGACCTTATCATACTCACCGAAACCTGGTTAACAGAATCCTCCTCCCCGCTCATTGACATTTTAGTTCCCCCTAACTATCACATCATCAGATTAGACAGGGTCTGCAGGACAGGAGGTGGTATAGCATGTGTTCACAGGAGTAACCTCCCAGTAACTAGAGCCATCTCCCCTACTTTTTCCTCTTGTGAACACATATGTCTCAACGTCAACAGTGTGGGCAATCCAGTTTGCTCTCTCCATATCATTTACCACCCACCAGAAGACAACCTCACCTTCACTGAACACCTCATGGACATGATCACAACGAACTTGGGTCGACAAATTACACAAATATTCCTTGGTGATTTCAATCTTCACTGGAATGATCACAATGACTCGGTGGTCAACAGTCTCAAAAACTTCCTCAACACCCTAGACCTCACCCAAATCTGCAACAGCCCCACTCAGGACAAAGGCTTTATCCTGGACCTCATCATCTCCAAAGGTGATGCCACCCAACTAGACTTAATCCAACCCTGTGACTGGTCTGACCACCACATTATCACATTCTTAATCAATAAATATGTGAAACTTTGTCCAGCCCAATCCTCCAAACCCAAGACCTGGAAAAGAGACCGGAAGAAACTCAATCCCAACTCCTTACCATCACCCAGCTACAACCTTCTCCTTCCCCCCACCGGTAACAACGATGTTCAGGCGCTCACCGATCATTACCTCAAATCAATGACCACGATAGTCAACGAAGTTGCACCCCTTCAGTCAAAAAGAGTCTCCTCCAAAATCTCTAAACCATGGTACGACGGTCTGCTCAACGATGACAGATGAGCTATGAGATTAGCTTAATGTAATTGGAGATCTACCCCCTCAGTTTTTCACCTCAATGCAGTAAAGAAAAAGAGAAATGCTTACTTCAGGAAAATCAAACGATCAAAGGCCGACTTCTTTAGCCTTCAACTTGACCAACCAATAAACCGCCCCAAAAAACTCTTTGAACTAATCAAATCGCAATCCAAGGACGAACCACAACGATTACTGAACACATCCAACACCCTACCTTCCTGTGAAGAATTCTCTACCTTCTTCAATCTAAAAACAACCAACATCAAGAATGATCTTATTCATCTAAACCTATACTCTAGCCCCCTCAGCAAAACCCCCATCAAACTAAAAAACAATGCGTCCTGGTCATCCTTTGACACCTGCACAGAAGATTCCATAGGCAAGATCCTGGGCACCCAGAAGCCCTCCAATCACCCCTCGGACCCTCTACCTGCTAATGCTGTAAAGGATCTTATCCCATGGCTTCTACCTCTCTGGACCAAAATCATTAACAGCTCTTTCCAAATAGGATGCATTCCAGACTCCCTCAAAGTGGGACAAGTATCGCCCATACTCAAGAAACCCACAGCTGACCCTACTGACCTTAATAATTATCGCCCTATCTCCAACATTCCTACCTTAGCCAAACTGTTAGAAAAATGTGTTCACCTCCAACGGACAAAACACATCGATCACTTTGACCTCCTCAACCGACACCAATCTGGCTTCCGCGCAGGCCACAGCACAGAAACAGCCATGACTCACATTATTGATGATGCACTTCAAATTCTTGACCAAAATGGTACCTGCCTCCTCATCCTTCTCGACCTGTCTTCAGCATTCGACACGGTCAAACACGAGAACTTACTCGATCTGCTGAACACCAGAATGGGTCTTTCTGGAACAGTACTCAAATGGTTCACCTTCTTCCTCCACAATCGGCTCAGAAATTCAAAATCAACAACACTTTTTCCAGCCCTTACTGCCTCGCAAGGATCAGCCTTATCCCCTACACTTTTCAATCTAGTCATGGAGCCACTCACTGTACTGCTTCATGCCTCTAATGTGCAATTCCACATGTATGCTGACGACACCCAACTCTACCTCAAACTACAATCCCTGGATGACATCAAACTTCTCAACTCAACTCTTAAGGAAACACAGACATGGTTGGCAGAGAATCACCTCAAACTTAATGCTCTAAAAACTGAGTTCTCACTAATAGCTCCCCCGCCAAAATCCACATCGCTCAGGATTGGCTTAAACACCTCAATGCATTCAACTTCCAACCCATCATTGTAGACTCAGCAAAATCTTTAGGTATAACCCTGGACTCCAATCTGAATATGCAACGACATATCAGCAATGCAACAAAGGGAGCTAATTTCCAAATCAACACCTTGAGGAAGCTGAAACCCTTCCTCCCAGCCAACGACTTCCGAACTGCGGTCCAAGCGCTAGTTATCCCTCGGATCAATTATGGAAGCACCACACTCTGCGGCCTCCCCCTATCTACAACCGCACCACTAAGAGCTTCTATCAATGCTGCAGCAAGACTCATCACTGGATCAAAAAAACGCTCAAACATCTCCCCCGACTTAATATCTCTGAACTGGTTACCCTATGAAGCCAGAATACACCTGAAAATAGCGTGCATTACTCATAAGGCCATACACCACAATTCGCCTAGTTTCATCGCACAGAAATTGACAATCTCAGGAGGCTCAAGAACAACAAGAAGCGCACAAACTCTCCTCCTGAAACCACAAAAATTCCACAAGACAAAAAAATACAAATGATCCTTCTTAGGGATGGCCCCCAGCTTTTGGAATGCCCTCCCTCCTGGAAAGGGGCGACCACTCGGTCCCCCCGAACGTATGGTGGAGTACCCCGATCTCCCCGGGAAACCATTTTGGGCGGGAGGCGTGTCCCGGCTGGTATGCCCGAAGCGGCGTAGCTGGGGCGCGCCTTTTCCCGCCCAAGAAGGGGTTGTCCTAGGCACCAACACCGCCAGCCACGCCCGGGGGGCGGATTGAAGGAGGGTCTACGCCCGCCCGAAGAAGGATAAAAGGAGCGACAAGCCAAGGAAGCATCCTCTTGTTCCTGTGCTCTGAAGCTGCACCCCCGCGTTGCACGTGAGCTCGAGACGGAACGAAGCAGCAGCTGATGCGCTTTCTCGTTCCCGTATGCAGGCCTTCTGGGGTTTCCTACCCTGAGCGGACCCGGTGGCGGCACCTTTTCCCGAAGCTCTCTGGTCTCTCGGTGCCCCGGACTACAAGACCTCGTGGGAGAGAGTCTAGCTCCCAGAACAAGGAAGGCATACGAAGGGGCGTTCCGTTCCTATTGGTCCTTTTTGGGTTCTGCTGGGGGGGAGCTATGGGGCCAAGAGGAGTATGTCCTGAAGTTTCTGTTATCCTTACGTCAGGCAGGAAAATCAGTAGCCACGGCACAGAGGCACCGGGCCGCTATTTCTTTCATGGCACAAGCTCATGGTCTCCAGGACCCCACAGCGTCTTTTGTGGTTCAGAAGGTGCTGCGAGGGTGGCAACGCCTTGAGGGTCGCAGAGTGGATGACAGGCACCTGATAGGTCTGGAAAGGTTGGCCCTGTTGACGTCAGTACTCCCTGCAACATGTTCATCTCAATCTGAGACAGTACTGTTTAGAGCCGCTTTTTGATTAGCATTCCATGGGGCTATGAGGGTAAGCGAGCTGGTAGCGAGGAATAAGCAGGATACGGGGGGGCTGTGCCGAGAGCACATCTGCATTAAAGGGGAAACAATAGTAGTCTCGTTTGCCAGGTCCAAGACCGATCAAGGAGCAAACGGCGATTGTGTAGTGGTCTGCCGGATTCCCGGATCGCCCATGTGCCCGGTAGCCTGCGTTGAGGAATATTTGGCGCAGAGGGCGGCAGCATGGGGGGGAAGCTTACTGAGGCACGCCGATGCCACCCCGCTGACGAGGTTTCAGTTCCAACGGGTGCTTGCAATGGCGATTACAGCCGCAGGGTTAAACCCGTGCGAGTTTGGGACCCATTCCTTCAGGATAGGGGCTGCAACTGAGGCCACAGCCAGGGGTCTGAGTGTTGATAAAGTGAAACAGTTGGGCCGTTGGTCCTCGAATTGTTATAAACGGTACGTGCGGTTGCACATGTTGTGAAGCTAATATCATGAACTCACGCTTTTTGTTTTTGTTTGGTTTTACAGTTTCGCATGCTTACGAGGCAGGGCAGACTGTGCAGTCGACCCGACACCTGGGAACCAGCGGTCAAAGGACACCGGCTGTGGACAGAGTGGTGTGGGTCGTGGGCCACTCATACGTGAGGCGTGCCGCAGACGTATTCAAAGCAGGTGACATGATTCACATGGCTGGGGAATACGGGTACAGGGTGACCTTCTACGGAAGGGGCGGGCTCTGTATTGACCAGTTTCAGGTTTTTATGGAGGGTTTGTTAGGGCGGACGAGGTCACCGCCATCTATACTCATAGTGCATCTTGGGGGCAATGATTTGGTGACCATTGGTCGGCGAGTGCTTCTCGAGGTAATATTATCCACTGTAAGTTGGTTGGCAAAGAGGGTCCCTGGGTGCACAATTGCATGGTCCCACATGGTCCCACGGAAGGTGTGGCGGGGGGCTAATTCTGTGTCTGCTTTAAATCATTCTGTGAAGAAAGTAAATAACAAACTTGGTAGATTGTTTCGTACGAATACATTGCATTCTATTCCGCATGGGTGTATCAGGGGGGATCAGATGTATTTGGAGGACGGGGTTCATTTGTCCCGGGTGGGGAATGATTTACTCATAGGAGACTTCATAGCTTGGTTGAAGAATTTGTAGCCATGACCTTTAAGTAGGAGTTTTGTGGGGGGTCCGGATAGCCGGTCAACTATCCGGGCCTGTGGCGGTAAGGTCATGATCGGTGAGCAGTAATTGGAAGATCCCTAGAGGTTTGGGCGTCACCCATTACGGATGGGAGCGCCCGGGGGGAGGCGGCCATTGGCCCCTCAAACGGGAGGCGGTCCCATCTAAGGATGGGACGCCGAAAGGGAAGGCGGCCATAGGACCCTTCACTGGGGAGGAGGGGATACGGACCCCTCCTCGGAATTTCCCGGGGCCCGGACATCTGCGACGGCAGGTGTGGTAAGTTGTGTGGGGTGGGAGGGGGGTCTACGCTACCTTCTAGACACCTCACACGAGTCCTCGGACGACCACTAAGATGGCGTCGAGTTAACAGGGGGCCCCCGCTAAGGCAAGGGAAATTGGAAGTTGGCACAGAGGTACAGTCCTCTGTGCGCCCGCCCCTCACAAGTGAGGGGGGAATTGGTATTGGGGATCTGACACCGGTTACGACCTTGCCTTTGGCCCGTAACGTTAGGATGTACAATTTCAATGTTCAGAAATGCATTTGCAGGATGTTTAGTATCGGCTAGGAGAACCTTTGTATTAGAGATGTGTTAAGGTCAGCCAAGAACATCGTACTGTATAAATGAAATTGTACATGATATGAAACTGTTATTTTAATGTTTTAATTTTGTTTCATATTTTAATAAATACGGCCGGGAAGGGTAACTCCCTCCCGCCTTCCAAAAGTTCAGAACCGTTTCCGTCTTCCCATCCTTGGGGATTTTGTGTTGAGAGGGGGTGGCGGGTATCTCAGCCATATGGAAAGGGGCGACCACTCGGTCCCCCCGAACGTATGGTGGAGTACCCCGATCTCCCCGGGAAACCATTTTGGGCGGGAGGCGTGTCCCGGCTGGTATGCCCGAAGCGGCGTAGCTGGGGCGCGCCTTTTCCCGCCCAAGAAGGGGTTGTCCTAGACACCAACACCGCCAGCCTCGCCCGGGGGGCGGATTGAAGGAGGGTCTACGCCCGCCCGAAGAAGGATAAAAGTAGCGACAAGCCAAGGAAGCATCCTCTTGTTCCTGTGCTCTGAAGCTGCACCCCCGCATTGCACGTGAGCTCGAGACGGAACGAAGAGCCAATTTTGACCCACCCACCAGCCCCTGTTGACAGCGATTTGTTGGAATAAAATTGATTGACGTGAATTGGTTTCCCTTACAGGTTGTCTTGGAATAAAGTTGATAATGTGTGTATAATAAAGGATGATTTTCGTTTTTAACATGTTTTCTTAGCAGAAAGGTTTGCGAATAAGTTTAATAATGATGCTCAGTAGAGTTGGTTTCTCTTACAGGTTGTCTTGGAAAAAGTTGATAATGTGTGTATAATAAAGGATGAGTTTAGTTTTAACATGTTTCTTAGCAGAAATGTTTGCGAATAAGTTTAATGGTGATGCTCAGTAGAGTTCTACGTAAAATCGTTGAATGTGATAATTTCCTTTTCGTTAGCTTAGTTTAAAATGTCGTATTTATTTCTGGTCGGGCGGTAAGGTCATGATCGGTGAGCAGTAATTGGAAGATCCCTAGAGGTTTGGGCGTCACCCATTACGGATGGGAGCGCCCGGGGGGAGGCGGCCATTGGCCCCTCAAACGGGAGGCGGTCCCATCTAAGGATGGGACGCCGAAAGGGAAGGCGGCCATAGGCCCCTTCACTGGGGAGGAGGGGATACGGACCCCTCCTCGGAATTTCCCGGGGCCCGGACATCTGCGACGGCAGGTGTGGTAAGTTGTGTGGGGTGGGAGGGGGGTCTATGCTACCTTCTAGACACCTCACACGAGTCCTCGGACAACCACTAAGATGGCGTCGAGTTAACAGGGGGCCCCCGCTAAGGCAAGGGAAATTGGAAGTTGGCACAGAGGTACAGTCCTCTGTGCGCCCGCCCCTCACAAGTGAGGGGGGAATTGGTATTGGGGATCTGACACCGGTTACGACCTTGCCGTTGGCCCGTAACGTTAGGATGTACAATTTCAATGTTCAGAAATGCATTTGCAGGATGTTTAGTATCGGCTAGGAGAACCTTTGTATTAGAGATGTGTTAAGGTCAGCCAAGAACATCGTACTGTATAAATGAAATTGTACATGATATGAAACTGTTATTTTAATGTTTTAATTTTGTTTCATATTTTAATAAATACGGCCGGGAAGGGTAACTCCCTCCCGCCTTCCAAAAGTTCAGAACCGTTTCCGTCTTCCCATCCTTGGGGATTTTGTTTTGAGAGGGGGTGGCGGGTATCTCAGCCATATGAAATAAGACTTATCTCATCCACTGCATCCTTCAAAAAGGAAGTCAAATCGATCCTCCTGGCTAAACTCACTTGAACTTAAAACTGTGTAAATACTATTTAACTGTTTCTCTTTCCCCTGTATTACATTGTTTTTGTCTTCTTATTCTATGTAAAGCACTCTGATATCTGTAAGGATCTTGTTCGCACTATATAAAACCTTGAAATAAATAAATAAATAAATTGTTATATTCTTACCCCGCGCCGGTAAATAATCGTTTCTCATTTTTTTTTCTTTATCTAGAGGTACAAGTCAAGGTTGTCCTCTTTCTCCCTTGTTATTTGTTTTATGTCTTGAACCCTTCCCTGAGCGTATCCGTGTTAACACACATATTTCTGGCATCACATATAACTCTTTAGAAACCAAAATGTCAGCATATGCTGAAGATATATCAATAAATATGTCTAACCCTCATACTTCCCTTCCTCCTTTCTTGGACGAGGTTCAGTTATATTCCAGTATTTTTGGATATAAATTGAACTTCTCAAAAACAGAGGTTTTACAGCTGAATTCTTTGTGTTATATATATATGTTTAATGATACTAATTTTACACGGTGTCCTACAAAAATCAAATACCTTGGTATCTGGTTTTCTGCTACTTTGTCTACCACAATTAAACACACGTTTAATGCACTAATTACCAAAATTCAGTCTCTCCTACTTTTTTTGTCCCCTCTCCATTTGTCCTGGTGGGGTAGGTTAGACACCATTAAAATGATGATTGTTCCCCATATCCTCTATACATTATCTATGCTACCTTTTTGGATCCCTGTTTCATTTTTTTCACAAATTAATTCCATCTGTACAAAGTTTTTATGGAACAAAAAACATCCACACATTTCTCTTACAAAACTTAAACGCCCCAAATCTGAAGGAGGTGTGCGTTTTCCTGATTTTAAAGCCTACCATTCTGGATTTTTTATTAGACAGTTTTTTGCCCTATCCTATGAATTTGCTGATATCCCTATACACAAATGAATTGTTTCTGAACTCTCCTTATTAAAAGATTTTTCTTTTCAGAATGTAATTTACATATCTAATTGTACTTTCATATCAAATAATCCTAATTCAAAATATCCCCAAAACCTACTATATAACATACTCGTTGAAGGTCTAGACCCGTTTCAATGTTTTTCATCCTCTACTATCTAGTATAATAAATACATCAAATACAAAAGTAAATCGTTTTACTACAAACATTGGAAGGAGAAGGGAATTATTTTCGTCCATCAATTAATTCACCAAAATTTAGTTATTTCCTTCCCTGAATTACAATTACGAAATCATTTCCCGACACATTTTTCCATGAATATAATTTAATTTCAACAGCTTTGCAGTCCTACTTAGTTTCTTTTGATTTCTCCAGTGTCTCCACCTCACTTATTCTACCTACACCGCTATATAATATTTCTCAAGAACACAAACCTAAAGTCGCTCAAAGTTATTGTCATTACATGTTACTGAAAGACCTAAATCCCCTACAGAATTATCTTGGGAAACAAGACTTATCCTTTTCAATATCTGTCTCTGTTTGGGATAAATTATGGTTTAAGTTATTCAAAATTTCTGCTGCTGCTCGTATAACTCAATCTCTCTACTTTATTTTCAATAGAGCAGTTATTACTCCTGTCTGTATATCCAAGTTTTCCCCTTCCTCCTCACCCTTGTACTGGTCTTTTTCTGAATTTACCGGCACTTTAAGACATCAGATTTATGAATGTTCTAATGTATTGACCTTTTGGCATTCTATTTGGTCTACATGCATGAAAATCTTTAAGAGTGATATTACATTATCATCGCAAAATGTTTTTCTAGGTTCATCTTCACCTGACTTAGATGATTGTACTCCTATATCTTTTTTGTTCGACCAATTTATTGCATTAGCATTCAAAGTTATTTTGTCATGATGGAAAGATAATTCCAAGTTATCCTCATTGACCTGGTGGAATTTCATTTGTGATGAACACAGAATTGCTACTGTTTCCTCTTCTATTTTATCTCCGAAAATTAAATCGGATCTTCTCAGGTTACCTTTTATATCTTATCTTGCTACACATGCACCTGTATCTGAAGCTACTTCCTCTTCTTAATTTCATATTTTATTCTATACATTTACATCTTGCTCTTATTTTTCTTTTAAGTTTACTTTTCCACCCTTTCTATGTGTATTGCTCTGATAATGTTATCTTTTCTTTTTCTTGTTTTTGTCTATCCTTAAAAATTCTATAAAATTCATAGTTAAAAAAAAAGACTTTCGGTATTTACAGAAGGCATTTAGCAGTCTTAAAGTTAGGACTCCTAACTTTACTACTTTTAAACTGAGCAAAATCCTAACTTTAAGACTTTCGGTATTCACAGAAGGCATTCCTAAAGTTAGGATTCCTTACTTTAGGACTCCTAAATGCCTTCTGTGACTACCGAAAGTCTTAAGGTTAGGATTTTTCTCAGTTTAGGAGTAGTACAGTAAGGAGTCCAAACTTTAGGACTCCCAAATGCCTTCTGTGAATACCGAAAGTCTTAAAATTATGATTTTGTCAATTTAGGAGTAGTAAAGTTAGGACTCCTAACTTTAGGACTCCTAAATTACCGAAATTAGTAAGTGCCTTCTGTGACTACCAAAATGAGTGAGTGCCTTCTGTGAATACCAAATGGTAGTAAGTTTAGGATTTTGTCTTAAGTTAGTTCTGTGAATCGGACCCACACTGTTCAGTGTGCTGATTATACACTGTGAATGCACAATGCAAATTACGTGTAAATGATAAAATATAGGTGTGTGTGTTTGCATAGATGAGGCAGTTTAACCAATTGTCAGATAGTATTTTAATCCCAGGGGGTATGCAGAGCAGGTTCAAATGTTTACACCACTGCTTCTCAAATAAATGGCACTAATAATTTGCACTAACATTTGGGTTGACCGACTCAAGCAAATTCTAATGGAAAGTCAATGAAAATGTTAAGTTTGCACTTGAAAGTCAGAGCAAATGTACTTGAAAAATTGCACAATCCAATCTATGTAATCTAAAAATGGTTGCCCCGTGCATTCTGTATAATCTAGTGTTTGACCTTGAGGATGGCAACAGATTGCTCACTACTGTTCCTACAGATACATCATTTTAGAGGGTGCACCAATATTTCTGAGTTTACAATTAATTGAAAAACACTTTTAGTCCGTGTGGTGTGGTCAACTGTGTCACAACATTTTTCATAACATGAACCTGAAAAAAAGTTACACGAAGTTTGATTTGTGCACATGCTTTAAATAATCAGGTACTCTCTCAACAAAGACATTTTCTGCTAATATGGAGTACACATTTATATGTTGTTGCCTGTAAATTGGTCCTTTTTAGGTAGAGTGACCTGCTATGACTAGGGGTTTTGTTCTGATTAATTGTTAGCAATAATGCTGTAGGAGCTATATGAGCACATTGTACAAGAGAGCAGTAATACACTACTGTCTGTGAGTGACTGATGACTGCAGTCATTACTTGCATAGTGCTCCGCTCTGCAGTCTGGTGTAATTTACTTGTAAATTAGCGCCCTGTCAGCGAATATTATTCAAATAACTGTACGAGAAGGCCAGCTTTCATTTTACAATTTAATATTCTGCACGCCTTCATACCCTAGCCAGAGATATTATTACAAATAATAAAACATTAAATTTCTTCCTTTCACTCTCAGTATCCTGATTGTTTTTGCATGATCAACATTAACCCACAGACCCTATAACAGAATTGAACTTTGCCTTGGCCCTTCCTTGAGAGCTCTTAGCCCCCGATGTGTATGATCGTCAGAATCTGGGGTGGATGGGGGACGTTGGAACAAGAATTGCTCCGTTCCCAAGTCTCAGATGAACGCCTTCATGTCGCATGGCTTGTTAAAGATATTTAGCACATTTCATCAGGGCAAATAAACTTGTGGGTCAAATTCTGCACCACTAGGTGCCAAAAAATAACTGTTCCTGTGGATGCTTTTATGGGGCTCAAATAATTTAATAACAGCCCAGTCTGTGGTTAGCCACTGATGAATCATGTTGATTATCACAAAGTTTAGACAGAAAAAAAGTTCAGAAACTTGTCTTTATGGACTTTCTGAGCAGATGCATCCATTGCACTGACCTGTATTTGACCTCATGGTCGAAGGTCAAATCCCAGTTGGCCCACCTGACCTTTCATCTTCCAGAGGATGATTAAATGGGTACCAGATGTTATGTTTTGAGCGGTCTAGTAGCTGGGCGTGGGCGGAGTCATGGGGTGGAGGAAGAGGCGGGGCACAAACAGGAAAGGGGCAGTTAGAGTAGGGACAGGGACGAGGAAGGAATGTGTTAATAAAGCTCCTTGAATATCAAGTAGTGTCTGTCATTATTGCATGCACGACACTACAGCTGGCGACGAGGGTGGGATGAAGTAACCTGCCATCCCCACAGTGAGGAAACGAGCGCCCTGTCCCTGGGCAGCACCGAGAAGTAGTCGCTGTCGCGACACGTGTGCCCCCAGAGAAGATCGCCGCCTGAGGACCCAGGCTAGCAACAGCTGTGACGCCTCCACGATCCGTTGATCGTGTGGAGCGCTGCCGAGAGAGTGCTGAAATAAGTTTGCTGCCGAGAAGTCACTTCGCGCCAAAACGGGAGCTCACCCCGGATGCGTGCAACTTGGCAAGACGTCGGAGGGGCAGAGAATGATGCGACAGAATCGCGAGCCTACCGTGACCCCTTCGTGAAGAAGCTCCAGGGAAAGCGAGTGGAGCGCGGCTGCTACAGTGCTGCTGACAAGCTCGGCGATCCGGTGAGTCTCAGTAACTGGATCGGAGCGAGGAGAATAAATGAAGTTGAAATCTCGCGGGAGCCGAGATTTCACTAGCGGGGGCCATCTTGAAGTGAGGCAGCCCACAGGACAATCCCTATGTGTAAATGAGAAGCGGCCATTTTGAAGTCAGGCGGCTCATGGTTTCAGCAAACAAGCATTGGTGAATGTGAAACAAGCACTGGTAAATGCAAAAACAAGCACTGGCAGATGCAAATAAGCATGGGTGAATGCGAAACAAGCACTGGTAAATGCAAAGATAAGCACTGGCGAATGCAAATAAGCCTTGGTAACTGCGAAACAAGCACTGGTAAATGTAAAGACAAGCACTGGCGAATGCAAAATAAGCCTTGGTAACTGCAAAACAAGCACTGGTAAATGCAAATGCAAGCATTGGCAAACAAAATAAAATAAGCACTGGTGAAAGAAAACAAGCACTGGTAAACGCAAAAACAAGCACTGGCAAACACAAACAAACATTGGTAAATGCGAAACAAGCAGTGGTACCTTACAATGAGTCTTGACAAAATGACTGGCACCAGTAAAATAAAAGGTGATGTAGCCAATCACGCTCAAGGATGTCGAATCCACCGCCAGAGAATGGCAATGCTGCAGTGGCTACCTCGACTGAACCTCGAATATCGCATTTGCGTCCCCCTGAACCACTAATGTTGGTGGCTGGCAGAAGCATGGGCCCTCGATGGCAGTAGTGGCTAGAAGATTTTGAGGACTATCTTGAAGGTTCAAAGGTCCCTGTGGATAGAGAGAAACTCATTGCACTGCGTAATTTAGTTGGCAAAGAAGTCAGCAAAGTGATTAAAGAGCTGCCAGAAGATGACAAAGGGACTTATGCCAAAGCAAAAGAAGCGATGAACAACAAATTCATACATAAAAGGAATGTGGACTATGAAAGATATGTCTTTCATCAAGCTCGTCAAGAAGGAGAAGTGTGGCTCACTGGTTAGAGCAGGCAGACCCTGAAGCAGAGGTCAGACCCGGGATCAGGGTTCAATTCCCGACGCGGCAGGGTGTTGAGCTCAAATGTCCATGGACTCAATAATTCTCGCTTCAGTGCCTGACCTAATCATGGGTTCACACTCTGCAACTCTGGGCATTAAGCTTGCTTAATCTCCACAACAGCCCCCCCGCGGCGGGATGCCTGGCTTTCACCTTGGGGATGCCCTGTAGGGGCTATCTCACAGGGAAAAACCAGGACGGGTTCCCAAGGCAAGCGCGGAGATACCCCTTCGGGGGTCGATTCTGGCGCTATATAAGAAATATAATAATAATAATAAAGAAGAAATGATGAGCACCTTCATCTCCAGGTTACGACGATGCGTTCTCAACGGAAGACACTATTCGACTGCGAGTGATTGAAGGCTGTCACTCCGAAACACTCCGAAGGAGGTTGCTCAGAAAAAGCCACAACCTTGACGATATAGAAGAAATGACAAGGGTCCATGATCAGGCAGAGGAACACGCCAAGTGCATGGAGACAGGAAGAAGTGAGAGAAAGGAACAGGCCTTCTGGACGCACAGCACCAAGACTCGCATGCGGTCAGGTGAACAGCAAAGAAGGTCCAGACCAGCCTCTCGTCATCAACACAATGGACGCAGATGCTATGAGTCTAGCCGGAGAGCCAAGAAGGCCGAACCTCCTAAGAAATCGGACAGGTCTAGAAAGTGCTATCGATGTGGATACGATTATCCGCATTCAGACGTCTGTCCAGCGATGGGTCAAAAGTGTCACAAGTGTGGGCGCAAGAACCACTTTGAAGCAATGTGTGGAACATATAACAAAGAAAGGAGAGGTGAAACGAACAAGCGACAGTCTGACCCCAGAAGACACCACGCCAAAGCGGTGCAAGATCAGGCGATATCATCCTCTGGATCGTCCCGCTCCAGCCGAGACTCTCGTGAATTTCAGTGGACCAGAAGGTCACCGAAACGATCACCGTTGCGAGAGTCCAGATCGATGTCTGCAGAGTCTAATTATACTGATGAATATGTTTGCATGGTATCAGACCCTGATCAACTAAAAAGGTATCCTTCTCTGGACATAAAAGTGGGGACTCATGCGACACAGTTCATGCATGACAGTGGGGCATCCCTGAATTACATGCCCGTGACAGAATATACCAAGATGAAATCACCACCTCACCTGAGCCCAGCACACATAAGAGTGTTCACCTGGATGGCGAAGAAACCACTTCCATGCTTGGGCAAATTCGAAACAACTCTCACACACGAAGATAAATCGTTGACAGCACATATCCATGTCATTGAAGGTCCCGAGGCGGAGTGCCTCCTCAGCCTGCCGACGGTGGAACATCTCTGCCTTGTGGAGATCCTTTATAGAGTCAGTGATGACCCGGACATAATCCGCAAGTTCCCTAAATTATTTACTGGGCTAGGCAAAATGAACAAATGCAAGATCCGCCTCCACATCAATGATCAAGTGCGCCCTGTAGCTCAACACCCTCAACGAGTGCCTTTTCATCTTCAGCAAGCGGTGGAGGACGAAATTCAGGAGCTGCTACAAACTGACATTATTGAAAAGACAGATGATCCTACGCCATGGGTGTCTCCTGTTGTCATAGTCCCAAAGAAAGGCACTCCAGACAAAGTGTGCCTATGCGTAGACATGAGACTTCCCAATACTGCCATAGGAGAGAGCGTCACCCAGGACCCCACCTGAGTGACATGATAACCGCCTTGAATGGAGCCAGGGTATTTTCCAAACTTGATCTGAACAAGGGCTATCACCAGCTGGAACTCCATGAAAAATCAAGATATATAAAGACTTTTGCTACACATTTAGGTCTGTTTAGATACAAGAGACTATGTTTCGGCATTTCATCAGCAGCTGAAATCTTTCAAGAAATGATTCGACAGACCATCAGACACATACCCAACTTGCTGAATTACAGTGATGACATCCTGGTATATGGGTCAAACACGCAGGAGCATGATAAGAGGCTGGATTGAGTATGCCATGCTCTCCTGGAGGCCAACTTGACTCTAAATAAAGCTATGTGTGAGTTCCACCAATCCACTCTCAAGTTCTTTGGCCATGTGTTTTCGGGAGCAGGCATGAGGCCTGACCCGGAGAAAGTGAATGCACTCAACGCCACCAAGAGTCCCCAAGATGTCAGCGACATTCGTTCCTTTCTGGGCATGGCGAGCTATTGTGCCAGATATATCAAAGACTATGCCTCCATTGTCAGGATTGCACTCCGCAGGATCCCCACGCAGAAATAATGCTCCACCTCCGGACCTCCCGAACACCCCAAATGTATATCACAGGGTGTTCAGGTGATACGGTGAGGGAAAAACCCCAAGAGAGGAAAAAACCCGAAAGAAAAGATAGAAGGAAGGGACAGCGGGGGAAATGAAGCTGTAATAAAAACACACAATGGTTAATAAATAATCTTAACCCTACACTCATTACATTCTCGCTAAAACAAGGACTTTATGAATCATTTGTAAGGTCTGGTGCCTGAAAACTTCATTCAGCTGTATCTTCTGTTTTCCCTTGTGTCCTAAACAACACAATGATCGCTATTAACATAGAGAATGAAACGCTACACTTCCTAAAGCAAATGCTCTCTCCAAATACATACCCTGAAAGTATAAAGAAAAAACCCCTAAAAAATCACTTGAGAAGGCACTTTAAGCTCCAGAGTTTAAATCCAAGAATGAAATGTGCAAAGTGTATAATTATCGTGTATGCAGATTCACTCTCTGCAAATGAGGTGCTGAAGAGCCCTAACAGCACACACCACGTATCAAAAGGAAACCAAACACGGTATGATGTAGTTCCAGCACTACTATCATCCGCTTTAGTATTTGTAATCCAACAAGTTATGAGGCAATGTACCACGTCATGTGTTCATAACGGCAATGCGGAGGCCGCCCCCCCCTGCATTCCGCCACTGAAATAATATGAAATCAGCAACCAAATGGACAAGTAACAAATCACTCTAAACGAATGCTCAGAAAACATTCTTTTCCCAAGACCCTCACAGCCGCAAAGTGGGTAAGGCTCGAGCAGCCTATCTCATAGTCGTTATGAAACAAAACAAAACAGCGCGCATGGAAGTGCAATATCCATAACCAAAAACAATACTTCCCAGGTAAAAACGAACTCCTTATTGTCAGCCAGGATACCAGGACAATCGGGAGCGGAGCTCCCGCCAGCACAGCAAAATCGCAAGCCCCGCTCTCCCGGTTCTGCCCCTCAATATCCTGCGGTACCGCTAAGGTTCATGGGACATGTAGTATGGGCTCCATGAATCATGGGGATTGTAGTTCAGGTAGGCGCAACCAGCCTAAACCCTGACAACCATCAGTCATCCCCTGAGAGCTCTCACCAAGCAAGGACAACCTTTTGTGTGGAGCTCCCAATGTGAGAGGGCCTTCCGGGAAATCAAACAGGCTGTTGAGGCTGCAGACAATCTGGCATACTTTAGCCCAAAAAGAAAGACTGAAATAACAGTGGGTGCCAGTACAGTAGGTCTGGGTGCCATCTTGGCCCAGTATGACAAAGACAATGATGAACGGCACATCGTGGCCTACGCCAGTCGCAGTTTGACTGAAACAGAAAAGGCCTATTCTCAACCAGAGAAGGAGAGTCTTGCAGTTGTCTGGGCTTGTGAGCACTTTCACGTCTTCATCTATGGTAAGCATTTCACCATGATAACAGATCATCAGGCGTTGGTCACCATATTTGGCAACCCCAATGCCAAAATGCCACCTAGGATAGAACGTTGGGGTCTGCGCCTAGAGGAATACACATACACAATCATCCACAAACCGGGGAAAGGGGAGAATTCTGCGGACTACATGTCCCGACACCCTCAGGAATCCCAGGCCTCACCTCCGTCAATTGCTGAAGAATACATCCATTTTGTAGTAGGATCAGCCCGACCTCTGGCCATTCCCTTAGAGACAATCCAGGAAGCCACTGCCCAAGATGGCATCCTTCAGAAAGTCATGCGTCGACTGCGCACCCATCGATGGAGACACGACAGTGAGGAAGAGAAGACCGATCCTCAGGTCCGCCAAGAAATGCAGGCATTCAGACACATCTGCAAAGAGCTATCTGCCACCTCGGAGGGGCTCCTGCTGAGAGAAAATCGGATTGTCATCCCGAGGCAGTTACGACAAGGAGTCCTCAACCTGGCTCATGAAGGTCACCGGGGAGTGGTTGCAACCAAAAGAAATCTCTGTGAACGAGTCTGGTTCCCGCTGCTTGATTCCATGGTGGAGGCCACCCTCAAAGACTGCCCCCAGTGTCAACTAGTCAGCCATGGAACACCCCCGGCCCGCTTCAAATGACTAAACTACTAAATGGAATATGGCAAGAACTAGCCATAGACTTTTACAGACCCCTTTAATCGGGCAAGTATGTGGTGGCTATCATGGATGAGTACTCAAGGTTTCCGATAGCCCAATTCATGCCCTCCACTAATGCCTCCTGCACCATCGCAGTACTTGATGAGGTGTTTGCTGCCTGGGGTGTCCCAAATGAACTCAAAACAGACAATGGTCCTCCGTTCAATGGCCAGGAGTTTAGTGAGTTTGCACGACACCTTAATTTTAGACATCGAAAGGTCACGCCTCTGTGGCCAGAGGCTAATGGCACTATTGAGAGGTTCATGGCAACTCTGAAGAAAACATTCAAACAAGCCACGCTTGAAAAGAAGGACATGCAAGTTGCCCTCAACGAAGTCTTGCGAGCCTTTCGGACTAAACCACATGCCACCACAGGAAAGTGCCCGGCCACTCTCATGCTGGGGCGACCCATCAGAACCAGAATCCCAACGTGGGAAGGTGCTCTGCGACCAGTGTCTCCGACACATGTCCACCAAGAGGTGGCTCTTGCTGATCGCACCAATAAGAACAAGATGAAATCATATACGGACGATCGACGGCGAGCCAAGTCTCCTTCCTTACAGATGGGGGACTGTGTGGTGGTCAAATAAGAGCAATCCAGAAAGACAGACTGCACCGGTATTTGTTCACCTATATACAATATATCTGCTCTGAAAGGTGATTTTTGCTCCTACAAGTATTTTTACACTCTTCGTGATGTGGCATCATGGGTGCTTTACAATTAAATGGACTAAAATGGCAAATACAATGTGCACAGACTACGTGCGCCCGGTCTCTGTACAAAAGGTCTCTTTCTCTGCCTACTACATTTTTGCCATGTATTTTTAATTGCCAGACCTTGATGTGCTTCTGTCTTTTTGTTACTCTGTTTGCTGATTTTGCTAGTGCATGCTTGATTTAGCCTAATGCAATCCAATACTGCCCTTAAATTATACCAACTGAATTTGCAACACTTTTTAAAGCTTTTGCTTCGTGAAACTAATAGAAAATTCACTGATGGCAAAAGTAATATTGACATGGCATCCGTGGTCACCGATTAAAAACCACTTGCTTATATCTGAGTACAATATTCAGATTCATATTAAATGACAACTAAGGAACTCAGGTGACAAATGTAGCATTAGATTATACATAAATAAATCTAAGGCCCCATATGTACGAAATTCTGAAATTGAGATTCCCAGCAAGCTATTCTGTAGAAATCACTATTTGTGAATCGCAAAACAGAATGTACATAACTTGCGATTGCCTAAAAGCAATTCGAACGTATTCGCATTCGATTTATTAGAAATTCTCTAAGTTGGAAACTGATCAAAGCAGTCCTGAGGAATATGTTTAGACTTTATTAAATCAGTCAAATGGGATTTTGCAATTGGAATGTGGTCAGACTTCTTTGGGTAAGCTTTGTGATGAATAGGCTCTTATCCACTACTTTAATTTTGATAAAGCTGGGGAGAGTACAGAAGAGAGGGTTTGGTCTTTTTTGTGGGAGGAGATCGCATCAAATACTGGTTGAATATTTGCTTTGTGTTTATCGACCGTGGTTTACAACTACAATTTTAAGGGATTAACTGGCACATGCATCAAGCATAAATATTTTTGCAAAAATTGCGAATCGGTAAAATAGACAATTAGTGATCGCAAAACAACACTTTGAAATACAGCAACCAAAATACCGAAAATGCAAGAAAATCGAAAAAATACCTCCCGCAAAATTAGCGAGAAGCAACATTGCGAATCCTTAACAGCGACACATACAACAGCAACAGCAAATAGCAATTCGCAAATAAAGAATCGCAATTAGCGAATACCATGAAATTCGCTATTTAGCAAGTGCAAAATAAGGGGAATCACAATCAGGTGGTAAAGTAAAAATAAAAATCGTACAGGTGCCACTAATCAGAAACCCTTTAAACAGACTCAGGAGACCCCTGAAGCCTTTCACAGTGGCAGCCCTCTACGTAATGGCAAGGAGAATGAGGATCCATGCAGCAGTCGAGTGCCGAAGGAGAATACAGGAGAGGATTTTCCGAGTGCGCACAACATTGCTGGGCGAAACAGAGGATGACATCTATGATAAGTACGGGCTGAACTGTGTAAAGATAATGCACCTAATTGCAGAATTGGAACTCCTATTGCAGCACCAGACCCGTAGGACCCATGCTATCCTCGCACATGTAGAGGTCCTATGTTGCCTGTACCTACTAGCGTGAGGCAGTTTCCAGGGGTAGTAGCCGTAGCCGGAGGGGTATCAAAAAGCTCTCTCTCACGCTTCTTCAAAAACTTCATTGACGCCATGATGACAAGGATCCACACCCACATCACCTTTCCCACAACCCCACAGGAGTTGAATAAGACAAAGCTGCCTTCTACCAGGTAGCTCAATTCCCTCATATGATCGGCTGCATAGACTGTACTCATGTCCCTATCTGTCCCCCAGCAGCTAATAAATACATCTTCAGGAACAGGAAATCATATCACTCAATTAATGTGCAAGTATTGTGCAATGCAAAGCATATTATAACGGACATTGTGGCACAATTTCCAGGAAGCACCCATGACTCCTATGCATTCCGGCACAGTGGCATCCACAAGCGTCTGCTCAGGGGTGAATTTGGCAAAGGACATCTACTTGGTACACACATATACCTATTCGTTACATCAATAAAACAAATGTAATTGCATAACTGTGGCTAGCCCTTTGCTTTCCACCCTTTGGTGACAGTGCATATGCCGTGCGGGACTACATCTTGATACTATACCTCAACCCAGCCACACCACTTGAGCAAAGGTACAATGCTGCACACGTCAGCACACGGAATGTGATCGAACGCTCCTTTGGAATACTGAAAAGTCGTTTTCACATTCTTCACAAAACTGGTGGAGCATTGCATTACTGTTTTGTAGTTCCTATATTCCCAGTAGGCTCTGCACATTGGAATAATATATCCTGTAGATGTGACATAGGACTTATGTCTACTAGGTCTCTATCGAATATATTAGACTTAATTGTGAGTGCCAGCTAGCTCAGAGGTCACTAGAAACTTTCTCGAATGAACAAGAAGGGATTAGTTTCTGACAACCGCATAAACATGACAACTTTGTTTACCCAAGATAAAACGTATCTTCAGAGTGGTGGAAACAATAGATAGATGTTTTACTCAGTCATTTGTGCATGCTTCGTTTCATCAGAGGTGCAGAGAAATAGAGGGACAGGCGTTTTCAATAAAAGAGTATTTTTTAAACAGTCTTCTTTCTCATGCAGAAGAAATTAACTGCTACAATCGTAATACTGGCTGTAAAGTATAATCCGTACAGCAAGAAAAGTATTATAAAACTATACTGTAAAAGCATGGTATGGTTTCCAAGCCATAAAATACATACATTAATAAATGAAGACTAAAAGTACTCAACTGGTGCTCCTAAAATACACCATCATGGCCAAAAAAGGAGGACATGCCTGGCTAGCACCTCCTGCCATGCACCCCTAGCCTCCTTTCGCCTGCCTCTGCTACATCACCCTGCGCCTCCTGGCAGTGGTCACTGGCATCGACAGGCTACTAAGGCTTGATGCCTCCTCACTCCCCTCCTCCCATGTCAAGTTGATGCCACTCGCAGTCCCGGCCTGGATATTTCCACAGCAGTGGTCACTTGTCCTAGGGCCCAGGCAACATCCCCACAGAAATGTCCAAGATCTATTAGCATTGCCACGGAGAGTTGTGCCAGCAGCGCAGTGGTTTTGCAGAGCTTGTTGGTGGCCCTTGTATTGGCTGACTTCTCTGCTTAGTGCTTTGTCCCGCAAGCAGCGCCCCCGTATGAGCTCCTGTAGGCTCGAGTTTGTCTGCCTATTTCCCTCAGCAACCTCTGTGGTCAGCTCACACACACTGCCTGTCATTGTGCTGATGTTATTTGCAAGTTTCGATACCTGGAGATTAATTGAGCCCATGTGTCTTCCCTGCAGGCGCTGCACGCGTAACATCTGGGACTCTACGCCTCCATACACATTCGGAGCCTGCTCTTCACGTGCAGCAATACGGGCCCTGGTCTTGCGCCGTCGTCCCATTTGGACCTGTGCTTGTGGTGTAGGTGGTGAGCAACACGAGGCTGGCCGGTCCCTGTAGTGGGTGCAGGAGTCAGCTCGGCTTCCATTGGCTGCAGTACTGGAACATGTGCCCTGCGTTTTGGTGGTGGGGTGGTGTGCATGCTGGGGCAACTGGAGTCTCAACATCAGTCTCAGCAGGTGTCTCTGAGATGTGGAGGTGGTCACTGCCTTGGGAGTCTGCCTCAGTTGCATCTTGTTGGAAGATCTTTTAGACACCTCGCAGCATCCAGATGGAACAAGTTACCTATGGCGCTGCGATTAGAACCTTCAGAAACAATCTTTAGAGCCAAGCTGAAGACTGCTTTATTCACACAGTAGTTTTTCTGTATTTGTAAGTTCTGGCAGGTATTAGCTCCTTAGCGCGGGGACACGCCGCTGTGCGTCACCAAGCGCTCTATAAAACCCCCTAAATAGAAAATAGAAATCTGTGATGTGAAACAGTGAAATGTTATTTTTAGTTAATCCTAAAATTGTTTTACATTTGGAATGCTTTGCTCATATTAAATCACTAACTGAAAACACTGGCTGCCAAGCAGTGTTGGTGTGTTTTGCTTGCCATTGTTGCTTTGGAATGCCCACTTGGCTGACATGCCTACAGCTCTCATGATGCATTGGGTGTATGAGGGAAAACGTGGACTGGAGTTTGATCTGTACACTGTGATTTGCCTGGGTGTATGTGCACGATTATACATTACGCAAAGGATTATGCTTGCATGCATCTTACGTTGTGGGGTACTTGCTGCATTGTATGTGTCAAGCTGTGTGACTCCAACAACTGCCTCAGGCTGGAATGTCGCCTCCACAAGGTCCTCCAGGGCTGTGTTGTTGGGTGCAGTTGATGGTCCCCCTCTTGTGGCACCTGCCTCCTTCAGCCTTTCAGCAATGCGTTCTTTGGCACGTATCCTCAGGTCGTGCCTCCTTTTTTTAATTTATTGATGCTGCGGTGTGTGACACCCACAGCATTCACTTTGGTCTTGATGCGCAGCAATATCTTTCTTTTTTCTGCTTCTGGCACTTTCAGAGACATTTTACCAAAGAGCGTTTCATGGCTTCTGCTGACCTCCTCAATGAGATATTCTAGCTCTCTCTCATTGAACTTCATCTTCCTCTTTCTGGGTGTGGCACTCTCCCCTGATGCTGTTTTGTCCATCCTGTGTCACACAAAGTTGCTGGACACAGATTTGGAAGTGTTTCTGCTCAGCTCCAGTACTCTGCCTCCTCCTCTAAATTCTTCTGGGCACAGAATGAAGCATGGACTGGATGACTTCCTGGTTGTGATGTCATCAGCCTGCTTTCAATGCAACACGCTTTTTGTGATTTTCGCTAATAGCGATTTGGCAAATAGCGATCTTGCTAACAGCAACATCGCTATTTGGGGTTTTTACATTTTTGCGACTCGCATTTGTGTCCTTGCTATTCGTTTTTGCGATTATTTGCGAATTGGTACGAATTCGCGATTGGCTTCATGCATTCGGGATAGCGATTTTTTTAATTGCGATTCCTTACTTTTCGCAAGTAAAAAATCGCTACTTTGGCTTTTGATGCATGTGCCTGTATGGGTGTTAGAGAATTTGCATTTATATGAATTGAAAACTACAGTAAAACATGTAGTCAAATTGTGTAGCTTTAATTCTGACTATGACTCTTTTCTGAGAAACAACAAGGACTTCGTCTTGGTTCAACATATGTTAGTTTACGTTTCTGATAAATATAATAACCCAAAATCACATAATCAATATTTAAGTTATCACATTCATTATTCAAGAAAGTTATGAGAATTTTGAGTTTGGTAGCTCTAAAGTTCACCAGTTATATTTGAGGGTTGGTCAAAGAGTCCCAAAAGCAATTTCCTTGTGTCTGTTCAGGTCTGATCTCAAAGAGAAAATGGATTCCAAGGGCACTGTTTACCATTTCCTAGTCAGGACCACAGCATTGTAACATTTATTGACTCATTGTTTCAAATCTATCTACACCTAAAATGTGGTGGTTTTTAATCGAGAATTTTTAGTGTGTGTAAAAAAAGGGCGCACCACTATTTTTAGAAAATATTGCGATGTTTAGAATGGTATGTAGTGTTTTGTATATTTTAATTTTGTTTTGTGAAATGCATAAAAAACTTTTATTGAACATTAAAATTAATTTAATTCATACAGAGCTGTCTAATTTTGAAATGGTTTTGAAATCCTTTACTTACTCCAACCTCATATTCTATATTTACATTGCATTACTTTAATATGGGCCATATGTATCAAAAAAGGGGTTTGCGATTCTCAAATTGCGATTTTTAGCTAATCGCAAAATGCAATGTATGTAGGATTTGCTAACATTTTTGCAAATACTACATTTTCCTTATTTGCAAATCGCAAATTTAGATTTGCAATTACGGAATACCTTTCCATTCATTCCTATGGGCTAGGAGGCCCATAGGAATGAATGGGAAGACATTCTCAATTTGCGATTACCAATTAGAGAATCGCAAATTGAGAATGCAATTTCAAGGTTGCTAGGGTGCCAATAGGACACCCTGCTGCACCCCTGAAATATTCATGTGTGCACATTTTGCACACATACATGCCCCAAGGGCATGAATGTGTAACATATGGCATTTTAAACATTCTGAAAAGTGCTTTTTTAAAGAAAATCGCAAATTACCACCAACTCGAAGTTGGTGGTAATTTGCAATTCCTTAAGGCCAAATAGCAACTTTCTGGTGCTTCCAGAATTGCATTTGAAGAATTGCAATTTGAAATTCCTTAATTGCAGTCGCAAAATAGAGAATCGCAAATTTGCAATTCTCTTTTTTGCAATGGCCTTTTGGGAGCAATGGCCTTTTGGGATGATACATCCCAAAATGCTTTTTCCAATTAGCAAACGGGCCGATTCTGAGAATCTGCCATTTGCAAACGGGAAAAAGGTTTGATTCATATGGCCCAAAAAATTCTTCATATTCAAAGTTTTGTTGTCATCTTTTATCCTACTTGTCATGCTCTGCTTTCTATCCCAGCTCATCTCTGCTTAACATGTATTACTTTTTCGCTTAGAAGTGATAGATGTCCACTCAAATATTCCATAATACCACGCCACAACTCTATTATTTAACTGTTCATAGCTTGAATTGTCTGAGTATTATTGCTTTGCTGACTTTTCATAGATCCCCACTTGTTTCTATTATCTTATTGTATCATTTTCTGTACGAAGGGTTTTCACTATGTTCATTTCTGTATTAACACCAGTCTGACTATAGTGATGAAATCGAAAGCCAATCAATCAATCAATCATCGCATTTATATAGCGCACTACTTACCCAGAGGGTCTCAAGGCCCTGGGGGAGGGGGATATGCTACTGCTCGAACAGCCAGGTCTTGAGTTGCTTCCTGAAGGCGAGGTGGTCCTGGGTCAGGCGGAGGTGGGTGGGGAGGGAGTTCCATGTCTTGGCGGCGAGGTAGGAGAAGGACCGTCCCCCTGTGGTGGCTCTACGGATGCGGGGGACGGCGGCGAGGGCGTGGCTGGTCGATCGAAGCTGGCGTTTGGGAGCGTAGAAGTTGAGGTGGTTGTTGAGGTATCCTGGGCCTTGGCTGTGTAGGGCTTTGTGTGCGTGGGTGAGGAGACGGAAGGTGATTCTCTTGTTGACCGGGAGCCAGTGCAGATCTCTCAGGTGTCCGGAGATGTGGCTGCGACGGGGGATGTCCAGGATGAGTCGTGCTGAGGCGTTCTGGATCCGCTGGAGTCTCTTCTGGAGTTTGGCGGTGGTTCCGGCGTAGAGGGTGTTGCCGTAGTCCAGACGGCTGGTGACGAGGGCCTGGGTGACCGTCCTCCTGGTCTCGGTGGGGATCCACCGGAAGATCTTACGTAGCATGCGCAGGATGTTGAAGCACGACGAGGAGACGGCGTTGACTTGTCTGGTCATGGAGAGGGAGGAGTCCAGGATGAAGCCCAGGTTGCGTGCGTGGTCTGTTGGTTTGGGTGTGCTGCCTAGGGCGGGGGGCCACCAGGAGTCGTCCCAAGTGGCGGGTGAGGATCCCAGGATGAGGACTTCCGTCTTATCTGAGTTCAGTTTCAGGCGGCTGTTCTTCATCCATTCGGCTACCTCTTTCATCCCTTCGTGAAGGTTGGCTCTGGCGGTGGCGGGGTCGTTGGTAAGGGAGAGGATCAGCTGGGTGTCGTCGGCGTAGGAGATGATGTTGAGGTTGTGCTGGCGTGCGATGTCTGCGAGGGGGCTCATGTAGATGTTGAAGAGGGTTGGACTGAGCGAGGAGCCTTGAGGGATGCGCAGATGACTTCGGTGGCTTCAGATCTGAAGGGAGGGAGGCGGACTCTCTGTGTCCTTCCGGCGAGGAAGGAGATGATCCACTCCAGTGCCTTCTCCTGGACTCCGACGTTGCTGAGGCGTTGTACTAGGGTACGATGGCAGACAGTGCCGAAGGCCGCGGAGAGGTCGAGGAGGATGAGGGCCACTGTTTCTCCGTTGTCGAGCAGCGCTCGGATGTCATCGGTGACTGCGATCAGGGCGGTCTCGGTGCTGTGGTTGGCCCGGAAGCCAGACTGCGAGGGGTCGAGGGATCCGTTCGTCTCGAGGAAGGCGGCCGCTGCTTGTTGACGGTCTTCTCGATGACTTTTGCAGGAAACGGGAGCAGCGGGATGGGGCTGTAGTTTTTGAGGTCGGTGGGGTCAGCCGATGGCTTCTTGAGAAGAGCGCTGAGTTCGGCGTGCTTCCAGCTCTCCGGGAAGGTAGCAGTGTCGAAGGAGGTGTTGATGATGTCCCGCAGGTGGGGTGCGATGATAGCGTCGGCCTTGTTGAAGACGTGGTGAGGGCAGGGGTCGGTCGGAGATCCGGAGTGGATGGAGTTCATCGTGCGGACGGTGTCTTCGGTGCTGATCGGAGTCCAGGCGCGGAGGGTGGTGGTGGGGGGGCGGTGGTTCGGTCGTGGTGATCGTCGGTTGAGTGCTGAAGCTGTTGTGTATGTCCGCGATCTTGTTGTGGAAGTAGGAGGCGAGGGAGTTGCAGAGGTCTTGCGAAAGGGTGATGTCGTTGTTTCCGGCGTTGGGGTTGGAGAGCTCTTTGACGATGTTGAAGAGTTCTTTGCTGTCGTGTGCATTGTTATCCAGTCGTTCCTTGAATGCAGTTTTCTTGGTGGCGCGGATGAGTTGGTGGTGTTTTCGGGTGGCGAGCTTGAGGGCAGTCATGTTGTCCGGTGTTGGGTCTCTGCGCCAAGTTCTCTCGAGGGCTCGGCAGTTCTTCTTGGAGCTCTTGAGTTCGTCGGTGAACCATGGGGCTTTCTTGCTACCGGGTCTGCTGGGCGGGGTCCTCAGGGGGGCGAGCTCGTCTGCGCAGTCGCTGATCCACTTCGTGAGGTTGGTGGCCGCCTGGCTGGGGTCCGTTGTGCTGGTGGGAGGGTTCATGCTCAGGGAGGACGCGAGCTGGTCGGCTGTGATCTTGTTCCAGTTCCTGCGTGCAGCCTGTTGCTGGTGGTGGTGGATCGTGGTCCTTGCGAAGCTGAAGTGGACGCAGCTGTGGTCCGTCCAGTGGAGTCCGGTGGCGTGGCTGAAGGCGATGTCCTTGCTGGATGAGAAGACGGGGTCGAGTGTGTGTCCGGCGTAGTGGGTGGGGGTGGTCACCAGTTGCTTGAGTCCCAGGTTGGCGAGGTTGTCCAGCAAGGTGGTGGTGTTGCGGTCGTTGTTGTTCTCCAGGTGGAAGTTGAGGTACCCTAGGAGGATGTAGTCAGCGGAGCAGAGGGTAGGCATGGGCGGATTTTGCGGATCCACGATCTGCGGATTTTGCGGATTTGCGGATCCGCGGATTAGGGGCGGGGGCGGGGCTTCCATGCGAGTGCACATGCCTCTTGTGAGGCCTCTACCCAGCATCACAGCTTATTTTCCACGGTAGAGTTGGGAAGAAGGCACACCTGTCCAGCCTCGACGATGCTCACGATTGTTTTTGGGCTAATGAATGAGTCACTGAATTTGAGCATCAACTAGTTCGAGCGACCATGTGTGTGTTACCGATTGTTTTTGGGCTAATGAATGAGTCACTGAATTTGAGCATCAACTACTTCGAGCGACCATGTGTGTGTTACCGATTGTTTTTGGGCTAATGAATGAGTCACTGAATTTGAGCATCAACTACTTCGAGCGACCATGTGTGTGTTACTATGCAATCGCCCTGACGGGCGCAGGGGTCCCTTGAGTGAGCTGTCCATCATAGTGGGTGAATGGCGGGCAGACGGTGCAAACCGCGAGTGTGTGGGCGGGGCCAAACGGGCAGGGCTACCATGCGCGGTCAACATGCTTCTTGTGTGTATAAAAGGTCAGAGAAAGATCTGTTCAGCAGATGAAGAGAAAGAAACCCCTGGTCACAAGAACAGCACGGGTATTGTGCTCGTGAAAGTCAAGGATGCAAAAGCCTCTATCCAGCATCACAGCTGATTTTCCAGGTTGATTTGTGAAGAAGGCACACCTGCCTCGACGACGCTACAGGGAGGGCATGTTGTAACTATTTTAGGATGGCGCCGGCAAGCTGCCAGCACCATCCTAAAATACTTACTAAATTAGCTTCAACAGGAAGCTCTAATAGATAAAATCGAGCACCTGCTCGATTTTATCTATTAGAGCTTCCTGTTGAAGCTAACTTAGTAACTATTTTAGGATGGCGCTGGCAGCTTGCCGGCGCCATCCTAAAATAGTTACAATAGGTTCAACTTTTGCCCCCGGAAAAATCCGCCGCTCGCGGATTTGCGAATTCTCGGTAAATTCACGGGAGTTTGCGGATCGCGAATTTACCGAAAATTTGCAAAATCCGTGAGCGGAACGGATTTTCCGCTCATACTTAGCAGAGGGCGTGTGGGCTGATGAAGTCGGCGATGTCTTCGCTGAATTGTGTGCGTTGTCCAGGGGGTCTGTAGATGAGGGTGCCTCTGAGGGTGGTCTTGGGGTTGATGTGGACCTGGAAGTGCAGGTGCTTGGCGGTTGCGAGGGTGCCGTCGGTGTTGGTCGTGATGCGGATGGTGTTCCTGTGGACGATGGCGTCAGTGTTTAGTTGGACGTTGCCATCACAATTAATGCAAAGCCCCATTTTCTTTAATGTTATATGTGAGCGTCCCCTTAGGCAGCCCTTCAGAGCCCTATGGTAGGGAGCTATGTATTATTATATATTATTAAGTAAGATACATCTTTTTCATATGTTTTAGCAGCAACACTTCCAAATTGTCATTTTGCTTTGTAAAGGCTAGTAGCCCATTGCCTAACATAGGATTACCGACTGGCATTCCAGCCTGGCTAACCTCTGAATGGGAGCAGCAACACTTTCAAATTGTCATTTTGCTGAGGAAAGATTAGTAGCCCATTAGCTAACATAGGGTTACCGACCAGCATTCCAGCCTGGCTAACCTCTGAATAGGACTTCCTAAGTGGGTCAAGTAAGGTATCAAATTAATCGTGGCATTTAACCCGACCTGATGCCCAGGTAAAATTGTATGCCACTATTAAGGAAAAGAACTTTTAAAAAGTTGCCAGTCTGCACTTCTGCTAGCCCAGTGACCTCACAAAGGCCCTGGCATACAGGCAGCTTTCTGCCCACAGGGGTTGGCATGTAAACCTGGAGCTGGACCAGGAACAATTGCAGTTGCCATAGAGTGAGGTGTTACCTCTTCTCCCAGGAAATCCACACGCAGTGTTGGTCCAAAAGGTGAGCTTCAGTGTGGAGGACACATTTGAAGGGCCGACTGCAATGACATCCTTGAGCAGGCTGCCTTTTGTTTCTGTAGACAATTAGGAGACAGAGCCAGAGAGGGAAATCCATCCCCAAACCGTTTATCCCTTGGGCATGTAGCCTACTGGTAGCCGCACCTCTAGCGTTGGCTACCATGCTCCTGACAACCAAGGGATGGAGCAGGATTGGGTCACTCTGGGATAGCCAATTGCCACACATTGCAAGAAACACATCACTAGGTAAGAGCGGACCCCTTGGGGCTATTTCCTGGATTATGTGGCACCCTTTGCACCTGGTACCCCTTGCACCCTACCCTTTCGCACCCTACCCCCTCAGATCATACTGGAATTGGTAAGCAGACTGAAGAAGGACTGCCCTGCAGCACTTGAAAGCGCACAAAGAGATGCTGCACCTTTGGAAGGACTGCACCTGCTGCACTGCGAGCTAACAACGTTTGTACTGTGCCTGCAGCCTGCAGCCTTGGCTTGGGCAAAACGTTTATTCCCAGCTCCAACCTACAGTCGTTACTACAAGGATGAGTTGGCTGATCTCTTGGAACTAGCTCAAGGGACACGAGAGCTGAAGAAGCCCAAACCGACAAGTTGGTAGCGCCAGCAGATGTTTTGCTCCTACTAGTTGCTAGGTGCACAAAAGGACAAATCTGAGATAGCGAAAAGTTGCACCCTTGTCTTCTGGACCTGAAAGTGCTATCAAAGACCTGATTCATCATACTCAAGAGACAGTAGCCCCACCTAAGATTTTCGCCCCAACCGCAGTGCAACTAGGCCTGCTACTGCAACATAGAGGACTTCAAGAAACCCTGATCTCTGTGGGTAAAGTTGTTCCTCATCACCAGTGGAAGAGGGACCACCACAAAGACAGCCCTGTTGACCGCACCACAACCGGAGCATCCTTTGAGCATCTTTTGCCTGAATCCTCAGCATCAGGACCACTCCATTGATGTCTATGGCAGTCGTCCAGTAAAATTTGGAACTTGCCTTAAAAATACTCTGGTGGCCAGGTAACTGTCCAAACTATCCTCTCTGGCCCCCTAGACCTTTTTCCTTCCAGATTTGATCGCCCATCCCGGGCCTGAGTTTCTGCACTAGCTCTTTTAAACTTTTGAAAAGTTTACTTACTGTTTGTTGACCAATGCTTGTTTGTCATTGAATTTAAAAGTTATACAAACTTATAAAATCTGTATCTCTGGAACTCTCTGGCAGATTTTGATGATCAAGGTCTCTAAAAATGTATATAAATACTCGTCATTTTTATAAATTGGTGTTGTATCTCCTTATAGGTGTGTGACTTTCTTATTCCATTCCTTTGCTAAGCCTTATTGCTTGCAGCCACAGCTACCCAGGGTTGAGCTAAGGTGAAGTGTATGAGACTGGAACCAGGATGGTATTTGTGAGCGTACTCCACTATAAGGCCCCACAGCCATATCATATAGTACACCCAAATCAACACACCCACCAGCACGAGTCGCTCCTTTTGTACCCTGGCCACCATTGCTTTACATGTGCATTATTGTTAGTTTACATTTTTTGAAGTCTTTTTTTCTCATAGAAGGCAGCTGGTAGCATGTGAAAGGGAAAACCATAATGCCCAAATGCCATGACCATCAAGAAATCAAGGGCTAACCTAACAGGGCATACCACCACCCTCAAATATGCCTTACAGGGACCACTGAGAGCCATTGAGTGAGTGGCCTAACTTGCTAAATCAGACCCTGACATGTTTCATCCCCCTGAAATACTAATCCAATGTTTGATGGTTAGGGAAGTTAGTGCCTCAGTGGTTGAGTCTGGATCTTCAAAATTGCATATGATTTGCATAGCTGGTGTCATACTTTCTTGCATTTCTGACAACTCTTTGAAGTGTGTAGCTTGAAACAAGAACAACTAACCACAAACATATTCTTTTCAACTTCAGATGTTGCATTACCAGTGCCTTCAGCAACAACTTAATGTGAAGACCTTTTGTTGTAAGTGTGTATCTATACAACTGACAAATTGTCTGATTAGAATATAGTACCCTCACTCAGTAAAGGATCTCCCAAAATCATTATTTCACCAAAATTGGAAAGAGTTTCAAAACATTATGGTTCACTGTCAGTCCGTTTTCCTTGCTCCAACTTGGCTATCCGATGGCACAGCACTTTTTACTCCCTCATTTCTACCATGAGCGTGCTCGAGAAGATTGAATATTGTGTGGATGGGGCACAGCAGACCTCGCCTACATACCCTACTCCTATTACCTGTACATATTCCCCATAAGCCAGAGCTTGACAACCAAGGTGGGGGCAGGACATCAAATTCTGGGAATGTATTTGGAGTATTATAAGTGCACTACATTTGGCCCATAAATGGAAGTATTGCATCAAATCCTGTTGCTAGGATAGTTGGAAACTACATAAAATTGGTCAAAAGGGAAAAAAAGGATGACATATGAGACTAGTTCACAAAGTCTTCAATTAAATATTAGGGGGCTTATTTATATTCCCTTGCGTCACTTTTGCGCCGTGCCGGTGCGTCACTTTTTGTGACACACCAGCAGCGTAAAACATGCGCCATGTTGTGTCATATTTACAAAGTGATGCATCTAGGTAGATGCGTCACTTTTAAACCCCTGCGCCACATTATACCTGCCCCAGGTATAATGTATGCAGAGTGGGCGTTCTGACGCAAGTAAGCCTCTAGAAGTGACGCAGTGCAATCTATGACTTTGCACTGCGTCAGTTCTAGGATGCAAATGCGTCAATATCTTATGCCTGCCTCATGGCAGGCATAAGACTGACGCAAGCACATCTCACATGGAACTTGCCCATGTGTAATGACCCATTGCTGGAACTGCGTCACTTTTGTGACACACTCCAGCAATGCGCCATTTTTGCGCCTACAGACACGTCAGAAATACTGACATATCTGTAACTCCTTGCGACATGATGCGTCATACTGTAAATATGATGCATCCAGCATGTCGCAAGTACGGCGCAATGAAAAGTGATGCATCGCTGTTTTCACGCAGCAATGCGTCACTTTTCATAAATGAGGCCCTAAGTGTGTACCCATGTGTGTACCTATGACCTGTCAGAGTTAAGTAGACATTAATATTTTTTCACCAACGAGTTCCTTAGTTCACCTACCTGAGTTTGGGCATTTCTCAAATATTTGGCAATAATCACTAGCTTTTTAAAAAAAATACATTAACGCCATTGAAAATATCTTCCCAGATTTTCCAAGTAATATGTGTAAATATTCCAATTTATAGGGTTATTAGATTTTGCAATGCATATAAAACGAAAATGATTTCAGAGGGATTCAGTTTGAAAAATGTCTGTACCTTCTTTGTATTCCAAGTTTCAGTGCATTCTCAGTTTCTGATGAGCTCTGTTAGAGTTCTTCTATTCATCGTACATACCTTCCAAGAGCTAAATGAATAAATAATCAATACCATCAAATTACCTAAGTTAAAGACTTTCAATAGGCAATGGAAAGAATAAAACAAGCTAAAGGCACTCAAGTAAAATTATTTTTTTCTTCTGCCTAAAGAAGAAATTCATATGCTGTTGAATATGTTGTATATTAAATTGCAGGAATGTTCATTAGCGGGAATCATGCCTCCAGGGCACACCCACTTGTAATACAATTATTATCTAGCGGCCTTTGTGGTCAAGGACTTTATTGATTTATGCACCAGAAATCCCTTGTTTCAATTAAGAGAAAAGCCATGGAATCATTTTCTTTAATGAATCCGAAGCAGTGCAGCGAGTTAAGTGTTGATTATAAAAATTGGTGAAATGGAGAAATTAATCTCCAATAAAATATTCTTTTGTTAGGAGACAGCTAACATCTTTTGATAATACTCACTAAAACCATATGATCCAATTCATTGTCTCTTAGGACACCAGAGATGTTTAAAGACCGACTTAACCGAACAACAGGGATTTGTACCTACTTATCCCACATTTTGTACCATAACTGTGGTGATTGCTTTCCTTAAATAATTCTCTTCTAATAAGAATATAATGATGGAAAAATTTTATAATGTACTTTGTCACATGCTTGAAAATGTTATACACAACAAGACACTTTGCAATTATATATATATTCACTGAAAAAACCATAGGTTTCACACTAGTTATAGTTAGGTATTAGCATTTAAAAAACCTATTAAATTCACTGAAAAAAACAGAGGTTTCACACCAGTTATAGTTAGCTGGAAATTTTACTGACATAAAACCATTGAAATTCCTACGTTATAGTTAGTTGAACTCACTATAACTTGCGCGTGCAATGCACTGCTGATGACGTCACATATTACATCACTCATGACATGGTCAGTGACATCACTGATGACATCACTGATGACACCATCCAGGGAATGTGTGTCTTTCTGAAAAATAAATATTAGTAGGTAATGTTTAAATATTTAAATATATGTATTAGTGTTTCACTTTGTGTATAAGTGGCTGCATTGGTTGGTGAGTAACTACATGTGTATGTATATGAGTTATTAGATTTTTTTTAGTATCAGTATGAGTGTCTGTATTGTTTAGTGTGGGTATTACTTACAACATTGATGCATGAGTGACTGACTCTCTGTTTGTATGTATTTTGAAGACTGCATATGTGCAGGACTCTATGGTTCAATAGTGTGTATATGTGTATGTTAGTGAGTGAATGACTGTCTCACTAGTATCTTTATCAGTAATTACATATGTTTTAATCTAGAATATGTGAATATTGATGCATATAAGTGAATATATGTGAGAGTAAGAGATTGTAAGAGTTCCTGTTTAAATAAGTATATGTTTCTATAAGTGATTGTTTAAGAGAATAAATATGTGTAAATTTCCATAGAAGTAAGGTGGTAGTATGTTTACAGCTCTATATGCAAATAAATGGATGTTCAATAGTTTAGTTGCATGTGTGAGTATGTGTGTGAGTAACTTATGGATGACTGTCGGTGTGTAACAGGATATATAGGTGTATCACTACATATGATGAGTGAGTATACGTATGAGTGATTATATAGAACTGTTGGTGAATGAGTGGATGTGTATATAGATGGTGGAATTACTGAATTGGTTGTTGTAACTGATATGGGTATGTCCATTTTTTTTAAATTTTTTGTTTCTATTTTTGAATATGTGTTTCAAGAGTTACATTACAGTGAAAGGAGGTCTGTCACTCTGTCACAAGGATGGTGTCATCAGTGATGTCATGAGTGATGTCACTGACCATGTCATGAGTGATGTAATATGTGACGTCATCAGCAGTGCATTGCTCGCGCAAGTTATAGTGAGTCCAACTAACTATAACGTGGGAATTTCAATGGTTTTATGTCAGTAAAAGTTCCAGCTAACTATAACTGATGTGAGACCTCTGTTTTTTTCAGTGAATTTAATAGGTTTTTTAAATGCTAATACCTAACTATAACGAGTGTAAAACCTATGGTTTTTTCAGTGAATTTCAAAGGTTTTTTAATAGCAATTCTCTATAGGTATGAAAAGTATTATTTTTTATAACGAATTTTATATCGAATAATTATGTAATAACATTTTTTATATATATATATATATTTTTTTTTTGCCCCGGAGCGCTCCCGGTGCGCGCCCCAGTGAGCGCACCGGAAAGCGCAGTTTTTCGGCACGCCCCGGGGCACGCACCGGTGAGCGTCCCGTTAGCGCTATTGCCGCGAACGAAAACAACATTGTGACGTTTCGCGCAGTCACGTGATGCGCCATATGATGAACTGCGTAAGCGCACCCGGAAGCACGCGATCGCATACGAATGCGCAACGTCTCGACGCGCTTACGCTATGCACCCCAGGGCGCGTAGCGTAAGCCCGTCAGGTCATGTGACCTGAAAATAACACTTTTCATTGGTGCAGATCAGTTTTGGTTTCCAAATGATGAAAGCCTGGGTCATATGACTTCAAAATAACACTTTTCATTGGTCCAGAACAGTTTTTTTCCAAATGATGAAAGCCCCCACCTTTTTTCCTTATTCTGACTTTGTCTTTTGACTGAGGAAGACCTTTTTGGAGTTCTATCTCTACTCTTTACTAGTTTGAAATGGCTGCATTAGCATCAGCAACTGGAGGATCTGCCCCCCCCCACCACCACCACCATCTAAAAGACCACCAGAAGATTACATTGGTGGTCAAGAGGATGAGGAGGAGAATGATGAAGAGGAGGAACAGAGAAGGGAATTCCTGCCTGAAAATAAACAGCCCTACCAACCAAAATCGCACTTTATTTGGGAGTTCTTCAAAATCCCAAGGGGTTTTAAAAAAGTCAACGCTGCAAAGGTGACTTGTTTAATTTGTGAAGCTGAGTTGTCCAGGGGGAACCCTAACAAAAAGTGTTCCTTCAGGAATCATACAATGATTTGCCACATGATGCGTTTGCATCCAAACAATTATTCTAATGCAACGTTAAGGGACCTCTGCAGTAAGCTTCCCCCTTCAACGACTAGACCCTCAACATCAAAACAACCCACTCCATCGGGTCCGGGGGCAAGAGACACATTGGCTACTATTCAACCTAAGTTTGCTGATTACAAAATCGTGTGCAAATATTGTAACAAGACACTTTGCTATGGTGAGCAAAGTATCGATTTTATCATGGTTGCTGGTGATAACCATAAGCGTCCAAGAAAACCCTAAATGTTCCTGATTTTTTTTGCTCCAGTTGAGCCATTTACAATTCCCTGTTTTTTGTTTCTCCCCTTAAAAAATACAAAGAAATATAAAAGTGTTCAGAAAAGCCCAAAAAATAAAAAAAGTTCACAAAAAAAATAAAAAAAAATATAAAACAACAAAAAGAAGAAAAAACAGGTCTTTTTAGAACTACCTCCAATTTATAAAAAAAATCCTACATTTTTTGAAAACTGTCATTCTTTTTTCCCTATGGTACGCTCCCCGGTACGCTCCCCGGAGCGCGTACCGGGCGCTCCCCCCGCGCAAATCGATTTTTAAAAAAAATGTTGCCCCGTGGGGTCCTTTTATGGCCCCCACATCAAACCTAAGGGGTCAGGGGGGGTCTACTCTGCCCCCTTATGGTCATTTCCCCCTTTGTTTTTTCCACCTCTTGTGTCTCAATTTTACCGAGACACAAGATGGCGGCTGCTCCGGACTGTTTCGAATGTTTACAGACACCCGAGAGCCAATCAGCTTTCCACGCGCAAGTCGCGTAGCACGCCCGGTGCGCTCCCCGGTGCGTGTACCGGGGCACTGCCATAGATATATATATTTTTTTGAACCTAAATTACTCAAAAACCACTGGAGCACATATCTTGAGACATAGCAAAGTCACATCGGGCTACCAGTCCCTACAATTTTGCCAAGTTTGGTGGAAATCCATTCAGCCGTTCGGACTAAAAGTGAGTTCGACCGCCCTATGGAAATTAACTTTGGGAAAACACGTTTTGGGACCCCCCTTTTATCTCGGACCCCGCTTGACGAATCCCCCCCAAACTTTCAGGGTAGGACCGGAGCTCGACGAGGCAAATTTGAGGACATTTTCAAGCAGATTCGTCAACCGGCGCCAAAGTTATTCCAAATAGAATTTTGAGATTTTGCATTGAAAAAAATCCTAACTACTACCTACTGGCGACCGCCAGTAGGTAATATATATATATATATATATATATATATATATATATATATATATATATATATATATATATACATATACATATATATATATATATATATATATATATATATATATATATATATATATATATATATATATATATATTTATATATATATATATTTATATATATTAATATTACCTACTGGCGGTCGCCAGTAGGTATATGTAGTTAGGACCTAGATTCCATAGGAAATCCGCAACATTCTATTGGGAATAACTTTGGCGCCGGTTCATCAATCTATGTGAATTTCTCAAAGAAGATGGCGCGTTATGCTCCGCTCCTTCCCTGAAAGTTTCGGGGGGATTCGTGAAGCGGGGGCCGAGAAAAAAGGGGGGTCCTAAAACGTGTTTTCCCCATGCAATTTTCCATAGGACCTTTAGACACGGCTACAGCCCAAACGGCTGAACGGAATTACAAGAAATTTAGCAAAATGGTACAGTCTGATTCGCAGATCACGCTTTTGCTTAAATGGTGTAAATCCCTCCAGTAGTTGCTGAGAAAATTCAAGTTGAAATCAATTATATATCTATAAGCGCGCACAGTGCGAGCACCGTGCGCGCACCGTGCGAGCACCCCGCGATTTAAAAAAAAATAATAATAATTTTTAGGGGCCTTGGGGGTCCTTGTGGGACCCCCTGAGCAGGCCTAGAGGGTCAGGGTGCTTCTACCCTGCCCCCTTTTTGAGTTCTACACATTTGTTTTCCTGCTTTCCTGTGCCTTAGTCTACTGAGGCACAAGATGGCTGCCAACTGTTTCTGTTTTGGAGTGTTGATAGACAGTAGCAGCTAATCAGCATGCCTTCCAGAGAAAGTTGCATGCTCATTGGCTGTCAACACTACAAACCAGGAAGTGTTGGCATCCATCTTGTGCTAGGTAGACCGAGGCACAAAAGAAGCAGAGCTCACAGCCCACACAGCTCTCACAGCCCACACAGCTCTCACAGCCCACACAGCTCTCACAGCCAACACAGCCCTCACAGCCCACACAGCCCTCACAGCCCACACAGCTCTCACAGCCAACACAGCACATACAGTTCTCACAGCCAACACAGCTCTCACAGCCCACATGGCTCACACTCTCACAGCCCAAACAGCTCTCACAGCTCTCACAGCCCACAGAGAACTCACAGCCCACACAGTCCTCACAGCTCACACAGCTCTCACATCCCACACAGCTCTCACAGCCCACACAGCTCTCACAGCCCGCCTAGGTAGACCGAGGCACAAAAGAAGCAGAGCTCACAGCCCACACAGCTCTCACAGCCCACATAGCTCTCACAGCCCAAACAGCTCTCACAGCCCACACAGACCACACAGCCCACACAGCCCTCACAGCCCTCACAGCACACACAGCTCTCACAGCCAACACAGTTCTCACAGCCCCACAGGTCTCACAGCCCACACAGCTCTCACAGGCCTCACAGCCCACACAGCCCTCACAGCCCAAACAGCTCTCACAGCCCACACAGCTCTCACAGCCTTCACAGCCCACACAGCCCACACTCTCACAGCCCAAACAGCTCTCATAGCCCACACAGCTCTCACAGCCCAAACAGCTCTCACAGCCCACACAGCTCTCACAGCCCATACAGCTCCCACAGCCCACACAGCTCTGGCAAAGATAGTGATGTCATTTGTGTTGTCATCAGTGATGTCATCAGTGATGTCACTGACCATGTCATGAATGATGTAATATGTGACATCATCAGCAGTGGATTGCAAATGCGCGAAATATATAGTTAGTTCAACTAACTATATAGGAGCAATTTCTGTGGTTTTTTATATGTTAATTCCTAACTATATAGGGCCTGAAACCTATGTTTTTTTCAGTGAATATATATATATATATATATATATATATATATATTCACTGAAAAAACCATAGGTTTCACACATGGTATAGTTAGCTGCATATTTCACTCATTCAAAACCATTGAAATTCCCCCGTTATAGGTAGTTCAGCTAACTATAACTCGCGCGCCCGCAATGCACTGCTGATGACGTCACATATTACATCACTCATGTAGTAAATGTAAATGTAGTGTATTTTGTAAAGCGCACAGCTGCCCCAACGGGGCGTCCCGGCGTTGTATAACGCTGTGGAACCCTTCCTGGCTCTCCCTGTGAGGTGCCCCTCCTGGGCACCCCCAATGTGAAGCCAGGCATCCCAGTGTTAAAGGGGCCGTTGTGGAGATTAAGCAAGCTATTGCCAAGAGTTGCAGCATGGGACCCATGATTAGAGTAGGCGCCGAGGCGAGAATTATTGAGCCCGCGGACATTGAGCCCAAGACCCTGCCACGTCAGGACTTGAACCCTGGTCCCAGGCCTGATCTCAACTTCAGAGTCTGCCGCTCTAACCAGTGAGCCACACTTCTCCACTCATGACATGGTCAGTGACATCACTCATGACATCACTGATGATATCTCAAATGAAATCACTGATGACATCATCCAGTGAATGTTTGTCTTTCTGAATTTTTTATTTTTTTATATATGTATATCTAAAGGTCGATGGAAGAATAAATGGGTAAATAAGTGTCTGAATGGATGTTTTTTTTTGTAAAAATGATTGCATACCTGACGTATTAAGTGTATCTTAGTGAATACATGTATTAGCGAGTAATGTTTAAATATGTAAATATCTGTATCAGTGTCTCACTTTGTCTATAAGTGGCTGCATGGGTTGGTGAGTAGCTACATGAGTGTCTGTATGGGTTATTAGTTTGTTTTTTCAGTATCAGTATGAGTGTCTGTATGCTTTGGTGGGGGATATTACTTAGGGTATAGATGCATGAATGAGTGACTCACTGTTTGTATGTGTTTTGAAGACAGCATGTGCGCAGGACTGTATGGGTGGATGAGTGTGTGTATGGGTGTGTTAGTGAGTGAATGACTGTCTCAATAGTATCTTTATGAGTAACTACATATGTTTTAATCTAGTATATGTGAGCATTGATGTATATAAGTGATTATATGTGAGAGTGAGAGATTGGATGAGTTCCTGATAAATAAGTATGTGTTTCTATAAGTGATTGTTTAAGAGAGTAAGTATGTGTATGTTTCTGTAAAAGTAGGTGTAGTGGTGTGTGTATGGGTCTGACGGAGATCCGGAGTGGATGGTGTTCATGATGTTGATGGTGTCGTCGTCGTTGATATTGGTCCTGGAGATCAGGAGGTTGGTGCAGATGGTGGTCGTGGGGGCGGAGGTCTCAGTGATTGTCGTGGCGGTCATGTCATTGAAGCTGCCGTGGATGTCTGTGATCTTGCGGTGGAAGAAGGTGGTCAGCGAGTCACACAGGTCTTGCGAGGGTGGGACGTCGTTGGTGTTGAAGCTGGGGTTGGAAAGTTCCTTCACAACGTTGAAAAGCTCTTTGCTGTTGTGCGCGTTGTTGTCTAGGCGGTCTTTGAAGGAGGCCCTTTTGGCGGATCTGATGAGGTGATGGTGCCTGCGGGTGCCGTTCTTGTGGGCTGCGTGGCTGTCCGGTGTTCATTCATCGAGCCAGATCTTCTCCAGCTTTTGGCAGGTTTGCTGGGAGGCCCGGAGGACTTCAGTGAATCAGCTGGCTTTCTTGGTGCGACTGTTGGAGGGTTTCTTGATCGGGATGAGGGTGTTGACGCAGTCGGCGATCCACTGTCTGAGGTTGCGGGCGGCGGTGTTGGGGTCAGTGGGGTCCGCGGGTGGGCTCTGGGTGAGGGTGGTGGTTAGCTGGTCTCTAGTGACTTTGCTCCAGCAGCTGTGAGTTGGGTGCAGTGGTGCGTGGTGGGTTTCTTGAAGGTGAAGTGGATGCAGCAAAGTTCGGTCCAGTGGAGTTCGGTGGTGTGGTTGAAGGAGATGTGGGGGCTTGCGGAGAAGATGGGGTCAAACATGTGACCGGCGGAGTTGGTGGGTGTTGTGACGAGTTGTCTGAGTACAAGGTTGGCTATGTTGTCAATCAGGGTGGTGGAGTTGGTGTCATTGTTGTTCTCGAGGTGGAAGTTCAGGTCTCCGAGGAGGATGTAGTCCATGGAGGCGAGGGCGTTTGTGCTGACGAAGTCGGCGATGGAGTCGCTGAACTGTGGTCGGTGTCCGGGGGGTCTGTAGAAGAGGTTTCCTCTGAGGGTGGTATGGATCTGGAAGTGCAGGTGTTCGGCGGTGCTGAGGGTGTCGTCGGTGTTGGTCGAGACTCTGAGAGTGTTCCTGTGGACAATGGCAATTCCTCCTCCTGCTCCATTGGTGTGGTCCCTGCGGGTGATCTTGTAGCCTTCTGGGATGGCTATGGCTATGTTGGGTGCTGAGGCGGGGTTCAGCCAGGTCTCCGTCAGGGAAGCGACGTCTGGGGAGGTTGAGTCAGGTAGGTCCCAGAGTTCAACGGCGTGTTTGCGGGTGGAGCGGGTGTTGAGAAGGATGCATCTGAGGTGGTTGGGTTATTTCCTGGTCGGCAGCATGGTGGGACGGATGCTTGTGAAGCTGCAGTTCTGGCAGGTGAAAGCTCTGTGGGTGCGCTTCGGGCGGCCAGGAAGCAGGTGTTTGATCGTCCGGTGTTGAGTGCATGGAGGGTTCTGGCATCTTAGCGGTGTCAGGTGTCATGGCGTTCGCGGGGTTCAGGTGTCCTGATGATGGGCGAAGTCAAGGCGCGGACAGGCTTGACTTAGGCGCATCTTCGGCGAGCCAGCAGCGCGGCTGCTGAGCGGCCTCCATATGAGGGGATGTGGGTGGGAGGAGCAGCTGGGAGGCGGGGTGACGAATGGGATTGCAGGGGGCGGGCCGCAGGGGCGCAGTAGCGGGAAAAAAGGGCGGGCCATGGGAGAACTGGGCACAGGAAGGAAAAACAAGTTTAGGCAAAAAAACAAGTATAGGCACAGAAGAATAAAAACACGTTGGGGCAAAAAAGCAAGTACAGGCACAGAGGAATAAAAACTAGTCTGGGCAAGAAAGCAAGGAAATGCACAGAGGAATGAAAACAAGTCTGGGCAAGAAAGCAAGGACAGGCACAGAGGAATAAAAACAAGTCTGGGCAAGAAAGCAAGGACAGGCACAGAGGAATAAAAACAAGTCTGGGCAAGAAAGCAAGATAGGCACAGGGGACGAATGGGATTGCAGGGGGTAGGGCCGCAGGGATGCAGCAGTGGGAAAAAGGGGTGGGGCCACGGGAGAACTGGGCACCGGAAGGAAAAACAAGTTTAGGCAAGAACCTGTACCAACCGGTCACGGAACAGGAGATTTGAGGGGCTCTGAAAGAGCTAACTATGGGAAAGACCTCTGGAACAGAGGGACTCCCTGTGAAGTTCTACAAAAGTTATGCATCCCTTTTCATACCCCACTTGACGATGCTATACAAAGTGGCTTTGGAAGAAGGCACTCCCAACCTGAACTATAAAATACAGACTGCTTGCACCCACACTAACAACAGCTGATACACATGGACCAAAATGAGTTAATCCCACAGTGGAATACCTGTTTAAACATTAGACAATTGTTCAGGGTACTGGATTTGACCCTGGTGTACAGCTTTCCTGCTGCTGTGGTACTCTCCATGGACCACCAATAGGCTTTCGATACCATCCAGTGGGGGGATATATGTATGCAGTGATGCACCGTACAAATCGAGAGCCTAAGTGGGACAGCTGGGTAGCAAGATTATACAAAGGTGCATAGGCTAGCGTTAAGACAGGATACTATGTTTCAGAACCCTTTGGGACAGAAGGGCATCAGACAGGGAAGTCTGCTATGCCCCCTGTTTTTCGCACTTGCCATCAAATCCTATGCAAGCATTACCAGGAATGAAGGTAGACGGTGGGACATGCCGCTACATGACAGAGAACACAGTATTTCCATGTGTGCAGAGGACGTGCTTGTGTTTCTGTGAGATTCAGACTCTCGGATGCATTGGATTTTCCAAAAATGCAGTTTCTGGGGGAGGTGATTGGTCTACATGTTAACTGGGTGAAGACGTGTGCCTTCCCAGTAGGCGGGGGAATTCAGAGAGCCCCAAGAGCAGTCCAAGCCCAGAGTATTGGGAGCACTGGTGGCCCTTCTGCTTGGGGAGCAAATCCCCCTGGCTCCAAAGCCCAAGTTGCTGTGTATGGTCTTATGCTGCTGGTGAAAGTATGCACAAAAAAAATGTAACACTCCTAACTGTATGGCCCGGCGCTACCTTTTGTTGGCATCCCTATGCTGCAAGGAGGGTTTCAAATATAGCGTACCTACTCATATTTGAAGGTTGCTATGAAGAGGGTAGGCTGGAGACCCTGGAGATGCTCACTGCAGAGGCTGGTCAGCCAGCCTCTCAATTCCTGACATATGGGTCAGTGACCCGAGCAATATAACTGCTGTGGCCATTGCATGAGGTGCTGCAAATCCTTCTTACACTCGGTAGTGGATGCAGGCTAGTCTCTTGGCTCTACTGATGCCGATAGTGGACCTATTGACACTTAGACAAGAGTGGGCGTCAGCATTGGACTGAGCATTGCGCGACAAGGAATGGCTAATGTACTTGATGAAACCCACAAAGTGTCACAAAACACCGTTTAATTGCCGTCACATGACCTACCTTTCGTCCCATAGACTAAAAGGTCCAGAGTATGGTGGATATCGGTGTTCGAGATGTCATCAACTGGATATTGATTTCATATCTATTGCATGGTCTAGTCCTTGGTTAGCTCATTTCTGGCTGGCAGTAACCAGGGAACTAGAGCAGACATTAGATTGAACAGAGCTGCTTCAGATGGAGATCTGCCTCCTGGGCCTCCTGGGCCTAAAGCGATTAGAGTGTTCGCAGACTTTAAGCCTTTCCATGGTTCTGGCTAGGATGTCTGGAAATCATGGTGGGGAGGGGGCTTCCCCACTACAGACGGAAGTGGGAGGTCGAAAGTTGGGCAATAACAGAAGACAGGAGAGTGCCCGGCCAATTGCAGATAACTGGGCAATGACCTTGACAACCTTTGCGGGTAAAAGTCATGATAAAATTTGTGTTTTAACGATGACTGCCAGGATAGAGACAGAAATGCAAATTGACACTGATTGCCACACCCCTGGAACTTGATAGTTGCCTCCAAAATGAAAGTACACTAGCTCGAGGGCCTTTAGACATATGCCCAGGATGTTTACGAGTTATGTTTTTAATGTTTTATTGTGCTTTAATTTCTCCTATTATTCCGTATCCTTATTTATTTATTTGGTCTTGTTGGTGTGATAATTGACATTTGTGTGATGCTCTAGCAATGCCAGATACTCGTATTCGCACCTACTGACATGTTGAAATGTGTATCTGAGAAGCACAAGTATAACACTGATGAGCTCTGAAGGTCATGTGATGCTTAATTTTTGGTATATTCAAAAAACAATAAACATGTTTTAAAAGAAAAAAGGAGTATTCCTTCCTGCTCTGAGAGTCAGTTCAGTCTTCTAAAACATGTGAATGGTAAATCGTTTTTTGTGCAAACAGCAGTAAACATAACCAATGCACCAGCCATCGATTCTTTTTTGAAGGTTATGCTTCAGCGGTATAAATTGCACAGTATTGATGGTCCATTTTTACAATAAAAGACTGGCTCTGGTTCACCGGGCAGTGTATCTGTCCAGCTCTGGCCATCTGGCAAAGAGATGTGCCCAGTACCGCCCTCCAGAGCATTGCGTCCTGCCTCTGCCTATCCCTCGCTTTAAGCGTGTTCAAAGAGGCGGCAAAGCTTCTCCTTTTGTGCTGCTAAAGCCTGGAATGAGCTCCCACGTGAATTGCGTCTGATCCCCCTTTGGGCCACAGTCCGCAGAAAACTCATAAACTTGCCTCTTCTCTGTGAGGCAGTAAGGTCGTGGTTTCTGGTCCGTACCATGGGCTACTTCCTCTAGCGCCGCGACACTCACTCTTCGGAGTAGCTGTGCACTTTATAAATCCCTCATTCATTCATTCATTCATTCATTTGTTCGTGTGCGAGAAAAAGCTAGAGAGAGAATCAGGGGTACTTTGTCAGGCAATTGTGCATATAGATGCCATGTCCTAAATCAAGAAGTTGAGTTCAAAAACTTTGTACAAATTGCATTTTCAAAAAGAGCTACTCTTACAAATGAAAGTGATAGACCACGACGGGCGAGACAGTGATGTGTTCTTGTCTTTTCATTCATGACCTTCTTTTGTTTCAAACTTATGAATTTGGAAATGTGCCCGTGTTTGATGGATTTCCTGTAGGAATTTGATTATATGCTGACAAAGCCATTATCCTTCCCCTTACCCAGAGCAGATGTGTACATAATTGCAGATGCAGTCATTTGTTATCGCAGTTCAAATAAAATACAGGTCAAAGTATTTTATAGTTAGCATGTCTTTAAAGTTAAGGTTATTGATCAGACACAACGTATGCCATGGCTTTGATTATTATGGCTTCGGCTTTGTCCAACCCACTGAAACATCCAGACACACGCACCGGAGAAGTCACTGTAGTCAAAAGATAAAGTGGTGGCATGAATGGACCAGGGCCGGGTGCTACTGAAGGAAGATGTGAAGACCTACAGCAGTAGGTCACAGAGACAGTTGATTAGTGGAGCTCACTTGTCAATAACTCAAATATTTAAGTCCATTCGGATATGCAAATAAATCAAATTCGTTAAATGTAAACATTGAAAAAATGTACTATTCTCTGGAGTGCAGTGCCCAGCCTTGCTCAATACAGTAAATCCGAACATTTCTCTGGGCTTCGGATATTTTTCATGAATGTATAAATCATATTCGTATAGCGTGATCCTAGACACACGAGCAAAAGTGTGCTTTAGATCAGATGAAAGAGAATATATATGGAGAACTTTTTGGAGGAACAGCAGAGGAGTGCTTCATTTGTTAAAAAAAAAGTGCCAGGGCCCCCATCAGAAGGTCACTGTAGCTTGCCCTACCCATTGCCCCTACCAGACTGCCAAAGAAAATACCAACACAACTACTAACCATCACACTCCTTCAAGTGTGAAAGTTCAGACTGTTCCAGGCATGGGTGGCAGGTATAAGGCATTTTTAACTTATTAGGTCTCGCGACCTATCGATGCACGCAAGCGCATCGAGCGTAGCGAGAATTCATGTCGGCGAAAACATCTTCAAACCAAAGGGCTTTCAGCCCCGCGGTTTTCATGCAGGGCCCGTGTACATGCACGCGCACTCCTCCCACACCAGCAACTCCCCTCCTCCCACACCAGCACCTCCCCTCTCTTTCCACGCAATCACAGCCTCCCCCTCCCACACCAGCACCTCCCCCCTCCCACACCAGCACCTCCCCTCTCTCTCCACGCAATCACAGCCTCCCCCTCCCACACCAGCACCTCCCCTCTCTCTCCACGCAATCACAGCCTCCCCCTCCCACACCAGCACCTCCCCTCTCTCTCCACGCAATCACAGCCATGCACTTCAGTTCCGCCCTGAGAGCATGGTATTATCTTCTTATTTCCATCACGTCCATCGCTAAAAGAGAGGAAGGCTTACAGGAAACATCCTCTGCAGTGGGGCTTATCTCGACTGGGACAGTAATTCAAAGTTAAATGGCGCCCCCCCACCAGTCTCCCGCCCCCATCCGGCTTTCCTCCGAATCCGCCGCCCCTCACTCGCATTCCCGCCCAAGGCTCTCCCGCCCCCATCCAGCTTCCCTCCGCCATCTGTCTGACACACTAGAGCTGCGGACGCCTCAATCTCCTCCCACCTCGCATGGCCGTCCTTTCAGATTTTGCATGTTTATCACTTTCTAGAATCCTAAAAGACTAGATCGTCTCTCTTACGTTTCCCTGGCATGCGTTTTCCTTTCAGGTTGTTTTACGTGATTAGGTTTTATATTGCGTTTCATTTTATTGCCACTTTGATCCATCCTTACACTGTTCCATGCTTATAACTTCTGAAGCGCTTATATACGAATGTCCTGTAATGCACAGAACTTTCAACAAGGGAAAAATACACAACAATGACTGACATGTATTTAACTGGCTCGTTCTTTCATCTATTCAGCTCTAGGTCTTTCCTTCATGTCCTTGCAGGCAGTAGGGTCCGTGACGCGCAGCTCCGCCACTGCAATGGTCACATCCAGCGCCCGGCTGTCCCCCCTCGGCCCTTGTCACCTCATATCGAGGCGAATATGAAACCAAGACCGGGCTGTAATTGCCTGCTAATAAAATGCGCAGCTCGCCCGTAAAAGCACTTTGCTATCCTCCCCGGGGCACCCAGTGCCTCATAAATATGCAATCACTATTCATTTTGGTGTTAGCAGGCGGCCAAGGAGCAGAGGGGGAGGGGGGCTCTCGAGATCAGGTAAAGCGTGAAGGGGGCGGGGCATAGGAATTTCCGCCTTTTTCCTTTGTGGTACATTATAACTGGTGGTTTCCACCTTCAAATCTCGGGCACTTGGCAGTGAGTGGTGTCGGCGAGGCCCAGCTACCAAAGGGCCACTTGCCATCATTTCCATGTACGACACCCTCTAGCCGGACAGGGCCTTTTAGCCTTCAAGGAGCTTTAAAAGCTGCAATATTTTTTTATTATTTGCAGTTTTATATAGCGCGAACTCGACAAGAAGCGCTTTATATGAGCATCAGTTAAGTTACAAAATGACACATTTTAAAAAAAAATTGGTAGGTACGGAGATATTGCGATTTGCCCAAAATCACAGGATTTTAAACCGACGCCGAGACTCGAACTTGGTTACCTAGCTCAGAAGTCGGCAGCTCTGGCCGTGATGCCACATCCTCTTGAGCTCAGGTTTGCGATGCTAAAGAAACGAAAGTACATGTCCTAGGCTACAATGTAACGTGTTGATGGCTGAAAGAATGGGGGCAGGGGCTCGCATGACATGAAGCCACATGCTGGAGTCATTCCGTTCAGAGCATTTCAGGTGTGCGCAACACTGCCCACTTTCCGACTCCTGCCGTGCTGGATGTTCTCAGCCGGCTCCTGGCTCAAAGGTGATTTATGGGCAGAGCGGACACTAAGCCTTTAATCTCTGACCTTTGCCCCCCCCACCCCTCCTCCTTCGGTCCGGAGGCCCTGCACGTGTGCTGCACAGCTGAGCAGTCGGTGTAATATATATAGATATATATATTTGGTGTTCGAGGGTGCTGTATACAGGACCTGTATATACATATATAGGGATGTAAGGTGTGTGGTGTGCGCATACACACACTGCTTCTGTCCTGAGATGCAAGGTGTGTGGTGTGGTGTTGTGCACACACACACACTGCTTCGTCCCTGAGAGATACATGGTGTGCGCGCGCATTTTCCTTTATCCAGACCAGTAAGTGGCAGGATGTAGAGTTGCGCCCACATGCCTGCTGATTCGAGCACGTTGCAGGGAGCGTGGGGTTGTGTACGCGGCTTCCTCTTAGCTTGTCAGGGGAATGCAGGTAGTGTGTGTGTGGAACTATGCACACGCCTTCCTCTCGACCCGGACCAGCAGGGAGCGGGCAGTGCTTCTCTGTGCGCACATATTTGCTTTCGGAGACAGCTGAACGCAAGGTGTGGCTCAAAGCCACGTCCTTTCACAAACAGTTTGGGAGCCTGGAGTGCGAGGCCAGATGCACTGGGGAGGTTAATGGGTAAAAGGCGAGGGCCTGCCCCCCTACCAGCATCCCTACCCCCTCAGTGCGACAAACGGCGGGCATTTGGCAGCAGTATGCAGAAAAGGTACTACGCGGGGGGGGTCGGGGGGGCATTCCATAGACAGTTGCCTGTTTGGATCCTGGCCCCCCTCATAGAGATGTGAACACATGTCTTTTCAGGCCTGGAGGGACCGTGGTTGTGAGGTCCCCACAAACCTTTTCCCGAATGAGACCTGCATAGCAAATAAACAGGCAAGCAAGAGTTTTGCTCTTTGGCAGGGTCATTATCTGCACTACAGGGGAATTCAGGAAGAAGTCAAGGTGACCTAGCAGCAATATCCGGACATCGGCCAACCAACACATACCTAGATATTCTGCTTACATGCGGATCCGGCTGCAGGATGATATCTTTCCTATATAAAGCCATGAAGCAGGACTCTACTGCCCTGTCGGCACCGCCAAGGGCTGCCTGGGAGAGGGACCTCAATACACAACTAGGCGAGAGGGCTTGGGCGACTATTAATTATCTCACACATACAGTCTCCTGTAATGCTAGGTTACAACCGATTCACTACAATTTCTTACACCGCACTTACCTCACACTTCCAGTAAGTCTTTTGCATTGTTTCACGCGCAGACATGGATTAAGGTAGCTTTTTTGAGGACGCAAGCACACTAGACTTGAATTGGTGCGGACTATTGCTACCATGTGGGCGTGGTTATACCGTTAAAGACGGATTCCAGGAAGGGCCATGGTTGCTTGCTCGTGAAAACGGACACAGCAGGCAGGTCACAATGCTTTGCTGATCACGGGTAAGAAATATCAGGAAATGAATGCTAGTGACCTATGGGTTTAGAATGTTAATTTGCAGACAATGTTTGCTATACGCTCATGTGTACTCGACTTGTAATGTGACTTAGGAAATATGCCTCCTCAGTGCAATTATTGGCACTAGATTAGGATACAGTTGTTTATAATATAAACAATCTGGACCATACGTCTCTGTAAATTCTATAACCATGAAGGGAGGTAATGTTTATAATGTGTCCAATGTTCCTGTAAGTGTTGTTATATTTTCGGCAGGCTGCCTCCATAGTGGGAATAAGGATACCCAAACTGTGCTTATTTGTTGAGGAACACTCTCATATCGAACCGTGCATATTTTTTGTACTTTGACGCCGTGCCTTCATTACGTGAATGATGACAAATGGCTCTGTTTGTACAGGTATGCCCACCTGATATACTACTTTAGAGCATAACACCTATTGGGTTTAGAGTGGTTGGAATGTCCAATGTCGTTCATAGTATAGTCATGTATAAAATTCATATTGCTTCATAACCCAAAAGAATCTAAAAGTTACCAGCGAAAATTATCCTTACCCTTCCTTGATCTTATTATCAAATACGATAATGTGAAAATGATTATCACCTTATACAGAAAGGAAATACTTTGCTCAAATACCACACAAACCCTGATAAAAGGCTGTAGGTAGTTTAACAGGCCTCAACTCAGTTGCATAAACATTTTTCAGTTTTACATTATGTCTTCTTGGTTATAAATAAGGTAACAAAAATGCTTTTAACACTTTTTTTATTATAACTTTATGGCATGCCTCACAGCAGCCAAGCTGCTCTTGAACATAGCTTACATACATTGCCAAAGCCAATAGCTCTGGCAAAAACGTACCATTGCCATTATAAATTACAGTCACTTTTATTTAAGTGTTCATTATTTAAAAAAATTAAAAGCCATTGTTATTTGTAATATCAATACATCTAAGTCACGTCAATACAAAACATGCGGCATTACAAATGCTAAAAGTGTCACATTTGCTAAAGTTAAAAGTATTGGCATTGTAAATCACAAAACAAATGTAAAATGCCATTTACAAAACCAATAGCTCCAACTTTCCTACTGCGAGACCTATTGGCAACGCCAGTGCTTGTTTTTAATTAGTAAACACATGTTATTGTGCTCATCTTTAAATAAGAAGGACAGCACCACCATGTGGCAGACAGTCATAAGTGCCGGTGTTGATAATTAAGAGCCCAGCACCGGAAACCACTGGCTCAAATTAAGCACTGGCAGAGGCCAAATAACAAGCTGGTGTGTGGTGAAGTTAGTCTTTCTGAAAGGATTTGACCAGACTTGTGTTCAAGTTCTCCTGAAGTATAGCTGGCTTGGATTTGCTACTTTTAGATTTAATCCAAAAAGGCATCCATGCTCAGCAACTCTTTTAGTGATAAATTCTTAAAAGAAAATTATTATATCTGCCTTGTTTATAATTTAAAATATTGCATCTGCTCCTCAGTTTAATCTGTTTGAGAAAGGTACACATATTTGAAACTTTCTGAAACAGTCACGAAAGTCTGGCGAAAGTGGAACAGACAGCACTAAGGTAGGAAAGGATAAGTGACCCTGATGGGATTAAAATCCTTGAAGGTAAAGCAATTTACAAAATCCCCTGAAATGTGAAAAGTTCCAGCCGTCATATTTCAGATATACGAGTCTTGGGGCTTACCTCTTCGTGGCTAAGTCATGGTTTAATCAATTTAAATCTGGAGCTTACCACAAAGGCTGAGAAAAGAAATATACAGATAGTGTCCTTGTGCGGCATTACTGTTCAGCACCAGAACGATTTTTTATGTGTATTTTCAAATGACTGATCGTTGATTTCTATTGGTCACTAACGCTGTAATACTACACGCATTGAATGAATATGAACAACAAAGCAACCTTTGCACTTGAAATATGTGAGAAAAAGAATGCACAAACATGAACAATCTTAACAGACTGTACTTTCTATGTTATGACATACTTTTAGGACGGAAATGTCACTTGCTTGACACATGGGCATGTACCCCTGCCCTGAGTGCCTGACTGGTAACTGGAAACTGGTATCCTGACTTTTATTTTAGCCCTGATGACATGCTAAACAATTGTGTGCACAAAAGCAAGGCCTGTCCCTGCTAATGCGAGGTTCCCAATCTGTTCTGTGATATGGAGGGGCACACCAAATGTGCCCTCATTGTTTGCTTCTACTGTCCATGCCCAGGGTGCATAAATTGGTGGTGGCAGCATACCTTGTTTTATCTGTAGAATGACCATGCACTTTTCTCTGACCCAAAAGACCCTTCTAATGTAAAACTCTTTGGTTATGGGAAAGCTAAAACCTTGCATCCTGTATGCTTGTATATGCAATGAGTGTGTAGAGCAAGTATGGTAGTAGGACTCTGTGTGTTCTGTAAGTCTAAGTGCTGGGACTAGTGGGGTCCATTTTCCATGCCCCTGCATTAGTGTGGCACTGGATGAAGGACGAGGACAGCTTCCCCAGACACTGGAAGTGTATTGCCTGTATTCCTGTTGCTGGGGGGTGGAGATCCAGACTCTGAAGTAAGGGAGGTTGGAGACTTTGTTACCAAAGCGCTGCTAATTAGTTCTTTCTGTGCACTGCCATTTGGTAGATGGTTGGGGTAGGGGTGCAGTTTTTTGTTGCTCAATGTGAAGGCGTTTCTAGCAATGGCTGTCATTTTGTCTGTCTATGATTGCTGTTTCAGTCAGATTGATGGCAGCCAGCTGTAGAGATTTTACATTTTATTGTGCCCCTGTTTTGAATACTCCTTTAGAACTGGTCCTATTGCTAGAGGTGGGTGGAATTTGCGTAGTCGCGCTACGCAAACCTCCGCGAAACAGTAAAAAATTGTCGCGAGCAAGCAAAAGTTCAGTGAACACGCGGAATTGCTTGTTCCGCCCATTCGCGATGCTTTTTTCCTGTTCGCGAACATCGTTTGCGTGCTCTGGGAGAAATATCTCACCAACACGCATTTTGAAAGCGCGAACAAGCAAAAAATTTCGCGAAGCCACGTATTGTGGAATTTTTGGCAATTCAGCGTTCTCTGCGGAACGCAAAATTACCCAAATTCCGCGAGAGGAACGGAATTTACCGCCCAGGCCTACCTATTGCTACCTGGTAGGTCTCCACCCTCATCATTGACCTGTGAGAGTACTGCTCCCACGCCTTGCTCTGAAGTGTCAGTTTGCACAATGAACTCACTTGAGAAGTCAGGTGCCTTAAGCACCGGTGCTGTGCACATGGCAGTTTTGAGGGTGTCAAAAGCAGTTTGACAGGCCTCAGTCCAATTCACTTTCCTGGGCTGATTTCTAGATGTCAGCTCTGTCAAAGGGGCTACAATGGTGCCATAACCTTTGACAAACCGTCTATAATACCCGGTGAGACCTTAAAAGGCTCTCACCTCAGTCTGGGTCTTGGGGGGTTCCCAAGCCAGAATGGTATCAATCTTCGCCTCTAGGGGCGCCACCTGGCCGCTCCCCACCTGGTGTCCCAAGTATACCACAGATCCCTGCCCTTTCTGGCACTTACTGGCATTGATAGTGAGGCCTGCCTTCTGCAGAGCCTGCAACACTGCGCAGAGGTGTTGCAAGTGTTCCTCCCACGTGGAGCTGAACACAGCAATGTCATCCAGATATGCTGCGCTGAATTCCTCCAGCCCTGCTAATACCTGGTTGACCAGTCTCTGGAATGTGGCAGGGGCATTTTTCAACCCAAAGGGCATGACACGAAACTGGAAGTGCCCCTCTGGCGTTGAAAATGCTGATCTTTCCTTGGCCCCCTCAGTCATGGCAATCTGCCAGTAACCTGAAGTCAAATCAAAGGGGCTCAGGTACTGGGCAGCTCCCAACCGATCCACCAGCTCATCAGCTCAGGGGATGGGGTGCGCGTCAGTCTTGGTGACCGCATTGAGCCCACGGTAGTCCACGCAGAAACGGAGTTCTGGGGGGCCACCAGGTGTAGCAGCTTTCTTAGGCACTAAGACCACTGGGCTAGCCCAGGGGCTGCTGGAGGGCTCAATTACCCCTAGCGCTAACATCTTAGAAACCTCTTCTTTGATGCTAGCCCTGACCTTGTTAGCCACTCTGTAAAACTTCTGTTTCACAGACAGGTTGTCACCAGTGTCCACATCGTGGATGCACCAGTTGGTGACACCTGGGGTCAGGGAGAATAGGGGGTGAACTGACCCAAGACTTGGCGACAGTCCTGCTGCTGCTCTGGGGTCAGGGTGGGTGAGAGTATCACACCATCCACAGACCCATATTGCTCCTTGGTTGCCAGGAGGTCAGGGAGAGGATCACTATCCTCCTCCCCTCCAGTATCTGTAGCCATGAGCATAGTCACTTCTGACCTCTCAAAGTGGGGTTTGAGGCGGTTTACATGCAACACTCTCAGGGGCTGCCTGGGAGTCTTCAGGTTAACCAAGTAGGTAACCTCGCTTTTGCGCTCCACCACCTCATATGGCCCAGACCATTTGTCACGGAGCGCACAAGGCTCCACGGGTTCCATCACCCACACTTTCTGACCAGGTTGGAACTCCATGAGAGAGGTGTTCTGATCATACCATCTCTTCATTTCCTCCTGGCTAGCCTCCAGGTTCTCTTGAGCGAGCTTCCTGAAGCGCTTGGTCTGGTTGCGGATGGCCAGCACATAGCTGAACACATCCTGAGGGGTTTTCCCACGGGATTTCTCCCACCCCTACTTCACCAGAGTGAGAGGCCCTCTGACAGAGTGGCCATACACCAACTCAACGGGGCTGAACCCTAAGGATTTCTGAGGCACCTCCCTGTATGCAAATAACAGGCATGGTAACAAGACGTCCCACTTCCGCCTCATGGGCTCCTCTAGGCCCATAATCATGCCCTTCAGGGTGCGGTTGAATCTCTCAACCAACCCATTTCCTTGAGGATGGTAAGGTGTGGTGAACTTATAGGTCACTCCACACACCTCCCACAGAGACTTCATGTACCTAGAGATGAAGTTTGTACCCCTGTCAGAAACCACCTCTCTGGGGAATCCCACACGGGAAAATATCCCCATTAAGGCCCGACCCACCACAGGGGCTGTGACTGTCCTGAGAGGGACTGCTTCCGGATACCGGGTGGCATGGTCCACCAAGACCAGGATAAACTTGTTGCCTAGGGCCGTCTTGGGATCCAGGGGCCCCACGATGTCAATGCCCACCCTCTCAAAAGGGGTGCTCACCACAGGAAAGGGTTGGAGGGGTGCCACGCACTTCCCTCCGCTCTTGCCACTGGCCTGACAAGTTTGGCAAGACTTAGAAAAGGCAGCGACGTGCTTCTTCATTTGGGGCCAGTAGAAGTGGGTGACAAGCCTGTAGTAGGTCTTATCTTGCCCCAGATGTCCTGCGAGAGGCACGTCATGAGCCAGACCCAGTAGGAAGTTCCTGAAGCGCTCGGGTACCACCAGCACACGGGCTGCACCGGGCTCAGCGAACTTAGGCTCACTATAAAGTAAGTCATCCTCCCAGTAGACCAAATGTTCCTTGGACCCCAGGCCTGCTGCCTGGTCTGCAGCCTGCTGCCGCACACCAATGAGGGAAGGGCCCTCCTTTTGAGTTTGGCAGAATTCCTCCCTGGAGGGACCACCATCTTGCTGCCACTGGGACAGCTCATGCAATTCCCCCAGTTCGGCCACCTGTTCCCCTGTAGGTTCCAGGACATCCCCCTCAGGTTCTGCCTCCTCCTGGACCGTGGGAACAGTGGGGGCTAGTTTCCCGCGCCCTCTACCCCTTCCTCTCTTGGCAGGTCCCTGGGCCATTGTTCCAGGCTCCAGTTCTGCTAATCCACCCTTACTGGCTGCCATTGCACGCGTGGTCACATTGATCCACGCAGGCGAGCCCACCATTTCCAAGTGAGTCCTGTGCTCTACATCTTTCCATGGAGAGCTCTCCAGCTCATTACCTAATAGACAATCTACAGGCAAGGCATCACTTACAACAACTTCCAATGTACCGGAGACTCCTCCCCACTCAAATGGAACACGTGCCAACTTGCAGAGGTGCACTGAACTGTCAGCTGCCACCACAGGACGGAGTACCTTGGGAATGATCTGCTCTTCAGACACCCATTGACACCTGACAGATGTCACACTGGCCCCTGTGTCTCTCAGAGCTTCTATCTCCTTTCCATTGATGGTCACCTTCTGCCCATATTTCTTAGTGTTTAAGGGCAGCAAGGCTTCCTGGGCCATCTCTTGGTCTCCTAAAGAGACAAGGGTCATCACTGCTAACCCCTCCTCCCCACTAGAAATCAAATCCCCTCCCAAAGCTACACTAGCTAATGCCGGAGTTGGAGCACCGGTGGGTGCTGGAGGTTCCTTTGGACATTTGGGGGCAATGTGCCCCACCTCCCTACAGGCATAGCAAGTAGGTGGGGGCCTGTTGTCCTGCTTGCCCTTATGGGGCCAGGACTTCTTGGACTTGGGGGGTTGAGACGCTTTCTCCTGGGAACTATTTTAGGGCCCTTAAGAAGACTCCTTTTGATTACCCGTGTCCCCCACACTCTTCTGCTGGGGACCCTGTCCACCTTTGGCTGGGGTACTTACCACCCAATTGTGGACCCGGGTGCTAGTCCAGCGGTCCGCCTCTTTAGCAAGCTCACTGGGATCAGTTAACTTGCTATCTAAAAGATGCTGGCACAGCTCTGGAACACATAAACTACTTAAGTGCTCCCAACTAATCAAGTGACACAACCCCACATAATCAGTACTTTGCTGCCCTTTATCCAACCTTCCAGTGCACGCGTGTACATACTCACACACTCCACCCAAGTACTTGAATCAAGCTTCTTGAAGTTCCTAAACTTCTGGTGGTACTGTTCTGCGGTGAGCCCATACCTGCGGCACAAAGCCTCCTTCATAGCGGGGAAGGATAAAGTACCTGCTGCTTCTAAGGGTGCCAAGACATCCCTCCCAGAGGCCTCAAAATGCTTCCACAATCCTGCCCCCCAATCCCTCTCAGGCACTTCATTCATCTTTAGTGCAAGTTCATACGATCTAAACCACGCATAAATATCCTCACCCCTCTGATAATTCTGCACCAGATCTTTTGGTATGTATACCTTACCCGCCTGTACTGGTTGTGCGCTGCCACCATTAGGGCTGGACCCCCCCTGTTGGGCTTTAATGTCCAGCTCCCTCATGTTCCTCTCATGAGCCAATTGGAGTTTCTTCTCCTCCAAAGCGAGAGCATTTCTTCTCTCCTCCGCCGCCTTCTCAGCTTCAAGGTGCAGTCTCCTCTCATCTGCTTGGGCTTTGAGTTTAAAAAGCTCAATCTCATGAGCCCTAGCTCTCTGGTTATCCTCCAGCTCCTCTGGAGAAATGATCCTACTGGAGTGGTTGCTGCCGTGGTTGCTGCCAACCCTAGACGCTGACCTCCTCACTGGCAAATCACTGGGTACAAAAACATTCTCCTGTGTGCCTCCCTCTCCAGTAACAACTTCTGGATCACCATGTTGGGCCTCCCACCAGGCCCTCAGAGCTTTCTGTAGCTCTTCCTTGTTTGTGCTGCCCTTCACTGGGCATCCAAGCTGTTGGCAGAATTGCTTCAGGAGGCCCTTTTTGTAGTTGAACAACTCCTGAATTTCGAATTCCAATTCCAATTCTACCCTCACACTTGGCGCTTTCTGAGACATGATGCTTCCTAATCTTTTCAACAAAAAGGTTTCACCAAAAAGAAAAAATCTTGCGCAACCTGTGCTACTAAACTAGACTAGTGATGTACAAGAAATCACTGCAGGTCAAGTGCAATTATTAGTTCAAAATCCCACCGCTGCCACCAATGTTAGATCTGGGGGTCTCTAGTTGGCAGAGGTAAGTACCTTAGACCAAGTAGGGACCCTTGCTTCTAGTCAGGGTGAAGGAATACACACAGTAGATAACCTCCGCTCTCCCTCTAGGTAGCTTCGCGCGAGCAGGCAGGCTTATCCCCAAGGCAATGTGTATAATAATTGTACTCAACACAACAATAATCCCCAATCCACCACAAACTGAGACCACACAGGTAAGTATATTTTATAAAAATATATAACTTTATCTAGTTTCAGCAATGTAAATAAGGCAGTTGCATGATAATCACTTTGTCAATAATATGTTCCTCTTAATCTTATGGTTGCAGTTATTATCAGGAAGCTTCTTTATAATGTCTCAAGTCTCTTTAATCAGTTATTAAAAAATAACGCCACTGATTTATAGTCAGGTAGCTCTAAAAACGAGCAAACCAAGCAATGCCAGCATGTAGTATACTTGTTACAATCAGCCACTCGCTCTATTTGGCTCACCACAAGCTTTAGCTGCACCGTGCCGGTAAAATCCGTTGTGCCCCCAGCTCCAGGCGCTCTCGGCGCGCCCCACCGTGATTCGGGCGCCTTCGCGCTAGCAAGGTAGGTTCCCCCTGGTCCTGGCCGGTCCCGGCGGCCCTCCACCCGCTCTCTGGCCTTCGGGGAGCGGCGGGGAGCTGACACAGCGCTTCAGCGCTGGGACTCTGGCCCGGGTTAGAGCGCGGCTCACCAGGGATCCCTCGGCGAGGTCCGGTCACTCTTCCCCGGTCCCGGCAGTGATTGCATGGCACTTCGGAGATTCCCTCGGCGAGGACGGGGTCGAACGGCAAACTCGGCTTCCGGCTCCTCGCTGGGGGGGGGGCTTCAGGCAGAACTCCTAGGTGGCTTCACGGCTGCGGGCCAATCCGGGCGCGGCGTTTGGTCGAGCCTCCAGTAGCACCCGGGAGTCAGCCAATGGCAGTGTGGCTCCTGGGACAGGCAAGCGATGACGCTCCGCTCCTTTGGCCAATCACGGCCCACCAACACTGATGACGTGGCGCCGCACGGGCCTATCCCGTCGCGGCGTTGGCGAGGGGGCTCGGCTCCCCCAACCAATGGGAGCGCGGCGGCTTCGTTCTTCGGCCCCGCAGCTCCGCAGTTGACATGGCCCACAATTGTTTTTCAGCGCTCCTTGCGCTGGAGAGGCCCACAAGCTTCTGCTCTTCACCCCCCCACGTGTCTATGAACACGTCGATCTCGGCCACACGGCAGGCTGGTTCAGCGCGGCGCCCTCACTCAAATTAGAGAGCAGCCCGTGCGCTACACAGCCCAAACACAGTGTTTCACGATCTCTTCACTGCACAGCAGCTTCAGGGGGCACAGCAGAGTTTTGTAGTCCTTGGGCAACCTTTATGTTCCTGGGTTGCAGACAGGGAGCCAGCTCTTCTCAGGCCCTTGGAGATTCAAGTTTGCAGACACAGCACACAGCAAAGTCTTGGCAGTTTCAAGCAGGCAGGGTCACAGCACACAGCAGAGTCCCTTTCTTCTCCTCTCCTTCAGTTGGATAGCAGGATAGGTCAGCCCTTAAAGTACACAGCAAGGCAATCTTCCATCAGCTCCTTCAGCAGTCCTTCTTCTGGTGGAGGTTCCTCTTGATTGTAGAATCTAAAAATCTGTAGTCAGGGTCCTTCTCTTATACCCCAAAAAGTCTTTGAAGTCCTTTGAAGTCTTTGTGCAAGTGAGCCCTGAGCCCGGTCTAAACCAGTTCTGGGGTTGCTGGAGCACTGGGGTGTTTCTGGTTTCCTTCAGCCTGTCAGTATCAGGGTCAGAGGTGACAGTTGGTCAGCAGGAGGGGAGCCAGCAGGGTGGTCAGGCAGGCACAGTCCTGCACTATCAGATTAATTAATTAATTAATTGCAGGTTTATATAGCGCTAGGATCGACTCCCGGAGGAGTATCTCCGCGCTTCGACCGCTGCGAAACCCTTCCTGGCTTCCCTGAGAGATGGTCCCTTAATGGGTATCTCCAGGGTGAGACCAGGCATCCCCGGCGGTCTGGTGGGGCCGTTAGTGAAGATGAGGCAAGCTAATGCCCAGAGTTGCCGAGTGTGATCGCTGATCAGAGTGGGCACCGAGGCGAGAGAATTATCGAGTCCGCTGACCCAGGTCCAGAAACCTGCCGCGTCGGGAATCGAACCCTGGTCCCAGGCCGTCCTCTGCTCTCGGGTCTGCCGCCTCTAACCAGTGAGCCACACTACTTCACTTGATGTGAAGTGGGAGGAGATGCGATCTCCTCCCACTTCCCTGGCAGCAGATGCTGCCTTTCATCCACGGGCTGGCTTCAGATAACCCCTTGGAGGCTCTGCAGCCCCTGTCATCCTCAACCCAGACAGTCAATCCACAACCAGTCCCAGGCACACAGAAAGGTTAGACAAGAGAACAGCCACTTTCTTAAAAGTACTATTCTCAAACACAGAATTCAAAAACAACCTTTCCTAAGAGATGTGTTATTAAATTCCGAGTTCAGGGATATCAATCACTTATGTTCCATCTTGTTCCTATGGGAAGATAGGCTGGGATCCAATGGGACCAGCCTCCCCCATGTTACTCTATGGAGCAAGACAGCCTTACAGCAGTGAGCACACAAAATGGCTGCTGCTCACTACCAGAGCATGTTACCTGCACTAGTACATGCTCTACATTATCCATACACTGCACCCTGCCCAGGGGGGTACCTTGAGCCTTCCATAGGGGTGACTGATGTGCACAGACAGGGAAGGGTTAGGCCCAGCCAGTGGGGACACTGGCCAGGCGGACATGGCAGTCCACTGACTGCACACAGGCTCTGCGCTGGCAGGCCTGAGACACCATTTTAGGGCCACTTATGTGGGTGGCGCAATCTGCGCTGCAGGCCCACTAGTATCATCTGTCATCACCAGCCCTGGCACACACAGTGCACTTTACTAGGGACTTCATGGTGATACAAATATGCCAATCAGGTATACCCAATCAATATGACAATTTACAGAGGGAGCACTTACACTCTGGCACTGCTCAGCAGTGGCAGAGTGTCCAAAGCATCTAAACCAGCAAAAACGAAATCCAGCACAGCATCAAAAATACATGAGTCAGAGGCAAAAAGATGGGGGAATAACCACGCCAAGGGTGTCAGGTCTAACAGAGACTATATGCAACTTTGTACTGTTCTCCTTCAGGAGTACAACTTACACTGGGTAAGAAAGTGGTTTCTCCAATGTATTTGTCAAGGGAAAAACTTCCAACAGAATTGTCTTCTCTTCCAGATACACTTTGGGCCACTGGCTCTAATGATGTGGGTCTTTTGGAAATAGCGCCCTATGTTATAACATTGAAAGCCAATGTTAGAATGCCACGTATTCCCCAATACAAGATCTCTAGCGAAGGCGAAAAGGCGTTGTTAGCAATCATTTATGATCTGATTGAGAAAGATGTAATTGAAGAGACAACAGGGAACATCTGTAATAGTCCTGTTCTGCCGGTTTTAAAGCGTACTGATCCTTCCCAACCACCTGTCTATAGGTTCGTAAATGATCTTAGAGAGGTGAATAAGATTGTTGTGCCACAGTTTCCAGTTGTTCCTGATATTACTGCCTTATTGACTATGATTCCAGCTTCAGCCACTTGGTTCACAGTGATTGACTTGAAGAATGCTTTCTTCAGCATCCCTATTGCCGAGGAGAGCAGGGATATTTTTCGCTTCAATTTAGGTGGCCGAAGTTTCCGCTTCAAACGCGCTCCTCAGGGCTACTGTGAAAGTCCATCAATATTCAGTCAGGCTCTGAAATCACAGCTTGACACGATTGTCCTACCTGACAGCGCGATGCTTATTCAGTACGTCGATGATTTGCTGGTCGTTGCAGACACTGAGGAGATTTGCAAACAAGCCACTTTATCATTGTTGCGTCATTTATGTGATCTTTCAAAGTTGCAATATTGTCGATAAGAAGTGACCTACTTAGGTCACATCTTGTCGAAGGAGGGAAGGAAGCTGACCCCAGAAAGAATACAGGCAATTGCAAAATTGAGTGTCCCAAGGACACAGAGAGAAGTGCGTGCTTTCTTGGGCATTACATCATATTGCAGACAATGGATACCGAATTTCTCCTTGTTGGCCAAACCTTTGGTGGCATTAACTTGCAAGGATACACCGAAACCCATTCCGTGGTCTGAAGAGTGCCTTTTACATTATATGTCCATGAGAAAGAAGGTTGTGCATTATCAGTCCTGACACAATCTTTTGGGGGCAAACAGCGTCCATGCGCGTACTTTTCAGCAACTTTAGATCCGGTAGCTAAGGCATTGCCAAGTTGCTTGAGAGCCACTGCGGCAGCAGCTGTCTGTATTCGACAGTCTGCTGGGATAGTAATGAATAATATGCTGATCGTCATGGTCCCACATGTAGTAGACATTCTGTTAAACAGAACAAGGACACAGCACTTAACTAGTGCTCGATTGTCAAGTTATGAGTTGACACTGTTAGCAAGTCATGTACACATAAAGAGGTGTGACACACTAAACCCAGCCACGTTATTGTGCATTCCAGTAGAGACAGATGAGGTCGAACAACATGAGGACCGAAGAAGAGACAAAAGGGAGAGTAGATTTACAGGACACTCCTCTTCCTGAATGTGATGATGCTTTATGGGTTGTTGGTTCATGTTTCAAGTTGCCAAACGGTGGTACGACTGCAGCATATGCTGTGATGTGATGCTGTGACGACGTTGCATACGATTGTTGAAGCTGCACGTATCCCACACAATTCTGCACAAGCAGCAGAATTGATTGCACTCACAAGAGCATGTGTGTTGGCAAAAGGAAAGCGAGTGAATGTGTACACAGACAGCCAATACGCCTTTGGCGTAGCTCACATTTTTGGACGATTGTGGAGAGAACGTGGGTTCCTGACGTCGCATGGTACCAAGATTCAACATGGTCAGTTAGTAAATGAGCTTCTCGAGTCACTGACCTTGCCACTACAAGTCGCGATTGTGAAATGCAGTGCACACAAAAAGGTGACGGATGATGTTGGTCGTGGGAATGCGTTTGCGGATGAAGTCGCAAAAGAAACTGCAAGGAATGTAATGAGTCGAATGTATGTTGCAGGCCCTGCAAGATGGATTGGTGACGTGGGTATGTGCAAAGATACAATTGAGAGTGTGAAGTCTATCCAAGCCGAAGCCACAGAGGAAGAGGTGAATGAATGGAGAGAAAGAAAGGGTAGATTGGATGCGAAGGGTTGTTGGGTCGAACTATCAGAGCATCAGAGATGGTTGCTACCCGATGCATACGTGCTTGCAGTGGTGACAATGGCTCATGGAATGGCTCACATCAGTGTGAAAGGGATCTGTAAGTTGTTGGCTCCAGTATGGCAGAATAGTGGGATCCCAAAATGTGCAGAGAATGTGGTCAAGAACTGTATGGTGTGTCTGAAGTACAATCCTGGTAGGGGAACCCCAACTCCAGCTGGTCATTTTGCGCCTCCAACGTATCTGTTCGAGGTTTTGCAGCTAGATTTCATCCACATGGAAAGGTGCAACAATCTGAAATACGTACTCGTTGTTGTTTGTGCCTTTTCCAGGTGGGTGGAGGCGTATCCCCTTAAGGACAACACTGCCTTATCCACAGCCAAAGACCTTGTCAAAGAGTTCTTCCCTAGGTTTGGAATGCCTAGAATGGTCTGGAGTGATAATGGGAGTGAATTTGTGGGACAAGTGATGAAGAGAGTGTGTGAAGGGCTAGGCATACAACAGAAGTTCCACGCTGCAAATCACCCCCAATCAGCTGGACTAGTAGAGTGCTATAATGGCACGTTAAAATTGAAACTGGCCAAGATCCAAGCAAGTACAGGTCTTAAATGGCTTGACGCCCTGCCTTTGGCGCTCCTGTCAACAAGAATGACTGTTCACTCTAGAATGGGACTTAGTCCACATGAAATTGTGTTTGGCCGCCCAGCCAACATATGGGGAGTGCCGAGGCCCACTAGGTTCAGTGAAATAGAGCATCCTGTACTGCTTGACTATCTGTATGAATTGTCGGCTAAATTGCGTGTTTTACACCAACAGGTCCACGACAGTCTACCTCAGGCCTCTGAAGCTCCAGGACATCCTATCGACCCAGGATCCTACATGCTGGTCAAGAACTTCCAGCGGACAAAGAATGATGAGCCCGCTGGACCGGTCCCTACCTAGTTCTCCTATCCACAAGATCGTCAGTTCGAGTGGAAGGAAAGAAAAACTGGATCCACGGGACCCATTGCAAGAGGGTCCCGTTGCTTCTGCCTTATGACCGGTGGGTCCAGGAGGGAATTGCTGACTCTGAGGCTGAGACTGTGCCTCGCTTCCTACCCTTTAGTGATGCACATTTGAAAGGAACTACTTCTGAAAAGGAAAGCGATAACATTTTACAAGAAGCTGTGCCTCCGTCAATGCGATTGAACACTGCTGAGCCTGAACTCTTGTTTCTAGACCACACAGCACCTGGTCAAAATCGCTACAATCTGAGGCCAAGACCTATGACTATGGACAAATAAAAATTTTCTTTTTGATTGTGCTCTCTCATGCAAGAAACTTGCTCATTTTTGATTTTCGAACCGCCATCCGGTTCTGCTGCTAGGGTCGCGGGTGCCACAGTCTTTGGAGTGCAGCTAGAGATGGTTAGGTCGACAGTTCTGTTGGTTCAAGGGAGTTGCCCTGGATTGACAGAAGCACTCCTCAGCAGAAACAATCTCCCACCGTGGGCAGCAACTTAGAGGATGGAGTTTCCCAAGATAGAGAGACCTGCCAGATCTACGATTTTTGAAACGAGAATATGCACTTTGATGGCAAAAACATGATTTTTAATAATATGCATTTTCATGTTGTGTGGTATAATGATGTTTTTAATTGGCTATGCTTTATTCACCTTTCGAGTTTCATTTGCACCCACTACACAACCCATACCTCCTCCTACTGTTTCCTCACACTCTTTTCACCCTCTCCCTGAACACGAGTCTGCCAGAAGATTAGAATTCATAAATAACTCATTTGTTCAGCTCTTACACCAGCACCAGTTTGTAATGAACACAACAAATTGTTGGGTGTGTGGACTTATGCCACATACGACAGATAAGGGTATCCCATATTTTGTCCTGCCATTTAGCTACTATGGTTCTCTGTGGGCATTTCAAACAATGTTCCTATTTGACATCGAACCATATCCCCCACGTCCCACAGGAAGCAACTCGAGCAACAAGGCACTAGTGGCGGGAATCAGAAATATGACCAGAGATATTGACACATATAGAACGATTCCCAGAGATGAATTGGAGGCCTACAGTAGATGCAATATAACGAAATATGGAATTTCCTTGAGTGAGAGCCAGCAAGCAAAGAAGTCCTCCCCAATCTGGATAGTACCCCATCAAGGTCACCTATGTCTGCAGGGAAACGGCAAAAAAACCCAGAGCTCAGTTAGGGAAGAGTGACTGTACTGAAACTTACGTTTTCCCATCTCAGACCTCCCCTTCATTCTTAGCGGCTAAGGGTACCTACTTTGTCTGCCATGATAGAGCATTCACATGGCTGCCCCCTGACTTTTCGGGCACATGTTTCATCTCGTTCCTGTTGCCACCCACCTACACGGTCACGGCAGATTACCATAGGACAAGGACAGTTAGGGGTGTTGTGAGTAAAGACGACACTGCGGAACAGGAGTTTGGGAATTTCGCAAAAGGTTTTCTGCCGTTTTGGGGGCCTATGGTGAACAGCAGGAACATTCGCCAATTGACAAGGGTAGTTGAATCCGCCGTGATTGAAACGGCTGGTGCCCTTAGTAACTTGACTGCAGAGCTCCAGTCGGACTGCCTTATGACTCTTCAGAACAGGGTTGCCCTACATGTCATACTTGCAGACTGTGGTGGGGTATGTAAAGTGATCCAATCCAGCTGCTGCATTTTCATCCCCGATAACGCTCCGACAGTATACCAGGCCATCTCCAAACTGCATAAGATCTCTGAATCCATTCACGTGGATAAAGGGGACTGGTCCTTAATGGGGTGATTCTGGGAACTGATATCTGCCTGGGGATGGAAGATTCTGATAGTCATTGGAATGGTCTTAGCCGTTCTGTTCATGTTCTGCCTGTGTGTACAGTGCGCTCCTGCAATATGTTGCCTCTGTGCTACATCAAGTATAAGGAAGCCTGTTTCAAGAGACAAAGTAACAGAATGATGCTACAGCAGCATCTCTATGACTTTATGTACACAGACCTGGACTCAGATTAGCATGAGTATAGGTTATTGCCTATATAAGGGCAAAAGGAGGGTCTGTAGTACTGAAAATTCTGAACCCTACTATGGTGTTGTACCGAAGCTCTACACCCGTGTCAAAAATATCATCGCATCATGACGATTTTGGTATCGGTAGACCGGTAATGATTGAGATATTATACCTATGCATTTGCGTCATGATCAAGTAACGCAATCACCCTGAAATCATAGTTTCTGTCTTGAACCCTCAGGTTCCATTTTGTGAGCGGCATCCATCTTGTGATTGCCCTTACATAGTCAAAATGACCAAGGCCGAATTCGATCTAAAAGGACACGTACACCTTTGCTGACTCCTCTGTGACTTGGGCGAGCTGACTCCACTGCCTCAAGCCAAACCTGTTCGGGCAGTCCTCATCCCAATGGCCGAGCGAGATTAGCATCAAAGCACAACATGTCATAAACCGTTTATCGCATACAAGCCATGTTTTATCACACACACCTGTCCCTGTTTCTTCTTTATGACTAGTTTTACAAGGAGGAGGTGCCCGATTTTATTGGGGGTTCGTCGATATCTGATGAAAGTTCTGGGCCTTGCTGGGTAATCTATCACGAACTGGACAAACTGAAATGTGGGATTGTCATCATGACTCTGCTTTTCCTTTGTAGTAGAAATATTTATATGGTCGAACTGTAAAGCAAGGAATTCTTGCCTGAAGCTCAATATTCAGTATAAAGAGAAGAGGCTGGTTCTGTAAAAACGAGCAGTCTCCTGAGAACATACATGCGCTATATGCTGTTGTACTTCTAGGATACCTGTTACTGGTTGCAGCCAATAAACTCAATCCTTGACATCACCTAGAAGACTCTGTGTTTCTGTGGTCCAAAACAGGAAGGACTCAAGAGGTCTTTGGGTGTTCCCCCTGGCACCGCCGGGTCCATAAAAACCTGGTACCTCAACCACCACTGCCAAGTACAACTGCTGTTGTAGGCTCTGTAGAGGAGGTCTGAAGTGTGAATTGCTCCCACCGCTAGCTGGTAACTGGGGGGCTTAGCCTGCACTTGGGATGAAAGACTAGCATGTGGAAATAAATCTGTTGTGTATGCTTGATATTTTTCTGCATGTAAATGCAAGGTAGGAAAGACATTAAACTGAGTTGCACAATTTCCAGTGAAAGTATTTTACACCATCAGCACCTAATTGATGCCTGTGCTCGTACTGTGTTGGGGACACATATCATAGCATACTGACTATTGCAGGGAGAGAACACTGACAAGGGGATGTAGAGTCTCACTTATAACCACAATTTAAGTGCAAACTTGTATTGCTTTCCTATCTTACTGTATAGTATTTGGTTTTGCTGATAGAGACAATAACTTTCTTTAACATAAAAGAAGAGTTCCAGGCTGGGCAATGCTGGATGTTGAATTCAAGTCTCCTGCACCCCACACTAACTCCCTGATAAGCCTTGCACTTATCACCCTCTCTACCCCGAAAGTCAAGAGCAGAAAGGATTGCACTTGGCTCAGTTTGAAGGACCAAAGTAGAACAGACCCCCAGACACCAGTGGCAAATGACCTCATTCACCTAAGTTGAGCCCCAATACCCACTATCTGCACTGTAGACCCTTGAGCGGGGTCTCACATATACTGATATATTGAATAAGTGAGTTCAATAACACTATGAATTAAGTTAATGCATATTAAATTATTGATTTTGCATCATACATTTACTGAGAAGCTGGCAGCTGCTTTAGAAATCATGGCTGCTTCCGGATTTGTTATGTCTCGTGAAATGAGCTTCTTTCTAACATCCATTTCTGTAGACTGCGTTCAGCATATGTTCACATACCACTTAATCTTGCCTATCCTACTGAGTTGAGCAGTATCTAAGTATACTGCTTCTTTTTAATTAGTCCACTGTTTTGCCCCTCATTCCACCAACTTTTTAAGGCCTGCTGCCAGCCAGCAATCACTATTTGATAACATTATTTTCAGGTAGCTGGCACAAGGGCTGCTATGTGAGCTCTTGCCTGGTATGTAAACAGAAGGGCTTACAAGATTTCAATGCACATATGTTGCTTTTTCCCCTGACCACAGCAGCTACTACCACAGATGGAACCAATGCAGGCCCTTCCCTTTTCTTAGAGGAGAGAGGCACAAACCCAATCAAAACCGACCAGGTTTGACCTTACTTTCTATTCAGGTCACATACATAGTGTGTCGACGTGACTATGCTGGAATAACCAAGGCCATTCCATTGGTTAAATGTTTTTGAAATGCATTGCATTGTCTGTGAGCCAAACATGAGGAAGGTCAGGTCTGAGCAGGAAAACAATTAACAACAAGAGCTCTCAATTTGTATAGCTCCATGTGCACGTGCCTCCTCACACAATGCAGATTTCTGTTTATATTCCGGGACTTGTAATCCTGATTTTATAATAGCATGAAAAAGACTACTCAGGGTTGGAGCTGGGAAACTCAAGAACTCTATCAAATTGCATGCAGTAACTTGAAATGCCTCTATCGAAGCAGCTACTGTTGAGTTATTAGCCAAGGACAAGCTACATCACTGGTATGCTTGCTGATGAAAATATATAATTTGTCACAATTTCATCATTATGCTAATTGAGAGCTTAAACATCTGAAAAATATCTCACCTCTTTGTGGTCAGAAAATATTGCCACATATGCACAATTTCATAGTCTCTGGAAAACCAGGAAGGGTTTATGGAGAGCATGCAGGACTCTAGCAGTACATCTCACATTCCCACACAAGTTCATGTTCTCTGACACCATGCTCTCTCTCAACTGCGTACAAGTTTAGGCTTTGTCCTTTTTTGCAGAAAGCAGTCTGGAAACATATTTAGGGGCTAATAACGTAAGTCCACCCAACACCGTTGCAGACTCGAGACTGACTGACCGACCTCCGTTTGGCAGTCCCGACACTGCTATTACAATGCGACTGCAGCTGGTGTTGTCACATACTCCCATTTCTCTGTAGGAGCTTGTGCTGTGGCCATAAACCGACTATAGCACAAGCTCCCGTAAGAGAAATTACTGTTTATGCATGAGGTGCCTGCCATACGGTGGCAGGATGAACAGGGGGGTATATGTTTGGGCCCCCAAAGTTTCTTTCTGACATGGAAAGCCTGTGGGGAGCCAACATCTTAATCCTGATGTCAGAAACGTTGACATTAAGGGATTACGTGCCGGTTCCAACTGGCCGACGGGCTCCTTGAGCCTGTTGGGATTCAGCCAGAATGACCAGCCAGTTTCACTTTTGACCCCTGGCATTGTAATAGGGTGGTTGAAAGTGAAACCGACGATGTGAGTCAGAAAACCTTCGACCTGCGGCGGAGGCTTTCCGATTCAGATTGTAATCAGGCCCAGAGTGTTGATGTAAGGCATAAAGTGGCAGTTTTCACTACCCACTTCATCATATTTGCAGACAAGACTTTATGCCGAGCAAGAAGGGCTATGGGAGCACATGCAATGTTCACAGACCACATCATGGTCTCACACAGTTCAGGAAATGTTTATGTAGAGCTTAAAGGGGTCGGGAAGCACACAGAATATTCGCACACCACATCATGGTCTCTGGCAGCACAGAAGGAGTATATGCAAAGCATGAATGACTTTGAAGGAATCAAAATATCATGAAAAATAAACTCTTATTGAGTTTATTGTCCATGAAAGGCCTTTTGTGTTTAATGCTAAGAAGTGTTATCTGGGTGGGTTACAGTGGGAAAAGCTGTTGTGGGTAGGTATGATGTAAGTCCTGTGGCATTAAGAGTTAGAGTTGTATGAGAAATCCAGGCTAGCCGAGTAGGAGATTCTAGAAAGTGTGCAAGTGGGAGTAAGGGAAGCCGGAACGTTTAGCATAAACCCTAACTAACGATTGTATGAATGAAAGAGGTATGCTGATCTAGCCCCCAGATTCTCAGTGAGCCCCAACAGTCTGTGACCACAGGGTTCTGAATGAAAGGGTATCAGCAGACAATCAACAATGTACCTTCCTACCTCCCTCCATGACAGCAGATGAGACGAGTCATTAGTCCCAACCTTTTTTTTATTTTTGTTTATGCAGTTCAACCCTATAACCGCCACAGAATGAGTTATGGCCTAAGTCGGCAGATATTTAAACATTTACCTATTTGTGAATGAGGGTGTAGGAAGGGAAATGAGGAAGAAACATCAAAACAGTAAAAGCCAACAACTATGGGTCTTCATTCCCATGATATGTACCCCCAGCATGGTGAAAGCGTGTGCAGGTATATAAATAGGCGGTGCAACTGGTACCATCTAACCTGGTGCTGACTTAGGAGGGGGGTCTGCCGTGTTTGCAAGTATATTATGGGTTTGAAAGCACCTGCTCTCACAGTAATTCCAGCAATTTTCAGACAACAATACAAATGCTAAGTGATTTATGTTCTTCCTGGAGAGAGCACTGAGTATTGTCCAGTAGAAGTTTTGACTCATCATAAAGTAGCGCAGAGAGTTATTATACCTGCTGCAAAGATTGTGGACCATGCAGATCACAAAGTGCATATAATGCAGATAGGTCAGTGGGTTACTGCTTGTGTCAGAGAGATCCTTTTTTTAATTGCAGTTTGGAAGTTAAAATCCTAATATAGAACAGTGAGCGATTAACTGTCACCAAGGAGCTGCATGCAAATAGCACAATATAGATTAGAGCATTATGATTTCCCTACCAGTCTTTCATTATCCTGATGTTACAAAAAGGGTTTATGTGGGAGGACATCAATTGTTATTGGTAAAAACAAAAAAACAACAATGGTATTTCATTTTAAATTCTGAGTTTGTGCTTCTCCAGATCAGGTACTCTTAAACATATACAACGTACCAGTATAGATGACATGTCACTCCTATCTATTGTAGCCCTCCGTCTTGTGTAACATTTCCTATACACTGATTTACACATGTATGATTGATTGTCTCTGTGTAATGTGTGTGTGATGTAAAGTGCTCTGAAACCCTACAATGTTATAAGTGGCACTATAAAACTAACTAAATGCATCTGAGAGACTATGATAATGGAGACTTGAGGGGCACTGTTGAAGGGTGGTAATGAGGGAATCCGTGGAGGAGGTGGTCACTGGGAGGTGCCAACAAGCATTGTCACACCAGGCCCAGTATATAAAGGACTGTGTAAAATGCAGTAGCAGTGAGCACAAGCAGTATTTTCCAGAAGGCATCTTTGATATTGAGCACTTGAATGTCCTCAAGAAATGATTGAACAATCGAAAGTATAAATCCAGTGCAGAACAATAGGCAGCCCTCTAAATTGGTATGAAGAATACATTTAATGACAGAAGGAATCTCAGGTGCAGGGACTGACAGGGCCAGCTTAAACACTGGTGGCGCCCTGTGCGAAAATGTTTGTTGGTGCCCCCACCAATGACCACTTCTGCCACAAATTCCCTCACTAGCACCCTGTAACAGTGCCCCTCAAGTCTCCATATCCAGTCTCTCAGATTCATTTAGTTTCATAGCACCACTCATACCAGTATAAGGTATCAGAACACTTTACATCACACACACATTGCATAGAAACATTCATGTGTGTGAATCAGTTTAAAGGAAATGTTATATCAGACAGGACTACAAGGTGTAGTGTAGGAGTGACATATCATCGATACTGGTAGGAAATAAAGTTTAAGAGTCCTTATTCTGAAAAAGCACAAATTCAGAATTTAAAACATAACATCATTGTTAGGGGTTTTCTTCAATAATAAGAATTATTTTCTACCCAAGCGAACCCTTTAGGCAAGATTAAGGTGACGAAAGACAGGGCCAAAAAAATATATCTCTAACATATACTTTGCAGTTTGCCTTCAGCTCTTTGATGACACTTAATAGCTTACTGTTCTATATTAGGATTTTGACATGTAGCCAACAAGTAACAAAACTAGCTCTCTTACAGAAGCAGTAACCCACTGACCTATTTACATTATATGCACTCTGTTATCTGCATGGTACACATTCTTGGCAGCAGGCATTTTAACCCTCTGCACTACCTTAGGCTTAGTCAAAACATCCGCTAGACAAACCTCCTGTCTCTTTCCAGGAAGTCGATTAATCACTAGAGCTATCTTGACATTTTAATTTATTCCTGAAAATTCCTGAAGGCCAGGAACGCGGCAACAGGTGCTTTTAAAATGATAATATATTTGCAAAAATGACGCCTCCACCCCAGGTCAGCGTCCTTTGCGGTGGCACTGATCGCACTGCCCTAGAGCTGGCCCTGTGGACTGAAAGCCACCCACAAAAAACTGAGATACCAAATTAGACACTTACACGTCATAACGGGCGATAAGAAATCAAGCAACCTAATGAGGGGGGATTGAAATAAGACCTATAAGTATAATCTATAGTAAATTACTTAACCAGCTCGATGGGGGTCATCAACACCAGTGGCGTTGCTGAGGTGGTCCACCCCAAGCAACACTTTTTTGGGGGGTGGCGGGTGAGGTCAGCAATTTCGGCGAGTGCAAGATAAGTTGTTTTCTTTTTTTTAATTTTATTTTCACTCTTACCTGAACCAGCCATCACTGGGCGGCATTCTGAGGGACCATCAAAAGCTCTAGCTATGCCACTGGTCAACACCAAGATCGGTATTGTTGAGGGAAGACTTTCAGCACAATGCCAATCCGCACTAGTCTGGCCTCTGTCAATTCCTCAGTGACATTGCCTGTAAGTAAAATTCCCCCAGTTTCAGCCAACAATGTGTGCCGTACTCTATCGATTGTTTGGAAGGAAACCTGCCAAAAAATAGGGAAACCCGTTCCACACATAATACTGCCAAAAATTCGGCAGTCAAAATACACAAACCATTGGCAGTGGTGGCCTAAGAGGCTAAGGCCCCTTGGGGCAGATGTATCAAGATTCCATTTTGCGATTTCTAAATAGCGATTTTTAAGGAATCACTATTTAGAAATCGCAAAATGGAATGTATGTAGAAAATTGCTATTTTTTAGCGATTTCTTAGTCTTCCTTATTTGCGAATTCGCATTTTGCAAATTCGCAATTAAGGAATAATTTCCTATGCATTCCTATGGGCCTGGAGGTCCATAGGAATGATTGTGAAAATATTCTAAATTTGCGATTCGCAATTTTCAAATCGCAAATTGAGAATAATTTCAAGGGTGCAGGGGTGTCTCAAAGACACCCTGCTGCACCCCTGAAATCTACATGTGTGTGCATATGGCGCACATACATGCTCTATGGGTATGTATGTGCGTCACATGCCACCTTCACAAATGCCAAATAGGGCATTTTTAAAAGAATTTGCAAATTTCTACAAGTTGGTGGTAATTTGCGATTTGTTAACCCAAATTCGCAATTTCGAAAACCTATATACATCGCATTTAAGGAATCGCAAAATTTGCGATTCCTTAAATGCTTAAGCAAAATAAGGAATCGCTAATTTTTGTGATTCCTTACTTTGCGATTTTTTGATACATGTCAAAAAATACTAATAAGCCTTTTACGATTCCGGCCTTTGCGAATCGCAAAAGGCTTGATATATCTGCCCCTTCTCTCTTAACTCCATCTAAAATTTCTGACTTGGAAGTTTAGCATCAGGTTTTATGTGATTACTTCGATAATGGCCTATTGAGGCTAGAATAGAAAATTATTAAAAAAATTCTTTGATATGATGTTAGACAAACTGACTCGATATAACAAAGATTTTTAATAACTGCATTAGTCAAGGAGAGGAGGCTTCAGGCCTGCAAACTGATAGCGAGAAGCCACAAGAGAAATATAAAACGGGAAAGCCGAGCCAGAGCATTATTCCCATTGAATTGGAAAGGTGAAACTGTAATGGGGAGATCATTTTTGGGGAATACAGGGTTGTTGGGAAGGCTCTAGCTCTTTGGGACCAGCCCCTGTGTTACCTCCAATTCCCAATACAATTTTAATACATTCCCCAAACAAGGTGCCCCACAACAATTTTCCTTATCATTTAGCTGGGTTTGTATCTGCTTAGCGCTTACCCTGCTTTTAAGCTGCACTGCCTCTTGCTTGTAGCGCGCGCCCTCTGGCCCCTCTCTGCATTTAAAAAGTGCACTTTCTGTGCCTCCAAGCACCACCACTTTGGTGGGTCCGGGTTCTGGGGATCGATTTTGGGTGCCATTTTGGATTGGGGCTTTACTCTCAGCGCCGGCCGCCATCTTTGAGCGGACTCGCGCGCGCAGGGTGACGGGAGAGCCTACTTAAGGCGGCTCCTTACGTGGCGGTGTCCCTGACCACCTACCACCTCGTTAAGCTCGCGCTGCACTAGCGCTGTGTTTTTAACAATTTTCCTTATCCTTTAGCTGGGTTTGTATCTGCTTAGCGCTTACCCTGCTTTTAAGCTGCACTGCCTCTTGCTTGTAGCGCGCGCCCTCTGGCCCCTCTCTGCATTTAAAAAGTGCACTTTCTGTGCCTCCAAGCACCACCACTTTGGTGGGTCCGGGTTCTGGGGATCGATTTTGGGTGCCATTTTGGATTGGGGCTTTACTCTCAGCGCCGGCCGCCATCTTTGAGCGGACTCGCGCGCGCAGGGTGACGGGAGAGCCTACTTAAGGCGGCTCCTTACGTGGCGGTGTCCCTGACCACCTACCACCTCGTTAAGCTCGCGCTGCACTAGCGCTGTGTTTTTAACAATTTTCCTTATCATTTAGCTGGGTTTGTATCTGCTTAGCGCTTACCTTGCTTTTAAGCTGCACTGCCTCTTGCTTGTAGCGCGCGCCCTCTGGCCCCTCTCTGCATTTAAAAAGTGCACTTTCTGTGCCTCCAAGCACCACCACTTTGGTGGGTCCGGGTTCTGGGGATCGATTTTGGGTGCCATTTTGGATTGGGGCTTTACTCTCAGCGCCGGCCGCCATCTTTGAGCGGACTCGCGCGCGCAGGGTGACGGGAGAGCCTACTTAAAGTCGCCCCCTTCCGCGCAGCGGAACGCGCAGGAGTACGCCTTCGCTTAGCCTGAGTCGTGCCAGAGTCCTGCCCGTCTGCGCCCGTCAGCGTCTCGGAGGCGGCGAGGCGGCAGCGGACTCTGTCTAGGAGCTGGGAGGATGATACATTATACCTCTGCTACGCTTCGGTCCTTGCGTACTACGTCTTGCCTGTGTCGCTCTGTGTTCCCCAGCCGACACAAGGGTAAACGTCGTTGCCCGGCGTGTGGCTGGTCGCCCACTGGGTCACGCAGCTGCACCCCCAGAACATCCAAGGTGCATGCAAAACATCTTTGTCTGCTGTTGAACACTAGATCGGTAGGAGGACATGCTCAGCACATCTACGATCTTCTTGTCAGGGATAATCCTCTTTGCCTGCTCCTGACAGAAACTTGGTTGGGAGAGACGTCCAATCCGGACGTCTTTACTGCGATCCCTCCATCCTATAATATCTTCCGCCAAGACAGGGCGAAGGGCAGAGGGGGCGGAGTTGCGGTGGTGGTGAGGAAGAACATTTCCTGCTCGGTTCTTCCTGTCAACCCCATTGAGGGCTCTGAATCCCTGGGCTTTACGCTCAGACTGTCTCCAGTTCAAGCACTTAAGGGTCTGCTAGTTTACAGACCCCCTGGCCCGGTGGGTTCCTTTTGGGAGGACCTACAGACAGCTATCTCGGAGCTGGCGCTCTCTGCACAGCATTGCCTGCTGGCAGGCGATTTCAACTTTCATCTCGATGTCACGGACGATCCGAATGGGGCCAAACTGCTGGATATTACATCTCCGCTCGGCTTGACACCGTTTGTGTCAGGGCCCACACACGAGAGAGGGCATACCCTAGATCAAGTGTTCTCTTCTGTCCCAATTGTTGACATCGAAACACGGCCGGTGCTCTGGTCGGATCACAGTCTGATTGGGTTTTCCGTGGTGGAAAATGGGCGGCCTGACATCTGCGCCCCCACGGTGCCCAGAACGGCTTCGAGAGCGCTGCATAGAGTGACGCCAGATATGTTGGAGCAGGCGCTCACGGAACATCCCTGCCCCCTCTCGGGGGATCCGGAAAGAGATACTGAGGCCTTGCAGTTATGGCTGACTGAGAGGCTAGATGATCTTGCACCAAGGGTGACCCCCCGGTCTTCGGTGATACGGCAGTCAGCTCCCTGGTTTACGGAGGCGCTGCGTCTGGCTCGCAGTCAATGTAAGGTTGCTGAGCGGGCCTGGCGCCTTCAATATGATGGGGAGGCCAAACTCGCCTATAGATCGGCGGTGAAGGCCTATCATCGTGACATTCTGGGTGCCAAGCGGGAATATCTTGCCAGGAGGATTGAGACGGCGGCGAACTCCTGTAAGGAGATCTTCACGATTGTGAAGGAGTTCACGGCCCCTTCCTCCTATTCCCCCCTGCCTGTCTCTCCGGATGCGTGGGCATGTGATCTTGCCACTTTTTTCACCGACAAGATTAAGGCTATTCAGGCCTCCTTCTCGGAGAGCGTTGTGGAGGGCTGTTGTGGCCCCGGGGCAGGACTTGGAACATCGTCCCTGCCTACGGCAGTACTGGCTGACTTTCCACCTGTCTCCAGTGATATGTCCCGGGCCCTGTTGGCCAGTCTTAAATCTGGTTCCCCGCTTGACCCCTGCCCTGCCAAATTTTTGGCCGGGATGGCGGCAGTGGTGAATCCTCTGGTCAACCCTATCCTCAATGCCTCCTTGAGAGAGGGGAGTGTCCCTCGCACCTGGAAAAGGGCGATGGTGATCCCCCTCCTGAAAAAGCCTGGTCTTGATGCCGAGGTCTTGGCCAATTATAGGCCAATTTCACTGCTCCCGGCCCTGGCTAAGATCACCGAGAAACATGTTCATGGTGTCTTGTCGAGCTTTTTAGAAGCTAACAACTTGCTCCATCCGTCCCAATCCGGGTTCCGTCCGAACTTCAGTACAGAAACGGCGTTGGTGGAGGTCTCTGAGATTATCAGGGAGACCTTGGATGTGGGTGGCAAGGCCATGCTTGTCATGTTGGACCTGTCGGCGGCCTTCGACACCGTCCCTCATGAGGCGCTTCTCGCTAGGCTTCATGACATCGGCCTAAGGGGGACGGTGTTCAGATGGTTTTCATCTTTTCTGGAGGGCCGCCGCCAGACGGTCTGGGTTTCCCAGAGCTCCGCCGAGATGCCGCCATTGGGAGTCGGGGTTCCACAGGGTTCTGTGTTGAGCCCGACATTGTTCAACATCTTTATGTCCCCCTTGGCGGCAGCGGTGGAGGCTTACGGAGCCCAGATCGTGTCCTATGCCGATGACACGCAACTCCTTTTCACATGTGCTAAAGACCAGCCATTTGATGGGGAGAGAATTCGGGACTGTCTGGATATGGTCTTTGGCTGGTTCCAGCGGAACAGTCTAAAGGCCAACTCCAGTAAGTCGGAGGTGTTATTCTTCGGCTGTGTCACCGATCCCGAGTGGCGGCAGTGGTGGCCGGCTGCCATGTGCCCTCCGGCACATTCTTCCTTGGTGGCCAAAAATCTTGGCGTTAAGCTTGACAACAAGCTTTCTCTCAGATCACATGTTCTTGGCCTGACGGGCACCTGTTTCGGCATTCTGAAAATGCTCCGCAAGTTTCTTCCACTTCTTTCTGCGGAGCATAGACGGATTACGGTGCAGGCGCTTATCGGATCCAGGCTAGATTATGCCAATGCTCTTTTCCTGGGTCTTCCAGAGTACTTGGTCCAGCGTCTGCAGGTGACACAGAACTCGGCAGCGCGCGCAATCTTTGGTCTGCATAGACGCGCACGGGCATCTGGTCTTCTGCGGACGCTGCATTGGCTCCCGATCCGTAAGCGGATTATGTTCAAATCCTTGACGCTGGTGCACAAAGCTCTGTTTGGCTCAGGCGCAGGATATCTACAGAAGAGATTGGCTTTCTATCGCCCTGCCCGCTCATTGCGTTCTGAATCCCTCTTCACGTATGTGGTTCCACGCGTGAGGAAGGCCCGGATAGGGGGGCGCTCCTTCAGCCTCAAGGCCTCCCAGCTGTGGAACTCGCTTCCACTGGAACTTCGCAGCACTCCCAATCTGCTTCAATTCAGAAGGAATTTGAAGACTTGGCTTTTTAATCTTTCTGTTTAGGCGGATTTTCTTTCTTTGTTTCCTTCTGGGCTTTTGTTTTTCTTGTTATGTTGTTATACACTGTAGCTTCTTGTGGAAAGCGCCGGGACACTCTTTTAGAGTAGCCGAGCGCTATATAAACACATTTTAACATAACATAACATAACAAAGTTTGCACTTACTGCCAGCTTCCACACCTTATGTGAATATGCTTGAAAATGTCCCTCCTCTTTATTAAACACAAATAGAAGATTGGAGAGATTTAATGAATAAAGTAATGCATTGGTTGTAGAGTCATGTCGATAGCAGGCATGATTTGTTTGAGGAAATTGCAATGGATAGGAGAATGCCTTGGGTGAGCATGAGGCCCAAAAACTGTTTGGAAGACTGTGTTGTAGTATATTTTAAGAACCCTGCAACAGTTAGGAGCATTCTATAAACATTTAATTAGGCCCTCCAGTGAATAAGCACCATTGTAGTCCTCCCATTAGGCTTTTTTTTATAGGCCTGCAGATTGTATAACACGCAGGTTTGGAGAAGCTGGGATGGATACCAGGTGAAAGGCGCTGATGAGGTATGATAAAGAAACAAGAATTATTTTCCCCCCTTGAAGCTGTGAAGAAGTTGAAGAAATAGACAGACATCTACATTCTGAAAGGCTGATATCCTTCCCTTTCGCTGGTGAACAGATCCCCTTACTCCCTGTTTCTACTTCTGCTATGAATGTATCAACCACTAGCATCGGGAATCAACCAATGAGGACTGATATCATTGGGGACAATATTATTAAACCAGCTTCCTGGAATATTGCAGGCAGTGCCACCAAATGAGATGATCCAGATTGGATTGTGTTTATTGGTCATCTGCTGCCAGGAAACATGGGTAGCTTGCTCCTTTTTTAAAAGTTTTTTTTTAGATGGGTTGCGTTCTATTTATAATCCAGTGGAACCATCTCATTCAGGTAGAGCAAAAGGGGATTTATGTATGTTAATATCTATTGTTAACCCAATTTGTAAGTGGCAATTTACTGCTACTTCCCCATTCTACAAGATTATGAATATCCGACTCTTTGATTCAAAAAATATAATTTTGATCAAGTTGAATCCCAATAATTTTGAGTTTGACCTAATAATAATACATGAGCTGGAACACTAACCAGAGAAGTCCATCATGGACAGCAAGAAAGTGGTTGACGTTATCTGCTTGGGAGATTTTAATTCCCCCTTGTATGTTCATTCCTCGGCCAAAGTCTGTGGGGTGGAAGATACAAATGATAATGGGAAATTCATTTTCCTCCCCATCATTATGGTGAAGCTATTAATCACCAGATCATGAAGCATAAACTCTTTCTGTCTTCAGAAGTTTGTCCAATTGTGTCTAAATTAGTGCTCTATTTCTCAGGCCAATTGTACCATTGATCACATTTTATTGTCTCATGAGATTCTTCTGTGGATGATGAACATTGTATCAAATTGTTGAGTGACCATAAACTGCTCAGCATTAGTCTTATTTTGAGCTTCGATCTGCCCGCTTTTGAGCCAATTCAAGCTGATTTATTTTATAAAAAGAATAAAGGTGTAGTGGTTAAATGGTGTGAAGTAGATTCAAATCAGTTATTACAGGCGCAGAGGAGAAATGTAAGCTCATGCAAAATCGTTTTAGATAGGGCCACCTGTCAGCAATTATTGATTCCTACTCTGCACTTTGCGAATCCTTCAAATATTTGGGGCCAGATGTACTACCATGTGATTTTGCTAGAGTCTGTAATTGTGAGTTTTTGCGACTTGCAATTAGAGACTCACACAATCAAGTATACTAATGTGTCTGGGACACATTTAGCGATTCTCAAATTGGTTGCAAATTAACTGCCTCATTAATATTCTTGAGGCAGGTCGCAATTTGCGACACATTGGGAATGGCCGGCACACACAGGCATGGCAGCTTGCTGGGACCAGCAGACCACCATGTCTGTGACTGCTTTTTAAATAAAGCATTTTTTTTAAATGCAGCACGTTTTCCTTAAAGGAAAAATTGGATGCTTTTTAAAAATGAAAAGTTTTCTTTTAATTTTTTCAGATTGGGCACTGGTCCCACGGACCACTGCTTACTCTGAAAAAATATTGGAGCCCCCATTAACAAAGGGGAAGGGATCACTTTGGGATCCCTTCTAGTTTGTGAATGGCTTACCACCAATTTGAAATTGGTGGTAAGCCGAGAATGTTTCGCAAAAAAAAGCTATGTACATCTGGCTCTTGATGACTGAATTACAGCACAAGAGGGAAAAGACCCCAAAGACGGTCTGATCATGCTTGTTCGGTTGCCCGTAGGAATCTACTAGTAGCCGTACAAAAGATACTGCGAATCAGAGAGGAAGTCCAGGAATTATAAGGCCATGATAACCCATAGCAAGAGAGAAGTTCGGAAAAATGCCTGCCATGAACTCATTACTGCAGGGGAACTAAAGGATAAATGTGCTTTTTGGAAGATTAATAATCGCCCATTTTTTTATTGAGTATGTGGCTCCTAATGTGACAAGACTGATCCCAGTGAATAGTTGGTTTGACTGATTTGACCAGCTCTAATCCCATACTCGGCTAATACTATGGGAGTGGGATTGGAAATTGGGCTGCAAGCTAAGGAATACGCACATTTTAGGCCCCCCCCTTTGAGGTGGACGAGATAGTGGCAGCAATAAATGACTGCTCGAGTGGTAAGACCCCAGGACCGAATGGGACCCCATGGACCAGTTTAAAAATAAATTGGCTTAAGGGCCCCAATATTAACCCCTATAGTGTGGGTGATGGGCAATTGTTGACACCTGCACTACCTCCCCAGGGAATCTGGTAGGCATGGGCCTAAACTGGGGAGGTAAATAAAGGCCACTCTGCACCAGAGGCATTCCTATATTATTTTTTAAGCTCGGGCTGCTCGGAAAGAGCTTCTCAAGCAGCCCGAGTCTTTTGTTTTTTAGTATAATGACAATAAGCACAAGGTACGCTGACGTCATCACACTAAAGTGAAAGTAAAATGAGCCGATCAGCTAGTTTATTTTCACTGTATCAGTGCTCAGGGGCATATCCAAAGCCCCTGAGTACTCATTGGGCTGGGGGAGAAATCATTGGAAAGGGGTGAATCTCCCCTTACCGATAATATCTCTCCTCATCGGATCCCTGTTGGAGGTCGCCATAGGAGAGCGCTCCCCAAGCAGGGACCCCCTAGACACCAGGGATTTCGCTTGGGCAAGGGCTTGTGCTCTATCCCACCTCAATATTGGAACAATGTTTCTGCCCCCCAGGGGAGCAGAAAGCCCACTAGACTCTAGGGTCTATTTGCACCATAAATATAGAGGTGGGGCCTGCCCACGATGGGCATGGCCATGCCCCACTTCGGCAAAAACTGCAGTAACAGTCTTTCTGCCCCTCTGGATGGCAGATGGAGAGAGGGCCACCCACCACGGGCATGGTCATGCTGGGCCGGGCCGGCTTTAGCACTAGTGGCGCCCAGTGCAACAATGTTTTCTGGCGCCCCCCAACGACCACCCCTGCTATGGATTCCGTCCCTACCACCCTGTAACAGTCTCCATAACCATTCTCTCTCAGATGCATTTAATTTATTTTATAGCGTCACTCATAAAAGTGAAGGGTGTCAGAGCATTTTACATAACACACACATTACGGAGAAACAATCAATCCTGAGTGTGTAAATCAGTGTATAGGAAATGCTACATAAGACAGAGGACAACAAGGGGTGGATCCACATGTCATCCATACAGGTAGGCAGTATAGTTGAAAAGTACTTGGTCTGGAGAAGCACAAACTATACATTTAAAATGTAACACAATGGATTGGGGCTCTCTTTAATAACAAGAATTGATTTGTACCCAAATAAACCCCTTTTGCAACATAAGAATAAGGAAAATCTTGGGGAAAAAATTGTACGCTCTAATAATCAATGCCTTGAAGTTCTTTGATGACAGTTAATAGTTAACTGTAAACTGCAACTAACCAATGGAAGTCTCTGACAAAAGCAGTAATCCACTGTCCTATATACATAACATTCACTTCGTGATCTGCATGGTACATGTTCTTTGCAGCAGGCATATTAACCCTCTGCGCTACTTTACAATGAGTCAGAACTTCAGCGAGTCAAAACTTCTACTAGACAAACGTCCGATCTTGCCAGAAAGAACATTAATCACCAGAGTTTTCTTGACATATTAACCCCTTGCATGCTGATGACGAACCCCAGCCGTCATGCACTACGGTGCTCGTGTGCTGATGACGGCTGGGGTTCGTCATGGCCCGCCCCTGTTCCTATTGTTTACAGCACAGGGGCGGAAACGGGCCAGCAGCGAAGGGGTTAATTGTTGCATGAAAATTGCTGGAGGCCAGGAACTCGGCAGCAGGTGCTTTTAAGCACATTATGAATTAGCAAACAGGCGCCCCAATGCAAAGTCATTACCGGGTGCGGTGGCACCGGTCACACCACCCAAGAGATGGGCTTGTGGCCATGCCCCCACCTCAACAAGACAGATAGTCTTTCTGTCCCCCCAAGGCAGCAGATGAGGTAATTACCCTGATATGCTCCAGAGGGGGGTGGGGGGGGGGTGGGGGGAAGAAATCCTGCTAAAACCCAGGATCTATTTTTAAAATAAATATAGGGGTGGGGGCTGCCCACTATGGGCATGGCCTAGCACTCTCCCCCCCCAAAGCTACAGTGACAGTCTTTCTGCCCCTCCAATGGGGAAGAAGGGACAGATTAGCCCCCAATCTTCCCCCCAGAGGAGCAGAGAGCCCACTAGACACCTGGTCGTTTTTTAAATGTGTAGGGGTGGGGCCTACCTACCATGGGGATGGCTATGCCCCCATCCCAACAAGAAGCTAGATGGTCTTTATGCCCCAATTATCCTAATGTGGCACCCTCCCAGGGGTATAAAACCTGCTAGACACCATGGACTATATTCATGCAGTATTTTATTTGGAGGGCTGGCAGCCCTCCTAGGAATGGGCCCATGCTCTCCCCATCTAATGGCCTAGTAGAATTGATGCCCCCAATCTGCCCCTGGGGGCAGAAAGTCCCCTAAAACAGCAGGCATTTCAAAAAGGAGCCAAGACAAACAAAAAGAGGGTGCAGGCTACTCTGGCATCGAGGCATAGCCCCACTCCAGAAGGGGAAATAGTGTCTCCCTGCCCCACTGGGAGCAGGTAGGAGGTTTGTCCCAAATGGGGAGTTTGCCCCAAATATGCCCTCAGGAATGGAAAGTCCACCTGACACTAAGAATTTTGCCTTTGTGGCAAAATAAAATGGTGTGGGTGTTACACTCCAAACGGAACAAACCAGTCTTTTTGCCCCCCAGACAGGAGGTTTGCCCCTAATTTGCCCCTTGGGGCCAGAAAGCCCACTTTATGGCACAAATATATACTTTTGATAAAATAATGAGGTGGGTCTGGCCCATCCTAACATCAGCCCAATCCTCACGCCTGATGCCTCAACATTCTTTCTGCTCCCCTGCAGACTGAGAAATCCCATCCCAATGGCAAACTAGAGGACATGTGATTCATTTGGGTGTTATTTTTACATATGGGCCTGGAGAGTGTGGCTCATTCCACCTGCAAAGGTAAATCGCCGCACTTGTTGAATTTGTGTGCAGTGCCACCTGGGAAAACCTACCAAGCCCAGACAGTTCTAAAAATTGGACACCCAAGAGAGTCCAGGGGAGTGTACTTCGTGTGGATCCCACAACATTTTCTTACCCACAATGCCCTGCTAAGTGCAAACTTTGACTAAAAACACACACTTTTCTTATGTGCCTGTGAGGGAAACCTCTAGAATCTCTAGAACCTATAGAATCTGCAGGGAGCCACAAATGTCATGCCACCCAGCATTCCCCCAAGTCTTCCAATAACAATGGTACCTCGCTTGCATGGGTGGGCCAAGAGACCGTGACAAAAAAGGTCCTAAAGTGCTGCATTGAGACATCAGCGAGAGGGGTAGCTTATAGATTTGGGGTCTGCACAGCAGCCACCCATTGAAACCTACGAACCACAGCTATTTTTTAAAACTAGACTACCAGGTAATTCCAGGGTGCAATGCATTTAATGGATCCCATAAGGTTTTCGTGCCCACAATGCTCTGCAACCCTCAAACTATGCATGAATTCACACGTTTTCCTTACATTTCTGTGATGGAAACTTCCGGCATCCGAGTGGATTTCCATTGACCTCAGTTTGATATTTTCCTGTCAATCAATCAATCAATCATAGACATTTATAGAGCGCTCTACATACCCGGAGGGTCTCAAGGCGCTGGGGGGGTGGGGGGGGGGGGGTGCTGCTACTGCTCGAACAGCCAGGTCTTGAGCTTCTTCCTGAAGGCGAGGTGGTCTTGGGTCAGGCGCAAGTCGGTCGGGAGGGAGTTCCAGGTCTTTGCGGCCAGGTAGGAGAAGGACCTTCCTCCTGTCGGCGCTCTTCGGATGCGGGGGACGGCGGCGAGGGCGTGACTGGCTGATCGGAGGTGACGTTTGGGAGCGTAGAAGTTGATGCGGTTGTTGAGGTAGCTCGGGCCTTGATCGTGCAGTGCTTTGTGTGCGTGGGTGAGGAGACGGAAGGTGATTCTCTTGTTGACCGGAAGCCAGTGCAGGTCTCTCAGGTGTCCGGAGATGTGGCTGTGTCGTGGGACGTCGAGGATGAGTCTGGCTGAGGCGTTCTGGATCCGTTGGAGTCTCTTCTGGAGCTTGGCGGTGGTTCCGGCGTAGAGGGCGTTGCCGTAGTCCAGTCGGCTGGTGACGAGGGCCTGGGTGACCGTCTTCCTGGTCTCGGTGGGGATCCACCGGAAGATCTTACGTAGCATGCGCAGGATGTTGAAGCATGACGAGGAGACGGCGTTGACTTGTTTGGTCATGTATAGGGGGGAGTCCAGGATGAAGCCCAGGTTGCGTGCGTGTTCTGTCGGTTTGGGTGCGGTGCCCAGGGCGGGGGGCCACCAGGAGTCGTCCCAGGCGGAGGGCGAGGTTCCCAGGATGAGGACTTCCGTCTTGTCCGAGTTCAGCTTCAGGCGGCTGGTCGACATCCACTCGGCTACCTCTTTCATACCTTCGTGAAGGTTGGCTCTGGCCGCGGCGGGGTCGTTGGTCAGGGAGAGGATCAGCTGGGTGGCGTCGGCGTAGGAGATGATGTTCAGGTTGTGTTGGCGTGCGATGGCCGTGAGGGGGCTCATGTAGACGTTGAAGAGGGTTGGGCTCAGCGAGGATCCTTGGGGTACGCCGCAGATGACTTCGGTGGCCTCTGACTTGTACGGTGGTAGGCGGACTCTCTGTGTCCTTCCGTCGAGGAAGGAGATGATCCATTCCAGTGCCTTCTCCTGGATTCCGACGATGTTGAGGCGCTGCACTAGGGTGCGGTGGCATACGGTGTCGAAGGCCGCGGAGAGGTCTAGGAGGATGAGGGCCGCTGTTTCTCCGTTGTCCATCAGGGCTCGAATGTCATCGGTGGCAGCGATGAGGGCGGTCTCGGTGCTGTGGTTGGCCCGGAAGCCAGACTGTGAGGGGTCGAGGGATCCATTCGTCTCGAGGAAGGCGGCTAGCTGCTTGTTGACGGTCTTCTCGATGACTTTGGCCGGAAACGGGAGCAGCGAGATGGGGCGGTAGTTCTTGAGTTCGGTGGGGTCCGCTGTTGGTTTCTTGAGTAGAGCGCTGAGTTTGGCGTGCTTCCAGCTCTCGGGGAAGGTGGTGGTGGTGAAGGAGGTGTTGATGATGTTCCGCAGGTGGGGTGCGATGACAGCGTCGGCCTTGTTGAAGATGTGGTGAGGGCAGGGGTCGGTCGGAGATCCGGAGTGGATGGAGTTCATCATGCGGACGGTGTCTTCGGTGCTGATCGGGAACCAGGCGCGGAGGGTGGTGGTGGGGGTTGGTTTGGTCGAGACGGTCGTGGCGTTCGTCGGTTGGGTGCTGAAGCTGTTGTGTATGTCCGCGATCTTGTTGTGGAAGTAGGAGGCGAGGGAGTTGCAGAGTTCTTGCGATGGGGTGATGTCGTTGTTTCCGGCTTCGGGGTTGGAGAGCTCTTTCACGATGTTGAAGAGTTCCTTGCTGTTGTGTGCGTTGTTGTCCAGCCGGTCCTTGAATGCAGTTTTCTTGGTGGCGCGGATCAGTTGGTGGTGTTTCCGGGTGTCACAGGCACTAGTCCCAGCCATGCAAATAGTGCAGTGTTTTTATCAGAACAAATGGGTAATACTGGGTCGTAGGATTTTTGTGGATTCCTGCAGATTCTGGAAATTTCCATAAACAATATGGTTAGAGCTGTGCAAGTCACCCCACCTTGGATTACCCAGACGTCGATTTTTCAAAAATGATCAAGTTTTCTAGGTTTCTCTAGGTACTGGCTGAGCTAGGGCTGAGAATCCACAGCTACACACTTTGCAAAAAAAGGGCCAGATTTGAGTAGAAAATGTATGTATCCATTTTGTGTTTTGGGCCATTTCCTCTCCCGGGAGCTAGACCTACCCACACTAGTGAGGTAAAAGTTTTATCAGGAGATTTGTGGGAATGCCAGGTGGAAGGATGTTTCTAGCTCCCTGCAGATCCCAGAACTTTCCATCACAGAATTGTGAGGAAAATTTAGCTTTTAGTCAAAGATTAATGTTTCTAAGCAATTCTGTGTAAAACAACAGGGTTAGAGCTATGCAAATAACACCAACCTGGATTTCCCCAGGTGTGTAGTTTTGAAAATATGCAAGTTTACTGGGTTTATCTAGATACCGGCTGAGCTAGGGCACAAAATCCATAGCTACCCACTATGCAAAACAAGCATTTGCAATGCAATAGGTCTCGCATTATTAAAGTTTGAGCGATTGGCATTGTAAATGACAATCCTTTTTATTAATTTGTTTTTAAAACCTGCATTCGGTGCATAAACAAACACTTTGAACGTACAGGCCTTGCTTACGATGAGCAAGGCTGGCAGTAAAAGAGACTGGCAGCCTTGCTTCTCATAAGCATGGACTATAAGTAAAAAGTGCTTGTTTACGCACCAATGCAAATGAATAAAAGGCATTGTCATTTACAATGCCAATAGCTCAAACTTTAATAATGTGAGACCTATTGCATTGTAAATGCTTGTTTTTCTTTCTTGTGGTATCTGTTACTTGCTGCACCTTTTTTCCAGTACATAGGAAGCTGCTGAGGCGGTAAGTATTGTATTGTAATTGCTTTTATATAGCACTTACTACCCCTGACGAAGCATGGAAGCATTTTTTCGACGAGTAGCACGCTACTCCGGAACCATAAAGGATTAGTGGTGAATTGGTATAGTGAAATGTGAAAATAATTTGAGTGGAGGATATGTTAGTCTACTATTTTGATTGAGAAGTATAGTGGGGGGTAGAAGACGGAAAAGGTTTGCATTCATATAGCGCTTGCTACCCCTGATGAAGTGTTGAAGCACTTTTAGGTGAGTAGCACGCTTCTCAGGAACCAAAAAAGAATTAGTGGTGAATTAGTCTGGGGGAATTTGAAATGAATTTGAGCGTGTGGAACAAGCAGCCAATTCTGAGGTGTCATTGGCAGTCAAAAGGGTCAAAATGTCACTTCCGGTAACCTTGCCATTTTGGTGCATTGACACCCGAGGCTTGCACTTGTGCGTACTTGTATGTGAACGAAATGGTGACCTGTATGACTAAATAGCAAACTTCAAGCATGTATGCATATATATATATATATATATGTATGTATATATATGTATGTATATATATATATATATATATATATATATATATATATATATATATATATATATATATATATATATATATATATATATATATATATATATATATTTTAATATATATATTTTAATATATTACCTACTGGCGGTAGCCAGTAGGTATATATAGTTAGGATTTTTTTTAATAGGGATTTCTGAAAATTCTATATTGAATAACTTTGGCGTTGATAGACGAAAGTGGCTGAAATTTTCTGGAAAGTGGCACATTTTGTTTCTGAGCGTCCCCTGAAAGTTTGGGGGGGTTTCGTCAAGCGGGGGCCGAGAAAAAAGGGGGGTCCCAAAATGTGTTTTTAACATTGAGTTTTCCATAGGGCGGTTGGACTCACTTTTAGCTCGAACGGCTGAATGGATTTCCACAAAACTTGGCAAAATTGTAGGGACTGGTAGCCCGATGTGCCTTTGCTATGTCTCAAGATATATGCTACAGTGGTTTTTACGAAAATTAACTTTGAAAAATATATATTGGGCTACATTGGGCTATATATATGTTAGAGCCCAAATATAGCCCAATGTAGCCCAATGTAGCCCAAAGATGGCCACCAGAGACAAAAAAAACCAAATGTAGCCCAAATATCAGCCAGATGTAGCCCAACTATATCCCAGTGACAGAATGTCCCAGAGTGTTCTAAAGAACAACTAGAGCACTAACAGTCTTACTTATGACAAAAGTATGGCACACCTGAAGTCATCTTGATTGGAATAAAGTGTTAACACTTAAAACATTTAATTTGCAAAGGAACAAAATGAGGGGTTTCATTTTGCCATAGAAATGTTTAATATATATATATATATATATATATATATATATATATATATATATATATATATATATTACCTACTGGCGGTCGCCAGTAGGTATATATAGTTAGGATTTTTTCTCTATGGGATTTTTGAAAATTCTATGTCTAATAACTTTGGCGTTTGTGGACGGAATTGGCTGAAATATTCAGGAAAATGGCACATTTTGTTTCTGAGCAGCTCCTGAAAATTTGGAGGGAGTTCGTCAAGGGGGGGGCCGAGAAAAAAGGGGGGTCCCAAAACGCGTTTTTCCCATGTTAATTTCCATAGGGCGGTTGGCCTCACTTTTAGCTCGAACGGCTGAATGGATTTGCATGAAACTTGGCAAAATTGTAGGGAATGTTAGCTCGATGTGCCTTTGCTAGGTCTCAATATATGTGCTCCAGTGGATTTTGATAAATTAACGTTCAAAAAAATATATATATCTGTGACAGCGTCCCGGGTAGCGCTCCGGTTCGCGTACTTTTCGCGTAACGGAACTTTGCGAAGCGAAGCTGATTGGCTCTCCGGTGTCTGTCAACATTCTAAACAGTCCGGAGCGGCCGCCATCTTGTCTCTCTGTAGGATCGAGAGACAAGAGGAGGCCAAAATGAAGGGGGAAATGACCATAAGGGGGCATAGTAGATCCTCCCTGACCCCCTAGGTTTGATGTGGAGGCTTTAAAAGGGCCCCGCGGGGCAAATTCTTTTTTTAAAAAAATTGTTTTTTTGCGTTATCAATAGTGTTGTCCGTATTCCCAGTCAGTACCCTTCCCCGCCCGCCATGTGCACAAAGACCGCATACATCCCCCATAACGTCAAGGCTAAGTAACTAGAACGTCATAAGAAGTTGCAAGTTGCTCCCATACTGGCGCCATTTTTGTCGAGGCCAGGCAGGTTCAGAGTATAGTTCAATGTCTCCAATAAGTAGCGGCAGGACCAGAATCCCTTTCGGCAGTTCTGGCTTCATCATTACGAGCACTAGAAAACAAGACATTCTGGGCAATACCACCCTTGACGCAGCCCTTTATTGTACAAGATGGTGTCTTTCAAAAGCCAGGGGTATAGGAGTATGTAACAAGCGAGCCATTTAATTGAAAAAACTAAACGTGACAAACGGTTGTAGGATCAGTGAAGGTTGATTTTTTTATTGAAAGTATAACAGGATCAGTTACAATAAAATCGTTTATACGCACACCATGGGCGAGTATCATGGGTAACATTACTTCGAAGCTTTATTAATACAATAATCAATAATGAAAAATCGACATCAATAGGGTTGTCCGTATTCCCAGTCAGTACCCTTCCCCGCTCGCCATGTGCACAAAGACCACATACATCCCCCATAACGTCAAGGCTAAGTAACTAGAACGTCATAAGGAGTTGCAAGTCGCTCCCATACTGGCGCCATTTTGGTCGAGGCCAGGCAGGTTCAGAGTATAGTTCAATGTCTCCAGTAAGTAGCGGCAGGACCAGAATCCTTTTCGGCAATTCTGGCTTTGTCATTATGAGCACTAGAAAACAAGACATTCTGGGCAATACCACCCTTGATGCAGCCTTTTATGCTACAAGATGGTGTCTTCCATTCAGAAAATATTGTTGGCAGCATTTTGAAAGGAAAGATAAACGGCCGTTCTCCTAGTGAGTCTCACATTGTTACATTTATGAAGAATGTTGAAGAGTAGTATGTTGAAAATCTGAAGCCATCATTCTACAAACTCTCAACCAGCCTTGGATGGAAAAATCCTGAAGAATGTACAAACTGAAAACCAGTTTTTGTTTGCATAGCATCAGCAGCAACACTTGAGTCAGCTTTGTGTGAAGCCGCCATCTTGATCCAATCAATACCGTCCCCTTGCACACATTCAGGGACCAGGCCGCAGGACGTGTCTTCAGGTCAAACGGATTGTGGGACAAGGTCCAGAATGGAAGAGTCACCAAAAGGCAAAAAGTTCCGCCGGACCCCGGGAGCCGGCCGCCTATGTCGGGATCGATCTTAGGCCACACCAGGGCAACAAGACTTGGGGAGGGGGCAGGAGCCAAGCGCCCCCTCCCAGTCCGCGCCACCACACCGCCTCTCGGGGGCCTCCGTCAAGCGGTTCAGGGAGGCACCGCATCACATTGTTTTCCAATGCAGTCAGGTCCTCAAACAGCCCCCACTTACACTCACCTATGAAAATCTTACTATTGATGCTTGACTGAGGCCAAGGAGATCAGAGTGCATGTCTGTGTAAGGTGATGTACCTCTGGGGAGACAAGGTCCATAATGGAAGAGTCGCTGTATCGCAAGAGTGGGTGAAATTTAGCCGGATGGCGGGTGAGACGCTGTAATAGCAAGAGCAGGCGCAACTCAGCTGGCCAAGAGAGACTTGGGGAGGGGGCAGGAGCCAAGCACCCCCTCCCAGTCCGCGCCACCACACCGCCCATGGGGGGCCTCCGTCAAGCGGTTCAGGGAGGAACCGCAGGCAGCCGTTCTTCAGATCAGTGGCTCTCACCGGCAAGGCTCCCCTCCTTTAGCAGCTATCGTTGGCGCTGTGGTTGCGGCCGGAGGCCCCGTCTAGTCAACGCCCCGGCCTCTCCATGTCGTAGACCGCAAGAGTGGGCGCAACTCTGCTGGCCGAGCGAGAAATACCGTCCCCCTGCACACATTCAGGGACCAGGCCGCATTGCGAGGGCACCGCAGGACGTGTCTTCGGGTCAAACGGATTGTGGGACAAAGTCCAGAATGGAAGAGTCGCTGTATCGCAAGAGTGGGTGAAATTTAGCCGGATGGCGGGTGAGATGCTGTAATAGCAAGAGCAGGCGCAACTCAGCTGGCCGAGAGAAACTTGGGGAGGGGGCAGGAGCTAAGCGCCCCCTCCCAGTCCGAACCAATGAAAAGTGTTATTTTTAGGTCACATGACCTAGCCTTACATCATTAGGAACCCAAAAGTGAAATGAACCAATGAAAAGTTTTATTAACAAGTCACATGACCTGTTATGCTTACGTTACGCGCTCCGCGCCGTGCCCCGGATCGCTTCCGGGTAGCTGCTTTTCGCGCCTCACTCACCGGAGCACTTCCGGGTGCGGTAACGCGGCGCGTCATATGACAGAAGGGACAGGCAACAAGAACCATCAGTCAAAGAGGGGAGGGCAAGTTCTTCTCTACTGGGTCACGTTGGGGCTCCACCGGAACTGATTGAATTGGTAGTCTACAGTGTTTCTGGATGTTTCAGACTGAAGCTGGCGTCAGCATGAGAGCATTCCGTGGCTACGTCGTGGCCATTTCGCGAGCAATCATGGCAGTCGCTCCCCACCGGAAGTCTGCGGGAGTCGGGGGCCCCGGTGACTCTTGTAGAATCTTCAAGGCTGAGGTGACGCTTTTGGGAATGGGGCCCATGCCCTAGCAGTCAAGCGTCCGAGTTCCAGGGTTGCCCAGAGCCATCCTTGCAGGCCAGGCCCAAGTCTGTGGAGCCGACCGCCATTTCCTGAGCTCCGTGGCAGCCGCCTCTCGCTGTACTGCAAGAGTGGGTGCAATTCATCCAGATGGCGGGTGAGACGCTGTAATAACAAGAGCAGGCGCAATTCAGCCGGCCGAGCGAGGCCCTGTGACGCGGGTGCAACTCAGGTGGCTGAGTGAAGCGCTGGGGTGTAGCTGAGAAACCTCCACCTGGGCAGGTGGGGGAGGCTCGTTCGCACCGCCTCTCCCTTCCAGTGCACCCCACGCCGTCAAGCGTCCGAGTTCCAGGGTTGCCCAGAGCCATCCTTGCAGGCCAGGCCCAAGTCTGTGGAGCCGACCGCCATTTCCTGAGCTCCGTGGCAGCCGCCTGTCGCTGTACTGCATGAGTGGGTGCAATTCATCGGGATGGCGGGTGAGACGCTGTAATAACAAGAGCAGGTGCAATTCAGCTGGCCGAGCGAGGCCCTGTGCCGCAGGAGCGGGCGCAACTCAGGTGGCCGAGTGAAGCGCTGGGGTGTAGCTGAGAAACCTCCACCTGGGGAGGTGGGGGAGGCTCGTTCGCGCCACCTCTCCCTTCCAGTGCACCTCACGCCGTCTCCTGGCGCAGGTATATGTGATGTGATGGTTGGACCAGGGCACCGCACGACGTGTCTTCAGGTCAAACGGATTGTGGGACAAGGTCCAGAATGGAAGAGTCACCAAAAGGCAACAAGTTCCGCCTGGCCCCGGGAGCCGACCGCCTATGTCGGGGCGATCTCAGGCCACACCAGGGCAACAAGACTTGGGGAGGGGGCAGGAGCCAAGCACCCCTCCGAGTCCGCGCCACCACACCGCCCCTCGGGGGCCTCCGTCAAGCGGCTCAGGGAAGCATTGCAGGCAGCGGTTCTTCAGATCAGTGGCTGTTAGCAGCGATCGTTGGCGCTGTGGTTGCGGCCGGAGGCGCCGCCTAGTCAACGCCCCGGCCTCTCCATCTCGTAGGCCGCAGAGTAGTCGGGAAGAAATCCCGGGAACGGCGGCATGCATTTGGATCGATGTTGCAGCAGGCTGCCATGTAAATAGTTATTTAATAAAACGTTTTACCCTGTTACTTTGCTGGTGTGTTGTATATATTTATAATATTTGCATAGGATTTGTCGTTGTTTTGAGCGGGGTGGGCGGCGGAGCCGAGCTGTCTTGCAGCCATCATGGCGTCGAGCTCAGTTCCTCTCACTAGTTTCATATTTCTCATGAGGGGTTGTTCCTAATGTTTCTATTTTAGCGAGGTCAAAAAGAGATCCCATTAGTGGCCTACTGATTTTGCTTGATTCCTTTTGTTGTTTCTAACGATTTTTCACTATCTGCAAAGACTAAACAGAGTATTGCGACTCTGTGCTTGTTTGTAAATAGAGAATGAACCAAAGAGAACCAATTCTAAAACAGTAAATGCTTGGATAACAATCAATCAAATGGAGAGGGAAGCAGGCACGACGGATTACAACGGGGGCAAAGGGCTGCGTTACCTACCCTTCACTATCTGCAAAGAGAGAATACTCCGAATAGAAAAGAGGGGGGAGGGAGGGGGGGGCAGCGTTCAAAGCACATCAGCGTGCATAGACACGAAAATGTTTTTACCTACCACGTACTTGACATTTTAAAGCTTTTGATATTTGCTATTAAAAAAAACCATTGAAATTCACTGAAAAAACCATAGGTTATAGACCATATATAGTTAGGAATTAGCATTTACAAAACCTTGAAAATTCACTGAAAAAACCATGGGTTATAGACCATATATAGTTAGGAATTAGCATTTACAAAACCTTATTTTACTCACACAAAACCATTGAAATTCCATAAATATTTAGTTGCACTAAATATATATCGCGCACCCGCAATCCACTGCTGATGATGTCACATATTACATCATTCATGACATGGTCAGTGACATCACTGATGACATCACTGATGACAACTCAAATGACATCACTGATGACATTATCCAATGACTGTATGTTTCTGTAAAGTTAAAATATGTCTTACATATTGAAGAATGAGTGGATGTATAAGTGTCTGGATGAAGAATTTAGTAGGTGCATGACTGACTGTATGAGTGAGTGATTAAATGTGTCTCACTGAGTGCATGGGTTAGTGACTAAACTGTCTTAATTTGTGCATCATTATGTCTGTTGTTCTGTAAACTGCTGAATGTGTTAATCAGTAGCTATATGAGTAACTATATGGGATATTCATTGGTTGCCCAAGTATTTGTATGGGAGACTGAGTATGTGTGTGAGTGGCTGGGAGGTGTATGACTCTGTGCATAGATGTGTGAGCAGTTGATTCACTAGATGTATGGGTTCAAAAGTGCATGTGGAAACAGCTGCATGGGCGGTTGACTGTGTGCATGAGTGTATTGGTGAGTGAATGGATATCTCAGTGCAACATGTCAAAGTAAGTACATATGTAAAACACAGTACATGTGAGAGTTGACATATATAACCATGCATAAGAGCCAGTGAATGTGTGAGTGGCTGTATGGATCATTGTGAACTTGTATCAGGGATCGTATAGGAGATTAAATATGTGTTAGAATATGTTTGAATTAGTAAGGTGTGTATAACTGTATAGTTGAGGAAATGGAGGTGTGATTGATTCTTTGCATGACTGACTAGATGTATGAGTAACTCCATGGATGAGTGACAATCTGTGAGTGTCTGTTTACACTGATTGTATCTAAGGTTATATTAGAGTCTGAAGAGGTTCATTGTATTATCACATGAATGATATTATTAGTGATGTTGTCAGTGATGTCATTTGAGTTGTGATCAGTGATGTCATCAGTGATGTCACTGACCATCATCTTCATGGTCGGCATGTTCACCACGGGCCTGTGAGTGTCCCAACCCCGGCGGCGGCTCACCCTCGAGGCCCCGGCGCCCGCTCGGTTCCCGCCTCTTACATTGATATGTCCGGGCCCGTGCTGCCCCCTCAGCACCGTGCTCACGTGGCGCCGCAAGCCAGATGATGCGAGAGGGGTGCGCAGCCCGGTAACAAGCCTCTCCCCGGTGAGTTTAAAAGTTATTACACAGCTAACTGGCAGATGTTCACAAATTTAGTGTAAAGTGTTACTAATGCATTTGATTAACTGCTTTGGACTAATTAATGAAAATATATGGTAAATAGACACATTTTTTTATGGCCCTTCTTGTTCATTCTGCCTACTTTTCTATTCCCTATGGTATCACTTAACAATCCAATCGGTAAGTATCATGTTAATGGAAATGCATTCCATCTTTTCTCTGAAAGCAGCAATTTGGGTCTGCAGTGTGGGCATTACAAGCAACTTAAACAGAAACGTTTCGAGTGCTGTCCTAAATTTGGAAAAAATACCACGTAAAGATGCAGATATTGTCTCTGCCTCTAGAAATACGTTGGAAACAAGTGGATTAAAGTGCATTAACCACATTACCACTAGGTTTTGCCCATTTTATGCGGCCATTAACAAGGACATAGTACTTGGCAATTCCAGCTGATGGACATTTCATTGTGTGTTGGGGTGAAAAACAGACCCAACTATCTTTGTTACTGCACCCCCCAAAAACACTCGTAAACATCAAAAGTAATCAGATTGCTGCACATTTCCTCACTAACACATTCATCCTCAGATCTGTAAGTGAAACCGTTTGTTGTGAAATGTGCTCGCGTAGATTGCTTGTCCTTCTGTTATCACTGCTGCACACACACTTGCTTGGCTCTAAGCAGGCCATTCAGGACTCATTAAAGCAAGCCTCGTAGTTGGTGTGTTTTGCCAGCGACATGATCAGCTCGCACTTCTAGGAAGGGCAAGACTTTCCCATCAGTGACCATATGGGACTTTTCTGAAAATGTCCAGACTGGCATTTTCCTGCCACATCTTCCTGCCCTCTTGACAATACACATTAGACATTGCACATGATGAATCACTTGTAGAAATGTGCCCTTAGGACTCTTTTTATACAGGTATCAGACTGAATTTGAACTGGCAGTCACAGCCCCTTGCTGTATTGTTAAGTGTTTCCTAGTAAAATGAGCAATGGCTGTTGCTTAATCTAAAAACATTAGGTGAAAATATTTCAAATGAAACACTTTCATTAGAGTTTGGATTAGAAATACAGCTGTGTGATGTTTGTGCCTGTATTGTTTGCAGTAAAATTCCATGTTCATTTGTACAAGTTTGATAGCAGGTATTACCAATGCACTTGATGTGAACGGTTACCCTTTTCAGCATATTTACTAGAAGAGGATTCCCTTCCTATGCAATCTTTCAGAAACAAAGTGTGTGCCTTGTCAGGGGTAGTAAGCGCTACAGAAATACAATTTACAATTATATTTACTCATAAACACAACTCATCAATGTGGGCTGGGGTAATGTGTATATATATATATATATCTCCAGAACACCCATGCATTTAGATACGCATAGTCCTGCTGCCTGACGCGTTTCAGAGCCTTCGAGCTCTTTCCTCAGAGGCAGTTTGATTGCACTGAAAGTTTCCTGCTCACCCAGTCCCCCACGTGCTTTAAACAATTAATTAGGCCTCAGGTGTGCCTCTAATAGATTTCATTTTTCAAGTGCACATCGGGACTTGTAGTTCAGTTCCATTTCTAGCCTCCAGTGGCTTGCGTGTGCATTTCAAACCTTTTTCCAGGACTGGTAACACCCTCCAGTGGGTTGCAGATTAACCATCCTGTTCCTCACAATTAGAAACCAACTGCGCCATCATGTATTCACCCGAGAAGTTCAGGTAAGACGGGCCCCTTCTGAGTTTTCCAAGGGGTGGTGCGACATCCCACGGCTGGATCGGCCGTATTTTAATCTCCCTCCAGAACACCCATGCATTTAGATACGCACTCCTCCAGCCGGTGATTTTCACAAAACCTTTTAATTCAAAGGAACAGGCAAAGTAAAACTGTTCATTTCTGTCCTGCTGCCTGACGCGTTTCAGAGCCTTCGAGCTCTTTCCTCAGAGGCAGTTTGATTGCACTGAAAGTTTCCTGCTCACCCAGTCCCCCACGTGCTTTAAACAATTAATTAGGCCTCAGGTGTGCCTCTAATAGATTTCATTTTTCAAGTGCACATCGGGACTTGTAGTTCAGTTCCATTTCTAGCCTCCAGTGGCTTGCGTGTGCATTTCAAACCTTTTTCCAGGACTGATAACACCCTCCAGTGGGTTGCAGATTAACCATCCTGTTCCTCACAATTAGAAACCAACTACGCCATCATGTATTCACCCGAGAAGTTCAGGTAAGACGGGCCCCTTCTGAGTTTTCCAAGGGGTGGTGCGACATCCCACGGCTGGATCGGCCGTGTTTTAATCTCCCTCCAGAACACCCATGCATTTAGATACGCACTCCTCCAGCCGGTGATTTTCACAAAACCTTTTAATTCAAAGGAACAGGCAAAGTAAAACTGTTCATTTCTGTCCTGCTGCCTGACGCGTTTCAGAGCCTTCGAGCTCTTTCCTCAGAGGCAGTTTGATTGCACTGAAAGTTTCCTGCTCACCCAGTCCCCCACGTGCTTTAAACAATTAATTAGGCCTCAGGTGTGCCTCTAATAGATTTCATTTTTCAAGTGCACATCGGGACTTGTAGTTCAGTTCCATTTCTAGCCTCCAGTGGCTTGCGTGTGCATTTCAAACCTTTTTCCAGGACTGATAACACCCTCCAGTGGGTTGCAGATTAACCATCCTGTTCCTCACAATTAGAAACCAACTGCGCCATCATGTATTCACCCGAGAAGTTCAGGTAAGACGGGCCCCTTCTGAGTTTTCCAAGGGGTGGTGCGACATCCCACGGCTGGATCGGCCGTGTTTTAATCTCCCTCCAGAACACCCATGCATTTAGATACGCACTCCTCCAGCCCTTGGAAAACTCAGAAGGGGCCCGTCTTACCTGAACTTCTCGGGTGAATACATGATGGCGCAGTTGGTTTCTAATTGTGAGGAACAGGATGGTTAATCTGCAACCCACTGGAGGGTGTTATCAGTCCTGGAAAAAGGTTTGAAATGCACACGCAAGCCACTGGAGGCTAGAAATGGAACTGAACTACAAGTCCCGATGTGCACTTGAAAAATGAAATCTATTAGAGGCACACCTGAGGCCTAATTAATTGTTTAAAGCACGTGGGGGACTGGGTGAGCAGGAAACTTTCAGTGCAATCAAACTGCCTCTGAGGAAAGAGCTCGAAGGCTCTGAAACGCGTCAGGCAGCAGGACAGAAATGAACAGTTTTACTTTGCCTGTTCCTTTGAATTAAAAGGTTTTGTGAAAATCACCGGCTGGAGGAGTGCGTATCTAAATGCATGGGTGTTCTGGAGGGAGATTAAAACACGGCCGATCCAGCCGTGGGATGTCGCACCACCCCTTGGAAAACTCAGAAGGGGCCCGTCTTACCTGAACTTCTCGGGTGAATACATGATGGCGCAGTTGGTTTCTAATTGTGAGGAACAGGATGGTTAATCTGCAACCCACTGGAGGGTGTTATCAGTCCTGGAAAAAGGTTTGAAATGCACACGCAAGCCACTGGAGGCTAGAAATGGAACTGAACTACAAGTCCCGATGTGCACTTGAAAAATGAAATCTATTAGAGGCACACCTGAGGCCTAATTAATTGTTTAAAGCACGTGGTGGACTGGGTGAGCAGGAAACTTTCAGTGCAATCAAACTGCCTCTGAGGAAAGAGCTCGAAGGCTCTGAAACGCGTCAGGCAGCAGGACAGAAATGAACAGTTTTACTTTGCCTGTTCCTTTGAATTAAAAGGTTTTGTGAAAATCACCGGCTGGAGGAGTGCGTATCTAAATGCATGGGTGTCCTGGAGGGAGATTAAAACACGGCCGATCCAGCCGTGGGATGTCGCACCACCCCTTGGAAAACTCAGAAGGGGCCCGTCTTACCTGAACTTCTCGGGTGAATACATGATGGCGCAGTTGGTTTCTAATTGTGAGGAACAGGATGGTTAATCTGCAACCCACTGGAGGGTGTTATCAGTCCTGGAAAAAGGTTTGAAATGCACACGCAAGCCACTGGAGGCTAGAAATGGAACTGAACTACAAGTCCCGATGTGCACTTGAAAAATGAAATCTATTAGAGGAACACCTGAGGCCTAATTAATTGTTTAAAGCACGTGGGGGACTGGGTGAGCAGGAAACTTTCAGTGCAATCAAACTGCCTCTGAGGAAAGAGCTCGAAGGCTCTGAAACGCGTCAGGCAGCAGGACAGAAATGAACAGTTTTACTTTGCCTGTTCCTTTGAATTAAAAGGTTTTGTGAAAATCACCGGCTGGAGGAGTGCGTATCTAAATGCATGGGTGTTCTGGAGGGATATATACATATATATGTATATATATATATTCACTGAAAAAACCATAGGTTATAGACCATATATAGTTAGGAATTAGCATTTATAAAACCTTTTTGACTGATGTCATTTGAGATGTCATCAGTGATGTCATCAGTGATGTCACTGACCATGTCATGAATGATGTAATATGTGACATGATCAGCAGTGGATTGCGGGTGCGCGATATATAGTTAGTGAATGAAAGGGGCAAGGTAGACCCCTCCTGACCCCCTAGGATTGATGTGGGGGCTATTAAAGGGCCCGCGGGGCAAAAAAATCAAATAATTATTTTTTCGATTTTTCACGGTGGAAGCGCTATCCGGTACGCGAACCGGGTAGCTCACCGGTAGCGTAACGGGAGTCCGCCATCTTGTGTTTCGGACGAATTTAGTCACAAGATGGAGGATAAACAATGTTGGGAATGGGTATAAGAGGGCACGGGAGACATATCCTGACCCCTAGGTTTTCTGAGGGTGGCTGAGGAGGCCCATATATGTAAAAAAAAGGTCTGCGCACCGGGTAGCGTTCCGGAAAGCGTAACAAGGGGAAAACCAAGGGAAATAGTAAAATAATATTTTAGAGTGCTTTGAGGTAGGGTAGCTCTGAATAGAGCTGTTGTGTTGTGTGGGTGATGTAAGTACCAACACATAGGTACCAATGAAGAGTCTAAAATTCAATGTACACCGTCTCCTCTGTAGATATTTTGTATGTTCTAATATGGGTTATTTAAATGTAAATGTGTGGAAAAGCACTTCATGCTTTAAAGCAATTGTATTTTTGATCTGATTGTTCTTTCCTCCTAGTCCTCCTCTTTGCTTTTTTTCCCCACACTCTTCTTCAGCATGATAGCTGATAAATTCGTTCCCTCAAAAAATGTATATACAAAAAAAAATTATATTAAATACATATAAAATATATTTTTCCTTTAAAAGAAGAATACATTTTACAGCTTTTGATATTTGCTATTAAAAAAACCATTGAAATTCACTGAAAAAACCATAGGTTATAGACCATATATAGTTAGGAATTAGCATTTACAAAACCTTGAAAATTCACTGAAAAAACCATAGGTTATAGACCATATATAGTTAGGAATTAGCATTTACAAAACCTTATTTTACTCACACAAAACCACTGAAATTCGCATATATAGTTAGTTGCACTAACTATATATCGCGCACCCGCAATCCACTGCTGATCATGTCACATATTACATCATTCATGACATGGTCAGTGACATCACTGATGACATCACTGATGACATCTCAAATGACATCAGTCAAAAAGGTTTTGTAAATGCTAATTCCTAACTAAATATGGTCTATAACCTATGGTTTTTTCAGTGAATATATATATATATATATATATATATATATATATATATATATATATATATATATATATATATATATATATATATACACATTACCCCAGCCTACATTGATGAGTTGTGTTTATGAGTAAATATAATTGTAAATTGTATTTCTGTAGCGCTTACTACCCCTGACAGGGCACACACTTTGTTTCTGAAAGATTGCATAGGAAGGGAATCCTCTTCTAGTAAATATGCTGAAAAGGGTAACCGTTCACATCAAGTGCATTGTTAATACCTGCTATCAAACTTGTACAAATGAACATGGAATTTTAATGCAAACAATACAGGCACGAACATCACACAGCTGTATTTTTAATCCAAACTCTAATGAAAGTGTTTCAGTTGAAATATTTTCACCTAATGTTTTTAGATTAAGCAACAGCCATTGCTCAGTTTACTAGGAAACACTTTACAATACAGCAAGGGGCTGTGACTGCCAGTTCAAATTCAGTCTGATACCTGTATAAAAAGAGTCCTACGGGCACATTTCTACAAGTGATTCATCATGTGCAATGTCTAATGTGTATTGTCAAGAGGGCAGGAAGATGTGGCAGGAACATGCCAGTCTGGACATTTTCAGAAAAACCCCATATGGTCACTGATGGGAAAGTCTTGCCCTTCCTAGAAGTGCGAGCTGATCATGTCGCTGGCAAAACACACCAACTACGAGGCTTGCTTTAATGAGTCCTGAATGGCCTGCTTAGAGCCAAGCAAGTGTGTGTGCAGCAGTGATAACAGAAGGACAAGCAATCTACGCGAGCACATTTCACAACAAACGGTTTCACTTACAGATCTGAGGATGAATGTGTTAGTGAGGAAATGTGCAGCTATCTGATTACTTTTGATGTTTACGAGTGTTTTTGGGGGTGCAGTAACAAAGATAGTTGGGTCTGTTTTTCCCCCCAACACACAATGAAATGTCCATCAGCTGGAATTGCCAAGTACTATGTCCTTGTTAATGGCCGCATAAAATGGGCAAAACCTAGTGGTAATGTGGTTAATGCACGTTAATCCACTTGTTTCCAATGTATTTCTAGAGGCAGAGACAATATCTGCATCTTTACGTGGTATTTTTTCCAAATTTAGGACAGCACTAGAAACGTTTCTGTTTAAGTTGCTTGTAATGCCCACACTGCAGACCCAAATTGCTGCTTTCAGAGAAAAGATGGAATGCATTTCCATTAACATGATACTTACCAATTGCATTGTTAAGTGATACCATAGGGAATAGAAAAGTAGGCAGAATGAACAAGAAGGGCCATAAAAAAATGTGTCTATTTACCATATATTTTCATTAATTAGTCCAAAGCAGTTAATCAAATGCATTAGTAACACTTTACACTAAATTTGTGAACATCTGCCAGTTAGCTGTGTAATAACTTTTAAACTCACCGGGGAGAGGCTTGTTACCGGGCTGCGCACCCCTCTCGCATCATCTGGCTTGCGGCGCCACGCGAGCACGGTGCTGAGGGGGCAGCACGGGCCCGGACATATCAATGTAAGAGGCGGGAACCGAGCGGGCGCCGGGGCCTCGAGGGTGAGCCGCCGCCGGGGTTGGGACACTCACAGGCCCGTGGTGAACATGCCGACCGTGAAGATGATGGTCCGAGAGCACCGCCATGAAGTCCAGCATCTTGGCAATGGGGGCGGGCACGGTCCTCGAGACTCCACCGCTGCTCTGGCGACAAGAAGCTCGAGAGCCAAGGAGGAGAGCTGCCTCCTCCTGGGACCGGCCAGCCCCGCCTCCTGGGCCTCGACGTGCCGCTCCTGAGACGGGCTTGGCATGGAGGCAGTGTGCAATGCAGGAAAAAAACAATATACAGAAGGTATGGAGGAATATGCATGCACCAGTTATAACCGACTGACACCATCACAGTGCTATGCAAACTACAACCCATGCAAGACACAAAACGGCTCATTAGAACATATAACAAGACGCAGTGAGCATGCACATGGGATGTCCAGGCGCCCTTGCTCGCGAAAGTGAAAGCGTGGGGGAGCGAGACGCATGCGTTCACAGCCCATGTCTCCTAAAGCACGCGGTCACAGCCATTGTCTCCAATGCGTTTGCAAGCTCGTGCACCTCTCCTGTCCCACTTCGCTAGCTACCCGGCAACAATAAGTCTTGCTTGCGCATGCAGTGCATGGCGCTGCATTGGTAGGCAAGACCTAAAAAGCAACAAAGAGAGAGACTGAGAGTTAAGAGAGAGATTGAATTTGAGAAAGAGTAAGTAAGATTTTAATGGAAAAAGTGGGTGACTGAATGCGAGCAATTGATAATTTAAGTAGAAAGGAAGTATGGTTGGGTGAATACTGAAGTAAGAGTGCAAGTATGGGGAGGTACGTTAGGAAAGTCAGAGAGAAACGGAAAGAAAGTGTGCTAGGAGCCATGGGCGAGTAGAAAGGTAGAACGAGAATGAAGACATGTGATGTGGCACAGCAGGTGATAGAGAGGTAATCTATTGGTGGCAGCTCTTGGATCAGGAATATTTTTAGTGATACTTCTAATGTACAGGATACCGTACAGGTTGTGAATCTCTAGGCACAGTATGGAAATGACCTGATATTCTTTGGTACAAAGTAGTGCAGGTATTTTCTTGTAAAGTAATAAATGAGCCAGCAAAGTAAATGGTGCCATGCTCTGCCGCCACCTTACCTAGGGCAAAAGACACAGTGGAATTCAGATTAACAAAACCAATTGCATGCATTCAGAGGGACATGTCTGGTGAAGTTAATATCATGGTTATTTTATCTCCTGCTATAGAAAGTATTATGGCTGATGCTTTTAATGGCACATAAACACAGATTATGAACATCTGTGCCGTTTAAGGTGGTCTACAAATATGTGCTATGGTGTTTCTGACAAATATGTGACTCTTTACAAGTAAAACTTTTTCTCACTCAGATGAGTGAGTTTTCTGAGAAAATCGTGAAGAATTGTGTATGAGACCACAAGCTCCCATTCAGAGCAACTATTAAAATAGAGGGGGATCACCTCCCTCTAGACCATGATTACGGAGTGAAAAGCTCTTTTTTTGCTGTTATAGTCCAGTTTGTCTTTCATTATGGGCTGTGGAACCTAAATTTGTACTTAATCATATCAAAATACTCTAAAGCCAAGGGAGCTGCTTTATATCTGGCATTCATGGACCCGACTATCACTTTCAATATAGTCAACTGTGCTAAGGTCTGGTCTGTTATGTCTGGTGTGGGGGTCGACAAGCCTCTGATTTCCCTTCTCATAGATTGGCAAAGGGATGCCTCAGCAAGGGTACGGTATGACCCTGGAGGCGAATGTACAGATTCTCTTAAATCTGACTGAGGGGTCCACCAAAGCTGCATTCTATCTCCTTTCTTATTCACACTTTAGAGTAATGGGCTTGCGATCTACTTAGCTAAGCATGGAAAGGACTTGCCCCATTGTGGACAAGCGCCTGATCCCTGTGCTCCTTTATGCTTCCAATGCTGCTCTGCAGGTTAGGAACATTTAAATCATTTACGTGCTTTCATGAATAACATGGATTTTAAAACTAATTTATCGAAGACATTTTCCATGATCTGAGGGCCAAGAAACACAAAAAAGGCAAAAAGGGGGTACATGTTATAGAGAAGTCTATTCTGGGCTGGGCTAAGACCTTTACTTATCTGGGTATTCCTTTTCATTCCTCACTTACTTGGGCCCATTTAATTAACATAAGATCTCAGCAATTTCCAGATCTCTGGAAGCAATTACCGAGGCATAAATATATTAAAGAACTGCTCATACTATAGAAGAGCAAATGCCTCTCCATTTCTAGTTATGGGGCTGGTTTGTTGGGCTATGCAGTTCCAGACCAGTTATGGAAAACTGAGAACTTGTTTGCGTGGAGGCTGCTGTAGGTCCCGCAGGGTTGCTCTACCTTCTCACGCCATTGTGGTTAGGCTTGCCCTTTGTTGTAGATTATATAAAAATGTGCACACTCTTACTGTGGGTTTCTGTGTCTATTACAGTTTCCTACCCAAACAAAAAAGAGACTGCCTAAATTAGGATAAGGTACTTTTTATTCCCTAGATAGTATTTAAAAAATACCTTTCAATTTTTGGGGTTAGAAGACCTTTTCACTAATCCAGAAACAGCTGCACCATCAAGTAAAGACTTGGCGAAGCGAATGTACTTTGCCAATCTCAAATTATTCAGATTAACACAATAATTTTGTAAATCTTCAGTGCAGTACCACCTTTATTGAAGGTACCAGAACCCTATCTCATGTGGGAAAAAAATCTTACTAACTTAACCTAACTAATTCTGTCTTACATGCAATAAAGTTCAGGAAACTGCATGGTTCCATAACTCATTGTGAATCTTACGTCCATATGTAATCTTTTTGTACAGTGAGTTTTAGGATAGTGCTTTTTTTTTCTCTGTTAAATGCACTGGATGTTTTATGTAAAATGCCAAGATATGTGAAACCCCTGAGAACTTTGCACTTTACCAGTGTTATTTATCCTAGTCTGGGTAATATGATTTATTTATTTATTTATTTATTTATTTATTTATTTATTTATTTATTTATTTATTTATTTATAGTGTTTTGTATAGCGCGGACAAGACCCGTGGGTATCAGAGCGCTTAACAGGGAAAGAATGACATATAACATTATCATAGCAGTAAAAACACCAAAAATAGATATGAGGTAGAGGCAGTATAGTGTATGGACGTAATTAGATATATAAATTCCTAATGTCAAACATATATACATTATAATAGCAGTAATAACAACAAAAATAGATATGAGGTAGAAGGCAATAAAATGTATGGACGTGATTAGATATATAAATTCCTAATGTCTGTGCAAATAGCCTTAGATGGCTAGTAAAGCTTGGCTAGTGTCATGGTATCAAACCAAGCTCGGTGAGGAAGGGTTATATGGCATTCCAGTGCATATAAAGAATAATAAGGATGAATAAATAGAGTGAGGTAGAGGTTATATAGTTTTGTCTGTGAGATATAGTTATGAGTTTACAGGTATATGAGGTAGCAGTAACGTGTCTAGCCTCGGCTTGAACATGGCAACAGTCAATTGTCAGGTATTGATCTTCCAATTTTCATAAGGAGGACAATTCTCTGTTAGCATAAATGGTCATCTCTGTAATCCAAAGGTTTCTCTATGTCGGGTATTTACTCATCAAGTGGTTCTTAAGTTCTCGTTTGAATGTTACTGTATTTTGGATCTTCCTGATGTTTGGCTGGAGTGAGTTCCAGATTCTGGGGGCAGCTCCAGAGAATGCTCGGTTGTAGGTCTTTTTCTTGTGGAAAAAGGCTGGTCGCAATAGCAACTCTTTTGCGCTTCTAGCTGTTCTGTTACCTCCTGATAGTTTAAGTTTCTTGGCTAGGTATGTAGGCGTGTTGTAGTGAACCGCTTTATGTGTAATACAGGCCATCTTCATTTGAATTCTGGCCTCGTAAGGCAGCCAGTTTAGTGCTTTCAGGTGAGGAGATATATGATCGAATTTCTTCGTTCCCGTAATGAGTCTTGCCGCTGCGTTGAGGCAGGCTTTTAATGGTGCTGTGGATGTTTTCGGTAAGCCAGCTAGTGTGGTGCAGCCGTATTCGATCCTCGAGATAACTAGTGATTGGATAGCCAGTTTTAGATCCGTCTCTGAGATAAAGGGTTTCAGTTTTCTTAAGTAATTCAAGTGGAAGCGGGCGCTCTTGGCCATTGAATTAATATGGTCTTTCATGTCGAGGTTTTCATCTAGCGTAAATTCCTAGTGATGTGGCTGAGTTAACTAGGGTCGGGGTGCAATTTAGCGCCGTCACCAGTTTAGTCCATTCCTTAACTTCAGATTGGCTCCTTGTCGGTGAAATTAGCAGGAATTCTGTTTTCTGGGCGTTTAGTTTCAAATGGTTCATTGTTAACCATCGCAAAGCTTTCTTTAGTGTCTTGTTCATTAGGTCAATGTCCTCAAGGGAGGCGATCTTTATGTATAATTGCGTGTCGTCTGCATACATATGATAGGATATCTGTGATTTTTGAAGAATCTCCGTGAGAGGTTCTACATACAAGTTGAAAAGATCTGGGGATAACGTTGAGCCTTGTGGGACCCCGATTGTATTGGGGCTCGGGGAAGAGATTGCTTGATTAACCAGGAATCGCTGAGTCCTGTTCTGTAGGAAGGAATTGAACCATTTCAGTACGTTTCCGGACAGACCCATCCTGTCTTGTAGCCTGGTCATTAGTACTTCGTGCTTTACCGTGTCAAATGCTGATGACAGGTCTAGGAGGATCAGTAGGCATGTTTGGTTTCGGTCTAGGGCTTGTAGGGCGTCATCGACAATATGCAGGATCGCAGTTTCAGTACTGTGTCCTGTTCTGAATCCTGATTGGCAATCGTCAAGTAGTGAGAATTTAGCGATATGTTGGTTTAGTTGGCCCTGCACGCATTTCTCAATGAGTTTGGCCAGTAGAGGGATGTTGGTCACTGGTCGATAGTTGTTCGGGTCTGTTGCATCAGCTGTCGGTTTTTTGATGATGGGCACTACCTGCCCTGTTTTTAGGCAGTCAGGGAGAGTCCCTTGTGCAAGTGAGGCATTTATTATCTCGGTCCAGATTGGAACTAGAGTGTGGCTGATTTCTCTTACACACTTTCCCGGTAGAGGGTCTTGATAGTGGTTGTTCGGCCTGAGTTCCGCCAGCGTTTTGGCGATCTTTCCCTGGTCGTATAATTCAATTGTATCCCATTTTGCCTTGTTTTTTGTTTGGAGACCCTCTGTTGAGACATTGGCCTCAATTTTAGGTGGAGAAAGGGTCCTAAGGTTAGTTGCTGCATTTGTGAGTTCAACTTCTAGCAGTTTGGATTTTTCCGTGAAAAAATGAGGAGAATTCCTCGCAGCTTATGGGAGTTTTTGTATTCTCTTGAACCGTTTTGGCGAGTTTGTTTGACTGTTGTTTTAAAATCTCGAAGAGTTTTCGTGGTCTGTTTATGGCACTGTCCAATTCAGCTCTGATAAATTCTTTTTTGGAGTTGATTATCTTTTTGTTGTATTCGTTTCTTGTTTTTCTGAGGGCTTTCAGCTCCGGGGAGGAGGGATGTTGTCTCCATTTCCTTTCGGCCATTCTCAGTTTGCGCCTGTCCTCGTTCAATGACTCATTAAACCAGGGATTTTTTTGGTTTGTCTGAGACTTTTTTCAGTTTTTGGGGCATGGTGTCATTGACGATATTACCGATCGAGGTTATGTAGTGATCTGTCAGCTCATTGACATTTTGCTTATTGTTGGGTGGCTTCAGATCTTTCTCACACCTTTCAACCAGTAGTTCAATATTAGCCTCTTTTGTGTCTCGGATCAGTTTCTTGAGCTTGCGAGGTTGCACGGTCCTGCCCTTTTTCATTGTAGGTATCGCGAATGTTATGGCGTGATGGTCAGACCAATCACATGGGTCTATTGCGAGGATTGATGCCTCATCATTTCTTGAAATAATCCAGTCTAAGGTCGCTCCTTGTGAGTGAGTGGGTTGGTTGCATGCTTGTATAAGTTTTAGCTCACTGAGGAAGTCCTTAAGCGAGTTGACCAGTTTGTCATTGCCGTCCTCCCAATGTAGATTAAAGTCGCCTAGGTATATGTTATTGGCATCCGAGTTGGAGTTGGTCGTTATGATCTCCATCAGTTGCTCTGTGAACTTTGCATTCTCTCCTGGTGGGTGGTAGAATGCATGCAAGTTGCAGCTTTGATTATTTGGTGTTCTTACATTAATACCAAGGTATTCACAAGATTCTAGGGGGTCAGATTGGAATTGGCAGACCTCGATCTCTGAACGGTGAATGCAAGCTATGCCTCCTCCCACATTCCTTGGTCTGTCTAACCTGACGATGTTATAATGTGGTGGTATTAAGAGATCCATGGTTGGGGAAGATGATTCATTGAGCCATGTTTCCGTGAGGATGGCCAGGTCAATTTCCTTATTAATGATGAGGGCAGCTATGTCTGATGCATGTTTAGTTGCCGAACGACAGTTAAGTAGTAGACAATTTAGGGGTTTCTGTGATTTAACACGTTTTCCAATGTCAGATTCGGGTGCGATTAGCTGAATATGTTGTAAATTTTGGTGAATTGCTTTCCTGTCATTCTTTCTGGCCGCTCTATTCGAGTCAGTGGGTACTACTTTGATATTCTCCTCCCTATTCCAGGCAGGTTGTTCGTAGGATCGGAGTAAAGCCAGAGCTTCTTCATTTGCCAAGGGCTTAGTCCTGTTAGGTCTGTTGTGTCTGAGTACCAGATTCTGGATGTGTGAAACCTTGGAGTGCGTACTTATCGCCATCTCCCAGATTTTTCCAATTGTCTGTGAGACTTTCATCGAGTTTTGTGCCAGGTTACCTACGAGTTTCTGGAGCTCCTTGACTTCTTTCTGTGTTCGGGATGATTTTTTATGTGAGATGGACCTGGCTGGATGAGTATTGCATTTTGCTCTTCTCCGTGAATGATCTGTACTCATTGCCACAGATCTTTTCTCAGTATCCTTAGTTTGGTTGTGATTTCTGGCTCTATAAGAGGTGTCCTCATTAATTCTTATGTTATGGGATGTAAGGGGTGTTTTTGTGGATAGGGCTCTAAGAGACTCAGGTTCCATCTTCGAGGGAGGATGGAGAGGGTCGATATCATCTACCTTGTTCACTTCGTTAACTTCATAGAGGGACTCGCTTGGAGCTGGGGTACACTCTTGAAGCGCGGTGGAGTTATGCGTTAGCTCTTTCCTTGGGGCCTGGTTCTTCTCTTTGATTCCAGGGTTGGTGGACAACGCTGTCCTTTCTATCTCATTCTCTGTTATTACCAACGCGTTTTCGGTTGAATCTCCGGTATTAGTGATTTGGTTGTTCTGGCCGTCCGTTTGATTGGTGTCTCTCGTATTGGAGTCTTTGTTTTCAAGTGTGCCATCTGGTAGAGTCACGTTTTGTTGGTAGCTTGGTCCATCTATGTATTCCTTTAAGTTTTGGAAAGTTATCTCAAATTTCTCGAGTTCTCTGTTGGTTGCTTGTATCAGCACTAATCCCGTTTTATACATAGTAATGCATAATTCTGTCTTACTTCTTTTAGTTAATGCGGTCGTTATTTTTGTGCCATATGGTATGTTTTTTATAGTTTTTGTGAACAGCATTTCAGTCAGGGCGTTACGCCATTTGGCTGTTTTGTCTATGTAGAATATAAGGTCGTTCCTCTTGATGCCTTTGACTATATCAAAATATGGGTCAGAGAACAACGTGCCCGGGTTTTTTCTCAATGTTTGTGTTTGAATTTTTTGGCAGCATTTCTGGATAGAGTTGAAGGGTAAACTATGCTCTTTGCATTGAACCCAGTCGATCCTTGGTATCTTCCATCCATTTTCGCTTCACGTTGAGGGTCTGCAGGGGCCTATTTACTGTTTTGAACTGAGTAGTTCCCAGCTAGTGTAACCAGGTGGATCTAGAAATCCCCTGGGGGTGGTGGTAGCTCAGTACCTAGAAATCCCCTGGGGGTGGTGGTAACTCAGTACCCTTGTTTCGAGGTGTAAGGTATAGTTTCTTTGTTGTATAGTTTGCTCATTGTTATAATACCTTTGTAGGCGAGGAAGATATAGGAGGTGAAAGTGACTTCCAAACTAATGTTTTATATTAGATCTTCTGGTTAATTGGTCCTTGTTAGTTCTGTTACTTTATTCACATCAAATCAGTTCTTTGTAGATATTATGGTGCCATCAATAGTAATTAATTAAATTAATTAAAAATTAATTAACTATCCCTAATTGTGAGAGCTAGTTGTCTGGAGATAAGTAGCCTGTGCCAGATGCCAGCCGAGTCTATCCCTGATGATTTCCTGAGAGGGGGGAGGATTCTTTCTCTTTTCTCTTGAAGTTGTTTAGTCCTTTTTTTTTTTTTTTTCTTTCCTTGGTCCTATTCTTTCTTTCCACCATTCTTCTAGGGGTTGGTTAGTCCCTTTTATACTTCCCTTGGTTCTTTCTCTCTTACTACTCCTTAACTTGATTCCAGGCGCCAGTCCTATTTCAGTTTCAGTGATTAGATTAGTTGGTCCCTTTCCCTTGTCGGTTTCTTTCCTTAGTCCTTTCTTTCTTTCCACTATTCTTCTAAGGGTTGGTTAGTCCTTTTTTGCTTCCCTTGGTCCTTTCTCTCTTACTACTCCTTAACTTGATTCCAGGCGCCAGTCCTATTTCAGTTTCAATTGATAGATTCGTTGGTCCCTTTTCCTAGTCTGTTCGGTAGGGTCAGGGTGTCTTCCTTCCTTGGCTCGCCAGTCCTATTTCAGTATCTGTGCCTCGAGGCTGGTGATTGGCGGATTCAATTTGTTAGCGTTATTATAGTGGTCCTATGCGGACGCCATTTTAAGGACAGGCGAGCCGCTTCTCGTTCCTTCTCAGTTGCGGAATCCCCCGTTTTTTCTATGCTTGTTCTTGGGGAGTTGCGGTCTCGGGGAGTCGCCCGCTGGTGGGGCCGCGCTGGGGGTGCAGGCGATCCTACCTTTCCTGCCGGTCACCGATGTCTCCCCGCTCCGCCTTCCGCGATGGTCAGTCTGTGTGCACCGGAGCCGCCGCCGATTATTCCACGGAGTCCTCAGGCCCGCTCACATCCGAGGGACTGTCCGTTGAGGGTTCTCCCTGACCGCTCCGCAGCTGGTGGTCCGCATCGTGAAGGGTCCGTCATCCGAGGAGTCCATGGAGGGGAGTCAGCCTCGTCCACTGACCAGGTACCGGATTCTCTTCAGCGTCTTGCGATATCTGTGTTCGTTTTTGCTAAAAGTTGGCTCAAACAACGAGCAATTGTTCCGCTTGGTCCTAGGTCGTAATTAGGGGTTGTTCAGGGATTTAATCCAGACTTGGAGATCCCTAGCCCCGGAGCTCCTCCCTAGGGCTCCCCTTCAGCGGCCATCTTGGCGATTGCTTTACTCAAGTGTGCTTTTAGGATAATATGCAACAGTTAGTCATTTTATCCTAAAATAACAGCTATTTTATCTCAGGTGCGGTGAATGTGATAAAAGTTTCTTTTTAGTTGGGACCTAAGGCACTGTCTTTTTAATTTGCTATAATTTTAATGATCAGAATGTTATAGTTAATTGTTTTTTAAATGCATTTCTCTTTCCATTTTTTTAAATACACTTTCTGTCAATTATTTTATGGCTATTATTTAAGCCGATGAAAGATATTTTGGCTGGCTTACTCTATGTATCAACTCACTGCGTTAGCTAACAATGGGCATACAGCTTCTAAAGAAAAACTGTAGTTCAGTTTACCCCAGGTGTTATAATTAGGTCATGACATCTTGACTAGAAGAGACGTGTTTGCCAATGTAATTGAAGCCATCCGTAAGTTACTCAGACCTATTACAGTTTCCTAGCTTCACAGAAAACTATACCATTTACAATGATTCAACTAGAGTCATGATTTTTGGCATTTCTGGCTGCCGGTAGTCTTCCCAGTCCCAAATGGGTGTTATCAAAAAAGAGTGCTTGATGCATTCCAGGTGCCTTCTAAAGTTGCTAATGTGGAATGTGCTGCTCATCAAAGTGCCTAGGATGAAGTGCTCATAGCTAATACTTTCACTGTCTGAGCCGCTAAAAAAGGTTGCCCTCCTCTCCGAGGGGCTACAGAAGCACCTCGAGATACATTCGGGATTCCATGGTCAATATATTTTGGGACTGTTTGATCCCTTTTTGGTCATTTTTGGTTGTTCTGCTTCCCTTGCCTGTGGATCCTTGCCTTATTTCCGTAAAAGCCCAAAGCCTGGTAGGGCCAAGACTAATGTGCTCAGAGATATGGGTTGTGATAAACCCGTAGACTGGAAGAACCAAATAATCTTTACTGAGACTGGTAAGTAAGAGGTTGGCCTCTGAATTTGTCCCTAGAGATATGCACTATGGTTAAGAACTATGTTGGATTAGAAATGATTATGTTTGTACATTGCTCTATGTAAGTGAGCACTTTCGGCACCATTTTGTATTTGGCCGCCATTTTGTATTTTAATCAAAACCAATCCTTTGCCCTTTACGAGAAACGACCTTCTCTAGGTTTTTTTTTCTCCAAGGCTGAGATTTGATACACTAATTAATGCAATGCTCTTATTAGCGCTTACCTTTCCTCTAGACGGAGGCCTTCTCCCACTTGTCTAGAGCGGGTACAGGCAGAGTGACCTTGGCTAACAGATAATGTGTGCCCAGCCTCAGAATCGAAACGTACTCCCTGTATTCCTTTCTTCAGCTGCATCTGCTTGGAAAATTCCACTATGGGCGTGTTTCAGTATAGATGCGGAATGTACATAATATTTCGTTTTGCTTACTGATGTCAGTCCCTCTGCAGCACGCCCAAGCAACTGGGCAGATCAGGCTCCACTGAGTGTTACCTGAATAAACAGTTATTGGTTTATATTCTCTACTGTGTGACCGACTCTTCAATTTGTATGGAAGGCTGAGAGGTGGTCATGAGTGACCCGAAAAACCCTAATTAGGCCATTTCCTTCAACTGAGAGGGTCTGCGGGTCACCCAGAAACCTGCTGCAACAATAAATGTTTAATTACAGTCCAATGTCCTACTTCCCTCACCTTAAGCAACATTCTCAAATGGTGAATGTAGTGGAACTTTTCCATTTGCTGAATACTGGGGCTATTAACACAATCCGTTGTTGTGAACTGAAAAGAATTATGACCCCTGCAGTAGATTGGGGTAGTACCCTCTTACTACTGTATCCATTCATTGACTAGACCGGAACCTTGTAAACAGTTGGAAGCCCTGAAATATTGGGAGCCCGTGCTACAACATAAATGGTATTTGTTCTGTTCCATACTAGACTAGTGGAGTCTATATGACGTCACAACTTCTAAATAGTACTTCTAATTAGTTAGGCCCAGAGAATGATGTTGATTACACTCCTTATCTGTGTAATCTACATTATGTTTTCGAGGCGGACATTCATCTTGTGTTTTACTGTGCCTCTGACCAAACACCTATCCACCTCATAGAGTATGCTTTGAGTGCCCGCATGCACCTAGCATTAGAGATTCAAGGAACACACAGGGTAATTGGCTATCAACAGTATCCAGTGCCCTAGCAAAAAGAGGAGGGAAGACTTGACTTTGCCTGCTGCTGCCCATATTTATTCCCCAGGAACTAGAGAAAATGGCCAACCGCATGTAACACAGCAAAGTAAAGGGGTCTTGTTCCGAGGTTACACATGAAGAGCTGGGAGTGAAAGTCAAATTTATGATAAAATAAGCATTGACAACACCAATTGGTCTTTTATTGGTTGCTATCCTTTTGACTGAATTAGTTCTTGTTTTGTTTTGTCATAGTTTTTGCAAAATTTAATGTTGGGGAAGCTGCCTTACCCTTTCCATTCTAAAAAAGCACATATTGCCATAGCAGTCCATGGCAGTGACTACAGCTACTTTGTGTGCTCTTTGTGAAAGAGAAGAATAATGCGAATTACACAATTACGGACCAGTGGGTGAGGAGGTATGGCTGAAAGCCCCTACAAGTAAGTATGGTATAGACGTGATTTTAGTATAATCAAAAGGTCCTGGTTATAACGCTGGATCTTAAAATAAGCAATGAAACTATGAACTTCATAAAAGAAGAGCAATGAAGAGTAAAGACCTTTAATTAATGAGAGGGGGGTTAATTGGAGATTTCCAAAGGTGGACGAAGTAGAAAGATAAACACAGGCCATATGACAGCATTCCGAAGCTTCTGGTGTGTGCAGTGGGAGCAGAACAGGCTTACCTGACCTAGAGGCAAAGTTGCACGAGAATTCAAAGCCCAATTAAAATTCAATCAAAGAATGCGCTTTGAATTTATGGTTACAACAAAGTAATTCAGAACCTAAAATAACAATAACATGCATAGAAAGGACATCCTTGAATCGAAAGTTAAAACAAGATTAGGAAGAGAAGGCGAATAAGAAGAAATCAATCAGGTTTGTGAGCCTGAAGATGTGCTATGCCAAGGATTTTTGTAAGAAACACAGGGGCATATTACCAAGGGCCCTTATCGCCGCTTTAGCAGGACTTTTTCCCACTAAAGCGGCGATAATTTTCTCGCCCAATTACCAAGCAGTCGCTAATACCAGTTAGCGACAGCTTGTCGGCGATAGCGAGCATTTTGGGGCCCGCTTTGCATGTCTGCGATATTTATCGCTAATGACATGCAAAGTGGGTGTGCCAAAATGTTACCGACTGAAAACAGTCGCTAACATCGCTATCGCCTATGATCAACACAGGCGTAGCGTTGGAAATATTCGCGCTAAGTGCGAATATCTCCAAAAGCTAACACCTGCCCTGACCAGTTCTTAGCCATGTTATCCAATGGGAGGTGGATAACATGGCTAAGAGCATTGTCACGCTAATGCGTGAATATCGCTGTATTGACAGCGATATTCACGCATTTCGCCTGATTTTTATCACTTTTGAGATAAACCTTGCTAATAGCAAGTTATCTCAGCGATAAAAACAGGTGAAGGGCGGCGATAAAAATATTACCGCTAACCCTACTTAGCGATAAATATCGCTGTACGTTGGTAATATGCCCCACAATATGCCTGTAGGCAGCAAACTAAAAAAAATTTAAAAAAATAAAACGCTGAAGGAATAGTTTACTCCAGAATAAAGATAGGGTAAAATCAGTCATTAATACCGAGGCCAAGACCCGTGCGAAAAGTGATAGAGTTTCAGCGGATTGTGAAACAACAGACTTCAGTTCCCAGTATGATTTTGTTCTAGTCTCAATAATTTATAACAAGAGTCGGAGGACAGTCCTATTTTCAATTATCACCAAATCATCTATTATGTATATCAATTACACGAAGGAGGTTGTTAAGAGAGAGCGGTAGCTGTTGAGCTAGATAATTCATTTGATTGATTTCAGAAGCTGTGCATGGGAGGAAAAGAAGACTCACGCAGATCTTAATTCGTACATGAATAGTGTTGGGGTGTAGTGTTTGTTGTAATCCTCATGCGGCCCTTACGACGTTGAGGTTGCCGAATAAAAAACGGTTTCTATTCTTTATTTCACATCATGTCTCTTTCAACTACCTATATTATGTCAAAGCCCCTTTATCACACTCGAAGGTTCCTTTTCATGCCTTTTTTCTATTTCTCCTTTTCCCCCCCACTCCTTCCTGTTTTTCTGTCTATTGTTCTTGGTCAAAGTCTGATAATGAGTCCTGGACCCGAATGAAGAGTGTGGAGGGCCACACCTGCAGCCACAGCACCTGCAAAATCTCCTCTGCATCACATGCTGCTGAGAGAACAATTTGGAAATACTGAGACAGTCCTCGCTCCGTGTCTCTGAGCTGTGATGGATGGTGCCTGTGGTGTGGAAGAAAAAGATGCTTAATTCCAAAGAAAGTAAAGGGATGCAAAACGAAGATCCAATTAGGACCCAACACTGGAGTAACTGATCAGTTGTGGGCATTTTTTGCTTCCACGCCACACTGGTGACGAGGATGAGAGAGGTTTACAGGAACGGTTGATGTGAAGACGAATAGATAATCACAACAGAAACTTTACCACCTCCAGGCATGAAGTTTATATATGTGATTACGGCTCTACTGGCGTCTAACAATCCTGCACATTCTGAGACATGAAATGCTACCCAAACATTGCAAAGGAGCCATTCTGGGGTCATCTGATTAATTCAGCGGGGCTATTCCTGTAATTACCTGGGGATGTCATCTCAAGCCCTTCTGAAGTATGCGTATAGGGTAAAATATTTAAATGAGATGACTCTAGAGTCAATATAGAAACTACTTGGGTTCCTGATTACTTCAGTGGAAAACATGTGATGATGATGTACTACTGCCAGATGACCCCAAAATAACTGCTTCATGGGCTGTCCCCAAATAAAACAAGCATGGCAAAGCCAATAGATCTTGCCCATGCAAGGGCTACTGGCTTTTCCTATAAGTTTTAGTCATGCTGCACATCAGTGTGGTTGCTGTTCAGCATGGCTAAGAGTTAGTGGGGGGAAGAAGAGTGGTGTGGAGTGTCATAAAGTGGAGTAAAGTGGAGTGGCATGGAGTGTTGTAGAATGGAAGGGCGTACAGTGGAGTGTTGTAGAGTGGCATAGAGTAGATTGACATAGAGTGGAGTAGCACAGAGTGGAGTAGTGTAGGAGAGTGGAATGGATTAAAGTGGAGTTGGGTGTTGCAGAGTCTAGAGGCTTAGAATATAGTTTAGTGGCATAGCATAGAGTGGAGTAGTGTGTTGAAGAATAGAGTGGAGTAAAGTGGCAAAGAGGGAGTTGCGTAGAGTGGAGTAATGTTTTAGAGTGACATAGAGTGGAGTAGAGTGGCATAGAATGGAGTAGAGTGTCGGAGTGGAGTAGAGCATCATATAGTGGAGTAAGGTTTAACATAATAGAGTGCCATGGAGATGACTGTTGTAGGGTGGCCTAGAGTGAAGTGGCGTAAAGTGCAGTGGTGCAGAGTAGATTGGTGTGGGTGTATTGGTTGTTTTGAGTAAAGTGGCGTAGTGTGTCGGAGAGTGGTGCAGAGTAGAGCTCAGTGGCATAGAGTGCAATGGCGTAGAGTAGATTGTTTTAAAGTAGAGTGAAGAGGCGTACAGTGGAGTAATTCAGGGTAGACTGCAGAGGTGTAGAGTGGCATTGAATGCAGTGGTCTAGAGTAGAGTGCAGTGGTGTAGAGTCAGTGGCACAGAATAGATTAAAGTGGCATGGAGTGATGCAAAGTGTAGTGGTGTAGATTGGCGTAGATTTGAGCGTGCAGAGAAGAGTGCAGTGGGATCGATTAGACTGATGTCGAGAGCAGTGGTGTAGAGGACAGTGGTGCAGAGTAGAATAGAGTGGCGTAGAATGTAGTGACATAGAGCACAATGGTGTAGAGTGCAGTGGAGCAGAGTAGAATGGTGTTGAGCTCAATGGCAGAGAGTGCTGTCTTGCAAAGTAGAGTGTTGAGTACAGTGGTGCATGGCACAGAGTAGATCAGAATGGCATATAGTGCAGTGCACTGGGGTACAGTGGCATAGCATGCAGTTGCACAGAGTAGAGTGGCATTGGATTCAGTAGCAGAGAGTGTTGTCTTGCAGAGTAGAGTGTTGTAGAGTGCAGTGGTGCAGAGTAGAGTGGCACAGAGTAGAACAGATTGGCGTAGAGTTCAGTGACAGAGTGCAATGGTGTAAAGTAGGGTAGCATACAGTGTCACAGAGTAGAGTAGCGTTGGGTTCAGTGGCCAAGAGTGCAGTCTTGCAGAGTAGAATGGCGTAAAGTGCAGTGACATTGAGTAGAGTGGTGTAGAGTACTGTGCAGTAGCGTAGAGTGCAATAGAATAGATTGTCTCAGAGTAGAGAGAAGTGGCATAGAGTGGAGTGGTGCAGGGTAGAGTGCAGAGGTGTAGTCTACAGTGGTGCAGATTAGAGTTCAGTGGGATGACTTCTAATGTAATTCTGTTTGACCAGTGGGCGCAGCAACAGTGCTTGAAGTCAGTCTGTAAGCATGGAGATGGAAGTCACAGTGAAAGTCAGAAGACAAGTATGAAATAACTGAACACGTTTCATAAGCATCCAATCTCTGGGACACAACACGGAGAAGGCAGTTGAGATGTGCCTGTTCCAGTGAAGAGAAACTGCTGAATTACTGCATGGTAAGTGCACTCTTGAAATCTTGAAAAACTTGGATGTCTCTGCCTTCCACAATCGCTGCCAGAGTGGCGTGGAAGAAAAAGATGATCGCAAGCCATACGGGTCTGTGTAAGAAGCAGATTTATTCCACAGGAAGTAAAGGGGTCCAACAGGACATACCACTGCAACACAGGAGATCAAGCATTGGTCCTGATTCTAAACATGACATTCCTGACGATTTAAATGTAAACAAAAGAAATGTGTCTAATAGGAGGAAGATACCACAGTGCCCCTTCACTAACTCACATTTCCAAGCTAGTGCATGCACTGTAGTCATCATGGTGACTTTTTAGGTTTAAAGTATTTTATTGAAGCAGGGTGGGATAGGACACAGAGGGGTAAAAAACAGGTGACCCACAAGATCCGCGCTCCAGTGCGCATCATACAGCCAATACAACAATGCAGTCACAATTTGTGAGAAGCTCCGTCCAACTCGGGAGCATAGCCTTAGCACCTGTGGGCGTGGACAAACGACGGGAGGAGGGGGGGGGGGGGGAAGGGGGAAGGAGGGGAGGAATGAGGAGAGGAAAAGGGAGGGGAAACAACCCCGCTCCAAAAAAAACCTACCCAACCAAACTAAACCCCAAACGACCCTAGCCCGACCCACCCCCTGTACTGTGCCAGCATCTACAGTCTCTGCCCCTATGAACTCTCAATGAATCATTACTATGCAACACCGACCCCACCCACTCAGGCAGGCGGGTCCGGCGGCGGCGTCAGCCTCAACAGCCGCAGATATCTAGGGCAGGTAATCTCTCGGAACTCAGAACATAACAGGCTGTGAAAGGGCTCCCACAATTCCTCAAAGGTATCAGTGTCCCCCAGGGCCACTAAGGACATCTTTTCCATTCCAAGAACGTGCCACAATCTGTGCAGCCAACCAACTACAGAGGGAAGTGTTGTAGTGCGCCAGTGTATGAGGATATTCTGCACCGCTGACCCTAGCGCAATTGCGATCTGTCTACCCCTCTTGGACCTAAGGGGATACATCAACCCATTCGGCAACCCCAACAGGACATAGGCCGGGAACCTAGGCAATTCTATCCCAAAGCATTTGTCAACTTCGCTCAAGACCTCTTCCCAATACGGGGCCAGCAGGGGGCAATCCCACAGTATGTGCGTCAGTGTCCCAGTGTTGCCACAGTTGCGCCAGCACGTCCCCGGTATCGCCCTATCCATCTCATGCAGTTTCTCCGGAGTGCGGTACCAGTAGGTCGAAATTTTAGTAAAGGTCTCTGTAAGACCTGTGTGGTAGGCCGAGTGGCGCGAGCGGTAAGAGATGTGGTCCCATTCTTTGTGACTCAGCTCGCGCCCAAGCTCTCGCTCCCATCGTTCCCGACCCGGGCTGTGAATGAGAAATGTGGGGGGCTGCAGCATTCTATACAGGTCCGAGATCAGTTTGGCGTCCGACGTGCGAGTTATCAACCAACGCTCATACTCCGTGATTTCCCTGTGCGCCGTGTCGCGCACTTGAGGTTGTAACGCCCAGTGGCGCGCCTGCATGTACCGCATGCGTTCCGTCTCCGGGAGGCCATAATCCCTCTGCAAATCCCGGAAGGAGACCACCCCCTCGGGGGAGTACAAGTGGTACAGAGTGCAGCAGCGGGCCATCCGCCAGCGTTCATAGGCTCCCTGTTCCAGCCCTGGGCCGAAGTCCGGGTTGCCAATGAGCGGCGTGAAAGGAGAGGGGAAGGTAGTCAGCTCGCATCTAGCCGCCACCGAGTCCCACGTCTGGAGCGGGACCCGCGTCACCAAGGACGCGTAAAGATTGGGGGGCCGATGGGCTCTCCTCAAGAATGGGACTTCCTGCAGCGTCCGACCCGCCACCGCTTGGTCTTGAAACAACCAGTGTTTATCCGATTCCCACCGGCTCCATTCCACGAGGTATCGAAGCTGGGCGGCCTGAAAGTACTTCCGTAAATCCGGTATTCCCAGCCCTCCGGATTCCGGTGAGAGCATAGCGATGCTCCTCTTAATCCTCGGCCTACGGCCCTGCCACACGAATCGTGCAATGGCAGTCTGAGTCTCCGCGAGCCACCCCGCAGGAGGGTGAAGCGGTAATGCTCTGAAGAGGTAAAGCACCTGGGGCAAAAGGGTCATCTTCACTGCGGATACCCTACCCAGTAGCGACAGCGTGCCTTTATCCCACCGGCCCAGTTCCTCCTTGATTTTAGTGCCTAGAGCTGCGTAATTGGCCTTGACCATCTCCGGGAGGGAGGGCGCCAGCAGGATCCCCAAATACGGGATCTGGTCCTTGGACCAGCTCAGAGGGTAAAGCCTCTGCAGTTCCACTCTAGTGGCAGCAGAAAGCGAGATGTCTAGGGCGGCCGACTTACCCAGATTCACCTTAAAGCCCGCCACGTCAGCGAATAAGTTTAGTTCCTCCACACAGGCCGGTAGCGATCTCCGCGGGTCATCCAGTGTCAGTATGACATCATCCGCGTACAAACTAATCGCGTGGCGAAACCCTCCCATCTGGACACCAATAATGTCAGGGTTCTGCCGAACTCTCTGGGCAAATGGCTCCATGTACAAGGCGAAGAGCAAAGGGGAGAGCGGGCACCCCTGTCTCGTGCCCCGTTCAATGGGGAAGGGTCGAGAGCTGCCGCCGTTCACCCGGACCACCGCAGATGGAAACCGGTAGCAGTTAAAGATCAGGTGACGAAACTTCTCCCCTATCCCAAATTTGCTCAGAACTTTCTCAAGGTAGGGCCAGTGCACCCTGTCAAAGGCTTTCTCCGCGTCAATGGACAGGAGCATCCTCTCTCCAGGGACCCTAGAGGCCTTTTCGAGAATGTGCGTCACCCGCTTCGTATTATCTACCGTTTGCCTACCGGGCACGAAGCCCGCTTGGTCCGAGTCAACCATGCCGGGGAGATGCAACGCCAGGCGTGCCGCTAAGATACTGGTGAACACCTTCAAATCGGTGTTCAGCAGCGAAATGGGACGGTAGGACCCACAGGCGGTCCTGTCCTTGCCCGGCTTAGGGATCACTGAGACCGTGGCCTGGAGAAATTCGGAGGGGATGGCTCCGGGTTCTGCGAAGGAGTTAAAAAGGCGAGTCAACAGAGGCGCCAGCTCCTGACAGAAGGTTTTATAAAACAGCGGGATGAAGCCATCCGGACCCGGGGCCTTGCCCAATTTGAGCCGGGATATCGCCGTAACCACCTCCTCAATGCGTATGTCACGCTCCAAATACTGAGCCTGATCCTGAGTCAGCGACGGAAGCGGAACCGAGTCCAGGTAGTTCCCCTCAGCCTGGGCCGAAGGGGGCTCCCCGGAGTAGAGGTCCGCATAAAAGCCGCGGAAGACGTCCGCTATGTGTTCATCGGTCGCGACTCTGCCTCCGGCCGGGTCCAGCAATTCCTTCACTCGGTGCTGCTGGTGCTGCACCCTGAGTTTGTTAGCCAGGAGCCGCCCACATCGGTCGCCCCCTGTGTAGTATTTGTGCTTCAGGCGGAGCACTGCGTACTCCGCCCGATCCGTGTCGAGGGCTGCCAGGAGCTTCCGCGCAGCCTTCAGCTGCCTCCACACCCTGGGGGCCCCCGTCCTGTGATGTACCTGTTCCAACTCCCTCACCTGCTGGGTGAGCTCATCTCTCTTAAGTTGCCGGTCCCTATTCTCGGCAGCGGAAATCGCGATGAATTCGCCTCGGAGCACGGCCTTCAGGGCCGCCCACTGCGTCGCACGGGAGGTGTCCCCATTATCGTTCACGGTCTGAAAAGCCAAAATGGCCGCCCTGATCTGATCCACCACCGACCGCCTATGCAAAAGCGTATCTCGGAGCCTCCAAACCCCCCTCGACCGAGCCACCGGCGGAAGAGTGAAAGTGCCCTCAACTGGGGCGTGGTCAGAAAGAGAAAGGACCCCCATGTCCGCATTCGAAGCCAAAAGAAGCAGCGGGCCCGACACTAGAAGGTGGTCTAAGCGCGCATAAGATCTATGGGCGTGTGAGAAATAAGAATATGCGCGGGTGGTGGGGTGGAGGCCTCGCCACATGTCATGCAGATCCAGCTCCGCAAGTCGAGTTCGAATCGAGCCCGAGAGCTCACCCAACTGCTGGCGCCGTTGCACAGACCTGTCCAGTGCTGCATCAAAAACCAGATTCAAATCACCCCCCAACACTATGTGCCTATCGGAGGTGAATGCAACGTCGTCCAAGGCCCTGTGTAAGAATTGGTCCTGATGATCATTGGGGCAATAAACTGAGCCTACAGTCAGCGCTAAGCCCCCCACCTTGATTCTATATACCAGGAGTCTTCCCTTCTGCTCCGCTACCTTGCTCACAACCTCGCCCCTGAACCTTCTTGAAAACAAAATGGCCACCCCTGCCGTCTTGGAAGTGCTAGAGGAAAATAGCTGAGTGGGGAACTTGGGGGTTCGCATCCGCGTGCAGTCCTTAGCCAGCAAGTGGGTCTCCTGCAACAGGCAGATATCCGCCTGTGAGTTTTCCAACAGGGACAACACCGCCCGCCGCTTAACCGGATTATTCAGCCCCTTCACATTGAGAGTAAGCACCTTAAGAGCCATCTAAGAGAGAGGTCCGGAAGCACATATCAGTAGGCGATGCCTGGTCAGCAAACACAGAAGGCACCTTTCGAGACCTCAAAACAGAACAACGTTGAATCAACCATTGGCACAGTACAGTCCCCGAACCCCAACATCCCACAACCAGAAACCCCCTCCCCGCCCCCACCCCAACAAAACCACACCACCCCCCGCTACTGGCCCCCCCTCTAGGTCCCAAAATCGAAACAACTGCCCGTCCGCCCCGACCCCTTCCCCCGCTTCTCAAACTTTTCACAAAAAACATTGTCCCAGTCCGGCCCAAACGGGCAAGGCCGTGGAAAGTCAACCTAGTGGACGTCCAGCCACCACCTTCCGCACTCGCCCTTCCTCCCGTGCCACCCCCCGAAACCCCGCACCTGCAATAAGAATGTGCTAAAGTAGACTCCCCCCGGAGTAAGTTCAGGCCGTCAAGGCCACTTCGCCATTCGCCGCTACTCTGGAGGCCTCCTGGATAGCAGCCGCCATTTCAGCCCGGATCGCAGGCGAGCCCGGGCGCTCCGCCGGGGGAGAGCCCCCCCCCTCAGCTCGTTGCCAGCCATCACGATTGCTGCGCCTCCGTCGCGGGGCCGGGGTATCCGTGTCCGTTGCAGTGAGGCCCAGCACCTCGCAAACATCCTGAAGGGACCGAAGTTGATGTAAGACCCCGTTCCACCGGAAGATCAGGCGGAAGGGGTGCCCCCAGGAGTACTGCGTTTCATGCTCCCGAAGGAAGTCCGTAGCGATCTTGAAGGACTTCCTTTTCTGCAACGTGACTGTGGATAAGTCCTGAAACAGTGTCACAGGATGGTCCCTAAATCGAAAAGGCTGCTGCCCTCGTGCCTCACGGAGGATCCGCTCCTTCAAAGGAAAGTTCGGGAGGAATGCCAAAATGTCCGGGGCGTGCGCCGTAGCCCTGCGGGGGCGACCCACCCGGTGCGCCCGGTCAATGCGAATCCGAAAGTCCTCCGGTTCTCCCAGGATCGCTCGGAAGAGGGCCACCAGATATGCCGTCACGTCTTCCCCCTCTTCACCAGACGGCACTCCGCGGACCCGAATGTTGTTTCGCCTGGACCGATTTTCTAGGTCCTCGGCGTGGGCCTGTAGCTCGATCTGTTGCTCCCGGAGCCGTAGGACCTCCTGCTGTAGATGGGTGATCTCCTCATCTCTGGAGTGGCCCGCTTCCTCCACCGTGTTCACCCGGTCCCCCAGGGAGTCCATCTCTCTCCTCACTTCGCGGACCTCCCCAGCCACTTCATTCTTGAGTGCTTGGAAGTCTTCCCTCAGGGAGCTAAACAGGGACTCGAGAAAGGACCTCGTCACCGGGGGCTCTCCTCCTTCTGCCCCCCTGGCTGTAGCCGGGGAGGTCGCGGCCGGTTGAGCACCTCCGCTGCGCAGGGCGCCCCGCCCCAGCATCTCCGGCAAGGTCCGGTCGCCTCTTCGCTGTCCCCTGGCATTCGACATCGTAGAGCGAGAACAAACACTGAGGCTCACTGAATAGCAGAGAAAGCGGCTATATGCCAGCCGGGAGTGGTCGTAGGGAGCGCCAGGAGAGATGAGCTGCCCGGCCGGGCCCCACAAAATGGCCGCTCAGTAGTGGGGACAACGCCCAAGATGGAGACCCTTTGTCTGTCTCCGACCCAAGAACCAGAAATCCGGCCACAGGGCCAAGTCACAATGCCACAGCCGCCGGGGTCCGCCGCGTCAGGGAGAGATCAACCTCGGAAGACTCGGTCTCCAGATCCGCACAGATAACCAGCCGAGGCGACCTTCTCCGGCAGGCCCCGCCGAGCCGCGGGCTGGCGTAGTAAGGGGGCCTCGACTCCGCCGCCGCTCTGCGCCTCCGCTCCGCTCCGCTCCGTACCGCTGCTGCTGGACAGCTCCAAGCCTCGCGCGGCCGTCGTCGAATCCCACTCCAACAGCCCATGCACCACCGCGGGCTTCACACCTCAGGGGTCGATCGCTCCGTCGCGCTCCGAGGGTCGGGAGACTCGCGGCTTCCAGCTCCCATTCGGGTCGTGCAGCGGGGTCCGATCTGGGCTACACTGGCCAAAATCTCGTCCCCGACGGCGCTAACCAGGCTCAGCAGACTCTCCACACCTCCACCGCAAGCACCAGGCTCGGTGGCCGCGTGATCCGGGGGGGAATCAGCGGTTCCAAGCGGTGCAGAAATTCAGGGGTCCGGGAGCCCTCGGCAAGTGCGACCGCTCAGCCCGCCATCTTGGCCACGCCCATGGTGACTTTTTAAAGCTACTGCATGCCTTTCTTCTGTACCTGTGTGCAGCTTGAGAGCTCACATCCACGTTCAAACTAGGTCACACCTGTTTTCCTATGCCTGGTCCCAGTGAGCTAACATTTCTTTGTGCATAAATAAGCCTCACTCACGGACATTTAAGAGGAAGTCACCTTTAGGTCGAGAGTTACATACAATTTGGTGGTGTGACATATATACAAGTTTCTATGTTTTAATTGCAGAAAAAACAGAGGTATAAAGCTCATAACTGGCTGGAAATTATGACATCTGGAAAAGGTTTCGAGGGCCTTGTGAAATCTATGCTTCATCATCCTAATACCAGCAGCCAAACTACTCTGCAAAGATTTATCTTTGTCATGGTTTCTAGGATTATGCAACAACGGAGAAACAAATTGCAGACAAATTGTGCAGCATTGTGCAGCACATAGCTGTACTTTGTTTAATAAATCCTTAAGTATGCAGTAAAATACCCAGTCAGGGGTTTGTATACTTCCACTTGCCCTGACCATTGTCCATTAGTTGGTCAAGAATTTATTCCTGTAAGGAAAGCTAAACCTATCCATTCCAGGTATTTTTCTAGAACTTTCTTCGTTTTATTGTGGACAAGCAAACATTCTAACTCAGTATTTCACTTAATATTTTCAATATTTTATATTCTTACTTTTAGTAAAAATTATATTAGCATTTACCTATCATACAATATCTTAAACATAATCTTTAAGAGGTTAATTTACCATAATATCCATCAAACATACATGAATGCTGCATTCTCTAATAGTGAAACATTGGAGAGCTCAGCAGATTACGAATCAATGTATTGTGATCAGCATTGTGGTCATCATTTTTTGCATTAATCTGCAAATCCGAGAAATATGTTCACATACCACCAGTGGGAACATTGTCCTACACCGCCCAAGGGCAGTTCGAAAACATTTGCTTAAAAGTTTCCATATTTTTCAGGGTTGAATATGTCTGATCCAGCCTTATATTGTTAAACGGTTGCTCCAACATCAGCACAGAAAAATATGTTAACAAACACCAAACAGATTTAACCTGAATCCTTTATTGCCCAGTTATCTGAACAAGGTTACGACTTATGGGAAGACACCATAGACTTAAAATCGGTCTTAGGTACTAGAAAATGGCCAGTGCAGGGAACAGAAGCTTTATTTAGAGTGTGCCTTCTCCCTCAACTGATCATGTTTTTGAACGAAACAATGCAAAAGACGCCTTGTCTTGGACTAGCCAAGAACAAAGACTTGAACACACCTCAGCTGCCACCACCATCACTGACCGAGGGCAATAAAATATCACAAGAAAAGGTTACAATAGATGGCATCATACAATACAAAAGATCAGACCCCGATTGGAAGAAATGGTTGATTTGGCCCACAGACATCAATAGTTGTCAATCTAGATTCATGGGTGAGACCGAAGGGTTCAGTATCCATTAGCCAGATCTGCGCTATGTACAGAGAGAGCATCCAATAGTAGTGACATCTTACAGTGTTGGGAAGTTCTGTCTTGATTGGCTAAAAACCTCACACTCACAAAGGTGAAACAGCACTTTTCCTTACTCACATGAGACACAGAACTTAGGGATATGTTTCTAGCTCCCAAGAAGCCACGTCCGAAACGTATATGCCACCATTTATGCTGCCTACAATTGAATTTGGAAAATATCCCAACAAGAGGCTGCAGAGAGAATATGGGAAATAGACCTTTTTAACTTAGAGAAACCTCTAGCAGTGGTAGACAATGGGTTAGCAACATTGACCTCCAGGATATATTCCTTAGGCAACATTGTGTCTTCTGCGCTAGACATACTGGAACAAGATTTGGCCATAGTACAACACAGGCAATCTCAGTTATTATCAGATATAATGGTAAAGATTACTCGTATTGACCTCTGTGATACCAATGCTGATAACGCCTAAACCGGGTTTGGGCCTTTGACCATGGAGGAATTTTGCAAAGTAGCAAAGGGCATTTCATCTGGTTCACCTTTAGATCCAGTCCCTTCTAAAATCTGGAAGATCTTTGAGATGGAGCTGTTTCCTACGCTTAGGCACATTTGTAATCAGTCGCTTGATAGTGGTCTAGTGCCGTTGCAGTGGAAACAGCCTTTGGTAACCCCCTGCTTAAAAAGGCCTCTTTGGATCCAGTATGTCCCAAAAACTATAGGCCAATCTCTCTCCTTCCCTTCCCGGCTAAGATCACGGAGAAGGTGGTTAGCAAGACTCTCTCCCACTATCTGGAGTGGCACAGACTGCTGGATGAGGTTCAGTTTGGCTTCCGACCTGCCCATTGTACAGAATAGGCACTTGTGACCGTGATGGATGAACTTCGTTCGTGGGCAGACAGGAATCAGGCAGTGGTTCTTATCCTGCGTGACCTGTCTGCTGCGCTCGACATGGTTAACCGTGGAATTCTCTTGAGCAGGCTGGAGAAGGTGGGGGTGATGGGTTGTGCCTTGCAATGGCTCCACTCCTTTCTTACGGACCGGACACAGGCTGTGTCCCTTCCTCCTTACCGGTCTGAACAGATTAACATCACTCATGGGGTACCTCAGGGCTCAGCAATCAGCCCGATACTCTTCAATATTTATATGAAACCTCTGATTGTCGTCGTTAAAGAGCATAGGATCAACATTACAAACTATGCCGACGACACGCAGCTCATCCTCTCATTGGAGAGGGAGCAATCTACTTCTATTGAAGAGTTTCATTGCTGTCTGCGCAACACGGACCAGTGGCTGAAAGTCAAACTCATTACAATTTAATGCCGGTAAGACGGAGATTCTTTTCTTTCCTGTTGATAGAATTCCCTCAGTGCTGCCTAGTAACTTCTGGCCTAGTGAAATGTCAATTGTAGTGAGACCAGTGGAGAAGGTTCGCAACCTTGGCATTATGTTTAACAACAAGCTGAACATGGAAGCCCAAGTTACTAAAACGGTGGAAAGTTGCTTGGCAATCATTAGATCGCTACGCAAAATTCTTCCTGTACTACCATTTCAAGTGCGGGCCCTTGTTGTACAGAGTACAGTCTTGAGTAGACTGGACTACTGTAACGCCCTCTTGCTTGAATCTCCTAAGTCCCTGTTGGACAGATTGTTGAGAATTCAGTCCGCCGCAGCTAAACCTGCTCTGGGCTGGCCGAGGCGTTCCTCGTCCTCCAGGGCCCTTGCAGAACTTCACTGGCTGCCGATGGGACAGAGAATTAAGTTTAAATCTCTCTGTCTCGTGTTCAAAGCCTTGCATGGGATGGGCCCGAGCGCGCTACAGAGAAAGTTTGAGTGGTATGTACCAGCTAGAAATCTTCGCTCTGCTTCAGCTAGACTGGTTAAGGTAGCTAGGTTTAGGAAAGTAAGAACCAGTGGCAGAACTTTCACGGTCGCTGTGGCCAAACTGTGGAATGGACTGCCTCTGGAAGTAAGACACATTAGTGAGCTTTTACCTTTTAGGAAAAGGTTAAAAACTTTGGGGCATATTATCAAGGGGGTTTATCTCCGCTTTTTTGGCTTTAAAAGCCAAGAAAGCGGAGATAAAATTATCTCCCTATTACCTAGCTGCCGCTAACACCAGTTAGCGACAGTTAGTAGGAGATAGCGACCATCTTGGGCCCCACTTTGCATGTCAGTGATATTTATCACTAATGAGATGCAAAGTGGGCGTGCCAAGATGTTAGAGACTGAAAACAGTCGCTAACATCGCTATCTCCTATTACCAACTTTTGGAGATATTCGCGCTAAGCGGGAATATCTCCAAAAGCTAACACCTGCCCTGAGCAGTTCTTAGCCATGTTATCCAATGGTAGGTGGATAACATGGCTAAGAGCATTAGCTCGCTAATGCATGAATATCGCTGACTTTTCAGCGATATTCATGCTTTGCGGCGATTTTTACCGCATTTGCGTTAAACCTTGGTAATACCAAGGTTTATTTGCGGTAAAAATCGCCGCAGCGCTGCAGTAAATTTTTGTCTCTAACCAAGCAATAGCGATAATTATCGCTATTGCTTGGTAATATGCCCCCTGGTTATTCCCCAAAGTTTAGCTGGTGCATCGCCCTCCACTAGTTGCCTGTATATTCTCGTTGTCTGTTTTCTGCCGTGCACTTTGAGTTTCTCAGCGCCAGGATGCCGTAAGGCGATAGAGCGCTTTACAAATGAAATAAATAAGTTGCGTTCTATTATGTTGTTGAACTGGACGCTGCAATGTTTGCTTGCCGGCAATGTGCCTTGGCGTTTTATCAACAGTACGTCTCTGTTTTCTGAATACAATCTAGCAGATAAACAGATAGAAATGGCATAAAAGGGAGCAAAAAATACAATGCTGCGTATCAAAAAACTGGATAGATTACCATTTACAGTGGCAGAGTCACCGTCCACGGAATGGCTAATCCGTTGCCACATAACTCTACCGGTCAGGCGGTCACTACTTTCACTTTCAATATTGCCTTGAACAAAAGCAGGCAAGCAAATATGAAAAAAATGGGTAAGGAATACATTAAGGATTCTTGGGAATTACCATGCAGATTTCAATGCCGGAGTGGGGATCGAAAAGTGTTTCTAAGCGGTACAAGCTGCAAGAACGCTTTAAGTGGATAGCTCATAAGTCAGGATATTATGCTGCACGGGGCTTGCAATGGTTCTGTAGTGAACGTGTCCTGTTATCTGAGGGGTGCCACAGCTGCTGTGATTGCTCCAGCCTCTGGCCTACTTTCCAATTGGAGTTAATTGATGCTCAACAGTCAAGGCTGCTGCAAAATGCTCCCAGGCATCGCATATCTGATAACCGTGAGTTCCAGGGTTACTTGTTGTATGCAAATATTGTTTCCACGACACATATAGTCAGAGAGGCACCATTATGGCCTTCACGGAATGTTTCCTTATTACGGTTTGATACCCTAGGCAGAATTAAAGCCATGTTTTAACCGAAGTCTGTGGCATTAACCTCTGCTCGAGAGACTTTTCATCTCGAGATCGCAAGGTCTTCAGCTGAGATACAAGCGCTTATCCATACAAACTGTCCTTTCCATTTCATAGAAATTGTAAATTGTATCTTAAACATCTCTGATACGACTGACATTGTCCACATATTTAAGACCATAGGTTCAGGATTTCTAAGCACCTTTCAGACGGTACTTGGAGTTATACTAAACTTCATGAACTCCTTATTCTGAAGCATCTTTGTAGGATTTCTGCTGACCCTGTTTCGATTAGCAGGTATCCTGATTGTCTTCTATCTGCTGCGCAATGGACGTCCCAGTCACCAAGGAGATGGAAAAATTGCTCCTAGAGCAGAAATATAGTGACTGAATGGTACAACATCTAGGCACGCCTCGTCTTAGAGAACTAGGTGCATCTTGGTTCCTGTCATTTCGGCCAGTCTGGATGGACTGCATCTTACCTGTCCTCCGATGCCTGTTTTGTGGAGAAAAATGCGTGTTAGACCTTTGTTTGACCCTCCCATCATGTGCACAACCGGACGTAAATGCTCTAAGGGACCCGATAACGTCCCATGTTCTGCAGTGTCCTCAGCGTATTCCAATGTTGTTGACGGCATTCCTTGAGCCACCACAGCTAGTAACTGCACCTGTTGGTATGAACACCGGCTCCTTCACTGACACCCAGGCTTTGGACAGCACACAGGCTGCCCCAGCACAGGCTGTGGACAGCACAGAAGATCATCTGACCAACACCCTGAACCCTCAGCAACCACCCCCGACACCCGGAAACCAGCGATTGATGACTGGACAGCCCTCACCACCAAAGACCCACTGAAGACAATGAAGTCAATCCACTCAGGGGCCCCCACAGATCCCTGCCCCCACCACATCTTCAACAGAGCCGCTGACACCATCGCACCCATGCTCTGCCACACCATCAACCGCTCCCTGGCGACCGCCTCGTTCCCCGACGACTGGAAACACGCCGAGGTCAACACCCTCCTGAAGAAACCCTCAGCGGACCCCACCAACCTCAAAAACTACAGACCCATCTCCCTGCTCCCTTTCCCAGCGAAAGCCATCGAGAAAGCCATCAACAGCTAACTCGCCACATTCGTTGAAGAACACAACATCCTCGACTCCTCCCAATCCGGCTTCAGAAAAAACCACATTACGGAAACCGCCCTCCTCGCTGCAAAAGACGACATCCGCACCCTACTGGACAAAGGAGAAACAGTAGCCCTCATCCTCCTAGACCTATCAGCGGCGTTCAACACAGTCTCCCACCGCACCCTAATACGCAGACTCTACGACGCAGGAATCCAGGACAAGGCCCTCGACTGGATCTGCTCCTTCCTCTCCGGCAGGACGCAACGGGTCAGACTCCCCCCTTTCCTCTCAGACCCCACACCTACCACCTGCGGAGTCCCCCAGGGCTCCTCCCTCAGCCCGACGCTCTTCAACGTCTACATGGCTCCACTTGCCCCCATCGACAGAACCTACGGACTCAACATCGTGTCATACGCAGACGACACCCAGCTCATCCTCTCCCTATCAAACGAGCCCAACACCGCCAGACACAACTTTCAAGAAGGCATGGAAGCTGTCGCCAAATGGATGAAAAACAGCTGCCTACAACTAAACACCAACAAAACAGAAGTACTCATCATGGGCCCAAACCCCGACGCCTGGAGCGACACCTGGTGGCCCATCGCCCTCGGAAACCCGCCAACCCCCGCAGACCACGCACGCAACCTGGGAATCATCCTGGACTCCGAGCTCAAAATGGACCACCAGATCAACTCCGTCTCATCTTCCTGCTTCCACACCCTCTGCCTCCTTCGTAAGACCTTCAAATGGATCCCCCTCGAACACCCAAAGACAGTCACTCACGCCCTGGTCACCAGCAGACTCGACTACAGCAACGCACTCTACGCCGGAATAAACAAAAACCTCATCCGCAAGCTACAGAACATCCAGAACGCCACCGCAAGACTGGTCCTCAACCTGCCAAAACACTGACATATCTCCCAGCACCTGCACACACTCCACTGGCTCCCCGTCGAGGCGAGAATCACCTTTAAGATGCTCACCCACGCACACAAGGCCCTCCACAGCACCAGACCAGCATACCTGAACAGCCGGCTCAAATTCCACGCACCCCAAAAGGACCCTACGATCAGCCCAGCTCTCCTACGCCGAGGTCCCCCGCACCAGAAAGACCAGATCGGGAGGCCGCTCCTTCTCCTTCCTTGCGGCCAACGCCCTTCTGCTCCACCTCAGACAGACAACATCGCTCCCCATCTTCGCAAGAAACCTCAAAACCTGGCTCTTCGACAGACCCCTTCCTTGATGGAATGGAACCTGCACCCCTCCCCACCCCTAGCGCCTTGAGACCCTTACGGGTGAGTAGTTGCACTTTAACAAACTCCTGATTGATTGATTGATCTGTGTTCAGTTGATGTACTCTGCAAGGTGTTACAGGGGTCGTCTACTGTGGAAGCAAGCCACGAAAATGATGCGTCTTCCAGCCAGGACACATAAACAATTGACTCATTTTTTGGCCCGTTGTGTGCTGGAAGAAATTTGCCCTTTTTTATTAACAAGCTCAATTTGGAGCTCAGATACAAAATCAACATTCCTTTTCATTTGTTTTGGCTTTCTGTAATGAAGTAAATCACCAGGAAACTGGGTAACCTCAGGAAAAAGGTTTATTGAACACAGCTGTTGCCCAAGAAACTGTGTCACATAGAATGTCCAAACTGGTGACACATACACATTCCAGATCCAGATGACATGGAAGGTTATGTCATCAACTCAGATGTCATCAACCCAGATCACGACTACATCTCCCTTCTTTACATAAAAGTGAAATAAACAAACACAATGAACAAGATGAAGAAATTGATAAAAAATAAAGACTGCAAAATACCAGCTCATGTGAACAATCAAATACAAAGAATGCAACATATCAAATCATGTAAATAACACAAAAAAATAATACATCAATTTCGAAACCTCATAGGTTTGACAATATTCCTCCGACCAGTTCTGCGTACAGATAAAGGATAAGAATTAGACTTGTCTTCATTAGATTGAACATCAGAAGAAACAACAGTAGGAAGAACAGAATGAAAAGATGTCTTAGGTGGAGCATTTAAGTTAAGGGAAGAAGAAGAACAACAATTCACTTTGGCCACTCTCCCCTTGTTCCACCATTCATTTCGACTGGTTCTTACCGCATTTTTTGTCATAACCTCAACCCTAACTGGAGGTTTGAACTTAGACAACCCTTTCAAAACGTGATTAGGATCCTTAATGCGTACCCAGTCACCCACCTCGAATTTGTCTTGTTCAGGTTTCAACCTATGTGTAGCATCATAACATTTTTTCATTTTCTTTCGATATTCTTCTACTTTAGGTCTTATAACACTATAAATGTTTAACATTCTTTCTTTTGAAATTCCCTTAACCAAGCAGGACAAAGTCTTGAAGCAGGAGGACGCCCTCTTGAAAGTTCAAATGGAGAAACCCCAGAGACAGCATTAGGAGTACACCTGTAGGACCACAACATTTGTTCAACAGCTCTGGCAATATCAAATTTATTTAGGATTCCCCATTGAATGCATTCCACCAATGTGCGATTCATTTTCTCCACCAAGCCATTGGCCTGTGGGTGATAAAGTGCTACACATCTATGTTTGATAGCATTATTTCCCCAAAAACTCTGCATTTCTTTAGATATAAATTGGACTCCATTGTCCGAAACAATTTCTCTAGGAAATCCTTCCCTAATAAATAGATTTTTTCAATAATGTAACTACGCTAAGCGTATTGGGTTCCTCCACAAACTTCACTTCCCACCATTTGCTATAGTAATCCACCACTACAATTGCAAATTTCATTTTTCTAGGCAGAGTACCAAATGGACCTATGAAATCTATAGCCAATTTTGACCAAACAGTACTTGGTAGATCGACAGGTTGCAATGGAGTTCCCTCTGTTTTTAAGCTTTTATCACTTGTTGCACAAACAACGCGATTTCGGACACAGGCAATGATTTCAGAGTCCATTTTAGGCCACCAGTAATTGTCTCTTATTTTCCTCTTGGTTATGGTCTGACCTAAATGGCCCTCATGCCCGTACACAATGATCCTATCTCTTAAAGAAACAGGAGGGATAAATTTGTCTCCACGCACTAACATTCCCTTATCCTCAATAGACAATTCATCTGCCACCTTGACATAAGGCTGTAAATTTGTCACTGTTCTCTTGTTTTCTTGTGCTGTCTCCATCTTCAGACTCATCAGTCACTAAGGATACTTGTACTTTTCTTCCTGGTCTAAGTGTCATGCCGAACAAGCCCTGGTGATACCATCCCAGTATGTTTAATCCTTTCTTTGCAACATAGACCTTCCCAAAAATCGTGCGCCCTTTAAACTTGAGCTTGCATTCAAAATAACCTGACAATTCAATTTTTCTCGAATCATAAGTAACTGGAATGCTTATAGTGTTTCGGATTATAACTACGGAAAACATTTTCCTTTTTAGATTTGTTTTAAATGTCTTTACATATTTTTTAATAATAGAAATGTGCATACCAATGTCTAGTTAGAATGGTAGTACACTTACAGGTTACATATGTCGTCCAGTCCGAAGAGGAGCGGGTGTTATATTCCATATAGGTACCCTATATAGGCACAGGTAACATTGCAACCTTTCACCTATATCCTTCACTACATTACATACATAACGGTGTATAGGGACTGACCTTTTACCTAGATACAACACTGCATTCAGAACACAGGGTTTCCCTAGTTCAAAACTCATACATTATGCATGACGCTTCTTGGAAGCACAGCAGGACTGACAGCAGGACGAACATCTCCTGTATAATATCTATGTATAAAGTTCAAGCCCAACATCATCCTTTAGGCCAAAACAGTAACACAGCAAGGTAGGACCCCTGAGTAGACCTGTGGGTATGTGTATCATGTCTTGCTTAGACAGACAGAGGAGACCGTGACTTCCCGGCTGACACACTGACCAGAGACGCTGAGGTTCCTGCATGTAGCTACTCCAGCTTGCAGTGGTCTAACATCCCTCGCGGGGTGACCAATTCGAGGCCAGGACGGGGTCCCATATTCTCTCCTTTCTCAGGTAATGGAGTTGACCAGACCTTAGAGTGAATTCTTGGCATAACACCTACACAGATGCTAGGTACATATAGGTACATCTAGTTAGTGAGTCATCATAGGAGTACGCACTTACTATTATGTATTCTATGTACTTGAACATATTCATGATTACTGCAAAATGGTAGAACTGTTCAATCCCCTTACTTTTGTAGTACTGCTAATCATATATCTCTGCTACTGTCTAATGGTTTTTACAGCTCATCTAGTCTACAAAAGAATAACAACTGTTCAATAAATTCTTATTGAAACGCCCAGACTGTTTATTCTGTGTATCTCTGAAAGAAACTAACGGTGACATGCATCAATAAAACGTTTGCGATTCCTTATTAGCGATTTTTAAGGAATCGCAATTAAGGAATCGCAAAACGGAATGCAACAAAAAAATAGCGATATTATAAGGAATCGCAAAAAATCGCAAAAAAAATGCGATTTCGCAATTTGCGATATCGCAAATTGCAAAATCGCTATTTGCGAATTCGCAAATTGCAAAATCGCGCGTTGATGCATATTGATGATGTCAGAACCAGGAAATGTGCCCTCCAAGCCTCATTCTGATACAGGAAGTGTGCTGTGAGAGCCTCATTTTCAATCCTGGATCACAGAGAGAGGAAGGAGCTGGTACTGGGAGCAGGAGAGGAGTGTGTCAGATTATTAAAACAAAATGGAGCCTGCAGAAACAGTTGAGGACTCACAAAGTGGCAGAAAAAGAAAACTGAAGTTTTCTGAAACTGAAATTGAAGCCCTGATTGAGGGAGTTGTACATAACAATGAGAAGCTGTTTGGGAAGGCTTCTCTCAAGGTGCCTGAGCAGGAGAAAAGGCGAATATGGCTCATGATCCAAAGCAGAGTCAACGCAATCGGGGTCACTCATCGTACCACCGACGAACTGAAAAAAAGGTGGTATGATTTGCGCAGTAGGGCCAAGGCGACCATCGCAGACCGCATGAAGGCTGCACTAGGAACTGGAGGAGGGACACCACCACACACCAGCAACACTCCCATGGATGATTTAATTGAGAGCACAATCCAGAAAGAAGCAGTCGTTGGTGTGACGAATCTGGATACCTCCGGAGCTGCACACACGTCCCAAGGTAAGAGGAATGCATGTGTACCTTGCCCCTATCACAGCAGTGTGAATTTTAGCTCTGCATAGCGCGCACGCAAGCAGTGAAACCTCAACATCACTGTCAATGGTATAGCAAGTGCATCATGGGAGATGTAGTTTGGTCAAGCAGTTACAGTCACAGACACACATATAATTAACACCAATTCCAAAAGTGTAGTAAGTGTGCCAAAGTATAAATGTTTATTCATGTCACAACAGTCACATAACCTAATAAGCATACATTAATTCAGTTGTGCACTGTTTAAACTCACAGATGCAGAACATGGTGAGGCCGGGGACAAAGATAATCAGGACATCCAGCTGAGCAGCGCCTCTGAAGCAGAAAACACAACACCTTCAAATAGCATCCAATCACGAGTGCCACAATCACGTAGGACACCGGTCCCACCTTTGGTCCCCTATCAGACGGATGATGAGGCTGAAGCACCACCTCATGCCAGCAACCCAAGTACTTCTGCAACAAGTAGTTCATCCTTCCACCGTAGAGCCAATGCATGGTTGACACGGAGACAACGCAGAGCACGAAGGCCACAGCAGGTGGAACACTCGAATGATGTTTGGGGTGGCTTGGAGGCACAGATGCTCCGGTCACATTGCCTGCAGGCAAAAAACACAAGACTAATCAAGGGCGAAATAGCCACAATGTCTGGAAACCTAGCTCTGCTTGCCACTAGTCTCCAGGAAATGACAAGAGTCATGTTGGAGGGACAAAAAGCACACAATGCACAGCATCAACAACTCATGGAGCAACTACAAATGCAAGTGGAGTCCAACAACATACTGGCCACAGCAACAGCAATGCTGTCACGCAGAATGTCAATGATGCAGACCACAATCGCCAATGATAACAGTGAAGTTGCTACAGGTTCACAGCAAGTAACTAACGCTGTTGAGATGGTGACTGCACCCACAAGTGATGTAAACATCCCAGCACCAAATGAAGTCACTGAGGGTGCCTCAGGCATGATGAATACACCAATGCCAATTGTGAATGAGGCTAGACGGTCAAAACGCGTTGCCATCACTACCACTCACAGCCTAGGGCAAGAAGATGCTGCTGCCGAGAGGCGTCTCGGAGTTCGGGGCAAGAAACGCTGAGCTTACATGCACAAATCATGTTGAGATGGTGAATGAACCTTTCTCACAATGTGACCTCATGACTGACTGACAAGTTTTTTTATTATTTTAGTGATAGAAAATGTTGTTGGCAACAAAACTGTGCCCAAAGTCACTTTTATAGTGCGCCTCTGTTTCCAGGTCACATAATGTTATCATAAAAATTACTTTGCAAACCATACTGTCTTTGTGTCATCATTACTCACCTTAAAAGTAATTTTGTGTGATCTCAATTCTGCGTCTGCGTCCTTCTGCTGCATCAGATCCTTGTTGGGCACGTTGGTGAGGGAGTGGCTGGTTTTCATCCTCAGAGTCACTGTCAGAAAGGTCAATTTCAAGGCCTCCCTTCATCGCTATGTTGTGCAGCATGGCACATGCTGCCACAATTTTGCAGCATTGCTCCGGGTTGTACTTCATAGCTCCTCCTGTCTTGTGTAGGCGCCTGTATCTGCTCTTTAGTAGGCCAAATGTTCTCTCGATGACATTCCGTGTTGAGATGTGCGCAGCATTGTATCTTCTTTGGGCGGCTGTTGCAGGATTGAGATACGGTGTCATGAGGTAATTGCGCAAGGCGTATGCGCTGTCGCCTACATGTGAAAAAAGGAGATATGTCAACTAAATGTTTCAGATATGCATTTGTGACAAGTTTGTAATGCTGTGTAGCACATATTTACCTAGCAAATGTCCCTCTCCAAACTCTCCCCTTGCAAGTCGGGTGTGCATGCCACTTTGCCGGAAGATAAAAGAATCATGTGCACTGCCAGGAAATTGAGCGACAATGCCTGTAATGATGGTTTTGGCATTACACACCACCTGAATGTTGAGGGAATGGTAGCATTTCCTATTTCGATACAAATATTCCTGTGTAGCCGGGGGACATATTGCGACATGGGTGCAATCTATGCAACCTATTACTTGTGGGAAGCCAGCAATTTGGTAGAATTCCTGCGTGGTCTTAGCTAGGTCATGGGCTGAGGTAGGAAAACTGATATGTGCATGTATCCGGGTGATCATGGCATCAAGGAACGCTTTCAGGATTCTTGATAATGCACTTTGTGAGACCCCTCCGGCTACTGCAATGACTCCCTGGAAACTGCCTGATGCCAGTAGGTGTAGGCAACATAATATTTGTACGTGCGTTGGGATGGCTTGGGTCCTATGTGTCTGGCGTTGGAGAATGGGGTCCAATTCATTGATAAGATCAATTATCATTTGTCCATTCAGCCTATACTTATCGTATATTTCGTCGTCCTGCTGGCCAAGCAAAGTTACGCGCACTCTGAATATGCGTTCATTGATTTGCCTCCTTCTCTGTCGAGCACGTAGCAGCCGCATCCTCCTCGCCATCAGGTACAGACCAGCCATTTTGTGCTCTGAGGCCTTGTGTGGGTGTGTTTTATGCATTTTCAGTTGGTTAGCAGGTGTTTCAGCTTACATTTTCATTTTTACCACCTGGTAGTGTCCCTTCTTAATTTGCTAGTGCAAAATTGCGAATTTGGTGAAAATCGCAAATTGCGATTTTTTATGCATATCATTTGCGATTCCTTAATTGCGATTCAGTAATTGCGAATCGCAACTAAGGAATCGCAATTGTATTCTCAGATTTCTTTTGCGATTTTTCTTTATTTGCGAATATTTCGCGATTTTCGCAAAAATTTGGTTGATGCATTTCTACAATGCCAATTGCGCTCGCAATTGCTGTGTAATAGCGAATCGCATCATTTGCGAATTCGCAAACGCTTGATGCATGTCACCATAAGTTAGCACGAGTGACTGAGCGAAAGGTAGTATATTGTTTCCACAATTCTGAGGGATCAGGGTTGTCATGTTCTAAGGTTGCCATAAACTATTCTCTCCTGATCAGAGGAGATTCTAGTGGCACTGTGAGCTAGCTAATGCAAACAGGTTAACATATCCGGTGGGGTAGTCGGAACCAGTCTGCCACCGATCCCACAGTTTATGTTATCCGAACACGCAGATCCCATATAGGATATAGATGAACTACACAACACTGAAAGATGAGTGGGTTATGGCTTCATCAAAGGTCTGATCCTTTAATAAAACGGGTTACTGGAACGTAACGTCCAAAACTATATATTGAGTGCTTGCTCCATTTTTTTGTAAGTATAGGTGAGACATAGGTGGTTGATGGAAGATGCTGATCAGTGATCAAAGACTCAGAAATCATTTCATCTACTTAAAACGCATGCTGGGAGGTTTGCAGTAGCATGCGTCACTCAATACTAGTCAAGTCAAAGACATCGTTTATTTAGACCATAGTCTTTAAACAAATAGCAAAGCTCATTACACTTATTACTACTGTGCAATTTGTACATTCTCGGAGCACCAAGGAGCTTAGTGCACCCTCAATAATAAATAAATACCAATTATCCAATAAAAACAGGGCACACTTATACAATTTATACCCGGCTTAATACAACTCTAAAACCCAATCAATTCATGTTTATATAAAATTCATAAAACCTAACATAAAACTCAAAAGCAATTTATAAAACTCTAAAGGCTGACTAAACCATTCTTGGGGACTTTTAATTGCCTTCATGGTAGTTCCATTAATAGTGCTGCCGCGTGTAGCCGTAGCCTTGTATCATATTTAAAAAATATTGGGCATGGGTACCGTTTACAGGGGTCTAGTAGAGTTCGGCAGTATAGTAAAATATGCATTACATCACCTTTAGTTCCAAGCCCACATTTACATAATCCGTCACTAGATAGCATTTGTGCCTTTACTTCTTCATCAATCAGCCAAGGATTAATGCCCGTTCTTAATCTTAAAATCTCCTGTCTGAGACCTGGATTAGGTAGAATATCCAAATAAGGAAAACAATTTCCCTTTAGCCATGATTCTCTTAAAAATTGAACAGATTTTTTTCTTATTCAGACCTCGGGTGGAATGCTCAAGTAGCCGGATTAGCCATCCATCCTCGCTGACCTTCCCCAAGGGGCTTCCTGTGAGTACACCTGTTACTTGGAGTAAGGTATTACAGGCAGTTGGTGGCATAATCATAGGTACATTCTAATGACAGAACATACTTGTAATAGGACAATAAAGCTGTGCCGTGTGCATGGATATTACAGCATCCAATGTATCAACAATGATAATGTTGACCATTCACAAAACATGCCCATTGAACTTAACTGAATGCTTTTACTTAATTAATAAAAGGCACCCAGTTCACTAATTGAAGCATTTTGACAATTTCCATGTACAGTTTATATCCATACAGAAATCTATGACACTTTCACGCCTTCAATAAACACGTATAATCGATTTTAAAATTGTTCTTTGGCACCAATATTAACTCATAATAATGCAATGCACAAGGTCGTCTTATACCGTGATGGTTTGTCACCTCACGGGTGAGACGGTTCATATTTGTTGGTGGATAAAAGTGGCTCAAGTGTTCACTGTTCGGCACACTTCATTGTAAGGACATTGATCAATGACACCCACATGGCAGTTTTCAAATTGGACAGGCTTCCAAGAAAAAAGCAAGTAATGAACGCTAACCAATCAATACGAACAATTAGGGCTGCCTTCGTTTCTTGCATTTCCTAGAATAATTTAAGTTACAAGGCCCTTCGCGCTGACATATTTCTTTTACCCTTTCATGGATAGTTTAGCTTAGTATGTTTGAAATGTATAAAGTTCAGGGTATTTTCACTAGTGAGTGAAACTTATACGACAATCATTAAGCAGGTTTGAGTACCAATGATTTCTAATAGCTAAAGTATAAATCTTGTTTTGTAGACAGCGATGTCTGCTACATGGCATCGTTGTTCATTGGTTAATACTTGAATGACCCGCCACACCTCCAAAGTAGACATCCGTATTTGAATTGTAGTGACAGCTGTCAGAGACAGCGATTCATCCACTAGTGTAATATGACTGAACAATGTTTTAAATGCAACAATGTTACACCAACTAAAACTACCTACACAAAATGTGCCAATTGGTTAGAGGCTCCATAACCAAAATTAAGCCCATAGAGAAGCACCATACTTGGATTTTCCAAAATCTCGTTCAACCCAAATAATCACTGCATCTGACACCGTTTATTTTTTTTCTTTTTGAAATATTTTTATTCGAGAGTGAGACATAGAAAACAGACATTTTTCTCATCCCACCGTCATTTTATCCCATATTCGCCTGCAGCCCCCCTCCCCAGACCTACCTTAACCATATTCAGGTCCCACAAAGATGCATTAACTCTAGCCATCTTCCATTACAACTTTTAACAATTCTAAAGTGCCATGTGCTAATTTGCGCCAATCAATGTTTTGATGCTATAATTACCAACTTTCAACATCTACTGGTCACCTTACATTAGCAGCATAAATAATACCAATGACCATGTCTCCCTGAGTAGTTACTGTTGAGTGCTAAGTAATAACCAGCAGTCTATTCTCACATTTCAATTCCACCTTGAATGCTTCCAAATGAATTGATATATAACTTTGAAAAATTACACAGTGCCTCATTACAATGCTTAATAACTATATCCCTTCAGGTATCCAAAGAAGTACACATCATTTCATCCAATCTAAAACAGGCTTCCATATTTCCAGACCTCTCTTTTTTGCCCCGCTTCCCATGCATCTACAGATAGCCTTTCTCTGCCTTGTAATGATAACATCGCGGACAATAAGCTCCCTTTCCATTCCATTGAAGTATAATAAAGCCCATAGCATGTCTTATAAAATTGGACTTGGAGTTTTGCCAGTATTAAAATTGTAAAATTGTCTGGGTATTTTGAAATATCTTTTGAAACATGCCCCCTGAAATCTCTAGTCTTTCTTGCCATTTAGCAGAGCATAGTTCCATGTCATCTTTAGTATGCCCATTCAGAAGCTTATAAATGGTCCCAATTCTAGGAGGGGTGGGCATAATAATTCTGCCCATTAGTTCGCTTATCCACATTTTTTGTAGAAAATCCCTGATCTGTAAGAATTTAAAACAAATCCCTAGATGTAAGGCCGAATTCAGTTGCTAATTCCGTATACGATCTAATACCCTCCTGAGAATAAAAATAGCCTAAATGTTTAATACCCAGTTCAAACCAGTTCTTGAAAGTTATATCATTAAAAATATCCGGTAAATTCTCATTTTGATCTAATGGGGTATAATTAAGTATGGGCGGAAAATCCGTTTCGCTCGCGGATTTTGCGGATTTTCGGTAAATTCGCAATCCGCGAGATTCGCGAATCTCCCGCAAAATCCGCAAATCTGCGAGCAGCGGATTTTATGGCTTGCTCGCACTGTTCGCGTGAGTTTGCGGCTTCCCAGTACAACTTCGCGCCCCGCGAATAAGCGCTAAATTGCAGAAATACGATCTTAGCAAAACTGAAACTACTTACCAGGTTCAAAAGTTCAGGCTCATCATTAGTAGCCATTTCCTGTAGTGCTTCCTGAGGGGCCCCTCCAGAGTTCAGTTGCCTACTTGCAACTATTATGTGACCCTGCTCTGAACCTCAGAATAGTTACACATATGCCACAAAGGTCCTGAATTACAGCTAAGGGAGACAAGCAGGAGCCAGGCTGGAAGTTCAAATCCATTAATCAGCCCCTAATTCATTATTGTCAGTTGGGGCAGGGCAGGTGTTGTAACTAATTTTGCAACAATGAAAGCACTTAGCAAGTGCAAAAGATCACTAATCAGGAAGCACTAAGGAAGCAGGTGCCAGCTAAAAAAATATTCTGTGACACATTAATCAGCCCCAAATTAATTCAGGTCACTTGAGGCAGGGAAGGTGTGCTTTGCTTTGCCACAATAATGTACACTGACTGGACAACCAGAGGGTGCTGTGATGAAACAGAGGGTGGCATGGGTGGCCAGAGGGTGGCATGAGTAGTCAGAGAGTGGCAGTGGTGACCGAGAGTGGCAGTGATGAAGAAGAGTGTCCCAAACAGGCTGGACACGTAGAAACAACAAGTTCGCAAAACTTGCGACCCGACAGGTAAGTTTGCGTTTGCGAAATTGTACAAAACCCTCGCGAACTGGCAGAAACCTGTGCGAACACAAAAAAAAATCTGCAAATTCGCGAGAATTCGCGGATTTTGCGGATTGCGAGTTCGCAAATCCGCAAAATTCGCGAACGCGAGATTCGCAAAATTCGCCCATGCTTACAGTTGAGCTTTCCCACCCCAGTAAGACGTCGTATTGCCCCCCAAATGTTAAAGGCCGTAAGTAGCATCTCAAACTGTTCCATTTTATGATAGCCATAACTTAATTGGTGCCATAGGCATATGATCCATATTTAAAAGAGTCAAAAAGTGTGTAAGGGATGTTGCCCACCAATATAACTTTCAGATTTGGAAGGGTTAAGCCCCCACACTCGCTAGGTAGTGATAAAAATGTATATACTCTTCTTGAGGGGGGGAATACGACCTAATAAATTGCAAAAAATATTTTCACATTTTTTAAACCAAAAATTTGGAAAGACAAGTGGTATTGCTCTAAAAAAATATAACAGTTTTGGAAAATAAATCATTTTTATCATGTTGGTTCTGCCGATGAGAGTCAGATGTAAGTGATCAAGTTTTTTTAACACTTTCTTAGTATCTTCCACACACTTCCTTAGATTTTTGTTGGTTATCTGATCCAGATCAGAATTGATTTTGGCCCCCAGATAGTTAGCTTTTTGAGCCACTGTTTATCATGAAACATGCTAAATTTGTTTATTACTATTTGGGTTTTCTCTTCATCTAAGGCATAACCTGAGAGTGAGCCATATACCTGCGCCTCTTCTTCTATTAACCCCATAGCCTGTTCTGGGAGGGGAGTTACAATGGCTATATCTTCTGCATAGGCTAGAATTTTGCTCTCATGTTTATTACTCACTATTGGGTGTATATTCTGAGCTACCGCAAGTTGTTTAAAAAAAGGGTCTATATATAATACAAATAAAAGCGGCAAGTAATGGCACCCCTGTCTCATCCCACTTGTAATTTTCAGTGGTTGGGTCAGCTCTCTATTTACAAGTACCTTAGCTTCCGGATCTTTATACAAAGCTTGGACTGCTTTTATAAACCTGTTGCCAACCCCTTTTTTTGCATTGTCATCCATAACAAAGACCAGGAGACCCCATCAAAAGCCTTCTCGGCATCTAAAAAATTGGCCGCCACAGGGTCTCCTGCCACTTGACTTAGATCAAATAGGGTGATAACTCTTTGAACGTGTTCAATAGTTCCCTTTCCGGGATTAAAGACATGCTGTCCCTCAAATACCATTTTACTGATAACCTGCGAAAGTTGTGCTGCCATTACTTTAGAATAAATCTTAACAGTTATAGGACGATAGGAGCCCAGCTCCTGTACCGGCTTGTCTTTTTTGGGGAAGATTATAATTTTGGCTGATGCCCAGGTTTTTGGTGGGGTAGCCCCTTCTGATATCTGTGCAAACATAGCTATCAGGATCTCTTTGAGTTCTTCCATAAAGGTTTTATAAAATTCTGTAGGGATTAGGTCCGGTGCTGGGAAGGGTTATCATTGCCTCCTCTATTTCTCTCCAGCCAACAGGGGAATCTAGTACCTCCCTCTCATCATGCGCCAATACCTCCATCTCACATGTGTCCAAGTATTTACCTATTCGATCTTCCATATCTCCACCCAATCTTTCCATATCCTCCGCATAAAGGGATTGGTAGAATCTAAAAAAGGCTGCCCGTATATACTTAGACTTTGTTATTTGCCCCATTACTGGATCATTTATTGCCAAGATTTCACTACGAGTCACCTCTGTTCTTGTCTTTATAGCCAGCAGGTGGCCCACCCTCTCCCCACATTCATACACTTCCTCCCTATGAGCTGTTGCCTTATCTAGAGCTTTCCTCCGTAATTCTCCTTGAATTTCTGCCTTTACAAGGGCCATCTCCTCTTGTGCCTTATCTATTTCCAGGTTTTACTTAAGGCTTCAACTAGTCTTTCCTCTGCTTGAACTAGTTTTTGCAGTCTGATATTCCTAAAATTTTTTTCCTCTTTTCTTTTCCTGCTTGAGTATTGTATTGTCTCACCCCTCACCACTGCCTTTAGAGTGTCCCAACCTATTTCTAATAATGCCGACCCCACATGTCTCTTTAAAAAATCCAGTATCCATTCCTTCATATGCCCTACATACCCTTCGTCAAATAATAAGGACCTCTCAAAGGTCCATGTAGAGGCTTTCTCAATTTGCCCTCCCTGAACTACCTGCAGAACCAGCGGACTGTGGTTGGATAATGCTCTAGGGTGCCGAGTAATATTGCTTCTTCCCACCAGTGTAGGGGTTGCAAAAAAATAATCCAACCAAACATGTTTCTGGTGTGGGGCCGAGTAGTAAGTGAACCCATGCTCCTCCCGCCACTGTACAGACCATGCATCCACCAAGATGTGTATCTGGCATAGATTACAAAGTGCTTGAAACACCTTTGGATTCCTACCCCTACACCTTTGATCCGTTCCCATTTGGAGTCTAATTTAATTTAATTTAATTTGCGTGTTTATATAGCGCTAGAATCACTCCCGGGGGAGTATCTCCGCGCTTCGACCGCTGCGAAACCCTTCCTGGCTTCCCTGAGAGATGGTCCCTTAATGGGTATCTCCAGGGTGAGACCAGGCATCCCCGGCGGTCTGGTGGGGCCGTTAGTGAAGATGAGGCAAGCTAATGCCCAGAGTTGCCGAGTGTGATCGCTGATCAGAGTGGGCACCGAGGCGAGAGAATTATCGAGTCCGCTGACCCTGGTCCAGAAACCTGCCGCGCCGGGAATCGAACCCTGGTCCCGGGCCGTCCTCTGCTCTCGGGTCTGCCGCCTCTAACCAGTGAGCCACACTACCTCACTAAGGGCCAGATGTATCAAGATTCCATTTTGCGAATCCTAAATAGCGATTTTTTGCGAATCGCTATTTAGAATTCGCAAAACGGAATGTATGTACAAAATCGCTATTTTTTAGCGATTTCTTATTATTCTTTATTTGCGATGCATTCCTATGGGCCAGGAGACCCATAGGAATAATAGTGCAATAATTCTCAAATTGCGAATTCGCAATTTGCTAATCGCAATTTGAGAATTATTTCAAGGGTGCAGGGGTGTCTCAAAGACACCCTGCTGCACCCCTGAAATCTACATGTGTGTGCATGTGGCACACTTACATGCCCTATGGGCATGTATGTGTGTCACATGCCACCCACACAAATGCCAAATAGGGCATTTTTAAAAACAATCGCAAATTACCACCAACTACAAGTTGGTGGTAATTTGCGATTTCTTAACAAAAAATCGCAATTGTAAAATGTTTCATACATATCATTTAAGGAATCGCAAAATTTGCGATTCCTTAAATGCTATGGCAAAATAAGGAATCGCAATTTTTTGCAATTCCTTCAATTGCGATTATTTCATAAATACCAGAAAATGCTAAAAGGCCGTTTGCGAGTCGGAAATTCTAAATTAATATGAACATTGCAGCATGTGACTATAAGCAGTGGCCAGTGCACTAGTTCATTAGTTAGCCATTCTAACAAGGATGGATCATCCACATTACTACCATAAACTGAGCATAAGGTGAAGTCCAGTTGATCTGGGGTCTTGTCGTTTATGAAGACCCATCGGCATATCTACGCGTGTTTTCTTGAACTGAATTGATCTACTCTTGGATAAAATAGCGACTCCCCTGTATGAGTCTCCTGCGTAGTAGCCCCAACAACAGTGTACAAAAGATATTTCAGCAAATCTTTCTGTGACCCATCAAGGTGAGTCTCTTGCAAGCAGACAATGTCTACCTGCAACATTTGAAGACCTTGTGCCACCTCTTTTTTTTACATTGTTTAAACCACAAATATTCAATGTTGCTATGCTATGCTATGCTTATTCTCCCCATCTGCTTAGTTGCATTTGATTGCCCCTTTTTTTAACCTTTCTACATCTAGAGAATACAATCTTTGCTGCCATATGTTTCGGTGTTATTACCCAACCTGTGCACTTAATCCACCCTTAGTGTGAGTTGCCCCCAACCTCCCATCCTCCCCTCCCTCACCCTCCCCTAACAAAAAGGTAATCAGACATAGTCTGATCGATGTGCGGCTGACCAGCTGCCCCATCTCCCCTTAAACTACAAGATAGCTGTGTTTCACAATCTTATTCATAATGTTGTTTCTACATCATTTTTTTCTTTCCCCTGATTTCTTCTAAGTATTCTTGTGCTTGCACTTCAGAGGTAAAGCTGCATGTTGTTCCCACAAAATTTTTTTTTAGTCTGCCCGGATTTTGCAGGAAGACCTCAGCTCCAAGCTTCTGAAAGGGAGAGAAGAGTTGCCTTAGGTGCCAGCCTCTTTCGACTGTTGCATGTGCAAAGTTTGGGCGCATAAAGAAGGAAATCCCATTGATCACTTTTGGAGCATTGGGACGTTCTTTATTAAAAATCATTTGTCGCAGCAGAAAGTTTCCAATGTATACCAGCATTGACTGGGTTTCTCATCATAATTCTGGGTTTGTCTTCTCCTAAATAACGGAAAGCGATGAGCCCTTTGTATTTCCATATCCCAATTCCAGCATGTTTATTCAGGAAATGAATCCTTTAAAAGTTTTACCATGTAGCCTCTGGGATAACTCCCTTCAATGTCCTCCAGTATCCCCAAAAATCGCAGATTATTCCGCCTCTGCCAGTTATCATAATCTTCCAGCTTAGTCATGACATCTACCAAGGCCGCACCTTGTTCCTCGCCGTGTGCCCTAATCGATTCGATGTTCACTTCCAGCGACTCTGTCCGCGTCTCAAACGAAGTTATGCGGTCCGCGATTTTCCCAGACGTTTTATTTAGCTTGCGGATTCCAGTTTGAACTTGTTTTGCGGCAATCCTGGTTCTGCGTCCCTCTTTTTTTTCTCTTCCTGCATCCGCTAGATTTTAACATATCTGATAGGGAGGGTTCTTCCATTTCTTCCGGGTTGTCTCCTTTCTCGGTTTGAGGCGTAATCTTTATATTTGAGTAATCCCATTTTAGTTGCTTCCTTGTGCTTTTTTTTAAGGCTTCCTTCCATATTTTTCTTTTTATCCCTTTTCTATTTCTGCGTTGTTTGCGTTGTTTGGGAGAAGGAGCTGAGGCAGTCCTCATAAATAGATTCTGCACTTGATGTTCTATCCTCCTGCTCCCATTCCTTGGCTCTTCTGTTAATGAATCAAATTTTTTCACACGGTGGCTCTCTGGTGTCAGATTGCCCGCTTGTGTCATTAATTTTCTAGACATTCTTGTGCTCGACTGTTTTGGTGGGTCATCTCACTTGAGATTTCAGCCCCTAGGCTGGTCTTCTTAGTATAGTCCTCCTCCACCTTAGATGTTTCTTGTATTTGTTCCTCCATTCCTTCTGAGATGTGTTTCCCCCCTCTGCTATGCCCAGTCCTGCACTGGCTGAGGTGAGACTGTTCCCCGTTTGATCCTCCCCTTTGTCCAACCAAGGGCTCCTAGCTTCCTCCTCCATGCTGGCAGCTTCTTTCCCTTGCTCCTTCGAAGCCCTGTTGCCCCTATCCTCCTGCACATTCCCTTTCTCTCCTGCAGTCATTTTTAAATTGGCAAACATTGATGCTACAGCTGGTTGAGCCGGTCCCTCCCTCTGCTTGTGCTGTTACACCCAGATTTGGAGCGTTTTTCTTTATGCAGATATCGCGCTGCTTCTTACCGGCTCCACAGAGCTGTGTTGGCTCCAGCGAGGTATCGCCATTGCCATCTGATCCCCGACTCTTCCCTGCATTCCGCTATTGCCGGGGAGGGGCCTGGCTGCCAGAGTCTCCCTGTCCCACCCCCCCACGGGTGGGGCGGGCCGCAAAGAGGGGCGACACCAGCGGCAAACCGCTAGCTGTGTAAATGGTGCAGCCAAACTTGGCCCCTCCCATCGTTTGCTGGTAGAAATCCGAATCCAGCTCCCCCCATTGCGCTTCCGGGTCCGCTGCCATGCGCGCCCGGAATTCCTCGTCGTAGTGGGACCACACGTACCTGCCGTAGGTCACCTGTGCCCTCCGTACCACATCCATGTATTTGAACAGCGCGACGCACCGGTCCGGGAACTTCTCGCAATACACGCTCGCATATATGAGGAAAGCCGCTGACCAGTTGTCTAGCGTCAGGGGCACCTTTGGGCGCCTAGCTAACTCCTGCTCTTCCTCCTTTGACCCTTCCTTGGACGTCAACTCCCTGTGCAGAAGCTTCAAGATGTCAACGTACTCCCCTTTCCAGATCTTTTCCTTCGTCGCCGCCGAAAGGTGAGCCCCCAGTGGCTTGGTCAGCCCCATGTACGGTAATTTCCGCACCGGAACCACACAACACTTCTTTCCTACCCCCGCCGTCTCTTTCTCACCCGCCGCCATTGACCCGCCGCCCGCGCTCGACCCCTCCCCGCCCTGTGCCGCGCCGTCCGTGCCAACACCCGCGTCCTGCACGTACCGTCCCCACACCAGCCGCCACCCATCCTCCCCGTCACCCCCTCGTCCCCACAGAAACCTGCACACAAAGCCGCTTGCCACCCCCGCGCCATCATCTGTCTTACCTGGCGTCAAGGTCGGCATCCTTGCTGGATCCCACCGCCTAACCAGTGGAGCTGAGGGGACCGTCACCCTGGGCGCTTCTTGCCTTGCTGACACCTGTAATACACCGTCAACAACATTACAAGCCCCCCGTCCTCCCGAAGCTCTCCTTCCTCCTCCGACTCTCCATCAGCCGGCTCCACACCACCCCGGCCCCCCACTTGGGGTTCCAGCCGGCTCAAACCCACTCTTTCCCGACACACCCGCATCAAGTCCATCAAGTCCACACTCGCTCTCCCATCCTCCTCACTCGCAGTCAGATCAGAAATATTCGCATCCATCCTCGCTCCCCTACCCCCGGTGGCCGTAAAGACCCTTCGGGGAGGGGCCAGCGAAGACGCATCCCGCCTCCATTCGCCGTGGTCATGATGTAGGTCCCTCGCTGGAGCTCGGCCGCCCGCACCAAACAGAGCTGGCCCATCCACTCGGTGGGTGGAAGCCGCATGCTGCTCTCTCGAGCGCCTCGCAAACAGCTCCTGCCAAGGAAAAAAGGTGGAGTCCAGCATGCCAGGGTAAAAACCACTCCCTTCACCCCCCCACCGCCGCCCCCTCCCCCACTCCCCCACCCCATAGCCGCTCCCCTCCCCAACCTGCCGAATGACCTCTGCGCCGCGACGGGATCCCTCCGCCCCCCAGGTCCCAACCCCCTTCCCCCGTACAGCCCCCCGGCCCACCCCACCCCCCGTAACCCCAACTCGGCCCACACCTCCCCCATGCCCAAAACCCCATCCCCCCATGCAGCACCCCCGCTCCCCTCCCCCTCACCGAAACTCACCCTTTGCTCGCCACTTCCCCCCACCCCTTCACTTCCCCCTGCCACCCCTCCACTACTCCCACCGACCCACCCCTCCCGCCCGTCGCACCGCCACCTCCGCGCACCCCCCCAGCGCCTCAGGTCTGCCATGCCCCTCCGTCTGGCCCCACCCCTCCCCCACCGCCCCGGCGACACCAACCCGCCCTGGCCCCCCACCCCCCCTCCTCCGCTGAAGACGAACTCCAATCCAGTTCCGTGTCCGACCCCCCTCCCCCCACCCACCTCTTCCTCCACATCAGTCTCCTCAATCAATAGGGGGAACCGCCCCCCCAGCCACCCCGTCCCCCCCACCAACTGCCCCCGAGCTCCACGCGCCTCTGCCACCCTCCACCCCCTGCACCACCTCCCCCCACCACCTCGGGCCCCTCTCCACCCTCGGCCCCCCGCCCTCCCTCCCCACTGCCCCCACCCTCCCCCGGCAACTCTGCTTGGGCCCTTCCATCATCCCCCCCTCCCCCTGCCCCCCCTGCTCAGCCACTGCCTCGCAGGCCGTCTCCGGCCCTCCACCCCCGCCCCCACCTCCTCAACAAATTCAAGGGCCTGTTTCTTCCCCTTCCTCCCGCCCGCTTGGTGCCTCCTTTCGCTTTGCTACGCGGTGCTGCCTCCTTGCGCCGTCCACCGCCCTTCGCTGCTCCGTCCCCCCCTCCCACCCCGCTGAGCCGGCCGCAGCCGCGACCGCGGCGGATCACACGCCACCACAGCCGCAGCTGCGCCGTTGGCAGCGCGCCGCTGTGGCCTTATCTTGAGGTCGGGCCGCACGATGTCCATGCGGCCCGCCTCACACAACAGCCGCAGACCCTCGGCCACGCGCGGATCATCGCCCTCCGCCATCACGCCGCAATACAATGCTCAAACGAAGCGCACAACACACTCACCGCACTCCCCAGCTACCGCCTCTGCACTCGCCCAGGAAATCACTGAAAGCCGACAGACCGCCTCGCAATCCCGCTACCACCAACTAAAACCACAAAAACTGTCTACGACCCTGGCTGCTGTGTCACTGCACCACAAACAGTGTGCAGTGACACAAAATGGCCAGTTAAATACCTAGCCAGCCCAAAAGAAGCCCAAAAAGCCCAACCAGCCCAACCAGCCCAAAAACGCCAGCTACGGCGAGCCCCGGGTGTCAAGCTTCCTCCCCCCCTCCCCTGGTGCCCCAAACTTCCCCGGGGGGGGCGAGCCTTCCACTGGTCGGCCACCCCCCCAAATCCCCATTCTCTCAGCGCGGCCGCGGTAAACTTTATCACGGATTCTAGCACTTCCCGCCACCAGCCATGTTCTGTACTGCTTGTCAGGTCTTGCAGTCGGTTGTCGAGTGTCCGATCCATCAAGGGAGATGGACATGGCAACCGCTGCAGCTAGCCTCCCGCCATCTTTGCCTCTCGAGCCAACTACACTTCTAAAGTTGCATGTGTTCCTACCTGACACAGGTTTGGATGTCATTAGAATGATGCAGAAAACCTTTTAACTTGACTGTCTCAACTACCTCTTGGTGCAGTCCAGGCCTGATTCATATAAATTATTTCAAAACTTAGAAATCTGCTCTTTATAGGTTCCCTCCTGCAATTTATGGAGAGGTTCGATTATTTGGGGGATTCACAAAAAATCTGAGGTTTCTTTGTGTGCTGAGACTCCCCAGGTATGCTTGCAGGACTAGAGAGAGGAACATCAAACAGACTATTTAGAGGTCCAAGAGTTTGCTGTTAGAAAAATCCTTTCCTGTATCGACCTAAGAAATATATAGAATTTTAGGAACATTTTCTACCTCATTCACACACTTTTACCTGTTTCAGGAGTAAATAAATATGCTCAAGTCATTATCTGCAGTAGCAAGTTCCAGCTGCAGGATAACGTCTCCTCAGACCCTGATTCGATGAATTAGGCTCTTCTGGGACTGATTGAGGTACAGGCCAAAGGTCATGCCATCTATACACATGCCGCGTAGCATAAGGTACAGCGCATTGCTAATAGCATACTTGCTTGGTGCTAGAGTTAACCATACAGTGCTTAATTTGTGAAATAAATAAGTGAGGGGGCCCTGTTGGGAGGCTCCTGCAGCTTTCACCATCCATTGACCCTGCCATAATTCAGACAATTCCAGGCCCTCAAAGCTAGAAGAAAGGCTTGAGCGGCAGGTATTAGTCATTTTTAATGTATATTTCATTATTAAACAATTGCTCTTGTGATTATCTCTAAATTAGACAAAGAGAACCACCATGTAGCAGGCTGTTATAAGTGCTGGTGTTGACAATGAAGTACTAGTGTGAGCACCGGAAACCACCGGCTCAAATTAAGCACTGCAAATCATATCCTGCCAGGACATTATCAAGATGACATTCACCTACATTCATACGAGCTGCCAGTCAGAACTGCAGAAAGTTTGCCATTTGGTCATCTAAGTATGCCCTTTATTATCCATAAAACTTCCTTAATATTAGCCTCTTTCTGGAAATTATTCTCTCCCAGATATGTGCCAGGAGCAGTGAAGCACTTTATAGTCATCCCAAAACCATGGGATATTTCCTTGAAAAGGAAACCAGAAATCTGTTCTTTCCACTAACGTGTAGTGCTGTTTTTGGAGAGGCTGCACTCCAAAGGGGGCCTCGAGGGCCAGTGCCATAACTGTTGCTAAGCCACTGGAAGGATCCAGTTCAGGCGCCCCAAGGAGCCCAGAAGCAGAATGGGGGCAGCCCTTTGCTCCCAAGGTGCGCTGGAGAGGCGCCATACCCCCATCCAATGGGGTGGGGGGGGCGAGGTATGAACCCCCCAATGGGGAACACTGCCGGCAGAGGCAGGAAATTGGAGTGGGGGTTGTAAGTCGCCACTCACCCTGTGCAGCTCCTTATCATCGTGGAGTAGGGGGAGCGGCACAGGAGATAGAGGATTTCATGCTATACTGGAGTGGGCACAGTGTGGGGGTTATCATATGCGATACTCCTATTTTTGAAGCTTTTTTAAACCTGCCATGGTCCACTCGGAAGTCTTGTAGGTTTGAATGCACTATATCTGTAAATAATGCAATGCTGCTTCACCAAATTCCTTTAAAATTCATTTTACCATGTTTTTCAATATAATAAATATTCCTTTCTGTGTTGGACATTTGTTTTCTTGAACAATATTAGAGATCACCAAATATTTCAGGTATTGGCTATTGATGCCTTTTACACATATGGCGTTAAGAAGTACCTCTGCCTCAGTCGGTCAAGTGGCCTTTTCTGCTTCATGTGTCACCCCATGCTGCAGAAACCTCCTGTAGAGGAATAACTACTCTTTTAAGCATTTGACTCTGCTGTTGACTGGTGACTTTAAACTCTGCAACTCAACAAATAACACTCACTACATCATTACCCAGTCAGTGTTTTTATTTATAGAAAGTTAACATACTTTATTACATTTAAATGTAAGTATTACCCACAAAATACCAAATTCACAAATTGTCAGGTGGAAAAACTGATAGGAAGACCTACTAAAGGGCTCCTCAAACTATGGAGGGGTTGCAATATGACTGAAGATCACAGTTGTCCACTACCTTTCGGAAAGAAATTGGGTTATTGGTTGAGGGGGTGGAAGCCCCCCTTAGACAACAATCAGAATCCTTGTCATGGTGAACCATGAAAGTCACTAAATTAAACAGTGCTTAACCCTCTGATAGAAGTATTTCTGCAGCATACAAACAGTAACAAAGTAAAAACACAACATAAGAAACAATCCCAACCAATTCAGAAAAATAGATTTTTTAATGAATAAGAGGATATCAAAATGACAAAATTCTAATCAGTAGAACCTGAGATATTGAGTTTTAAAGTAATAATAGCGTCAAAAGGCGCAAAGCGCCAACTGAGGGTATTTATTCACACCGACCCAGGACAAACTCATAAGTTCAGGCTGACTACGATGGAGCGCATGCCGGGCAGAGGACAGAGTTCAGCCCACTGGGAGTTGTGCCTTATGCCCTTGCTGCAATGTCTGCATGGTGGTGCTTTGTGTATATTCAGATTAAGCTTTCCCCAGAGCTGTGAGGCTTTGTGGGGTACCTCACGTTGCTCTGCGTCAGGTTTGATGAAGCTTACAGCTCTACGCCAAAGCATTGCTTCACATCTCTTTCCTCTGGATTGGATGGAGTCTTCAGTTAGGCAAGAAGTAATTATCTCTGATGCCAGCCAAAGGTCCAGGACCTGAGGGCGTTCGTATGAAAGAAGTACGCATAGTTAAGCTATGTGTGCCTCTACCATGCAGGCCAAACCACGAATGCGTCTTATCCACACATTCCTTTACTACACATGCCTTTACCATGTAATGTATTGTAATGTATTACTTGTGAATACGTAAAATGTTTATTGATAGAGGATAGAGGATTTCATGCTATACTGGAGTGGGCACAGTGTGGGGGTTATCATATGCGATACTCCTATTTTTGAAGCTTTTTTAAACCTGCCATGGTCCACTCGGAAGTCTTGTAGGTTTGAATGCACTATATCTGTAAATAATGCAATGCTGCTTCACCAAATTCCTTTAAAATTCATTTTACCATGTTTTTCAATATAATAAATATTCCTTTCTGTGTTGGACATTTGTTTTCTTGAACAATATTAGAGATCACCAAATATTTCAGGTATTGGCTATTGATGCCTTTTACACATATGGCGTTAAGAAGTACCTCTGCCTCAGTCGGTCAAGTGGCCTTTTCTGCTTCATGTGTCACCCCATGCTGCAGAAACCTCCTGTAGAGGAATAACTACTCTTTTAAGCATTTGACTCTGCTGTTGACTGGTGACTTTAAACTCTGCAACTCAACAAATAACACTCACTACATCATTACCCAGTCAGTGTTTTTATTTATAGAAAGTTAACATACTTTATTACATTTAAATGTAAGTATTACCCACAAAATACCAAATTCACAAATTGTCAGGTGGAAAAACTGATAGGAAGACCTACTAAAGGGCTCCTCAAACTATGGAGGGGTTGCAATATGACTGAAGATCACAGTTGTCCACTACCTTTCGGAAAGAAATTGGGTTATTGGTTGAGGGGGTGGAAGCCCCCCTTAGACAACAATCAGAATCCTTGTCATGGTGAACCATGAAAGTCACTAAATTAAACAGTGCTTAACCCTCTGATAGAAGTATTTCTGCAGCATACAAACAGTAACAAAGTAAAAACACAACATAAGAAACAATCCCAACCAATTCAGAAAAATAGATTTTTTAATGAATAAGAGGATATCAAAATGACAAAATTCTAATCAGTAGAACCTGAGATATTGAGTTTTAAAGTAATAATAGCGTCAAAAGGCGCAAAGCGCCAACTGAGGGTATTTATTCACACCGACCCAGGACAAACTCATAAGTTCAGGCTGACTACGATGGAGCGCATGCCGGGCAGAGGACAGAGTTCAGCCCACTGGGAGTTGTGCCTTATGCCCTTGCTGCAATGTCTGCATGGTGGTGCTTTGTGTATATTCAGATTAAGCTTTCCCCAGAGCTGTGAGGCTTTGTGGGGTACCTCACGTTGCTCTGCGTCAGGTTTGATGAAGCTTACAGCTCTACGCCAAAGCATTGCTTCACATCTCTTTCCTCTGGATTGGATGGAGTCTTCAGTTAGGCAAGAAGTAATTATCTCTGATGCCAGCCAAAGGTCCAGGACCTGAGGGCGTTCGTATGAAAGAAGTACGCATAGTTAAGCTATGTGTGCCTCTACCATGCAGGCCAAACCACGAATGCGTCTTATCCACACGTTCCTTTACTACACATGCCTTTACCATGTAATGTATTGTAATGTATTACTTGTGAATCGAACTGTTGCCAGCCGGCGTCCTGGCGCTGTATACCGCTGGGGAACCCGTCCTGGCTTTCCCTGTGGGATGGTCCCTACTGGGAGTCCCCAAGGTGGAGCCAAGCATCCCCGGCGTTGATGGGGCCGTTGTGGAGATTAGGCAAGCTAATGCCCAGAGTTGCCGAGTGGGACCCCTGGTTAGAGTAGGCATATAGGCAAGGACACATTACACATGATGCATTTTATTCTTAGGTGGTGGTGTTTTGCCTAGTATAATTATACTAGAGAGGTTATGTGTCCATGCATGATCTAGGCCTATGGTTATTAGTATTGCGTAGTGTGTACCTACCTTTACCAGTAGTTACTGGTTGTGATTTATAACTGTTATTTTGTGCTTTACTATATTCTATTTTCTACTACGTGCTGATTCTGACAGGCGCCCATGTGGCCCTGTCCTGTAAATAATCCCTTGTGAGTATTGCCCTTGCCAGTTGGCACAGTGTACATGTGTGACTTCTATCTGATGTGTTTTTACAATACAGAAGTTATTTTTATATAACCTTGTGTGGAGTTCCTTTTGTGGTGTGCCTAGTATGTCGTTGCTGTTGTGTGCTGGCGCAAATGCTTTACACATTGCATGCGAGTTTAGCCTTACTGCTCGTGCCAAGCTACCAATGGGGGTGAGCAGGGGTTATCTTGGCGTGTGACTCCCTTGCCATGACTAGTGGTTTCTGCCTAGCTTTGGTGTCAGCCTTAGCCAACCAGAAATATCCAGTTCTAACAGTATGTTTCTCAAAATTTTTATATTTTCTTTAAGGATAAAGGCATTACACATGGCCTGGCTGATGAGGGCTGTTAGCTCGAAACCAGTCCCAGAATGCTTGTTTCTGGTCCAGGGAAGACATGGCTTGGCAGTTCAGGCTGGACTGTTCAAATGAGGCACATGGTCAAGAATGACTTGCATATAGCTGTGTCTGACCTGGGGTGGCAAATTTTGCTAAAGAATGATGATGGATTCAACCCAGATCTGTTACTGGGGGTGAGTGTTTGAAACGTTTCAGCACTACATCCATCATCTCCTTGTGTTTGCTTTGTTTGCCCTAAATTGGCAGGGTATGCCCAGACGTGGGTCCCTTGCTCACCTTGCCACTGGATTCAAGCTAGCCTGGCTGATGAGGGCTGTTAGCCTGAAACCGGTCCCAGGATGCTTGTTTCTGGTCCAGGGAAGACCTAGCTTGGCAGTTTGGGCTAGACTGTTCCCATGAGGCACAGGGTCAAGACTGTTTTGCATATAGCTGTGTCTGATCTGAGCAGGCAAAGTGAGCTAAAGAATGATGATGGATTCAACCCAGATCTGTGACTAAGGGGTGAGTGTTTGAAAAGTTTCAGCACTCCGTCCATTTACAGGTAGTAAATGTGCAGGAGTGAAACTCTGATTACAATCATTTTCTTTTTCAGTTAAATACTGTCGGTGACCAAGCGATTTATGCCAATGTGAGTTTATGACACAACCATAACAATTAATCCTGTGTAAAAATACACTTTTAAAACATTTTTTGTCACATAACCTTGGTCTCCACCAATCTGAACAGGGATGTCGAGGACCAGTCTGACTATAGCGTTTAGGACGTTCTGTAGTATTCTGAGCTGTTTTTGGGTGATGCCAGCATAAAGTGCATTGCCATAGTCCAATCTACTGGTGATGAGTGCTTGGGTGATCAACTTTCTGGATTCTGTGGGGATACATCTGAAAGTCTTTCAAAACAGGTCAAAACAGGATGAGGATACTGCATTGATTTGGCAGTTCATTGAGAGCAGGGAGTCCAGTATGATGCCATAGTTGTGTGCGTGGTCCGTATGAGCTGGGAGGGGTTCTAGTGCGGCAGGACGCCAGGAGTCCTCCAGGCTGAGTGGGTGGGTCCCAGGATGAGTACTTTCGTTTTTTCCAAGTTGAGCTTGTGGAAGCTGTCTTGCATCCAGGTAGTGACTGCCTTCATTCCATTGTGAAAGTTGATTCTGACTGTTGTGGGTTCATTGCTGAGGGAGATGATGTCAGGGTTCACAGGAAGTTTCCTCCTCGCGAACACTTGGTAGCCTGTATCTTACCTTTCCCACAAGGTGCTGTAGGTTAAGTTCTGCGTCCTGTAACACATTTAGCTGGACTGCAAGTTGGTGGTGCTGGTCACCAACCCACTTACTGATTAGCCTTCCACTCTCTTTGGAATTCTCCCGTCCGGTGAAGCGCGCACCAGCCTTCCACTGCGCACTTCAACGGAGAACTTACAGAGAGAAGAGCTTACCTCATTCTCTCCGCCGTGTCAGCTTAGAGAGGGAAGAGGTGCTGGGCGTGGTTTAGCTTCACCGGTTCCCTGAGACGCTACCTTCACCCCTTTCTCCTCCGAGCTCAGAGTATTTTGATAGGCGCACACACGCATTCTGAGCATTTTTGATACCCGCATGCCCTCATAAATTTTCATCTTAGTTAAGTGCATGCTCGATGCAGAACAGTGTTCGGGGCTTGAGCATGGCTTTTAGGAGTTGGGGAAACTTGCGGACGTTCTCTTTGGTCAAGTCCCAATTCCTCAACTTGAAGTTAAGAAACATTTAACTGAGTCAAGGCATTAAAATCCCAGGCAGTTATAGTGAAGGCCTCCTCAGAATATCAAGTAGGGAAAAGCCTTCCTTGGAGTTCATAAAAAAAAATAGTAGTAATTCAGCTTCTATACTCAACAGGTCTCTACATCCTAATAATAATATTCCTATAGAAATCATTTAAAAACTCAAGTTGCTCCATTCTCTTATGATATAGAGGGAGTTCTTGCACTTACCTGAGATCTCCTGGTTGAAGCTTATCACAGAGGGGCTTCAGTTTCTAGCTCTTCCTACAAAAGACAAAAGTTGTTAAATTCAATTTCTCTTCCGACTAGACATCTCAAGTTCACAATAACACTACAAGAGAAGATTTCAGAAGAGAGGCAAAGGCCAAAAGTATTTCTGGTAAGACAATTATCTTGTATGCTACGTAAAATGTTTATTGAGAACTGTAAATTGTTTTCAGCTTTTCACTGGAAGAAAGAAGAAGATGAAACAGAACAGGCAGAATACCGAATATTTGACAGTCTCTTCTTACCCTCCATCCCCTTTGCCCCTTTGTACTTAACTGTGAAGGACAATAAGAAACCTAACAGGAACTCTCCGAAAGGGGCATTGGGAACTAGACCTCGTTCTACTCCTGTGCAGATGAGAACTTAAGAGACCTTGGTTCTGACAGAGTGAAGTGCCCACGTTGGTACAAGCACCCGGGCAGAATGGCAGAAGGTTTTGATTTAAAAAATGTAGGTGATATCCTGGGGAATATTCAAAGAGATTTAGAAGCAGTCAGAGAGGAAAATAAAATTTTGAGACAAGAAATAATCAGCTCTAGGAGTGAAACTACAGGACTAACAAGTAGAATGGGACAGTCTGTTTCAGGGGCAAGCCAAAAGAGTCCAACTTCTGAAATTCAGAGACCAAGCATGACTCCCTTATCCTTAGCTCCCACTCAAGTTATCCACTCATTATCTCCTGTGATACCCCTAGCCCCCAGAGCGATTTCATGGAGACCCCCAAAAGGCACAAATCTTTCTGACTCAATGTTCCCTTCACTTTATGTGCCGCCCAACGATTTCCCTGATGCTCGGGCTCGTGTGGCATTCATCTTATCTTATCTCAGTAGGGATGCTACCTCTTGGTCCATGCGCTTAGTATCCAAGGATGATCCCATTCTGTACAACTATGAAGACTTCAAGAAATAATTTATTTGAATTTTCTATAGGAGAAGGGTGTCGCAGGATACAGACAATGAACTGCTAGAGTTAAAACAAGGACATCGGGAACTGGTCACTTACTTGGCCCAATTCAACAAGCTAGTGGTGGGGACAGATTGGCCGGAAAACAAGAGGGCAGCAGTGTTTTACAGAGGATTAAGAGAAGAATTAAAGGATACACTAGCGCAAATTCCGAACTGTCCTACAGAGATCTCTGCACTGGTGGATTTGGTATTAGAAATTGATTTCCGGCAGAACAAATGGAAAGGTGAAAGGAAGAGAGAATTTCAACTGTGTGTTCCTTGTTTTGACCGAATTAGGTCGGACTCTACACGACCGTGTGAGAATTCCACTGGAGTGGAGCCAATGCAAATTGGAGCCATCAGAGGTCCCTTGTCCAAGGAGGAGAAGGAGAAAAGACGACAAAATAAATTGTGTTTGTATTGCGGAAGTAGCGGACATTTTGTGAAGGCTTGTCAGAAGAGACCGAAGACGCCAGTAAAGGAAAAGGAAAACTTGCAGCACCACCAGTAAACGGAGTTGGACTGGTGGATACAAGCGGAGAAACAACTCAAATGAACCAATTAATTGGCAAGTACCCTGCAAGTATCTTCACCTCACTTAATTCTGACTATGACGCTAAATTTACGAGATGTAAAATTGAAAGAAATCACAGTTATGATAGATTCTGGAGCAACTGGAAACTTCGGCGACTTAAAATTTGCTGCGCACATTGGGTTACGGGCCATCAAAAAAGAGAGAAGCAAAAATGGCAGAGCATTAATTGGAACCCATCTGACCAATAACTAGTCATACCGAATCAGTGCAAATACTTACCACTGAAGGTCATCAAGAGGTACAGCAGTTCAATTTAATCGATGCTCCATAGTTCCAACTTATCCTAGGGCTTCCGTGGTTAACAGAACACAATCCGTCCATTGATTGGGGGCTTGAACTGTCAAGCTAGATTTGGAATATTGTAAGGAACACTGTTTATCGAAGAGAGAAATTCAGTCAAAACCTAGTGTGGCCGCGCAGCTTTGCAAGAATGGAGTGTCAGTGTGCGTTATACAGACAATCAAAATTCCAAAAGATTATGAAGATTACGCTGACTTATTTGACGAAACCGAAGCAGAGAAGCTACCACCTCACCGGTCCTATGACTGCAAAATTGATTTTGAGCCAGAGGCGAACCTGCTATGCAGCTGTATTCACGCATTGACCGAGGAAGAACTCCTACATTTGACGGAATACTTGAAGAAACACTTAGAGAATGATTTTATCAGACCTTCCCAGTCCCCAGTCTCATCTCCTCTTTTTTTCATGGCAAAGAAGAGTGGCGATCTACGGACATGTATAGACTATAGAGCAATAAACAGGATAACAGTTAAAAACCGCTACCCACAATTGGTTCTGTTAGACCAATTGAAGGAGGCTAAGATCTACACCAGATTGGACCTGCGAGGAGCCTACCACCTGATCAGACTGCAGGTAAGGTGACAAGTGGAAGGCGACGTTCAGAACGAAGTAAGGGTTGTATGAATACCTAGTGATGCCCTATGGTCTGTGCAATGCTCCCGCAGCATTCCAATACTTCATCAATGATGTCTTGAGAGATTTCATAGACAAATGTGCAATAGTATAGATCGCCAACATCCTGATTTATTCGAACATGGAAGAAGAACACCCAGAACAAGTTCGAGCAGTTTTACAGCGCTTGAGGGAAAACTCGCTGTATGTCAAGTTGAAGAAGTGTTTGTTCAACACTACCACCATGGAATTCTTAGGGTTCGTGTTATTGCCTTCTGGAATAACTATGGATGAACAGAAGGTGAAGGTGGTGACTGAGTCGAGATTCCCCATGACCATTAAAGAAGTTCAGAGTTTCATCGGGTTCGCAAACTTCTATGGAAGGTTTATACATGAATTCTCCCAAAATATCTTGCCCTTAACATGGTTGTTAAAAAAGGCGTGAGCTTCAACTGGTCGGAAGAGGCAGAGGAAGCCTTTAATTTATTAAAGAAGAGTTTCACCATGGTACCAATATTGCTCCATGCAGACCTAACCAAGCCCTTAAATTTAGAGACCGACGCTTCAGAGCAGGCCATCAGAGAAATTCTCTCCCAAAGACATAAAGAAACGGGACAGTTACATCCGATAGCATATCGTTCCTGTAAACTCAATACAGCAGAAAGAAATTACACAATCATAGAGAAGGAGCTCTTGGACATAAAGTATGCCTTTAAGGATTGGAGGCAATACTTGATGGGTGCGAAACACATGGTGATGGTGTTCACCGACCATAGAAACCTAAAGTTTTTTCGGTCAGCCTGAACCCTCACACCTTTGTCAACTCTGTTGGTCACTTTACTTTGCAGATTATGATTTTGTTATCACCTATAGGCCAGGGGCAAAGAATGATAAGGCTGATGCATTGTTAAGAGTGGACATGGAAAGCCAGAAGAACACTGTAGAAAACCAACAGATAATTCCAAGCGACAAGATTGTTGGACTAATCTCCAAAGAAACACTGGAAGAGCAATTCCTAAATATGGTAAACATAGAGGAACTGAGAGAATGGGCAGGCAAAGACCTCAAGAGAGAGATTCGAATTTGGCTGCCCTATCAAGAACAGGCGTTATACTTGCTCACAAAAGACCTCCAAACCTGAGCAATGTACGAGTGCCATGACAACCCGTTGGCTGGTCATAAAGGAATACAAAAAACTGAAGACCTAATAAAATGGAAGTTTTGGTGGCCACACGTGAATCAAGACATATGCCAATACGTTCTAGGATGTGAGATCTGTGCACGGGGAAATTTGGAAAGGCAGGCCTCTAAGGGATTGTTACAACCACTCCCTATGCCACCATACCCATGGCATACAGTTTCCTTAGATCTAATTGTAGATTTGCCCTCCTCCCTTGGTTTTATTACAATGCTAGTTTGTGTAGACACTTTTAGTAAAATTACTCACTTTGTGCCTTTCAAGGGAATACCCACAGTGAAACAATTGTCCCAACTATTTAACCAAAATGTAATCCAGGTTCATGGTGTCCCTAAGATCTTTATTAACAATAGAGGTTCCCAGTTTATCTCAAAATTCTGGAAGGCCTACACCAAAGGGTTGCATATAGAACACCGGTACTCCACCATTTTCCATCCAGAAACTGATGGACAAACAGAGAGGGCCAACCAGGAATTGGAGCAGTACCTCAGGCCCTACTTACTGGATGAGGAAGGGGATTGGCCTAATTTCTTGTGGACAGCGGAATTTGCCCATAATAATGCTCTAAACGTGTCCACAGGTTACTCTCCCTTCGTCCTGAATTATGGTAGGCACCCTAATTCCCTGATAGAATTTGGACAGATAGAGGTACTTGCAGTACAAGAACTACCTCAGCACGTAGCTAAAATTCAACAGACAGCAACCCAGAATTTAACACTAGCTAAAAGTCGCTATAAGCACTTCGCTGATCGGAAGTGAAGAAAAAAACCCAGTCTTCAAATAGGAGACAGAGTCTGGCTCAGTACCTAAAACCTAAAGTTAAAAGGTGACCGAAAGTTTCAACCACGCTTTGTAGGACCTTCTCCTATAGGAAAGATTATTCACCCAGTGACTTACCGCTTAACACTCCCTGGGGCTACCAAAATCCATCCAGTTTTTCACATATCCTTACTACAGAAGGTCCAACCAGTTTTAAGACACAAAACTCCTCCGATGCCTCTAGTTGTTGATGGTGAGGTGTAGAAGTGTGGCTCAATGATTAGAGCGGCAGACCCTGATGCAGAGGTCTAGCCCGGGACCAGGGTTCAATTCCCCGCCTCGGCGGGTCTTGGGCTCAAAAATTCCATGGACCTGATAATTCTCGCCTCAGTGCCTATTCCAATCATGGAGTCCCACTCTGCAACTCTGGGCAATAGCTTGCTTAATCTCCACAATGGCCCCCACAACGCTAAGGATGCCTGGCCTCCACCTTGGGGGTTCTCAGGAGTGGACACCTCACAGGGAAAGCCAAGATGGGTTCCACAGTGGTATTCGTACAAGCGCTTTGAGACCCTTGCGGGTGAGTAGTGCGCTATACAAGTATCAATTTACATTTACATTTAATACGAAGGTAAAGGAATCTTAGATTCCAAATGGGGTAACAATGACTTATACTACTTAATTGACGGGAAAAGTTATGGACCTGATGAAAGATCATGGAAAAAATGTCATGACGTCCATGCTCCACATTTGATCAGAGCCGGTCATAAACAAAATTCCTGCTAAACCACGATAGGAGGAAACCTCATTGAGAGGGGGTACTGCCAGGGTTCACAGGAGTTTTCCTCCTTGCGAACCCTTGGTAGCCTGTACATGATCCACAAGACGCTTTAGGTTATGTTCTGCGTCCTGTTACACATTTAGCTGGAGTGCGAGTTGGCAGCACTGGAACTCCAAGAGGGCCACCAACCTGTTTACTGATTAGTGTTTCATGCTCTTTGGAATTCTCACGTCTGGTGAAATAAACACCAATGTTCCACTGCTCACTTCACTGGAGAACTTCCAGAGAAAAGAGCTTACCACATTATCTCTGTCGTGTCACCTTAGAGAGGGTAGAGATGCCGGGCGTCGTTTATTTTTGCCCATTCCCTAAGACGCTACATTCACCCCTTTCTTCTCTGAGGTCAGAGTATTTAGATACACGCATGCCTGCATTCTGAGCATTTTCGATAAACGCATTTTCATCTTAGTTACGCGCATGTTCACCTCAGAACAGCGTTCTGGGCTTGAGCATGGTGTTTAGGAGTTGAGGAAACTTACGGATGTTCTCTTAGGTCACGTCGCTACTCCTCAACTCGAAGGTAAGAAACATTTAACTAAGTTAAGAAACATTTAACTGAGTCAAGGCATTCAAATCCCAGGCAGTTATAGTCAAGTCAAGTCATAAAATTTATATAGCGCACTACATACCCAGAGGGTTTCAAGGCGCTTAGGAAGGGGAGGAGGATTATTTGTCAAATATCCACGTTTTAAGCTGCTTTCTGAACGCTAGGTGATTCTGGGTGAGGCGAAGGTAAGCGGGGAGTGAGTTCCATGTTTTGGCAGCCAGGTATGAGAAGGATCTGCCTCCCATGGTGGTCTTGTTGATGCGAGGTACAGTGGCGAAGGCTTGGCTGGAAGAGCGAAGTTGGCGGGAGGGGGTGTAGAAGGACAGTCGAGAGTTGAGGCAATCTGGTCCGATGTCGTAGAGTGATTTGTGTGCGTGGGTAAGCAGTCGGAAAGTAATCCTCTTATTGACGGGGGGCCAGTGGAGGTCTTTAAGGTGACCAGAGATGTGTTCGTTGCGTGGGATGTCTAATATGAGCCTGGCTGAGGCATTTTGGATTCGTTGTAGTTTCTTCTGGAGTTTAGCGGTGGTACCTGCGTAGAGGGTGTTTCCGTAGTCCAGTCGGCTTGTGACCAGAGCGTGGGTGACTGTTTTCCTTGTTTCGGAGGGGATCCAGCGAAAAGTTTTTCTGAGCATGCGAAGAATGTTAAAGCAGGAAGAGGATACGGCGCTGACTTGTTTGTTCATTGAGAGTGAAGAATCCAGGATGACGCCAAGGTTCCGTGCGTGGTCTGTCGGGATGGGTGCATTTCCGAGGGCTTCCGGCCACCAGGAGTCGTCCCATGCAGAGGGGGATTTACCTAAGATGAGGACTTCTGTTTTGTCTGAGTTAAGTTTCAGACGGCTTTGTTTCATCCATTCGGCGACTTCTTTCATTCCTTCGTGTAGGTTAGTTTTGGCGGTGCTGGGGTCCTTGGTGAGAGATAGGATCAGTTGAGTGTCATCCGCATAAGAGATGATGTTGAGGTTGTGTTGGCGGGCGATGGCCGCGAGGGGGCTCATGTATACGTTGAAGAGGGTGGGACTGAGTGAGGATCCTTGTGGTACGCCGCAGATGATTTCAGAGGCCTCGGACTTGAATGGTGGGAGGCGGACTCTCTGGGTTCTTCCGGTGAGGAACGAGGTGATCCATTCCAGTGCCTTTCCTTGGATTCCGATGTTTCTGAGGCGTTGTAAAAGGGTGCTGTGGCAGACTGTGTCGAAGGCTGCAGAGAGGTCGAGGAGGATGAGGGCGACTGTGTCTCCATTGTCTAGTAAAGTTCGAATGTCGTCTGTTGCTGCGATGAGGGCGGTCTCAGTGCTGTGTTTGGCTCGGAAGCCAGATTGTGAGGGGTCGAGTGATTTGTTGGCTTCGAGGAAGGCGGCGAGCTGGTTGTTGACAGCTTTCTCGATGACTTTGGCCGGGAATGGAAGAAGCGAGATGGGGCGGTAGTTTTTGAGTTCGGTGGGGTCTGCTGTTGGTTTTTTCAGAAGGGCGGTGAGTTCAGCGTGTTTCCAGTCTTCTGGGAAGGTAGCGGAGTTGAAGGAGCAGTTGATGACGTCTCGGAGGTGCGGAGCTATGACGGAGTCTGCTTTGTTGAAGATGTGGTGAGGGCATGGGTCTGTGGGGGATCCTGAGTGGATGGAGTTCATCAGGCGGATGGTGTCCTCAGTGGAGATTGGGTTCCAGGCGTTAAGGGTGTTAACGGGGGGAAGATGGTCAGCTGGTGGTAGGGTGGGTTGGCTTCCGGGTTGGTTGTCAAACCTGTTGTGGATGTCAGCAATCTTGTTGTGGAAAAAAGAGGCTAGGGAATCGCAGAGGGTTTGGGAGGGGGTGATGTCGTTGGAGTTGGCCGAGGGGTTGGAAAATTCCTTGACGATGTTGAAAAGTTCCTTGCTGTTGTGGGCGTTGTTGTCAAGTCGATCCTTGAATGCTGTTTTCTTGGCTTTTCGGATCAGTTGGTGGTGGGTACGGATGGCGCTTTTGAAGGCGTCCTTGTTGCTGGTGGATGGGTCTTTTTTCCAGGCCTTTTCAAGGGAGCGGCACAGTTTCTTGGACTTCTTGAGGTCATCGTTGAACCATGAGGCCTTCTTGATGCCAAGTTTGTGTTGACGTTTTTTCAGTGGTGCTAAGGTGTCGGCGGTGTTGGATAACCAAAGGGTGAGGTTGGAGGCGGCTTCGTTGGCGTTAGAAGAGAGGGCTGGGGAGGTTTGGAGGAGCGATGTGGAGATCTGCTCTGTGGTGATTTTGTTCCAGTTTCTTTGTAGAGTTGGTTGGAGGTGGATGATGGGTTTCGGCTTGTTGTAGGTGAAGTGAACGCAGCTGTGGTCAGTCCAGAAGAGATCCGTAGTGTGGCTGAAGGAGACATGGTTGCTGGAGGTGAAGATGGGGTCGAGAGTGTGACCTGCGATGTGGGTGGGGGAAGTGACCAGTTGTTTAAGTCCGAGGTTGGCGAGGTTGTCCACTAGGGTGGCGGTGTTGCGGTCGTTGATCTTTTCAAGGTGGAAGTTGAGGTCTCCCAGAAGGATGTAGTCTTTGGAGGGGAGCGCGTGTGGGGTGATGAAGTCCGTGATGTCTTCACTGAATTTTGCGCGTGGTCCTGGTGGTCTGTAGAGGAGGGTGCCTCTGAGTGTGGTCTTGGGGTCGATGTGGATCTGGAAGTGAAGGTGTTCGGAGTTAGCGAGGTTGGCGTCAGAGCAGGTTGAGATGCGGATTGATTTCTTATGGACGATAGCGATTCCACCTCCTGTATGGTCGGTGCGGTCCTTGCGTGTGATCTTATAGTCATCAGGGATAACGATGGCGATGTCAGGGGCAGAGGAAGCGTTCATCCATGTTTCCGTTAGGAAGGCGACGTCCGGAGAGATGGTGTCTAGTAGGTTCCAAAGGTCAATGGCGTGCCTGTGGACCGAGCGGGTGTTGAGAAGGATGCATTCTAGTTGGTTGGGGTCGGGAATCTGTGTTGTGGTCGTAGCGGAGATGTTGTCGGTGCCGCTAAATTTGCAGGAGAAGCAGGAGAACGGTCCATGGGTGCGTCCAGGAGCGGCTTGGACGCAGTTGGGGGCGCGACCGGGGTTAAGGGCTAGGAGGGTGGCGGCATCGTAGGTAACGCGGGGGAGCTGGGCAGCGCGAGGGGCAGGGGGAATGGCGCTGGGCGCGGTCCAGGCGCGGACGGGCGTAGACGGGCTTACCTTAGGCGCACCTTCGGCGTGTACGTAGCGCGTGGACGCTGCGCGTGGAGACATTGGCCATAAATGGAAGGTGGAGGGGGCGGAGCGTGGGAGGGGCAGCAGTTGGGAGGCGGTAGCAGGGAGGAGGGGCGGGTCAGGGAGCGAGTCAACAAGATGGAGGGTCAAGGGGAGACGAAGGCAGGGGCAGCAAATGCACCACGGCACCGGGGGCGCTAATCAGTTACCAGCGTGATGTACAGGTAAAGAAATAAATGCCATCGTGACTCAAGTTAAATAATAATACCCAGCGCGAGTCTAGATGACTAATTAGTACCCAGCGCGACTCAAATTAAATAATAAATACACAGCGCGAGTCTGGATGAATAAGTAGTACACAGCGCGACTCAAATTAAATGAATACGCAACAATCAGATGCAAAGCAGCAGTCTCGGTCTCACCAGCGAGCCACAACGTGAGCAGGAGCTGGGGTCAGGGAGCGACCGTGCTGGAGCAGGTCCAGGTGGTCACAGCGCGTCAGAGGAGGTAGGGAGCCCTCTGTCCGTGGGTGGGAGGGGCAGCAGTTGGGAGGCGGTAGCAGGGAGGAGGGGCGGGTCAGGGAGCGAGTCAACAAGATGGAGGGTCAAGGGGAGACGAAGGCAGGGGCAGCAAATGCACCACGGCACCGGGGGCGCTAATCAGTTACCAGCGTGATGTACAGGTAAAGAAATAAATGCCAGCGTGACTCAAGTCAAATAATAATACCCAGCGCGAGTCTAGATGACTAATTAGTACACAGCGCGACTCAAATTAAATAATAAATACACAGCGCGAGTCTGGATGAATAAGTAGTACACAGCGCGACTCAAATTAAATGAATACGCAACAATCAGATGCAAAGCAGCAGTCTCGGTCTCACCAGCGAGCCACAACGTGAGCAGGAGCTGGGGTCAGGGAGCGACCGTGCTGGAGCAGGTCCAGGTGGTCACAGCGCGTCAGAGGAGGTAGGGAGCCCTCTGTCCGTGGGTGGGAGGGGCAGCAGTTGGGAGGCGGTAGCAGGGAGGAGGGGCGGGTCAGGGAGCGAGTCAACAAGATGGAGGGTCAAGGGGAGACGAAGGCAGGGGCAGCAAATGCACCACGGCACCGGGGGCGCTAATCAGTTACCAGCGTGATGTACAGGTAAAGAAATAAATGCCAGCGTGACTCAAGTTAAATAATAATACCCAGCGCGAGTCTAGATGACTAATTAGTACACAGCGCGACTCAAATTAAATAATAAATACACAGCGCGAGTCTGGATGAATAAGTAGTACACAGCGCGACTCAAATTAAATGAATACGCAACAATCAGATGCAAAGCAGCAGTCTCGGTCTCACCAGCGAGCCACAACGTGAGCAGGAGCTGGGGTCAGGGAGCGACCGTGCTGGAGCAGGTCCAGGTGGTCATAGTGAAGCTCTCCTCAGAATATCTAGTAGGGAAAAGCCTTCCTTGGAGTTAATAAAAATAATTAGCAGTAATTCAGCTCCTATACTCGTCTCTCAACTGGAGTTGCTCCATTCTCTAATTTTATAGAAGGAGTACTTGCACTTACCTGAGTTCTCCTGGTTGAAGCTTATCGTAGAGGGGCTTCAGTTTCTAGCTCTTCCTGCAAAAGACAAAAGTTGTTAAATTAATTCTCTCTTGCGACTAGACATCCCAAATTCACAATAACACTACAAGAGAAGATTTCAGAAGAGAGGCAAAGGCCACAGGTATTTCTGGTAGGACAATTATCTTGTATGCAACGTAAAATGTTTTCTGAGTGTTTAAGGTGTATTGAGAACTGTAAATTGTTTTTAGCTTTTCACTAGAAGAAAGAAGAAGGTGAAACAGAACAAGCAGAACACAGAATATTTGGCAGTCTCTTCTTACTCCCCATCCCCTTCCCCCCTTGGTACTTACCCATGAAGGACAATAAAAACCTAACAGGAAAGTTCCGAAAGGGGCATTGGGAACTAGGCGTCGTTCTGCTCCTGTGCAGTTGAGAACTTAGGAGACCTTGGTTCTGACAGATGTTCAGATGGGTGTTGTCGGAGAAGTAGATGATGTGGAGTCTTTGGCTTCTGACTATGGCTGCGAGAAGACCCAAGTAGATATTGAAAAGGGTGGGGCTCAGGGAGGAGCTATGGGGCACTCCGCAGCTGATCTCTGCAGGTTCTGAGAGGAAAGGGGGTAGATTAACTTGCTGTGCTCGCCCAGTCAGGAAGGAGTGGATCCAGTCCAGTGCCTTGCTGTGGATGGCAGCGTTGTTGGAGTCTAGTGATTAGAGTGCTGTGGGAGACAGGGTTGAAGGCAGTCAAGAGTTCCAGTAGGATGAGGGCTGCAGTGTCTCCCCGGTCAAGGAGGGAGCGGATGTCATGGGTGGCAGCGAGGAGTGCGGTCTCTGTGGTGTAGTTGCTTCGAAATCCAGATTGGGAGGAGTCCAGGAGGTGGTTCTCTTCAATGAATCCAGAGAGTTGGGCCTGCTCATTGACCTTGGCTGGGAAGGGGAGGAAGGGGAGGAGGGGAGGAGGGAGATGGGTCTGAAGTTCTTGAGGTCTGTCGGGTCGGTGGGCAGTTTCTTTTGCAGGGGGGTTGATCTCTGCATGTTTATAGTTGGCTGGGTAGGTGTTGGCTTTGATGGAACAGTTGATGGTGTGGCGAAGCTGGGGGGCAATGGAGGCAGTTGCTCTGCTCCCTCCCATCGGATCCCTTTCAGGCCATCCATTTTGTTTTATCCCCCTTTCCCTCTGTTTCTTTCTCTGGTCTTCTCATCTATAGACCCCCTGGCCCTAGATCTAGTTTCTGTCATAAACTCCTTAAACTCTTAGAACCGTATTTCGGTAAACCTCATCTTACGGTCTTAGGGGATCTAAACTTTCATTTAGATGATCGCTGTTCGAAGGATACCCTTTCCTTAGTGGATCTTATGGCAGCTTGCGGCCTTCACCAGTTGGTCAATAGTTCCACTAATTTGGCTGGCCACATTCTAGATGGGGTATTTTCCAACGACCCCAGACTTTCCACTGGCCTGCCCATTCCTCTAGTATGGTCTGACCATTTGGCGGTACCCTTGGAACTAGAATTCCCCCCCTCCTCTTCTTTGTGCCACAAGTACACTAATAGGGCACCCAAACTGAACTACAGGGGCATCACAAATGATTCCCTCTCTCCTCTTGTAGTGCAGACTACAACGTTAGCTGCAATGGATGCTGGCGAGGCTGCGCAGGAGTTTGCAAACTCTATCTCTAGTGCAGTCGATCTTCTGGCCCCTGCCTCCTATCGCTATTCAGCGAGGCGGAAACCTACAGCTCCCTGGTTTACTGAGCCTCTTAGGCTCCTAAGACAGAGCTGTAGGAGGCAGGAGAGGCTTTGGCGAACAACTTGGAACCCCAATGATAGAGAGAGACATAAGCGTCTGTTGGCAGATTATAAGATAAGGATTATTAAAGAAAAACAGGACTACTTCTCTAAACTCACAATGTCCCTCACTTCCCCATGGGATCTATTCAAGATTGTTGATTCTCTTTGTTCCTTACAATCACCCGACCCTATCATAGGCTCCCAAGAACCTTGTGACAGGATCGCGCAGTTCTTTCACACTAAAATTGCTGACATCTACTCCACTCTTTAAGCGCAGAGAGTCCTAATGAGCCCATTTCCTCTCCCTACTCAACCTGCCTTAGGATGCTAGGGAAAAGTTCCTTCAAAGATCCTGTCTGGCTTCCCTCCCCTTACCCTTGAGCAACTAGACTCTCTCTTAAACAGGTCCAAATCAGGCTCGCCACTGGATCCCTGCCCTCTGAAGATCCTGAAAGATTGTAGGGAAACTTTGCTGCCCCCCCATTCTGGAGATAATGAACTGCGCTATGGCTCAGGGCACCTTCCCAGCTGCCTGGAAGAAGGCCATAGTGAAGCCTTTGCTTAAACAGCCGACTCTGGATCCTGAAACCCTTAAGAACTTTAGACCTATTTCACTGCTGCCTGCCCCAGCTAAAATGCTTGAACTCCATCTTAATCAGCACTTGACCTCTTTTCTTGAGGTCTCTGGGTTTTTGGACCAGTCTCAGCATGGCTTCCTAAAGTTCCACAGCACTGAGTCGGCCCTTACGATAGTGGTCAACAATATTCAAACTAAGGCTGACCAAGGCCAGACAATTTTGCTAGTCCTACTCGACCTGACTGCAGCTTTTGACACCCTATCTCCTTTGACCTTAACAGCTCGGCTAAGGGAGATAGGGGTGGAGGGCTCTGCAATGAGCCTTTTGTCCTCCTTTCTCAGTCAGAAAGAGCAGAGGGTCAAGCTAGGAGAGTTCCTCCCCCCCTGCTAAACCTGTGCAGTGTGGGGTCCCACAGGGGTCGGCTTTAAGTCCGACCCTTTTCAACATCTATGTGGCCCCACTCGCCAGGTTAGTAAGATCGCACGGGATGGAGGTGGTGTCTTACGCCGAAGACACACAGATCATAGTGTCCCTCTCCCACTCGGTGAGTACCTCCGCTGTTAGCTTCAGGAACTGCATGCAGGCAGTCCCCGAATGGATGATTTTAAACTCACTGAAGCTGAACGGAGAGAAAACCGAGGGTCTGATCTTTGGCAAAGTCCAAGACATATGGTCCAGTGACTGGTGGCCTCCTTCTTTGGGAGCATGTCCTGTGCCGGTAAAATCAGCCCGTAATTTGGGCGTGATTATTGATACGTCACTGGACATGACGCAGCAGGTTAACCGTACTGTGTCCACCTGCTGGGGAGTCATTAAGACCCTAAGGAAAATAGCTCATTATCTTTCCCCTCAGGCCCGTACACAGACCGTGGTCGGCCTGGTGACATCACGGCTGGATTATTGTAACACACTGTATGAGGAAATAAATAAGAGCCTCATTTTACGCCTTCAGTCCGTCCAGAATGCAGCTGCTAAATTTGTCCTGGCCGTTCCCTACACTACCTCTGCCACCGCCGCCAGGAGGAGTCTGCACTGGCTCCTGATCCATCTTAGGATCACTTTTAAAATGTTATGCCTGGTTTTCAGTGCCTTATCAGGTGGAGGTTCAGAAGCCATTGGCTCCCTTCTTGTTCCTTACACCCCCAGCAGAAGCCTTCGTTCTGCCTCCAAGAATCTCCTATCCACCCCTCGAATAAACAGAGTTAGATGGGGTGGAAGGACCTTCTCCTCTGTGGCTCCCAAACTATGGAATGACCTCCCTCCCGAGTTGAAAATACAACCCTCTATGACCCTCTTTAAAAAAGCACTAAAAACTCGGCTCTTCATTGAGGCCTACCAGTAGCATGCTCTCTTGACTCTGAACTACGTTTGGTTGGGCGCCTTGACGCCCGTTGGGCAAAGTTGCGCGATATAAGTTAGGTTTCATTCATTAATTCATTCAAGATGTGGTACTGACAAGGATCCAATGGTGCTCTGATTCGATGAACTTCATGGTCTTGAGTGTATCATCTGTGGTGAGCAGAGTCCAGTTGTGCATGATCTTTTGGGGTTGCAGCGTGGTTGCGAGCGGTGGTGGTGGGAAACGTGGTGGGGTCTTGGGTGTCTAAGCCATCGTAGATCTGCCTGATCTTCTGGTAGAAGAAGGTTCTGAGTTTGTTGCAGAGGTCTTGGGATGGTGGGACATTGTGGTCTGACGATGGTGAAGAGTTCTTTGCTGTTGTGTGCATTGGTGTTTATCGTGTCTTGGAAGGGTATTTTCTTTATGAATCTGAGGAGAAGGTGGTGTGCGCTGATGGCGGATATGAAGGTTACGTGGGTTTCTGGGATTTTGTTGCTCCTCCATCTCTTCTCGAGTCATCAACAGGTGCATTTTGGCGCGTGAATAGAGGTAGTGAATCAGCTGGCTTTCTTGTAATGTTGCTTGGCTGGTGTCTTCTTGAGGGGTGCCAGACTGTCGGTGCAGTTGGAGATCCATCGGTGAAGGACGCGAGCTGTGGTTTTGGCGTCTGTTGGTGTTGGCAGGAGGTCGATGAGACATTCTTCAGTTGCCTTGTTCCAGCTGTAACAGGGTGGGCAAAGAGTGGTGTATGGTGAATGTTGCGAAGTCAAAATGTATGCAGTGGTGGTCGGTCCAGAGGAGCTCGGTGGTGTGTCTGTAGGTGATGTTCCCGCTGGTGGAGAAAACAGGGTCAAGCGTGTGTCCAGCCATGTGGGTTGGTGCGGTCACTAGCTGCTTGAGTCCAATGTTGGCGAGGTTCTTAAGAAGGGAGGCGGTGTTCTGGTCACTGAGGTTGTTTAGATGGAAGTTGTGGTCCCCGAGTAGGATGTTCTCGGTGAATGAAAGAGCCTGGGGTGCAATGAGATCTACAATGGTGTCAGTGAACTGCGGGCGAGGGGCCTGGAGGGAGGTTTTGGTGTTGGTATGGATCTCGAAGTGGAGGTGTTCCATGGTTGAGGTTGGGTCGTTTGAGTGCTTGGTCAGGAGGAGAGTTTTCTTGTGGACAATGGTAATGCCTCCTCCTGGTCAGTGCTGTCCTTCTGGGTGATGTTGTAGCCATCGGGGATGGCGAATGCGATGTCTAGTCCAGAATTGAGGTTGATCCAGGTTTCCTTGAAGAAGATGATGTTGGGAGAGGCGGCGTCGAGGAGGTCCTAGATACATGATCACATGTTGAGAAGAATGCAGTTGAGGCGGTTGGGTGCGCTGTTGGTCAGCTGGGCAGGGAGAGGAGCTGGTGTGTTGTCATGAGTGAAGGCGTGGATGCAGTTCCGGCAGGCGAAGGGTCCATGGGTACCCTTCAGTGACGCTAGGTGGCATGCCATTGCAACGCATACCTTTACAACGCAAGTCGGAACAACGACTTGCTGTAGGAGGCGCTGGATGTTGGAAGAGTATAATTTACTATTCTAATTCCAGTCTGTGCGCCAAGTTGCGTCATATTTACTAACCCTGGCGAAGTACTACGCTACGCTCGAGTAGTTTGCAAAGTTTGCGATACTTCGCTCTACGCGAATTGCACGTAGCACAGTGCACACAAGCGTAGTGTAGCGTAGCAGTCCTTTTTTGCTTGCTCGCGGCCCTCAACGTCAAGTTGGCGAACGCGAGCGAGCAAAATGACATCCCGGCGAGACTTTTTCCTCGTTCGCGATCAGCAACATCAAGTTGGCGATCGCAAGCATGGAAAATAAACCTCCCGGCGAGATTCTCAACGCGTGGAGGTCAGGTTTCTCATTGCGAGTGGTCGCGTATGCTCGCGATGAGAAACTACCAGTCCGCGTTGAGAAAGCTACCGCTCGAGTAGAAATCTACTTGAGTGGCAGAAAATGACTGCTTGCACTGTGCAAGATGGGGTTTTCACTGATTGCACAGTACGGACAAGCATCCAGCACTGTGCAATCAGTGCGAACAGCATTTTGCACAGTGCACTACGCAGTTTGCATAGCTACGCGTAGCTCACGTAGTGCAAAGTGCACTTCGCGTAGCTATGCGTAGCGCTACTACACGAACTACGCCCAGGGTTAAAATTTACAAAGTGATGCAACTAGGTAGATGCATCACTTTGTAAACCCCTGCACCATATTATACCTGTGCCAGGTATAATGTATGCAGCGTGGGCGTTCTAACACAAGTAAGCCTCGTAGAAGTGACGCAGTGAAATCTATAAGATTTCACTGCATCTCTTCTAGGATGCAAATGCGTCAATCTCTTACGCCTGCATTACAGCAGGCATAAGACTGAAGCAGACACATTTGAAATGAGACTTGCCATTGTTAAATGACCCATTGATGGAGTTGCGTCACTCCAGCAATGCGTAATTTTTGCGCCTACAGATACGTCAGAGAATCTGACGTATCTGTAACTCCTTGCGACATGATGCGTCATACTGTAAATATGACGCATCCAGCATGTCGCAAGGAGAGCGCAATGAAAAGTGACGCATCACTGTTTTCAAGCAGCAATGCGTCACTTTTAATAAATGAGGCCATTTGACTTTATCACCCAAACATTCAGGCGAGAGGCTGCCCATACACCTGCAGCACTCCATATTTGCCCACTTTGCACACTGGGAGCTGGCCAGCGAGTGTTTGCTGCCTTTGCAGGACTGTAAATTTAAATCTAGCCAGAAAAGGGAGCATTCTGATTGGCGGACCAGTTTCCAAGTTCTACTCCAAGCAACAAAGAAAATATAATAACTAATAAAATCAAATGCACCAATAAATTTAGCTAAACAGCATGACTTTAAGTAGCAGGATTCCTGCATCTTTAAACTGCATTATGGCCTAAATGGGGCAGCACAACAAAACAGTGCAATGTGTTGTCCTTCAACAGGATGACAAAGTACACACCTCGACTCACAGAACACAAACTAATAAAGTTTAGTTTAAGGCATTCACAATTGTCACCCTTACTGATGAGGCAATGAATCAGGCTTGTTAGCTGATGAAAGTGGAAGCGGTACTCAGACTCCTGCACAATTTATTTTAAATACTATGATCGATGCCTCCCCTTCACAATCTTTCGAATTCATTGGGTTTCCAAAACCAAGTAATGCACTCGAACCATAAATCAGCCTAAACAATGGGGAAGCCTGGAGCTACTCATTTCCCTGAATTATTTAAGTTCCAAAGCCTTGAATAGCTATTGCTTTGTGCTGTTACAGCACACTACATTTTGTTATTAAGCTGGATTTGAAAACAACGACTTGCCTAAATGTGTTCCTCTATTTAAGAAACTAAGGCATATAATTATATTACTCACGAAAGAAGTGTTGTGTTAGAAGTTGCTGCACTGAACTGAGCAGAAAATACAAAACTATGCACTGCCACACTTACAAATTTACATACATTGATGATGCCTTTAATGGTGCTTCCACAGAAATATGTTTTTCTGAATGTTTAGCCTTGTGCTATAGCACACAGGGCAGCCAGTGGTGTTGAGCATTTGAATTATACTCATGGTGTACCCAGTGGTAAAATTTCTGATTGATTCACAGATGCCCACATATGGGTTAGTCGTACAAGATGTGTGATTTCTCGTAAATCACAGATTATGTGCTAAATGTAACATGCGGTATACCATCTCCCTCTTTTGTGCTTCTAATTTCAGATGGTGTAAGGATTCGATGCAATGCCAGGTCAGGCCATTTATTTGATTTGGCCTTGCATCAAGTCCAAGGGTAATTTGCTCTGCTGCACCCACACAATCCCCTTTGCATAAATTAACAGAATATATCAGTTCTTTGAGGCGAAAACTGATTTTTGATGCATGTAAGGGTCACATTTTGATGCTTAGCAAAGGGACCTTGATAGGAACTTGAGTTTGCCCTGCTTTGCTTCATTCAAGTACCTGTGCAAACCTTTAGAAACCTGGACTTAAGGATCTTCAGTCAATGTGTAAATTTAAGATCATGGCTAATTCTGTGCTCAAGCAAGTACCTTGAATTTGATGCATGGCTTACACAGATGACAAGGCGGACATTTAACGAGCATGTTATCTACATTAGGTCTGAACACAACCTTTTCTGCTAATCTAAGCAGATTGTAGGTGAATGAGGGAGCATTTCCGTATTCCCAAATCCAGCTACAGATTTGTGTATCTGCCTCACAGAAAGATTTTTGTTGTGCCCACCGTTCTGCTACATGGTACTCCGAGCACTGTGCTGAGAAAAATAAAAACCAAATGGGCAAACATTTTCCCCATGTGGTGGGGCCCCAAAGGGACCCCTTGGAATTCAAATAAATATCAAACACGTGCATATAATTATAAGATTAGCTAATCCTGTGACTCTACATAGGTTCCTCTGACCAGCCTGGTGTCTCAGAATTAAGAAACATAACCCAGAATTTGTGATTTCGGAAGAAAACGATAAAAAATGAATTTAACACACTACAGCTGCGCTTGAGCAACAGCCTCATGCATGGGTTGGCACAAATCCCTGCTTGGCATGACCTATGGCTGTGTGCAGCGATTATTACCTGTGACCAATCTGGGCTGGTAGCAGGAACTCACCTTAGGCAAGGCCATGCAGCCAACTCCTTCTGTGAAGGCCTTTAGAGATGCATAGCAGGTGTTAGCCATCTAGTGTGGGCTGGGCTTGCAATCCAGCCCTACAGCATGAGTAGTAGGGTTGGCTATCCAAAGCAGGTTGGCTACATGTGGCATGGTGGGTTGTGTGGAGGAGGGGTTGGCCACAAACAGCAGATTGAGAGCAGGTAAATGTTGCTTGTGGTAGCAACAAATTCCAAATATTTAAAGAAAAAAATGTTCAATTAAAGTTATCATTTGCGTTGGTTAAATCTCCTTAATATTTGTTTGCAAAAAGCTTAAAAATTCACTTGGTAAACCACAATTAAATTAGAGTTATAGTTGAGAATTAAAACTGAATAGACACTGAAAGTCACTAGTTATGGTTAAGACTGCAATCCATAAGTCGAAAAATAGACATGCAAACCATAAATCACATACTTTATGCAATGCTCATGACCTCCCCCTTGATGTGATAGAAATGATTACAAATGTCCAAAGTAATTGTAATGAAAGGTTTACACAACGTATTATACTTCAACTATGAAGGAGATGAATATGAATATCCTATTATTAATTGGTAGGAGAATGTGTTGTATTTAATTATGTTGTCCTTTCAAATGTTGTTACTTATTGGTAGAAATACTATGAGGTCATAAGCATTATCCTGCAAAGATATGTTCCATGTGTGGGGTCAGCAATCTCATCCCAGAGATTGTAGACCCGAACAGGCACATATTCCTATTATCAGGTTTATGGATTCTCTGGGTCCATTGATGTGGCTCGCAGACTATGTACATGGTTCATAAAGTATGGAACTCATTTACCCATGTTGCCGTAGTTCGTGGGCTCTGTACTCAGTTCTATGAATCAAGAAAACTGCTGAACGATGTTGGGTCCCCTTGCTCCGTTTTTAACACTGTGCAGAGTTTGAGGAGTACACCCACCATCTGTGTGTGTCTTGAGTTGGTGGACTTGATTTAAAGTCTGCAATCTATTGACATATGTGGCTGTTGCTTACATCATAAAAACATTATTTCCTCACAAATGTGTTGTTTTAGGATGGGCTTGTCTGACCCATCAGCCTTAGGATGGTCTTTCCCCAAACATTTTGCCTTGACCCTCCTAATTTTCTGAATTCATTTATGCTGGCCATAGGACTCTTTACCACTGCTAATCAGTGCTAAAGTGCTTGTGCTCACTCGCTAAAACATTGTAAAATTGGCTTGAACCTGATTGACATTCTTACTTCACTTATAAGTCTCTGGTAAAGTAATAAACCATGCACTCGGGGCCTGTAAATGAAAGTCTACTAGTGGGCCTGCAGCACTAATTGTGCCACTCATTTAAGTAGTGCTTTACAACATGTCCCATGCCAGCCATTGCAGCCTGTATACCGTTTTAAACTGCCAATTCGACTTGGCAAAATAACACCCTTGCCAAGCCTGAAACTCCCTTTTTTACATACATGTCACCCCTAAGGTTTGCTCTGGGTAGCCCATAGGGCAGGATGCATTGTAATTGAAAGGTTAGATATGTACTGTTGAGTTTTACATGTCCTGGTAGCTAAAACCCCCTAAATTCCTTTTTCGCTACTGTAAGGCCTGCCTCTTCCCTAGGATAACATTGGGTTGCCTTGTTGCATTTAATAAATGCTAAATTTTGATTAGGAGCATGTAAGAAATTCATGTTTGGTCTCTGGTTAAATTGCAGTTTAAATTCTCTTAAATGGTAAAGCTATGTTGTGCTTCCAGTCTGTTCCTGGGTCACATGACTGGGTGTAGCTGGCAGCCGGACTTTGTATATTGCTCCCAGACAGCCGCACAATAGAAGGATTCTGTCTGTCTCTATGGTCCATCACTGGCAGGATGGGGGGGAACGGGGTGCTGGGCACATCCCACCATACAAGTCAATAGGCTGGGCCCACTATCACACAAAGCAGCCCATTATGGGTATGGAGGGCAGGAATTTCCAAGCATTTTAAAGGGAATCTCTCGAAACTTATCCTACTTGAAAGAAGGCACCAGCTATAAAAATAGAACCCTCAGACTGACTCTTCAGTTCACTTTCTGGACTTGCCGAAAGACTGCCTGATGCTGTGTACTTCAGAAGACAGATCTGCTGCACCTGGAAAGATTGCTCTGTTGCCTGAAGCCTACCCTGAGCACTTAGAGGCCTGTCCTGCTGCTTGACCCCTGGTCCACTACTTGAAACAGAGTGACTCCAAGGGCTAGTTGGCTGGCCTCCTGATCAGAGCCTCAGGGACAGAAAAAGTCTCCAACCATCTTGAACTCACACCTGGATCCAGCCTGAGTGTTGCCCTATCCACTTTCGTATACGACCTATGCGCTATCGTGGTCAGCCATATTTGTCTACTTTGACCCGGTCTTGCACGACTAAGTGTCCGCAGTTGCTGCTTTGATCTTTTAGGCGCTAGTTTTCACCATAAAATTTTAAATTCATCATTTTGGTTTCTGCTGATTGGATTTTTGTTATTTTGGTGTCAAATTATTTGTTAAACTGTACAATAGTTTTCGAAATTGGTGTGGGATTTTTCTCGTGTTGTGTTTTTACTTTATTTCTGTTTGTGTGCTGCATAAATACTTTACAAATTGCCTCTAAGTTAAGCCTGGTTGCTTTTCTGGTCGACCCTGACAGTGGTTGTGGTTGTTGTGGCTGTTGCTTGGGCAGGGTTAACATCCCACTCAACCAACAAATCAATTTCTCAGATTAGTGGCAGCAATGGGATCCATTACTTGTGTTTGTGTAGTGCCATACAGTGACTTGTGTAGCAAAAAGATCCCACTTAAATAATTTGACAGCAGAGTTGACCTCTTTTTAATTATGTTTTTATTGGCTATTCTATTTGTTCATTTTTCTAAATGTAAGTACTCTACCACTTTCTTTTTCTTTTACAATAAGATGGAGCTGTTCAATTTTGACAACCTCATCAGAGCTGAACTGCATAGGCTCTGCAAGGACAGGAACCTGAATGCAGTCAGGAAGGCCACACATTTGGATCTCCAGATAATCCTCAGAACCTGCCAAGAGGTCAGACCACACCAAAGGAGGACAACCCTGAAGAGGAGGAAATTAATTTGAATGATGAAGAGCAGAAGGCCATAGACATGAGTCCTCAGCTGCAGGAAGAGCGCACCTCCCCACCAGGAGGGGTGTCCTATGGAGGGCAGAAAGCAGTAAGTCTGCCTGGGTTCTATCCCCAGAGGAGCTGGAGGACAGAAAGTCAGAGAGAGAGAGCTAAAACTACAGCTGGCCTAGATGAAACTGGAAGCAGGGGAGAGGAAGGCAGAGAAAGACTTGGCAAGAGAAAAGCCGGAAGCAGAGGAGAACACGGCTGATGCAGAAAGAGTCCTGGCCAAAGAAAAAGCTGGGGTGGAGAGAGCCCTTGCCAAAAAAAAGCTGAAGGTGATAGGGCCTTGGCTGAGAGAAAACCACCGCTGGGGCATGTATTGTTTGATTGATTTGGTTTTTATTGTACAATTATTTAATGCATTACAATATTTTAAAGCAATTCCCTAATTCTGCATATGTACAGATGAAAGTAGTGCAGTTAAAATTACTTTTTTTTTTAAATGGAGTACACTCCTCATTGTTGCTCTGGAGCATACGGTGTGCAGCGAAACTGGAATATTGGCCCCAGTAGTTCAATATAAAGCTTTAAAACGACCCCAGTAATGATTATAAAATGCTACACATATTACAGCTGAGATGCTGTGGGCATTGTCTCAACAATTCCATGCCAGAAGACCCCCTCAATAAAATTAAATTAAATTAAAGTGCCTTATGTAGATGGTCCAAAGTGCTTTGGATGTCCGCTAGTTCATATGATTTGAGGATCCTCCCAAAATGGGGTTTTGTACAACACGCGATGAATCCATTTTAAAGTGCATGTGCAGAAAGTCTAAAATGCTTTAGTTCTTGCCAGTTAAAATCTTCCACAAAGAGGCCAATTTAAAGTGCAATGTGCAAAAAATGTAAAGGTACTGTGTACGTCCTAGGGTTCTTAATAGGCTACTTCCACAGTCGCCAAAAGTAACACATCTACCACAATCACCTTACTAGTTCTCTGTCGGGACCATTGAATGTGGCTGATCTGTCTCAGCCATTTGCAAAGATGAAATCATGGATTTAAGAAATTTCAAGAAGCTTGCAGTTGTGTGGATTTAGGTAACATTGCACAGCTCCTTTTCATGTCCTAAAATGTAATACTTGAAGTTTGGGGCACAGCCAGAATCTTCTGAGAGGCAATAGCGGTCTACAAATGCAGACAATGTGCACCCAGGATTCTGCATTCATGGTGCACAGTCTGCATTGCCTATTGACATCAAGCTCCTTCCACCCATATCAATATACTTTTAGGACGATCATTCCAAATCTTAGTGTCATCAGGTAGTTTTTCATTTTCTTACCCAATAGTTAAGAGAGATAGCTTGGAGTGAGCTCCATTGTCTGCATATCCTAATTCACAGATACTAATTATGTTTGTTTTAAGAGGAGTATTGATATCTGGTTTTCTGGGAGTTTACTTGCCTATATGTACTGTCCTTCTAAGTTGGTCAATGAACTATTCAAATACTGATACCAATGAGACTGTTCATAATTTATCACTAACCATAAAGTATGTATTAAGGTATCAGTCAGTGCTTGAACCGGCCATTCAAAAGTCGAAGTCCTAGATTGTTAAGAATGATGCAAGGCTCCCTGTCATGCTTGTATGATCTTTGAAAATTGTTTATGCACCTCTGGAATGCTTCAGGTATGGTTTTGAAGCTCCTGCCACATTTTGCTTATCTCTTGTGCTCATTAGATTAAGCATTGGAATTACCCATCATTAGCCATATTGTCTCTGGGCGTGATGTTTTTAAACCTCTCAGCACATGGAGAAGAACAGTTTTTAGTAAAACAATAAGAGAGAGTAAGGGCATTTCACTACAATGTGAGGTAGGAACTCCTAGTCCCCTGAGGGAGATTATAACAAAACAAATGGAGGAGTACCCCCCATAGGCAAAACAGAGAATGTCCCTGTGCCAAAAAGCTTAAGGCTTAATCAAGCACTTGTGCCCAACCTTTATGTAGGACATAGCATGTCCTTTTTGAAGACCCCTCACTCACCAACCTAGTTGGTGACATGCTTCATCAGTGGGGTCCCACCCCGAAGGCCGAGTGCCAACAGGGTGTGCTACGACACCTGACTACAGTGGAGCGGGTATTTTTTCTTTTTATATGTGCAATGATAAAAAGGGGTCAAAGTGATTTAAAAAGGGGCCAGATCTACTCACTTCAAGATTTTATTCCTGAGCGACTGGGCACCCTAATAAAAGAACTGTGACACCTATGTCTAATTAAGTAGACTTTGGTGTTCAAGACGTGTAGTGTTGATAAAATAGCGACGTGTGCTACGTGATTTAAAATTAAGGTCATAGGTCTACATGTTTCAACCTCTTGCGATTGTGGGTTTTCGTCAGGACCAAATGGAAAAAGAGAGAAAGACCTGGGTGGTACTCACACGCTAAGGCTTGCCCAGCCCTAGATCAGTGATAAATAGGAAACACAAACTTGTGTCCCTTTTCAAAATGTAGTCTTCCCCCCACTCTGGAAGAAAAACTCGTGAAGAAAGATATCAGGAAAAAGGGGGTTGGGATCACAATACACAAGACAGACATTTGATGTACATGTAACATATCCAAAAATAAATATGTGAAAAGAGCGGGTTGCCCTTCATTTTTGTAGGTAGACAGAATGGTTTATTAACCATGCTATGCCCTACGTAAAGGTTGGGCACAAGTCCTTGATTAAGACTTAAGCTTTTTGGCACATAGACTTTCTCTGTTTTGCCTATAGGGGGTACTCCAGCATTTGTTTTGTTAGAAGAACAGCTTTTCCCATTAGTCATTTGCTGGGTGAAGACAAATACTCCCTATGACAAATGGTGATATCTTGCCACAACTGGGTTGATTCACTTGCCTTACTGTGATGATGATAAAATTGCCCTTCCCTTTCGGAGCTATTGCTGTCATTACTGTTAGCTCATTTTTCATGCATATTGAGACTCTACGTGACGAGTGTCTGCATGCTTGTGATCAGTCAAGGGTGATTCAACAACTGAAACTGGGCCAGGGGGCTGAGTCAAGGACCTATGTTCCTTGCAATGGAAAAATGTCTGCGGTTCTTAGTTACACTAATTGCTTCTTTTTAACCTTCAAATTAGTGAACCCTCTGACACTCCATGAACTGTTAAGGTGACCTGCTGCATTATGTTCTGGTGGTTAGAGTCAAGCACTGAGCACCGCTAGTAAATAGCCCCAGTCCCTCATTTTTGATTGCTGGGTAGTACATGTGCACCCTTTCCCAGGATGATCAGTTTTCCTGAAAGTACTGTTGGGAGTATGACTTTATTTTTGGCACCAATTAATATTGATTCATGCAAATTATCGGTTCTGTGCAGGCTTTCATGCGCACTCCTGGTTGTCATGCTGACAGCAGGACCATTGATCGTAAATATTGTTGTATATTTTGACTTAATTTTGTTCATGATTTTTGTTCTACCAGTGATCCAGGTGGGCTTGATTCTCCACCGAAACGTTAACGGTTTTGCAGCTGATGAAAGTGATTTCTGAGAGTTCATTTGCTTACCCCCTCGCAGGGAGAAGGAAGTTGACTGATTCAATGTCCTTCAAATGGATCACTTCCAATCCAGTTTTAAGATGTTTCCTCTATTTAATAGGACTCATTTACTCCTTGAAGTGTATTCGGAGCGGAGTGTTATCCTGTTGCTAACCTTTGGCACGTTATAGCTCTTAATGCTCTGGTTCTAGCTAGTGTTGGATTCTTAAGTCTTTCTGCCTCTTGAACTGGCAACATTGGGGAATTGTTCATTCTCTCCTACATCCTATAGTTGCTCATTTTCTCCACTTCCCAGGGACTTATGCTGCACATGTTGTTTGGTGTCCCTAGTGTTCACCATATTTTCACTCCCATGTGCCTGATTGTCATCCTTGATTGGTAAATTTTTCAAGCTTGTTTCCGGTCCAGGGAAGACATGGCTTGGCAGTTCGGGCTGGACTGTTCCCATGAGGCACAGGGTCAGACTGATTTGCATATAGCCATGTCTGAACTGGGGTGGCAGAGTGGGCTAAAGAACGGTGATGGTTTAAACCCAGATCTTTTGACTTGGGGTGAGTGTTTGATTGATTCAGATGCTCCGTCCATCACCACCCCCTTTTGTACCGTATCCCAGAAGTGATGCATCTGTCACGACTGTGAGATCTGGTTGGGGAAGGGAGTGGGGTCTGCCGTTGACCCAATCGCTGTTCATCAACGACCACGGCAGCTCTCTTGGAGTTCCTTCTGAGATCTGGACCACCATGTTGATATTTCCCCGATGCTGCACCCACTGGAATTCCAGGTCCCATTGCAGAGCCCGCATACATCATCTGGCATGCTTTACTAACAGTATGCAGGAGGCCATGATTCCCAGCAACCTAAGAGTCAGTGTCACTGAAATCCAGGATAGAGGCTGAAACATCGGAATAGCAACCTGAATATCATGGACTCCCTGCTCGAGAGGATATGCCCAGAATTGCACCGTGTCCAGAACAGCCACAGTGAAAGGAAGCATCTGAGAAGGAGTCAGGTGTGACTTTGGCACATTTATAGAGAACCCCAGCAAATGCAGGAGGTTTGCCTTAGTCTGAAGGTGGAAGACGACAGCCTGGGGTGAAGACGCCTTCAACATTCAATCGTCGAGGAAGGGGAAGACTGACACCCTAACCTGCGCAGATGAGCAGTGACCACCGCCATTACCTTGGTGAACACCCAAGGGACACTTGTATGGCCGAAAGGGAGCACGTAAACTTAAAGTGCTCATGGCCTACCTTGAACCGCAGGTAACGCCTGTGGCTTGGCAGGATGGGGGATGTGAAAATATGCATCCTGCAGGTCCAATGCTTCGATCCAGTATTCTTGGTCTAGGGCAGACAAGGCCTGAGCTAAAGTAAGCATGTTGAACTTCTCCTTCTTGAGGAAGAGATTGACAGTCCAAACATTTAAAAAGAGCCGCAACCCTTTGTTCTTTTTCTAAATCAAATTAGCGGGAATAACAGTCACTGCCTGCTTCTGAATCCGGGACCCTCTCTATAGTTCCCTTGGCCAGGAGAGCTATAACTTCCTCTTGGAGCAATTTTAAATGATCCTTTGCCAGCCGTTCTTGATTTGGCAGAAAGGGAAAAGAAGAATAAAGGAAAGGCAGAGAATAGCCTTCCTGAATGGTCTGCAAGACCCACTTGTCCGATATTATGGACCTCCAGTAAGGCAAATAATGATGGGTTCTGCCACCAACCGGAGTGGTGTGGTGTTACAGAGTCAGACTAGGAGTGCTTGGAGGCTGCGGCTGCCCAAGTACCTGGCCGTAGCTCAAGAGTCCTTAAACCACTCTAGGGCTGAGTCTGCCTTGTCCCCAAAAAGATGGGATACATCAAACGGCATGCCCATCAAGATTGCCAGAACATCGCCTGAGAAGCCATATGTTCTAAGGCAGGAGTGTCACCGCAAGGTCACTGTCAATGAAATATCTCTGCTCAGTGAATCAGTTGTGTCAAGGCCACACCTTATGTTGAATTTTGCTGCACCTCTCCCATCCTTAACTGCATGAGAGAGCACAGCCCGGGCCTCCTCCGAAACTTTTGGCAGCACTTGCGCAACCATCTCCCAAAGGGTGTGGGAGAAACAGCCCAGTGAGCACGCGGTATTCATCAACCGCAATGCCAGGCTGGAGGAACAAAACATCTTCTTCCAAAGTGATTCCATCCTTTTGTATTCCCTATCCAGAGGGGTGGAAGGGAACGTGCCCTGGAAGGTAAAAGCCTGCACCAACAAACTTTCAGGGATAGGGTGTTGGCTGAGGAACTTTAGGTCGCCCGGAGTTGGCCGATGGCGGCATGCAATTGCCCTATTCACAGGAGCCCCTGTGCTAGGCTTGGACCACGTGCCTAGAATGACATCAATAAGTGTCTCCTTGAAGTTCAAGAGGGGTTTAGAGGTGGAAGCCCCAGGTTGAAGTAATTCCATCAGGAGATTAGTCCTGACCTGCTCAGAGAGCAACTCCAGTCCGAGGACCTCCGTTGCTCTCTTGACCACCATGGCATAAGATGCCCCATTCTCCATAACCACATTTGGCAGAGAGAGCATACTAGTATCTGTGGAAGTGTCCGGTCCACTGGCATCCCCAAGTTCCCCATACGAGTCCATCTGCTCTGCAGAAACATCCTGGTGTTCTCAAGGGTCCATACATCCCTCTCAATCCTCTCCTGTGCCTAAAACATCATCAAAATGTTCAGGCGACAACATAGAACCCCTGGGTTATATAGACGCCGGAATTGGTGTTGAGCGATGCTGTTATGGCTCTGTGTCATCGGGGATAAGGATGGGCTGATCTGCCCGTGGACTCCGGCAGCCCCAAAGGCACCAACTTTGGGTCCGACACCAGAGAAGGTCTTACTGGCACAACCGGTGCCATCCCAGATTGGGGCTCGATCCTCAAGGCTCCACCGGCGCTGTGTCGGATCCAATGGTGTCGAATCTGATGGAGCCCAATCTGACCCTGCGGGGCCCACGAGCTCACCTGGAGGGGTTGGGCCAGTTAAATACATGGCGCGTGACTTTGGAAAACTCTTTAATTTGAGCAGGGGTTGCTCCAGCTCCAGGAAAGGGAGTGAGGCCTGAAGTCAACGCTGGCTCTGGCTCCTTACCTCGTTTGCCAATGGATGACAGTCGAGGCAAAGAGGAAGTCCGCTTGGATTCTTCTTGTGTCTCTTCCCCGAGTGTCCCAATGACCTTAAGTGCGACAAAGAGGACTTGGGGCTCTGGAAGCAGACCCGTGACCTCCTCTTCTTCGATCTGGACCTGGACCTCCTCAGAGTCTCGCTGGACGGTTTCGACTACCTGCCCGCAAGGAGCTTCATAGCCCACTCCTACAAGGTCTTTGGAGCCATGGCCTGACAGTCTGAGCAGGACTTTGAGTTGTGGTTGCACTTGAAACACCAAAGACAGACGAGGTGGGGGTTGGTTACTGACATGGCGTGGTGACAAGCAACACATGGTTTAAACCCTGTCTTCCTTGAGGATATCCTTGCACACAAGGAAAAATTGACGGAGTCAACAAAAAGTCAAAAAAGGCTGCCAAAAAGCAACAGAGGGGTAGCTCTTCCCGGATTGGTGCTTAATTGGCACAGAAAGAAAAGAACTGACGTCCACGTGCCTGGGTGACACCCATACAGGTGACCGTGACATCATAACCGATGTTAGCGACGCTGATGATGTTACGCTGAGCCGAATGGAGCCACCCGACAGCACGCACAAGTGGTATTGCTCAAGCAAAAGTTTCTGGATCCAGTTTGATGCCTGGGCAATTCAAATGTAAGGAATCTATAACTAGAAGTCTCTATCAGATAATGTTGGACCCTTATCCCCAAAATTGCCCTGGGCAACTGGTTTATCCAAGTTTTGGTGCACCTTGCCACTAGCTACCCAGAGACAATACAACTGAGGACTGTAACTACATCTACACTGGCTAGGGCCCTCATGGGAATTTTTACCTGAGTAGGGTTCCCCAAAGAGGTGATGTCTTACAGGTATGCCAACATCATGTCTGGTTATATGAAGTCCATGTGGGAAGCGTGTGGAGTAACCTACAAGAGTTCCACACTGTGTACTTCTCAAACCAACAGACTTTTGAAAGGTTCCAAAATGTTGGAATTAGGAGTGATTGAGGACTTCAGTAGTTGCCTGTCCCGCCAAGTGGTGCAAGTACCCAAAGCCGCACTGCCGGGCACCAACCCAGTACTCAGGTTCTCTGTTGACTACAGGGGTCTCAACTCGGTCACCAAGACTGATGCACACCCCATCCCCAGAGCTGATGAGCTCATAGATAGGTTGGAGGTTGCACGTTCCTGAGTACTTTTGAACCAGTGTCTGCTTCCCTAGTGACTACCCAAAATGATTTCCAAAGGGGAGCTGTTCCAGAGGAGGCTGCCCCATGGTGACAGCTTCCACCTTCATGAATCAGTTACCGTTGCAACTCGAGGGTGCCAATTAATCAACGATTTTAATCTCTACCTTTAGTTACAAACTACTGATGCAGGCCTATCCGAATCGCAAATAGAGGAACACAGGTTACACTTCCCCTCCTATTACCTATCAGAACCAGGAATCAAAAGCCCCTTTAAGAGTGAGAAAGACTTAATTAACTCATAAAAGATCAGCTGTTGAGTAGACTGTGATTCCAGAATTTACTCTGCGTTTTGATTCTAGAAAAGGGCAATTTAGCATTAGCCACTGATTAGCGCGGGGACACACTGGTTGGTGTAACCAGGCGCTGTATAAACTCAGAAATAATAATAATAATAATTAGGGGGCTAAATGCACAAAGCCCTTTTAGTAGTTGCAAACCCTGAGATTTTTGAATTGCTTGGTGTACAACGACAAAAAGTTTTTTTTTAAACAATATACTAAAGCCCTTTTACAACTTGATCATATTTAGTTTTTCTGAAATTTAATGGGGAATTTCCCCTCTGTTGTAATCATATTTTCATACAAAAACAGTCGCTCCAGAGCTGACGCGTTTCTAGAAAACATGCATCTATTGAGTGGTTCCTTTATTGGCAATTTAATGTTGTGTGCTGAAAGCAGTGAGACGCCCTGTACAGTGATCTAAGAGTAGTATTTCTTGTCAAATCGTGAAAACGATATTTCATTGCCCTCAGCCTAGAGCTCATCACTGCATAGACCTTGAAATGCAGACTTGTGAAAGCTTAACAAACTGTTAGCCAAATGTAATGAAAATGTCCAAATGTCAGGTAAAATAGTTTATTTTGATGTACCATGTTCCTGTAAACTCACTGTTAATCACTCTAGACGAGGCAGAATTAATATCAACTGACAACAGTTCAGACAGCTAATAGAGCAAGCGACATAGAGAGAGAGAGACCTACCTGCAGAGAAGGGAAAACATAAAGTGCTACAATGGAACCCCGTCTCTTCTCCAGGTGGAACTGAAACCCCCATGCAAGAAAACGAAGGCACACATACCAAAGAAATAAAAAAATCCCCCTTACAAGCTGTACCTAGTGTCTGTATTTGACATCCAAAGAGAACAAACAAAATACACATCGTTTAAAACTCCAAAACGAAATGCGCTGCCAGCGCCACACATCTTGGCATTTGTGTAGTGAAGCTTGTCCAAAGCTTGAGTAACAAACGCACAACATAAGCACAGCATAGGTAGTAGCAGTGCATGCTTTCCTAACAGAGAGCAGGTAGAAGGCCAGCAGTGCAAGCTTTCATCACATGCACACAGCAGTAATATCGCACACGATATCAGTATGTGAGTCACTTATACAATAGTTACAGTACAGTCAGCAGAAGGGAAAACCACCAACACACAAATCACTTACAGCATTAAACCGATGCCACTATACCAAATGTAATCAGAAGAGCAGAAATCCGGACTTGATTCAATGAGAAGCTAATGGGTCATCATAAAGCTAGACTTCTGCCAGCTACTTGCTCTATCATGTGTCGTTTAAAAGTTGGGTTTGTGTCAGATCAATGGCACTGTACTGTTTAGCATCAGAGCTAGGGTTTGGATTATGTAGACATCCCTTTACTCCCTGTAATTGGAAGTATGTGCCTCAGCTGATAATCGCTGCAAGATACTGAAAAGCGATGGATACACAACCACGCTTAATTGCTGTATATGCCAGACCCTCCTGCCAGTGCCCTGAGCAACATTCTCATAGGTCACATTCTATCAGCACTCTCTAGTGTCCAGTTTGACACTATCCTTGGCCACCCTCACTTCTGACACCAATGTCACATTCGACATTTTGATAAATCCCATGCCAACACATCACCCATCTCTGTGGGACCCTTGTGTTACTCAAATCTGCCCAGACCCCTTCCTTCCTGCCCCCCCAACCCTCCCGCTTATGTCCCACTCGACATCCTGGAGATGCTAGTCATATTCCCCACCATGAATGAAAAGCTCTCCGCTCACCTTTAGCCTGTTGCTGGTGGACCCTCTCTGCAGGACCCATTCCGGATCTTTGTGTGTCGGCAGCAAAACTGAAGCCAGTGGTGGTTGTCGGCTGTGGAACGAGAAAATAAGGGCTCAAATCCTGACTCACCGACTTGACCAGATTGTGTGGCCCTGTCAAATCATGTATCTTCCTGTGCCTTGGGCTCTCCTATCTGTTGAATGTAGGAACATTCATAAGCAGTACAATTCCATTATTATTAACCACTATAAAGTAGTCATTTGCATCTAGCCTTGTGTATCTGATCATTCTTCATGGCCTGATGATGTATTTGCATTTTGAGTAAAATACAAAAAAATGGTTGTAGTATTTACTGTGCGCGAGGAATTCCTAATTTTTATCCAGATTTGGACTTGAAAGTAATTTTCCCAAGCAAGTTCTGTTGGTGATTTAGGACGAATATTAATTGTATGTTGTAGAATTGAATAAATAGAGGAGGCTTTTGGATTTGTATATAAAAGATTAGTTAGGTTAATAGAGGATGATGGACTAGTGAGGTCAACTGACTGAAAATAAGTATACGATTGAGGTGCATATCTTGTAGGATCTTAAATTTATGACAGGCAGTAGATGATAAACTAAATATTGTTGAAGCTTCTGAGACAGACAGAAATACATCATTATTATATGATTGTTTGACCCAAAGCAGGCCTTTAGTTCTCCAAGATGGCCAGTAGATAGGTCTATTATTTAGTTGTATAAAACGATTATGCCAGATGGTAGACTCCCAAAAAGTTTCCAGATTTGTAGGATGACCTGGAATAACAGAAGTCAGCAATTTACATGTGTGTCAAGAGATTGGGATACACATTTTCTGAGGTTTGTGCTTAAATTTGATGATTTCAAGAAATAAAGATGGAGAAAGACTCTCATTCTAAGTCTACCCATAATGGAGTAAATAAAGAAGAAGATGAATTCCAATGAACAGATTGTTTTAATACAAATGCTTTATTGTAGTTCGCAAAATCTGAGAAATTTACACCTACCTTTGCTTTTGGACATTTCCATTTGGAAAGTGCATTGGAGATTTCTTATTATTCCAAAGAAAAGAGGATAGGAGAGAATACATTATTTTGTATGATTTAAGCGAGATATTTAATGGGACATAGAAATAGTAAATAAATTAATAGGGACTAACATCATTTTAATTGTATCTGACCTGCCCCACAATGATAAGTGTGAAGGATGACATCTAGAAGTTAAGGATGTAATCTTATGCATACACACATCTAAATTGGTGGAAATGGAAGTATTGAATGATTGAGTGAATTGACCAAGATATTTAATTTGATTAGGTTGCCATTTAAAATTGGAAGAAGAAATATTATGTTTAAAAGTAAATTTATTTAAAGGTAAGACTTCACATTTGCCAGTATTTAATTAATAACCAGATATCAGACTATAAGACGCAACGTCTGATTAAAATGCGGGTGTGACATGAATAATAAAATATCATCTGCATATACAGCTAGTTTGACATGTTGAACATTGGTGAGAAGCCGTTAATAAGGGGGTTTTGTCTAATTCTAGATAAAAAAGGTTCAAGTTGAAATGAAGAAAGAGGTCATCCATTCCTTACTCCTCTACTCAGAGGAAAGAAAGCAGAAGTAAGCCCATGAGCACAAATTGCAACTTGTGCTGATGAGTACAGTAGGAATATTAAATGAATGATTTTAGGACCAAACCAACAAAGGGTATGAAATAAAAAAGACCAATTAATCCTATCAAAAGCCTTCTCTGCATCTAGAGCAATGGCTGCCAGAGGTTCAGTTGATCAACCAACTTAGATATAATATCAACGAACAAACATGTGTTATCTGAAATATATCTACCAGAGACAAAACCTGACTGCTCCTTTTTCAGAAGATTTTATCATCTAAATTGAGCTAAGAAATGGGTCTGTACTTTTTGCAGTAGTGCAAATCTTTACCGTGTTTTGGGATAAGTCAAATACGTGCTTCGAGAAAAGAACCTGAAGACGTGGACGAATCAGAAAAAGATTGGACTAAAGTAAGTAGTTTGGGTAAAAGGATATGAGAAAAATTAATGATAAATTGAGCAGTAAAAATGTTAGGACCAGGGGCTTTATCTTTTTAAAAGGGAAAGCATAGCAAGATATTGTTCCGAAAGAGACATTTCTTTTTTTCCTGAAGATGAAAATTTATTTGGGAAAATTCTGGTTTTTTAATAGAGTTAAGATATTGTGTAATGTCTTGATAGTAAGGTGATTGTTCAGGTGTATATCAGTTGCTATAAAAGTTTTGAAATTGATCCAGAATATCTGAGTCAATGGAGTAAGTGTGATCTGTATCATCTGTAATTGATTCAATATATAGTCTGTTTTGTTTAATTTTAGGACAATTTGATGCCAACTTACCAGATTTGTTTCAACCTCTGTAATATTTGGCACTAGTCCTGGGAAGATAAGAAGAGGTAGAATCAGTAGATACTTTGGAAAAGGATAATTAGCTTTAATAAGTTGTTACAAAGACTGCTGTGTACAAGAAGTATAATATGTATGTTCAAGCTGTTTGATATTCTGGGTTAATGTTTTGGAGTGAGTCTGGTGTGTTTTCCTTTTTTTGGAGACAAAATGTATAATACAATCTCTAGCTGAAGCTTCAAAAGCACTCCATATGGTACAGAAGGAAATAGTATCTGAAAGATTAAAATGAAAGTATTCATGAAAAAAGGAAGTGTAGAAGAACTAAAATTGATATCCATCAGTAAGGAGTTGTTGAATCTCCACCGTTTAGGAGATTTATGTTTATATAAAAGGTATAATTGAACTGAAACTGGGGCACAATCAGAAATTAGAATGAGGCCTATATCCGCACTAGGGAGAGATTGGGTAAGATGATGTGAAAGAAAAATGTGTCAGTCCTATATTGTGTATGTTGAATTGGAGGAAAGTATATGTATTCACTCAAAGAGGGATTGCATAAGTGCTGGGCATCTGTCAAGGGATGTTGTGTAATAGCATGTACAAATTCTTTTTGTGATTTGTTGGGAAAGTACTGAGCTGAAGAGTGTCTGTCTACAATGGGCTCAACACAATGATGACAATCTCCTGCTAATATTAAATTATTGTCTGAGTGCTGTGATAGTTTCTGAGAAATAGTGTACCAAAACTGACATTCGGTGGCAATAGGGCTGTACATAATAAACAAATCAATCGGAACTTTGTTGAGAGATTATGTAAGCAATAACCATCTTTCTCTTGAATCGGATTTGTGTGATCTTGTGTCTCTTGTAAAAATGCAATATGAACATTAAGGGTTGCTAAACGCTTGATAGGGGAGTTTAAACCTCTGACATTCCAGGAAACTACTATCAAGAACATTTAAAAGAAATAATGTAATTAACACAATCAGGCTTATCCTTGGAAAGATTAAAAAGCCTTATGTACCTAATTAGCAATGAGAAATGTAATAATAGTAAGAAAATACAAGAACATGTTCATAGGAGATATACATAGTGTTAAAGAAATAAAAGAAAAAAAAGAGTTAAAAAAGAGAGATAGGAGGAATAAAGAAGGATAACATGTCTGAAAAGGAAAGAATGAAAGGAGAAGAATGCAGCAATAAAAAGAAACATACCTACAAAAACTGTTGATGACGATGGGGGGGAGACCACAGGAGAGGACGGGACAGCAACACCCCAACGGAAAGAGAGGCACATGAAAGACTATAATACACCTGACTGGAGGCAGGACCAAGAAACAAGACTAAATCACTCCTGTAAGGAAAAAAGTGTAATAATTAGTGAAAGGCAGTAAATAATAACCAAAGAACGCATCCAACCTTGTAACAAAGTTCAAACAAGAAGTCAACCATGAGAGCACATCTTATCTGACATATCTGCGTATATCAAGCAAAATATCAAAGCATCATTTTCACAAATGAGGTGATGCAGTAAAATCCATACTCTCTGTTTTTTGACTTGCAAGAAATTCTTTCAGGTGGGATGGATCTTCATAAGGTTGGAAAAGCCCAAATCGAGCTCATAGGGAGCGCAGCATCGGTCTCATGCTCAAGAACTCTTTTCGTCGGTCTGCACTAATCTTGGCCTAGTCCTGAGAGAAGAATACATCTTGTCCAAACCATGATATACATTTAAGTTGTCTGGCAGCTGAAATGACCTGCATTTGCTCCATATATTCTAGAAAATGCAAGGTGACTCCTTGAGGCTTCCTAGAAGAGGTCAGAACATTAGGAGAATGCCCAATTCTGTGAGCCTTTTGGATGTTAAAAGATAGACCTCTATGAAGATTTGAAATCTGTGGTAGGAAAGTCTTGAAAAATATATTGGTTTAGTACATTTTGTGCCTTCAGTTAATCCGTAAATGTGAATGTTCTGTCTCTGTTACGATTTTCCAAATCTTCAACCTGTCTGCGTAAGCTAGTTACTTGTTCCTGAAGAAGCTATAAATTATCGGCAGCCCTTGATGGAAAGACACATCCCTGACAGGAGGAGATTTATGGGCTTTCAGGCAATAAAATAGATAAGAGGGGTGAGATGATGTGATGTTGAGCACCATTATGATGTCACATGGACATGGTGATGATCGTAAGAACCTCAACAGAGAAGTAAAACTGAAAGTACCGTAAAGAGAGCTGACCGTCTTCTGATCTGTGCTGCCTTGCTTAGTGTGCTGATATTGCGGAGGAGAAACTGAAAGGAGCCGTGAGTGAGACGCCTACGCTGGTCAGTGCTGTCGAGACTGTTCCAATATTGCCCCACTGAGATGAACGGTGAGTAAACGCGAATGCGTATGCTGGCATTGTTGATCGCTGCTGAAGAGTAAAGAAGCAGCTGCATACTGTGCACATGTGTGGAACACGGAACAGCTATTTTAGAATCAGGCACCGATTAACAAACAGGAGCAAACGTGTGCATTGACGGTGAATAATAATAAAGAAAAAAAGATAGAAAATACAAGAAAGAGTGGATCAAAAGACTTAATTTTGATATACTTAATCTAAACTCATATTTTATAAAGTGTCCACAAAAATTACCCCATGAAAAGAATGTAAAGAAAAATGGTTTAGAGCAAAAGAAAGAAAAAAAAATTTGACGTGAAAATACAAAAAAAAAGGAAAACAGCAGTCATGTCAGTTGAAAATGCAGGTAATGAAGTAACAGTCAACATGAATTCAGATATATACAATGAAGAGGATGTTGTTGAAAAAATATCAAGTACAATTTTTAGGAGATAATGACCTTTTGATTTTTCAGAACAACAGAGTGTTGCTCACAGGTGGGAGAAATGGACAAGGAGGTTTGAACATTTTATAAAGGCAACATGCACAAATTACACTGAGAAGAAAGCAAAAGTCTTACTACTTAATCTTGTTGGAGACGATGTAGAAGACTTAATAATTACATTTCCAGAACAAAAGCGAAGTACGTATAGAGGACTTATGAAAAGTTTGAACTATTTTTTAAAAACTTGACTTATGTAAAGGATATCATCAATTAGAAATCGATAGCCAATCAAGATATACCAAAACGTTCTCTACGCATATGGGACTCTTTAGATACAAAAGATTACATTTTGGGATATGTTCAGCTTCTGACATTTTTCAAGCGAGCATAAAGAATATTATAAGGCCAGTATAAAATAGCGTGACCTATAATGATGATATTTTAGTTTTTGACAGGACTCAAGAGGAACATGACCAGTCACTAGATGGAGTATGTCAACAACTTCAGAAGGCTGGTTTTATCCTAAAGAAATAAAACTAAATTAACATTTTATGGACATATATTTTCACATGCTGGAATGAAGCTGGACCTCGTGAATGTAACAACTCTTAATGCAATACAAAGACCACAGGATGTGACAGACTCGTGTTCATTTTTGAAATGGCTAGTTTTTGTGCAAGATATGTTAATAATTTTGAGCTCGCCCTTCAGGGAGTTTACAAAGAAGGGACGAAGATTTTATTGGAGTGATGATTGTGAACATGCATTCAAGGAGATAAAATTGCAAATATCTATGGCAGCAAATCTAAAATATTTTGAACCAAATGTGCGTACAGAGCTAGTGGTGGATGCTAGCCCTGTAGGTTTAGGGGCAATTTTAGCCTGGGAGAGAGAAACTCCTAGGTACGTGGTTTCTCATGCAAGTAAAAGTCTCTCTGATGTTGAATAAAGACACTCCCAGCCTGAAAAGGAAAGTTTGGCGGTTTTACAATGTACAATACCATGATTTTATATATGGAAAGCTGTTTGTAATCATAACAGATCACCAAGCCCTTATTTCTATTTCTGCGAATTCGAAAAGAAAAATACCGCCTAGGATTGAAAGATAGGGAATGAAGTTGATGGATTATGATTTTAGAATTATTCATAAACCTGGAAAAGAGTATAATCCGGCAGATTATTTATCTAGACCCCCATTCAAGTCAGAGATAGATCAATGGTTAGAGGCAGAGGAATATATTTGTTTTATAATCAAATCTAAAACGACACTACTGGGTTTGGGCTCCCAACAGCACAGCTTGCCACAAGCTAGTAATTAACAAAAGAAGATGCCCGTGCTGTTATATGATTGATCACCTTATTTTTAGCTAAACATTAGAAATTAAAACAAATGTTTAATTCGATCAAACAGATTCGATTTTATTTTCTTTTCTTTTTGTTTCGTTCATTTATTCATTTTTTTGTTTGGAAAATTAAATTGAACCAAATTTATCTTTTAAGACCTAATGTACACAATACATGAAATCACATATAATTGAATATCTATTTACAATCAAAATTCAGAAAATGCATATCAACGTAATCTCACTCAAACAGTCAATCACACTACTTTCACACCACAATATATACAAGATATATATAAGAACAGACAACAACAGAAAACATATAAATTATTTCCAAATTGTAATCATATGAATTACAATTAAGCCATGAGCGATTCTTATATTTTACAGGAAACCATTGATATTTTAACGATTTTTAGTTCTTTTAAGGCTTATAGAGTCTACGCGTTTCGAACTCATATGATTATTGAGTTCTCGTCAGGACCATCGTCTCTCAGTAAATTTCGAAACCAGAAGGGGTGCGGATGTCTCCGTCGATGACAACAACCATTTGATGAAGGGGAACATGGACCCGGCTTGTGTGAAGGCGGTCCTAATGTTAGTTGGTTCTGTGCTCTGATTGCAGGAAGCTTGATCCTTTGCGGACCCGGAAGCATCGTCGAATGAGGACGCGAACGACTACCCACGGAGGAGACTGCTGCTTGTCCACAGGTGAAAACAAAGATTCGCCGATGCAGGGTAGATACGCCAGCTTCCTGCAATCAGAGCACAGAACCAACTAACATTCCGACCGCCTTCACACAAGCCGGGTCCGTGTTCCCCCACATCAAATGGTTGTTGTCATCGACGGATACATCCGCACCCCGTCTGGTTTCGAAATTTACTGAGAGACGATGGTCCTGACGAGAACTCAATAATCATATGAGTTCGAAACGCGTAGACTCTATAAGCCTTAAAAGAACTAAAAATTGTTAAAATATCAATGGTTTCCTGTAAAATATAAGAATCGCTCATGGCTTAATTGTAATTCATATGATTACAATTTGGAAATAATTTATATGTTTTCTGTTGTTTCTGTTCTTATATATATCTTGTATATATTGTGGTGTGAAAGTAGTGTGATTGACTGTTTGAGTGAGATTACGTTGGTATGCATTTTCTGAATTTTGATTGTAAATAGATATTCAATTATATGTGATTTCATGTATTGTGTACATAAGGTCTTAAAAGATAAATTTGGTTCAATTTAATTTTCCAAACAAAAAAATGAATAAATGAACGAAACAAAAAGAAAAGAAAATAAAATCGAATCTGTTTGATCGAATTAAACATTTGTTTTAATTTCTAATGTTTAGCTAAAAATAAGGTGATCAATCATTATAATCAAATCAGCAGTACCAGGAATTATTACAGAGAAAGAACTAATTGAGGCCACACAATTCAAGAAATAACGAAAATTATACATGAGAACAATTGGCGATTAGTAAATAGTACAAGTCGTTTCAAATCAAACATAAGGAAACACGTTATATTAGCATTCAAAAACAGTGTAGCAAGTTGCCAAAATTCATCAATTACTTAGGAGTTGTGCATCGAAGAATAACTCCTGTGTGGCCTCAAGCTAATGGAATGGTGGAAAGATTGATGGACACAATTAAAAAGGCTGTGCAAAGAGCAAGCATTTCACAGATACCAATAAATTAGGCAATGTGTCAAGTTTTACAATATTACAGCAATACTCCACGTATGTCAACTGGAAAGTGTCCTTCGGAGCTAATGTTTGGTCAAACAAGACAAACTTGTCTACCACCCTTACCTGCAGATCCACCAAAAAATCATAAAGATATATTACAACAAGACAAAGAGGCAAAGGATAAAATAAAACATTATGCAGGGAATGGAAGACAATGTCAAAACCAGGAATATCAAATAGGTAGTTTGTCAACAGCAGGTAAAGAAATCCCAAAGTAGATTTCACTCAATGCCAATGGAGATAACAAAGATTCATGAAAGAGCATTAACAGCAGAGAATGATAACAGAATAATAACAAGGAATAAGATATTTTTCAAAAAAGTCAATCCAAGTGTTGAATGTGAAAATGTGTAAGCAAGCATTCAACACGATAAACAGATATCCAGGAAATCTGAAACGGTTTTAAGGAAACCTTAACAGTTGATTGAACATTGCTGAGTTTGTTTCCTCTCTATCTCTCATTATTTTGTTTTTGTATTCTTGGGTGTTAATTTCTTTTCTTTTACTTAAAAAAGGAGGGGGGAGAAATGTGATGTGTGGCAACAATATGATGTGGAAGGTTAATGGAAGAATGTTCTGCGATGGAAGTAAGGGGGTCCTTCAAGGAAGTACAGTTCAGTTAGGATTAGAGACTATAAAGGTTATAAAGCAGAGTATCATAAACTCTAATAACAACATTTTGACTCCTTTATCAGAAATGAGATAAGTGGTCTGCTTATTGCTCCTAATGCTATACTAACAACCCTGTATGGAGAAAAGAACAAAGGTATCAGATATTGGTACAAGATGCTTCATTGCTCAGGTCAAAATGTATTAGTAGATAAACATCTGGAGAAAATAAGTCTCTCTACACAATGCAATTTTTCCACAAAGGATTGGGAGGTCCCATGTCAGCTGGGAAATAAATCTTTACGTGCTGCCAACTATAAAAGGATGTTCTTTCTATCTTGCTGATTAGCATATTATACACCGGAGGCTTTGGAAAAGATGTATCCTGAAGTTGAGAACAAACGCTTCAGATGTATGGCTAGTAGCCAGGGAGCATGGCATCATATTTTCTTCACTTGCCCGCAGTTAGAAAACTTCTGGAAGGGAATATTTGCCGATATCGAACAGGCTATCTGGAAATCTTTTTTACCAGCAGCAGAAGTAACCTTGTTCGGTATATGCAAAGACAGGAGCGGGCTTAATAAAGCAGAAGAAGTATTTATATTTATATCTTGTGCAGTTGCTCATTCTTTAATACTTCAAAATTGGAAGTCCAGTGAGACTCCATCTCATATAAAATGGTTGAATAAAATGAGGAGAACATGTTTTTTTTTTAAAAGCTTATGCTGGCAGAGTGGGAGCCATTGGGAGATTTGAGAGGAACTGGAAATACTTTGGGAATCTAGAAGAAATGAAGGGAGGATGATTGGTGAAGAAAATCGAGATTTGATGATTTTTAATAACAGTCTTTTCATCTATGAATGCGATATGTTTCTTTATCTCTTTCCAGGACATCTGCACTTCATTAGCACTTTCTTTCTACATTAGCTTGCAGTAGGCACTTTTTAAGATTGTACTTTTGTATACTCTTTGCACTTTTAGCAGTAGCACTTTATCGCAGTTGCTGCACATTTTTGCAGATGCACTTTATAAATTGCATATTTTGTACATAATGTCTGGGAAAAATTTTAATGATGTTATTGGCTGTTTTTTCTATCTCGATGAATCTCCCTTTTATCTTTTTATCTTTTTATCTCTTGTCTGTTATTTAAGAAATCTATGGGAAATGTATTGATATTGAAATCTAAAGTGTAACATGTTTCGTACCTTTTTTTTTGTTACCCATCGCCCTATTCAATAATAATAATAATTAAAAAAAAACATTTTGGCTCCTGACTGACTCTGTTACAAGCAGCATCCTCAGAGCTTCCTGGATAGATACCAGACAGGAAAGCTCAATTTATAAATTAAAGAGCTGCTCTACAGAGAACTTTTCATGCGCCCCCGCACAGAGCCTCAGCGGCGCATGGCCATCTTCGTTCGGTGTCACACCACGCCCTCCCACCCCCCCCCAGAGGAACAGAATCTGATGAGAGCAAGAAGTCACATGTATAGCATAAAAGTAGCAAAACAGACGGAAAGGGAAGTTTAACTGAGGAAAAACACCCAATCACCTAACAGGGCATGTCACTACAACGTGTTGAGTTCAAAAGTTTATGCATCGCCCATAAGGCTGTCTATGGCCAGGCACCTGCGTACATAAAAGAGCGCCTTGGGGTTTATAACCCCACACGATCATTAAGGTCCTCTACCCAACTGTTGTCTTGTCCCCGCTATAAATTAGCAACGAAGGGTGGCAGATCTTTTTCAGTGGTGGTTCCACAGATCTGGAATGAACTCCCAGAGTCTCTCCGTAAGGAATCAAATCTGTTGCATTTCAGGAAGTCTCTAAAAACACTCCTGTTTAGGGAAGCCTTAAACACTGCCTAACACCACAGCTCTATGCATCTTTTCCTTTACTTACTATTATTGTTTCCTTCTGTCAAAAGCACCTAGAAACCAGTCGGTGATTTGGCGCTATATAAGCTGTAGTTAACAATAACAATAACAATAACTGGAGAATTTACATAAATAAATAGTGTATAGGTGTACATATGAGAGCCATACTTTTTATTAATCATAAAAGATGGATGACGCCTGGCTGAATATTCCCCTTAACATTGAAATTAAGGTATTCATGGAATGTATCAAACATGTTTGTGATGAAAAGTGACTGCTCAATCAAACAACTATCAGCAAGTAGGAATAGCAAAGCTAGAGGTTTGGTTTATATTACTGTTTATCTGTAACTCGTCACTAATTCAGAATGATTCAATTACATTATTTATTTTCCATTTTTTAGTGTGAGCCAGGATACAGAGAGACATTGTAAGTATCCAAAGGCAAGTCCAGTACCATCACTGGCAAATCTTTAAGATTACTTGGCAATCACTTATTCACAATCAACATTCTATTAGTGTTCCTGAACCAAATACACTGCAAATTATTGTAGCACCTTAACTCTGGTTTATTTAATCTAAATAATAAAATTCATACTTTGGTTGTTGGATAATGGGTTTTACTTTCCTTGTGATAGCAGCACCACAGTTGACCAATGAGTGATCTAGCACTACAAACATCACACACGTGACAGTGTGTATTCCATCAAGGGCAGGCAGTCATCCAGGGGAAATAAATGCCCTTTAAGAAAAGCGGCCCAGAGCAGAGACTTAGGGCCCGATGTAGGTCACAAATACCGGTCGGTAACGGCCGAATTCGGTCGTTACCGACCGGTATTTGGTGATTGATTTGTAGGGGCCATTATTTTACTGAATCTGTAAATTTACCGAATCGGTAAATTTACCGATTCTGTAAAATACCGAATCGGTAATTTTACCGATTCGGTAAATCCCAGATGTAGGTAGCACTGTTTACAGTGCTACAGGCCTTCAGAATTCGGTATTTTATCACCCAATACAATTGGGTGGTAAAATATCGAATTCAGGTGTACATGCACATCTGTGCATGTACACCTGTGCCATGTGGCACACAGACATGCCCTAAGACATGCACATGGCACAGGTGTACATGCACAGATGTGCATGTACACCTGAATTCGATATTTTACCACCCAATTGTATTGGGTGATAAAATACCGTCCATCGGGCCCTAAGTCTCTGCTAAGGGCATGTCTGTGTGTCACATGGCACACAAGCCTGGAATTGGGGTGCTACAGGGTGTCAAAAAGTGACACCCCGTTCACCCTTGCAGGATTCGGTATTTACCGATTCGGTAAATACCGAATCAGTATTTCCCATTGAATCCGATGGGCTTCAAGGCCCATAGGAATCAATAGGAAATACCGATTCGGTATTTACCATATCGGTAAATACCGAATCTTACATATTCGGTAATTCTAAGATAAGAATTACCTACATCTGTCCCCTTCCTATTTACCTACTCTTAAATACCGAATCGGTATGATTCGGTATTTAAGAGTAGGTAAATAGGAATTACCTACATCGGGCCCAAAGAACTCAACCGGCCTCGCTCACTGCAACCTTGATGTTTTTTATTTTTAGCAGCTGGCATGCCTGAGCTGTGGGGGTTCTATCTAAACTGTGAAGTTGAGGGTCCCTCTGAACTGTGGGCCCTATGTCACAATCCTGCTTTGTCTGTCTGCCATCTGAAACCTATTTTTGCAAATGGAAGTTTCGTACATCAGGCCCTTAATCTCCACATGTTAGCGTTACAATTAACACTTTGCCCATAAATAATCACACAATCCACATTTGTAGCATTTAATAGGTGTAGTAGATAACCAAACGGTTACTTCATGTGGATTCATGTGTGACACTGAAGTCCTGATTTAGAGTTTGGTTTGCCCAGTTACTCCATCACAAACACGACGAATATCCTGTCCACAGTATTACAAGTGCCATTGGATATAATTCGCATGCAATATGGCAGATGGGATGTCCTTCACGTTTGTGATGGTTTAACATGGCTGTCAAATTAAAAATTAGGACCTGAGTCACTTTTTGAAATAGTGCTTTGTAATATACACTATTTGGGTAGATTACCAATATACTTTTCAAGTATCTTTAGCTAATGTTAGAATGTGTCAATTTCTCTTTAACATCCTGAAGAGTTTGTTATTTTCTGGATTTCATGATTACTTTTGCAATGTGTCGAATTACAAGAAGTCAGGTTGACTATAAAGGCAACACTATTAGAAAAATGTTATTGTTCTTGTTCCATAGTTGCTTCAATGATCTGTAGGTATTACAATATGAGTAGAACACTGCATTTCAAATATTCTTTAAAAAAGTCTCATTTTAATTAACTATTCTAGAGGTATTCAGACAAACAAATCAATTCCTTTCAATATGAATTTGTTCTCTTAAAAGGAGCAGTCCCTTTCACCCCGATTATTTAAGTTAAATTGAATGCTACAAAAATTTCTATAGTAAATATCAATGAATTATTGACGAGAATAAAGAATTACAACTCTTAATAGCCAAAAATAGCATTTAGACTCCACACAGAATTACGTGTTTGAGGTTTTACATACATTTCCAGTCTGAGTATTGCGTTATGTTGTCAGTTTTAATATTTTATTTCCATTTTTGATATTTACAGCCCAGCTGAAGCAAGTTTGCGAAATATGTCTTGACTGTGGAAATACTGCTATACTTTCATGAATCAAATGTTATTGGTTGACTAGATTAAATTAATAAATTGCTTTAATGAAGAGTATCGTAAGATTTGGTAATTTTGCTTGAAACTGCAAGGGATTTTAAAGGTTGCACGCAAATATCAGAATCAGGTTTCTTTTTGAATGGGACATGGTGGGGTGAACAGGGTCCAAATTGGGTTGGTCAAAATTGCACTAGGCAGTTTCCTTTTCCACTTCCACTGATACACACACCGTAATATGCTGCCCTCTGTCCTTAGCTGCCATTTATATTTGCACAAGTAACTTGTATGACTCAATTGTCTCAATCATTCTTGACTCAACAATTCATGAAATTCATATTTTAGTGGTTCCAAATCTGATTGGGACTCTTCTGACCTTATAAACACAAGGCTTAGTGTTATTCTTCAACACAATCTTATACTTAAAGACCTTTAACAAATTCAGTTCTCCTCTAACCACACCTGGTATCTAATCCCAGTGGTTATTTTCATCACCCACAATCCCCACCATTATAACTTGTTCTAGAGAATTGAATTAAGAATTATATCCATGTTCCTTTGATGCTGCCATCCTAAATCGTTTCCCCTTAGGCTGCAACATAGATTTTGCCAACCATTTCCCTGTGAAGGAATAGTTTCCTCATGACTGCAAAACCACATCCAAAACTGGGCAACAACATATTTTACAGGGCTAATGTCAGGAGGTCACAGCAAAATACCATCATCACGAAAATGTATTTTTCAAGTTTATGTCCACCACCATAGTGTGCAGCGAACCTGCCACTGCTAAAACCATCAAAGCTGGCCCAAAGAACTCAACTTCACACTCAGACATGATCACAGTCTCATAGTCCTCCTGTTCATCATCCTCCATTGGACTCAAAACAAATCTTTTTAAACATCTTACACACTGAATGTTCTCATTTTTGCAAACACAAGTTAAATGGCCCTTTCTACCAAAACATCTGCACACAGCATTTCTAGCAAACCAATTTGCGCTAGTAGATAAATATCATTAGGTTACCACATACGTAGCATATTCCGTTAGGTTCCTTGCTCTCCTTATTGGGTTCTAACTTTCTTGCTTCACAGATATTCCTACATCATACTGTTGTTTTACTTCTAATAAGTTCCTTTGCTACTAACTACTTCATGCACTGTACTCTTGCTCTCATCATGAGCACTTTGCAGCTCATGTATCGATCTTGTATTTTCCATTCCATCAACAATTTCCACTGCTACTTCAAGACTGGTATTTTTCTTCAAGTTTCTCCTTGACCCTTGGATTATTCGTGCACCTCACCAACTAGCCATTATCAAAGTGTCCATGAGAGTATTAAGCTCACAAATGCGCACCCTAGTTTTATGGTATGCCACATGTTTGTCCAATTTTTCGGTTTTATTTTGTGCACTTGCAAAGAATCTATGGTGCTACAATAATACATTAATATGAGTGTCCAAATATCCTTCCAGCATACTATCATCTTATACACTTTTCATGTTTCCCCCTCCCCATTCCCAATAGTTAGTTGATCGACGCTTTCATATATATTCCTTCCTTCAATGCCTAGATTGTGCAGGATTACCCCATACTTCCTAACAGGAGAGAATTTTTTTCACCTATGGCAATATGTTAGCAGTTGAAACGTTTCTTCCATTGTTTCCATGGAAGGAGAGGATCACTTTTCTGCAAAGGAAAAGAGGAGGATGAGACATGCTTACTGTTTCCATGTCCCCTGATGTCCATCTTTTATACTCTCTCTTCGTGCTCACGGGATCAGGATCTAGAATTATTAGATCAATTCAAACTATGACATAGGTAAATATGCAAAAATGGACTCCCACAGTGTGCAACTGAAAAGTGGAAGCGATGGCCCAGTTTCCAATAATGCTTGTGCAGGTGAAGAACACAGCTGCTTTCATAAAAAGGAGAACATTCTGCAGAGTTAGTAGTATACAGTCTTGTTGTTTTGAATGAATCCAAGCATGAACTCTAATTGTGTGAAAAGAACAAAAGCAAATGGTTCCTTTAATTCCAAGCAAATGTTGATCACACAAGATGCCTTACAGTTTGAACACTAGTAGTGCTCAAAGTACAATTGGATAAAGATTTCTTAGTTCTCAGCAACCGTTAGTCATTTAAAATGACACACGGTTTCCATGATGTTCGAATAGTGCTGCCAAAAGATGGCGTTAATTGGTCACCCTGCATGATTACTCTACATTAGCCATTTGGAAAGCCTCAGGCAGCACATGCTACCAAAATGGCTTCCATACAGCCTTAGCTTAACAGCACACAGGAAACACTGAAATCCATTAGGACCTGGGTAAATTAGCAATTTATAAAGCACAATGGCCCCTAAGATAATACCAAACCTTGTATAGTGAACCAGAGACTCAGTTTACACAACATTTTGTGGTGGAACATGATACCGCTCATTTATATGTTACAAATTTTAGACCCATTGGTGTGTTTTGTGATAACATTTATTACACAAATACATCTAGTACATATAACAGTGTGAGGGAGAGGCAGTTCACTAAACTGAATGCCGTGATAGCGAGATTACCACACATCCTCATCATGGAGCCAACCAGCTTGAAAAAGTCAACAAAACTCAGTCAGAAAATGGGAAGTTAGAAAATGAGGTAACACACAGGTGGAATTGGATACAAAAACAGAAGAAGAACTAGGAAGAAGAAAGGAGGGAAAGAATAAATAAGTAAAAAATACTATTTTACCTGCTCTATTAGGACAAGGAAAACACCAAGGATAGTGAGTCATATTGAATTCTTCTCAGCTGCACCGAGAACTTTCCTAAGTACGATGGAGTCGAGATTATCAAGTGCCCTCATCACTGAGCTGACCAGCATGAAAAAGAAAACAAAACTCAGTTAGGAAAGGGTAAGGCAGGAAATGAGGTAAAGTTCAGATGGAATTGGATTCAAAATAAAGCGAAGAAGGACTATCGAGAAGAAGAAAGCAGAGGGAGAATAAATAAGGAATAAAAACTATGGTACATGCCCTATCAAGACCAGTAAGATGCAAAGGAGGCCTGGGAGGCCTGGGACGCAATACGCTGCCTGAAAAGGAGGACACTCCAATGGCTCAGCAGAGAGGCGAGCAACCTCGAGGGAGCTGCCCCAGCCCTTCTGAGAAGGAGTACCCGTCCTGCCACAACCATGGAGGATCAATGCATAGTCAAGTGAGTAATTAGATGAGGGGTTCAGGGCATTTTAGAGAAGGACAGGGGCCCTAACTGATACTTTAGTTATGCAATAGAAGGACCAGAATGTAAGCAGTTGGAGATGTGAAGGCGGTTGTAAGTGCTAAAATGTGTCATGCTAACTTTGTGCCCTCCCCCCTTGCTAAGAATCTCGTGGCTCGTAACTGGAAAAGGGCCAATTTGCCTGAATTTCATGCCTTACTGGCCTCCACTACATCCACGTCATCGAATTCGCTAGGGGATCAGGCTGACCATCTTGATGAATGGCTACGTCAGGCAAGCAATAAAGTTGCCCCTTTTAAAAAGATCAAAGCTAAGCGCCCTCACGACGCACACTGGTGGTTCACGGACCAACTCAAAGCGGACAAACTTGCCCTGCGGCAAGCTGAATGCCGTTGGCGTCGCAACTACGACCCGCAGCTCAAACTCGTCTACACTGACTCCTTAAAGTCTTATAAAAAATCGATTCTGACAGCTAAAACGGCCTACTTTTCTAAAAAAATAATGGACTCTAACAACAAAACCAAGGAGATCTTCTCAATTGACAATGAGCTTTCCCTGCCTGATAGGGTCACCCTCCAACCCCAGCCAACCCAAACCCTGTGCGACTCTTTAAACTCCTACTTCATCGAGAAAATCATAACCATAAAAAACAATATCCCGACCCCTGCGTCCCCTCTTCCTCCTCCCCTTCCCCCCAGGAACACCAGCATCCTGACGGAGTTTCCTCCTATCTCCCTACAAGATTTCTCCTCTCTTCTTCTCAAAGTTAGCTCGGGTTCTCCCAATGACTGCTGCCCCCCTCAGATTCTGAGAGAAGCCTTCCTTGCTTGTCCGGACCCCCCACTCGCATTGCTTAATAACTCTCTTGCTACTGGGGAGGTCCCTCGCTCTTTCAAACAAGCAGCTGTTCTACCCATCTTAAAAAAATCCAACGCGGACCCCACAATCCTAAGTAACTACCGACCCATCTCCCTCCTCCCTTACTTAGGAAAGATTTTGGAGACTTATGTCACCCGCTGCCTGAGCTCCTTTATAGAGAAATCCTCCTTTCTGGACCCCCAACAAGCTGGTTTCAGACCCCTCCATTCCACTGAGGCGGTCATAGTAGCAGTCATGGACGCCCTCAGGAAAGGTGCAGACAAAAACATCTCTCAGGCCCTTGTCCTCTTAGACCTCTCGGCGGCATTCGACACGGTCGATCATAACATCCTGATCGACCGTGTCCACAATGCCGGTATCCAGGGGGTGGCCCTCGACTGGCTCAGATCATTCCTCGACCAGCGATCACAATCTGTTCACCTGTCCACCTTTTCTGCACCTTACACATCCCTCACCTGTGGTGTCCCACAGGGCTCTGCACTATCCCCCCTTCTATTTAATTTGTATCTGCAACCCCTCTTAGCTTCCCTCCGCAATTCCCCGGTCACAATCTTCAATTACGCGGATGATCTTCCGTTAATTTTTCCCATTGACTCCCTCCCTTCCTCCGTCTCAGTTTTCAGTCCATCATGCTGACCATCGCAGAGTGGATGTATCACAGCCAACTAAAGTTGAACCCCACTAAAACTGAGCTCGTACTTGTGGGGGGCCCCACTCATCCGTGGAATTCCACCTTCTGGCCAACATCCCTGGGGACGGCACCCACTCCAGTGAGCACAGTGAAAAGTCTGGGGGTGATTATTTCTGAAGACCTCTCAATGAGACCGCAAATCAACTCTGTCACCTCATCCTGTTTCTTCCATCTCAGGCGGATCCGCAAAATCAGCAGGTTTCTCACTAGAGATGCCCTGATTCAAGTTATCATCGCTCTCATCACCTCCAGGCTCGACTACGCCAACATGCTGTATGTGGGGATTCCTGCATGCCACCTCCACCGACTGCAGCTGGTGCAGAATCAGGCTGCCCTTCTCCCTGTCTCCAAGCGCTGCACCTTCAAGCTGGCATGCTCAGCTTTCAAGGCCCTCTCTGATGCAGCCCCTGCTTTCATCTCAGCTGTCTTGACTCGCCACATCCCCCTTAGAGCTCTTCGCTCAGCATCTCTCAACCTCCTCGTGGTCCCCAAATTCGAACGGAAAAAGCACGGTGGTTTGAGTTTTTCTGTTCTGGCCCCCTCCACTTGGAACTCCCTGCCACCCACACTTCGTTTATGCCCCAATTACGACTGCTTTCGCAGACTATTAAAAACCCTGTTATTCCAATCTGCCTACGAATAACCCCCTCACCCTTGATCACTGTACTTGTCAAAGAGCGCCATGAAACCGTTGGTGAAAGTGCGCAGTATAAATAATTTTAACGTAACGTAACGTAACGTAACATAGTAACTTACGAGAATGATATTTAGTTTAGAGCAAGACATTAAGGAGACATTGTTATTTCCCTCAGGCTCCTCCACTGCTTACCAGGACTTCAGAGTAATATAGGAACTGAAGGGGGAAAGTGAAAAAAGCAGAGTATGTGAATAGGAAGGGTGAAAATGCAGTTATCTAACTTGTGGCCTTTCTTTCTGAGTGACTTTTCACCAAGGCAAACCAAAAGTGGCAAGGCCAGGGGCAGTGGTCTAAGAGAAGTGCAGAAATGCAAGAATAAGAAAATGGCAAATACCTCACAGAAAGAAGACCCCTGATCCACAGACATTCGCTTATCTAACTGAATATAAATATATACAGAGAGAGAGAAGATGAATAAATCCTGTTAGAAAGAATTCAATTCCTTAGTCAAGTCGTTTTGTACCCATCTGAACCGATAACACAAAGCACTACAATGCAATTTTAGAACATATTTTTGTATTCAAGAATATGCATTGAACAGACTTGCCAAACGTAGTGCTTATTAGCTGTTACTTAATTAATTCCCATTATAGAGAAATCTTGCTATTTCTACATTGAAGCTGCTCTCTGTGTATGGTTATCACATCCCCACAAGTTAACAGAAAGTACATTTTTTATTATTGCTCTAATTTCTTTACTGCTGTAATGCTTGATGATTTCCTTCACTTTTTTCTGTTTGAAGTTGATCTCTCTTCCCACATGTTTCTGAGCCTCTATCTTCCCTGTTCCCTAGCTATGTCTGAGCCATATATGTATGCCGAGGGCATAGCCTGTTAAGGATGTAAAAATCCGAAGAATGTAGAAAAGCACGATATGAAAAAACACAAGGATATAAAAATATATGTTATAAAAAATGTTGATGTAAAAAACAAGATTGCAAAAGCATGGATTTAAAAGCATGTGATTACAGCTAGAGAGAGGCATTAGCTGCAAGCTGGAATTTACAGTGTGCTATACTTAGAGCCAGTGTATTAAAAAGACAGAATAATCATTTTAGGGAATAGAAGACAGCATAATAAAATGTAATCACGAAACACTTTTCTCGAAAATATTCTCCTTCAGTGGTACATTACAGAGATAAACATAATGACACAGTGAACCCAGGTGGTAGCCAGAGGGCAACGTTAATGACAATACAACTTGCAAGTGAGCACTATTTATACAATGAAATAGGAAATAAGCTTTAATATCATAAGAAGAAATCTTGAAGCCTGCACTGGTATCACAAAACTAAAATGTGACGCAGGTTTACGGTCGCAAGAGGTGAAAAGGAAGTGGGCACTGTTATCACAAGAGGCAAATGGGAAATGAGCACTGCTGTCACCTCAAGAAAATGGGAAGGAGGGATGCCATAGGAGGTTACTCATGTCATGAGTACTAAGATTTAGATTGAACACTAATGACACAAAAGACAAATAAGTCATGGCCAGTGATGTCACAATTAGAAAATATGGATACTAGACTTTGTTTATAAGGTATAACCTCTGATGTGAACTAATGTTGATAAGGAAGGAAATCAATTGTATTGTGGTCTTCTACATGTTTTCCTGTCTGGTTTTGTTCGCTTTAGGGCTCTATGTGCTAATATACGATTAAACAGTGTCAAAGCAAATGAGCTTTTTACCTAAAACATGTACTGCACATTGGTTTCATCCCATGGATCTATTTATTTTCCAGCAAGGCCAGTGTATATGCCGCAGAAAATGCACAAGTGACATGGAAGTTAAATGTCACATACAGTTTGCATTTACACCACCCACATATGCCACACATGTATGGCTCCAGAAAAGATCAATGTGTTGTAACGGAAGCACAGTTTAAAGAGACTGCAGTGTCATTTGGTGAGGAAAAGTGACTTTGCCATATAAAAACTCTACCTTTATTTATGAGCTAAGCTACTTCTAAAGTTTGACGTGTAAACCCACATGACTGTGTAGTCTATACAAAAGTAGGCCATTCTTTGAAATTCTAAAAACGACGCCATTACAGTGAAAAGTAAGTTCCAAAAATCTGTTTGCCACCAAATCAATAAAACTAAATGTTCAATAAATTAGCATAGTTATGAGCAAAAACCATTTTTCCTCCCTTCCTACAGATGCCAATTAAAGTTTTCACTATAATCTAATTCAGTGATAAAAGTAGTTTTTTGTTTCTTTCAGTGGAACGGTAACTTTAGAAAATTATATTTTGTGCTGCCTGAGGATAAACTTGTTTCACATTGGTTTGCCTCACAACTTTGCTCCAAAGACTCCTACACGTTCCTGGCTGATTTCTTAAGATCCACATCCAGGAAGACAATGGCTTGGCCTTTGGTAGCAGGAATGCAGGTGTAGTGTTAACAGTGACCACTTAACAGGTATTACCTTTTGGGAAGTGTCAGGTGGAAACTGAAAATGAGTTTTCATATATCTTCCTTTATTGTGGTAATGCAAAACCAGTCTGTCAGGAACTGCAGCTATTAATGCCCAGAGTCATTCTAGACGTTCAACCTGTTCTAACACTGAAAGAAGTGAGGACACCTCATCTCCATGGGGGAGAGGCTAGAAAAGGGACTAAGCTACTGCAGCCGTGAGGGGGATGCGCCGGAGCTCTACAAGATGGCGGTGATATTCAGAGGAACAGCGTCGTCCACGTAAAGACCAAGAAAGAGCCCGGAATGACATTGAGGCGCACTTGGAACCACCAGGATGAGAAGGACGGCGATACAAGCTGCCACGAGAGCTCAACACAGCTGGCTGCCTTTCCTGGCTCCGCGGTCGGGGATGCCTTGATCCCGGGACGAGCACTGGAACTAGACCGGTGAGAAGGGGGGCGGGGCACGTCATTGCCAAGCGCAAGGGTTATTGAAGACTCTAAAGAATCAACTCCACATAAAGCTATATAATACTGGAAACAAGGGGGTCGGATGTGAGGCACTAATCCCACAATACATGACATTAAGTTTTTCACAATGCCTAACCCTAAGATGGCGGCCGCACCGAAGAGGCCCCTGTGAGTCTTTGATGTTACAATGCCTAACCTTAACATGGTACCCGCCCCTGAAGCAGCTTTGGGTCTGTGATTTGCTGACATTAAAGGGAGCAAAACCACGGAGTGGTGCCTAGGGCAACCTTAATCAACTTGAATTAACATCAATTAACTCCTAGATGGCTTTCCATTCCGAGCGCTGGAGCTCAATGATTTGCAGATCGGTCTCAGCTCTCACCGCCCAGCTCACACTCCAACCCAGCAGTCAGGAACACCGGATGCTTTCGATGTAACTATGATGACGCCCCCTGGGTGGATCCAAAAAAGGTTTTTACCTACCGCGGAGCCCAAGCTACTTTGGCCAATGCCCGGTGGAGCTGTACTGTACAGCTATAGAGGTGTCTGGCCCCTTGTCTGTCACCTACCCAGCCGGTCATCTGACATTGTTTTCCTTGTCTCCCCGTTTGTGTCTCCTTCCCTCCCCCTACCTCTGTGGTTCTTTGATTCAAACTGCTGTAACTATGTAAACCGTGACTCACTGTTTGTACCTCCCACGAAGCCTGAGTGTACTTGGCCGATACCTGACAGAGCTGTCCTATGCAGCTATAGAGGAGTCTGGCCCCTTGGCCGTCACCTACCCAGCCAGTCATCTGACATTCTCTTTTCCTTGTCTCCCTGTCTATGTCTCTCTTCCTCCCCCTTTGATGGAACTATGACGACGCCTGGGCGGATACCAAAACTGTTCTTACCTACCGCGGAGCGCGAGCAACCTTGGCTGATGGCCAGTGGAGCTGTCCTACACAGCTATAGAGGAGTCTGGCCCCTTGGCCGTCACCTACCCAGCCGGTCATCTGACATTGCTTTCCTCGTCTCCCCATTCATGTTTCCTTCCCTCCCCCTCCCTCTGTGATTCTTTGATTTCAAACTGATGTAACTATGTAACCTGTAACTCGCTGATTCAACTGATATAACTATGTATCCTGTAACTTGCTGATCCTCATGTAAAGTGCTCTGATACCTCCGGGTCTAGCCAGTGTTACATAAAACTTTGCAAATAAATAAATAAATAAATACAACTATGATATAGGCATTCAAGGGAGGTTTGCAGTAAAATAAGGGAGAACTTGCTATAAAGATCATAAGAATTTGGTAAGACGATAGTCAGAATTGAGTGCAGAAAATTATCCAATCACTGCCCAGTGTACAGAATAAGAATGGCACAAAATCCTCACCTCATCTGAACGCTCCTAGACCTTAGAAGAAACATCAGGAAGAAAGAAGACTCAGAATTGAAAGAGAGAAAATCCATACACTGCTGACTCCTGCTGCTTCCCAAGGATTGGAAATGCTCGCCAAGGGGGAATTGGTAGGCATCACGTTTCTTGATACAGGGGCACAAAAAGCAGGACTCCTGATTCTGCTCGCTGTGTATTGGACCCTGGATGAGGGGTTTGGTGCCTAGAAGAATACCCTGAGAACTGGATAGCTGCTAGGAAGGAGGCCATCCCATCAGGTCAAGATAGTTAGGACTCAGTAATTTTTTGCTCCTGCTGGAGTATTGAGAGAAAGTACTGCGGTGTCCCCAGGAAAGGATCACACTTGGAGGTTGAGATATCCAGGTTCACTTTGCTCCAAGCTTTTTTGCGTCACAGAAAATGCCTCAGTGAGTAATCACAGGGAAGGTATCTGGCCTTGTGGAGCCCTCCCTTCTTCCTCATGGCTTCCAGTCTTGCCCTGCTAGAGAATTAAAAAGAAATTAAAAAGTGACTAAGTCAAAAGGTAAAATATCAGACTGGGACAAGGTGGCAAATCTACACCAGTTGCTGCTGAATATCTGACATGGGCTCCCAAGTGTAAGAGGAGTGGGACAAGGATAATATTAAGAAATTCTGTAATAGGCACCAAAAGACTAATATGGGTAGGGAGTCTGAGACGACATCTGGGTAGAAGGAGCGGAAAAAAAGAGGAAGAAGTCATTGGATCAAACTATGAAAGGTTGGGGCTTTATTGTTTACACACATGGCACAGGTGTGGGAAATCAGTATTTTTCAAGTATCCCCCATCAGTGTGCAGTCAATGGGAATTGCTAGCTGGGAATGGGAATAGAAGTGGACCTACTGGGGACAGAGGGAAGGTAAGAGGTTACTCTAGTTTCCATGGGTAAGGGGTAAGTTGAACACACAGATTATATGCCTGGAAACACTAACAAGTATTGGTAGTGGTTAGCCCTCAAGGTTGTCCATCAAGACCTTTGGGACTGGAGCTGTATACTGCCTTCCAGTCCAGACAGGTCCTTCTTTTGCAAACTTGGAATGTGGCAGGTGCATACTCCACGCAAAGTGTCCCTCTCCAGTAGAGAATGCAGACATTTCCTCTGCACACTCAGTTAGGGTGTTCTGCCAGTACCCTGATGTCAAATTAAATATACTTTAGAAAATTAGCAGCGTCTACCTTATGAATGAGCTCATCATCTCTAGTTATGCGGTAGACATCAGTATTCGTAACTGTGTTGCGGTCCCTATAAGTCATGTAAAACCTAAACTTTGGAGTTCCTCTTGAAGGGTGTTCTTTGTTAAAAGAACCAGTGGACTGAACTGCAGACTATTGGATAACTCAGTCACCTTGATGTTCAGTATCTTATAGATGCTGTCGCTCACCTTGTCTGACAGCCAGTATATCTTATTTTTAGCAAGCACAATGTCACATGTACCTATGTCATGGGTACATCAAGTGGTGTGTACCCAGGTTTCAGTGAGAGCAGATTGGAGAACTGACCCAACGAATGGTGATGGTCCCTCTTCTACTTCTTTAATTTGGTGAGAGAGAATACCACTTCTTCAATAGACCCATACATCTCATTATTAGTAGATCAAAGAGATATTAAAACTCATCCACTTCTACACCATCAGTCACCATCAATCAATCAATCAATTAGGGAGTTTTAAGCGTGCTACTCACCTGTGATAGTCTCAAGGCGGGGGAGGGGGGAAGCAGCTCCGGACAATCGCAGAGCCAGGTCTTGATGGTCTTCCTGAAGATGTGCAAGGTGGGAGCACGTCTGATGTCATTCTGGAGCTCGTACCAAGTCTTGGCCGCGATGTAGGAGAAGGTTCTTCCACTGGTTCTTGCTCTGTGAGTGCCCTGGAGTTTGGTGAGGGCAAGGTCAGCGGATCAGAGGTTTCTCGTGGGTACATGGAAGGAGATTCTATTGTTAATATATTGGGGTCCGGTGTGGAGGCATTTGTAGCGTGGGTGAGTGTCTTGAAAGTTACTCTCTTCTCGACAGCAATGAGCATGGTCATTTGTGTCATATCGTAATGAAGTTACACGCAGTTGCTAGGAAGACCCTCAAATGGTTATGAGGTGTGACACTTCAATTTTCTTTTGTCATGCCATGTTGTGTCCAGTCCATCAGTCCTGTAGTGCCTAGGTTTCTACTTGCTCATTCACACACACTTTCTGGCCAGACTGGTATTCCATAAAATTCAACTCTTGGTCATTCCATTGCTTCATCAGCTCTTGACTTGTCTACGATTTGTGTCGATCTTCTTCATGTACTTCTTTTTCTCATTGTGTTTACTGACCATTTCAACCATAGCAAATATCAATTCAGTACAGAACACTCACTATCACAACATGAATAAATGGCCATCTGCTTTGCAATTACAAGGATATATATATAAACAACTTATATGAGGTTGGAGTACTGGCACAGGCGGGACCTAATTACCCTGTAAGGTGGCATGGTATCATCTTTTTTAGTGTCTGTCAGAGTGTGCAACAGGGCGTCTCATCCCTCAGAGATGAGTCTTTTACACCAACCTCTGTATTATTCTCTCCTCAGTGCTAAGTCAGCCAAATATATGCCACATCTTTTTGTCATGTTTCCATGGCCGGTGGTGTGGCTGACTTCCACCACATAATAATTGCCTTCCTGGCTAAACGTAGTGACGATTTGTGAATCTGGAGCTTAGTGTGATCTTTGTGGATTTTGGAAGGATACCCAACAAACAGCCCTCTATGGAATGGAAATCCTTGATTCCCGTGACTCGCATCATCTCCCCAAGGAGACTTGCCCAGTATGTCTGCAGTCTGGGCCATGCCCACGTCATGTGTAGAAAGTCAGCGTGTGGATTCTGGCATTGAGGGTAGACTGCATTGGCGCTTATGAAGATACGGTTTATGGCATGTGGAATGAAATAAGCTCTTTGCAGGAAGCTGAACTGTATGAATTTGAAACAGGCATTGCACAAGACCTTGTGGGGGTATCCCAAGGCAGTTTGCCAGTCTTTATCGTAGAGACTGCAGCCATGTATGGTGTCCCATTTGTCTCTGAGGGACTGCAGATTCACAGAGGGGAACCAACCATTACAACACAGTCATTACAATGCACTACCTTTACAACGCGGGTGTTACAACGCAACTGCATTTACATCGCATGCCATTACAACACAGGCATTACAACACATGTCACTATTACACATGCCATTACAACGCATGCCATTACAACACATCATATGGTAAGTAATGGATTTTTTTGTTTTAGGGTGGGAATGGTAATAGTAATTTTTATCCCTGCACTATCCAATACTTAAACTACTGTTGCATTCACTGGAGTGGGAATACTAATTTTACCCCTACACTATCCAAAACTTACCTCACTGGTACACTAAAAGTATTTTGCATTGTAATGGTTGTAATGGTATGCATTGTAATGGAATGCGTTGTAAATGCTGTTTCTAAAAATGCATTGTGATGGCATGCGTTGTAAAATCATGCATTGTAATGGATGTTGCGATGTAAAAACTGCCTTGTGAAAGCATGTGTTGTAAATATTTGCATTGTAACATGTCCTATTCTTCGCAGAGCTTTATATAGCAAAGTGATCATGCAATGACCACACCCAATCGCATACACATCATGTACTTACTCTAGTGTGGGTGAGGTTCAGAGATTCCCGCTCAAAAGTGATGTTGGCATGCAGTCGCATACTACCATATATTAAGAAGTGACCCTTTAGGAGTTTCCAGTTGCTCAAATACTGTGGTGGGGGGGAGGCATTAATGTAGATTCTGTGTATGGGCCACTCACAGTATTGATGCCAACCACCCCCCATATGTGCAGTTCGTTGTAGGTCAGTGCTGACTGATATGCCTGGATACCCTGAAGTGGAATCACGAGGGAATAGGTGGTTACGTCCCATGGAAACAGAAGGAGATTATGGACAGAGGACTGTAAGTTTTCAGACACTCACTCCGAGTCTCTGATCGGGGTTAAATCCTCATCGTTCTTTAGCTCCATTCGCCACCACAGTTAAGACCCCACCATATGCAAATCAGTCTTGACCCTGTTCCTCATGGGAACAGTTCAGCCCAAACTGCCAAGCCACTTCTTCCGTTCCCTGGACCAGAAATAAGCATCCTGGGAATCACGAGGGAATAGGTGGTTACATCCCATGTACATGACAGAGTCAGCTTCCAACATCTCAGAGCCGTAGTTGCCAAGAAGTCCAATAATGGAAGCTGCTGCCATCCCAGAAAGAACCAGATCAGGTGGGTACCATCCACCTCCCTCCGGGAGGACAGACCAGTCTATTCTAAGTATTTCTCCACAAGCCAGCAGACTGGCCACTGCAACTGTGCTGCCAGGTAGTAATCTTAAACATGTGGAGCTCCCATCCCTCCCCTGTCCGGCGAAAGTCTAAATTAACTCAACATTACTCTGCATCCACCCCCAGGCCATATCAACTGGCACAGCAAGGCATCTAAGTCACAGTATATACATGCGGGTAACACAAATGAGAGATTAGCAAAGTAGTCAGGAGGTGAGGAAGCATCACCATTTTGGATAAAGCTATACATCCCTCCACCGATATCAGATGCCTGGTCCAAAAGGATACCTGAGAGCTCATTGATCGTATCCCATGCTGTAATTTGCCCTACAGGGTGTCTAGTTCAACATGATATACAAGGAATCCTAAATATTGAAAGGTGTGGGACTCCCATATGAGTGTTTTACAACCTAGTGTCATTGGGAGATGGGGTTGGAATTGGGGGAGAGGGAAACACAGGTTTTTGTATAATTAACTGTTAAGCTTGAGACGTCTTTGAACTGCTTAAGTATCTATTTGTGTCAGGGGATTGAGGGCATCCCATATATAGAGTAACATATCTTCAGCATATAAGGAGACTATACACATCCTCCAATATAATTTAAATCTGAATTTCTCACCTAGCGCCCTCAGTTGGACAGTGAGGGGTTCAACTGCCAATGAAAGTAGCAGAGGAGACAAGCAGCACCCCTGCCTAGTTCCCCTGGCAATACTATATGTTTCAGAAATGTTCATTTCCATTCTGTCCCTGGGGTCTGAGTAGACCAGTTTAAATCACTTGATCTAGACTAGAGCTAAGCCATAATGGTTCCGTACAGCATAAATATATTTCCACTGTGTGAAGTAAGTATGGGTGAATTTTGCGGATCTGCGGTCTTCGAATTTGTAAAAAAATCCATGAAATCTGGGATTTTCCCGTGATCTCGTGGATGTTTTTCCGATTTGCACTCTACTAACCTGGAGTACTTTCTACTGGCTAATCAGAAAGTGCTACCTCGTTGGGTAAATGTATAGTGCTTTTCCTACACTGCAGCTGCGGAAAGGGCCCAGAAGATTTGTCTCCACTGACCATGTGTGCCTGTAACTTTGCCACAGCGCCAAAAGGCGCTGAGGTCCCTTGAGTGAGCTGTCCATAATAGTTGGGAAAGGGCGGGAAGACGTTTGATATCGCTAGTGTGTGGTGCGGGCCAAACGAGCGGGGCTTCTATGCGTGTCAACATGCCTCTTGTGTATAAATGGTCAGAGAGCGAGGAGGGCAGCAGGTGAGGAGAAAGCAGCCTCCTGGTCACAGGAACTACACGGGGGTTGCGCTCGAGAAACTCAGGGATTCAAAGACCTCCCTCCAGTATTACAGCTAATTTTCGACAGCAGATATGGGGTTAAAGCACACTTGCCCAGTCTCGACCGTGCTCACTAATGTTTTGGGCTGATTAAAATGTTACTGAATTTGAGCTTCAACTTAGGCACCTGCTATATCTGTAAGTGCTTCCTGTTGAGGTTTGATTTTTGTGACAGGAGCCTCGTGCCAGAATGAATCCTGCCCTGCATAGTTATCCACGAAGATGCCACCGTTTTGTGCAATACCTCTACTCAACTGGAGTACTTTCTACTGGCTAATCCAGTAAGTGCTACCTCGTTGGGTAAATGTAAAGTGCTTTTCCTACACTGCAGCTGTATAAAGGGCCAGAAGATTTGTCTCCACTGACCGTGTGTGCCTGTAACTTTGCCACTGCGCCAAAAGGCGCCGAGGTCCCTTGAGTGAGCTGTCCATCACAGTTGGGAAAGGGCGGGAAGACGCTAGTGTGTGGTGCGGGCCAAACGAGCGGGGCTTCTATGCGTGTTAATATGCCTCTTATGTATAAAGGTCAGAGAGCGAGCAGGGCAGCAGGTGAGGAGAAAGCAGCCTCCTGGTCACAGGAACTACACGGGGGTTGCACTCGAGAAACTCATGGATTCAAAGACCTCCCTCGAGTATTACAGCTAATTTTCGACGGCGGTTAAAACACACATGCCCAGCATCGACCGTGCTCACTAATGTTTTGGGCTGGTTAAAACGTTACTGAATTTGAGCTTCAACTCGGGCACCTGCTTTATTTGTATCTGTAAGTGCTTCCTGTTGAGGTTTAATTTTTGGCCCACAGGAAGCACTTACAGAGTGAAGGCACGTGCCCGAGTTGAAGCTAACTTTGTAACCATTTTAGAATGGCGCCGGCAAGCTGCTGTGTCGAAAAGATGGGCATCCATCAATCGGCAAATAACTTGATTGCCTCATTCCTAGCCGATAGATCACAGGCAGTCACCATTGGCCCTTATCAATCTGTCAATATGTCATTACCATGTGGGGTTCCTCAAGGCTCATCCCTAAGTCCGACACTTTTTAACATCTATGTGTCGGACCTTGCTAATGTCATCAAAGCATATGGGATGAGCGTAACCTCCTACGCAGACGATACCCAACTGGTTTTGGGTATTAAAGATAATGGACCAGAGGTGGCTGACCGATTTCGGCACGGAATGCTCGCAATCAGCGAATGGATGGCATCTAACTGTCTTAAGCTAAATTCCGATAAGACGGAAGTGCTAATTTTTGGTCCCCTTAGACCTGACTGGTCATCAACCTGGTGGCCATCAGGAATGGGTGAGCCTCCTAAGCCAGCACTCAAGGTTAGGAACCTAGGAGTAACATTCGATGTGGACCTAAATTTTATGGCACATGCAAATAAGGTAGCGGCAACAGCCCACCATAAGTTAAAGCTGATTAGGAAAATTCTCCCATTTCTCCCTGTTACTGCTGCAAAAACACTAATCAGCTCACTGGTTCTAACTTCCCTTGACTACTGCAACGGGCCATTTCTAAATGCCCAAACCAGGATAATAAATAAGCTTCAGTCACTGCAGAATGCTGCTGCACGGCTCCTCTCAGGAACACCTAAAATACTCCTCAGTATCTGACACTCTTAAGAACTACCACTGGCTAAGGATCCGCAACCGAATAAAATTTAAATCCCTATGCATAGTCTATAAAGCACTACATGACCAGGCTCCCCAATTTTTTAAGGCAAAGCTGACACCTTACAAACCAACCAGGCTGCTTCGATCAACCACTCTGAACCATCTAGTGGTCCCCCGATCCAAGACAGTATCTTGGGGAGACCGTCGCTTTCTGGTTGCGGCTTCAAAGCTCTGGAACACCCTGCCACTCTGCATCAAGACATCTCCTTCACTTATGCAGTTTCGTAAATTATTAAAAACCTGGCTATTCGATCAGTAGTCCAAAACAGTCTTTCTATGAGCGATGAGGGAATCAATGGAATCATTTAGCGCCGAGACGCCCACGGGTATTCGCCGCGCTCAATAAATTACAAAAATAAGTTGCAACTTGCAAGTAAGCTACTTCAATTCTGCCAGCTTGCCGGCGCCATTTTAAAATGGTTACAAAGTTAGCTTCAACTCGAGCACTTGCCTTAACTGTAAGTGCTTCCTGTGGGCCCAAAAAAAAATCCGCCCGCGAGCGGATTAGCAGATTTTTTGGCAATTTCGTGAGATTCGCAGATCGCGGAATTGCCGAAAATCCGCAAATTCCGCGAGCGGAACAGATTTTTGGCCTACAGTTAGTGTGAAGTGAAATGCTTGCTCTATTGTCTATTGCTATACATATAAGCATGGGCGGAAAATCCGTTACGCTCGCGGATTTTGCGGATTTTCGGGAAATCCGCAATCCGCGAGATTTGCGAATTTCCCGCAAAATCCGCAAATCCGCGAGCAGCGGATTTTGCTCGCGCTGCTCGCACTGTTCGCGTGAGTTCGCGCCCCGCGAATAAGTGCAAAATTGCAGAAATACGATCTTAGCAAAACTGAAAGTAACTACTTACCAGGTTCAAAAGTTCAGGCACATCATTAGTAGCCATTTCCTGTAGTGCTTCCTGAGGGGCCCCTCCAGAGTTCAGTTGCCAGTTGAAACTATTATGTGACCCTGCTCTGAACCTCAGAATAGTTACACATATGCCACAAAGGTCCTGAATTACAGCTAAGGGAGACAAGCAGGAGCCAGGCTGGAAGTTAAAATCCATTAATCAGCCCCTAATTCATTATTGTCAGTTGGGGCAGGGCAGGTGTTGTAACTAATTTTGCAACAATGAAAGCACTTAGCAAGTGCAAAAGATCACTAATCAGGGCGCACTAAGGAAGCAGGTGCCAGCTAAAAAAATATTCTGTGACACATTAATCAGCCCCAAATTAATTCAGGTCACTTGAGGCAGGGAAGGTGTGCTTTGCTTTGCCGAAAATAATGTACACTGGACAACCAGAGGGTGTGGTGATGAAACAGAGGGTGGCATGGGTGGGCCAGAGGGTGGCATGAGTAGTCAGAGAGTGGCAGTGGTGACAGAGAGTGGCAGTGATGAAGAAGAGTGTCCCAAACAGGCTGAACACGTAGAAACAACAAGTTCGCAAAACTTGCGACCCGACAGGTAAGTTCGCAAATTGCGAAATTGTAAAAACCCTCGCGAACTGGCAGAAACACGGGCGAACACAAAAAAAAAAAAATCCGCAAATTCGCGGGAATTCGCGGATTTTGCAGATTGCGAATCCGCAAATCCGCAAAATTCGCGGATTGCCAATCCGCAAAATCCGCTCATGTGTGTATACATACCGAATGGGGCCAAACAGCTGGAGAATGCTTTGAGATGTGGTAAAGATGTCTTCAGAGAGGTGTTCCTATAGGGGATAAAGCCATTTTGGTCCGCATGGACCAGTGTAGACAGCAGTGGTAGAAACCTTAATGAGATAACATTATGGTTTTAATAAATATAGAGGTTTCACATGCCGGCTGGCCGGCCGGGTCTTTTATTTTATTAAAGAGACACTATGGGAGAGTGCTTATCCACACTTGTTTGTACAGCAGCACATGACCACCGTATCCACAGTTTAAGTATTGATACTGGCAATGGTTACATTGTGATATTTTTTTTATCCTACTGGAGGAGAAAGATTAACTTCACTGAGCAGTGAGTCTGACTGTTGACAGATAGAGATTGTGCAGGTTACATACAGATCAAGGGTGAAAGTAGTAGAGCATATAATATATTTATAGTGAGTATATTAATTGTCCACAAAACGAACATGTTTGGACGTATGCCCAGCGCCCCAAACTAGACAGGGTACCTATGGGGTAAGAGTATAGACTACACTCCCTTGATAATTGTGTAGTATAGGTAGCTGGATGTTTATTAGGCTTCCATTTGTTACAGAATTACTGTGTTCCCCACTCAGAAGGAAATGAATAGCTTTTCTATGTATGATTAGGTGAGCCCTCATCTTCTGATTATTACATGCCACACAGTCCCACATACAAAGTGCCCCGTAGAGTACCTCCTATGGATCTACCCCCAGACTGCCATCCCTTTGTCGCCATCCTTACCAATGTACCACCATTGTTGGTCGGGCAGCAAGAATCCTTCCAGATGCTAAAAATCAAAACCCTGCACTGGTTAAGGATTAATAGACCACTGCCCAGGGAAGTCGATGGGCTGATTCTTGGCGTCAGAAGGGTCGGTTGGGTAGGTAGTAGTCATAAGCTCTTTGAGGGGGACTGTGTGGTTGTCAACTTCAAGGATCCCGGGGTAGCTCAGCTAATTTCTAGACAGAACTTAGGCACTAGCAGTGCTGGTATTGGAGTAGTCGATTTGACCTTTTTCTACCCGAGATCAGTTGGCATTCATTTTGGTATCGCCCCAGAAGTAAGTTGTTATCACAATCTTGCCATTCCCGGATTCAACCCCTTCTCTGTGCTTTATCAGCAAACCCCATGGCCGGGGATCTATGGAAGAACCGCAAGCTATTGAAATGACATTCTCCCTGGGACAGTTCTCTTACCTCTGGGTATGAGCCCACAGTTGGATCCCTACTCCTTGGAGACTACCACCAACAGTCGGATATCCATCTCCACTGAGAGTGGTCCCCAGCCTCAGGGTGACAGTCCTGGTAGTGGGTCTGAGAGGGGAAGCAGAGCCTTTTGCTCACTCCCTGATGGAGGGCAGGATACTAATCTTGTCCCCTACGCCGAGCCAATTATGGTCGATCCTGTTATAAAGATCCTTAGCTGGATTGTTGCTGGGATTGCGAGGAAGTTGGCTGTTCCGGAATGGAACATCTTAGTGGAGGGTTCCTCCATCTGTATCTTCCAAGAAACTTGGAGTACGGAACCATGCCACAAGGTAGGATACTCATCCTTCTTCTGTGAAAGGCCGCCCCTCTGGAAGTCTTCTTATATGGGTCGCTATTTCGCTTGGTTGTCAGGTCACCCAGCGCGTGACTGATTCACTTGACCTTTTGAGTATATCGCTCACAGGACCCAAGAGAGGGCCATCCCTAGACATTTTTAACATCTATGTTAGGGGATCAAAGGGAGGTCTACTGTCACCCAATGTTTCTGAGTTAGAATCCCGGTTTCGAGGGGGCCCGATAGTTCCCATGTTTCAGTCGTAGGTGACTTTAACTGTACGTTTGAGCCACTTGGGCTGGAGGATTCCCTAGGGACTGCTGAGGATGATAACAGGAGAGGTATACCAGCCCTGACCTTACCTCCTATCAGAAGGTGGTCCCAAGTGGCAGTCCAAATCTATTCCCTAACCTTGGAATTCGATCTTAGGGCAGTGAATGGTAGGACGTCTCTGGATCCTTCTGGAGCGCATACCTACAATAGGGTGGATCATACGTCTAGATAGACTATATCCTTCTTGATGTTAACTCCTGGGACCTCTTGCTGGACATGGAGGTACTCCCTTCAGTAGAGAGCGACCATAATCTGCTCTCCCTTGCTCTTCGCCCCTTCTGGACAGAGTATTCGGGAGTAGATGCGTCCTCCTTAGCGCTAGCTCACCAGGAGCTTTACCCTTCTAATTGTGGTAGGCGTTTAAAATGGGGTAATATTGTCATGGACAAAGAGAAAGTCCTATCCATTTCAACACTCTTGACCTCTGCCCAGTCCAGGTTAGCGGAATCCTCGCTACATCCAGAGGAAGTAGCATCACTCTTTTGTGCTACCACTAAGGCTCTGAGTGAACTCTTTTATCTTCCTAACATGGCTTCTCGTGCTGGAAAGCCCAAACATAGGCAGAATCCCTATGCCTGGTATACAAAAAAATGCAGGGAGATGAAAAGTTCCTTGATTTGCGCTGTGAAGAGCAAGTCCTTGGCCGACATATGTCTGGCAAGGAAAAACTACTCACTGACTGTGATCGCAGCAAAGAGGGAATGGGAGGACTGCTTCTGGGAGGATCTGAGGAAAGCAAGTCTAGACAGGGATGCTAGAGGTTTCTGGACCCTTATAAGATCTAGGGACAGGCCAGACAGCACATTAATGACGTGCAATATCTCCCCCCAGAGCTGGTTCAACCACTTCTCATCCCTCTATGTTGTAAGCGAACCACCTACCAATAACGCACCCCCCACAGGAATTCCCATAACGGGATTAGAGATTGTTCCTTTTACCGCTAGAGAGGTGATGGACGTAATTAAAACCCTGGTTCCGCTGAAAGCAGCAGGGCCCGATGGGTTACCTGGTAATATAATACGGGCATGTCCCAAGGAGTGGGGGTCTCTCGTATCCTCACTGTTAAATGCCATTAATGAGGGCGCGCCCATTCCTGAATCCTGGAAGGGGGCAGAGGTTGTCCCGATATTCAAGAAGGGGTGTCGGGACAACCCTGCCAACTACAGGCCAATAAGGCTAATTGACTCCACCCAAAAACTGGTGGGGAAGGTGATATTGCGAAGGATGCTCGAAACGATGGACGACAATAACATTCTGTCGGACCTCCAAGCTGGGTTTCGTTCTGGTACCAGGACCATCGAGCAGGCCTTTAGATTAACTCTTCTCCACTGGAAGGTGGTGGTGTTGGAAGGGGGCAGTCTATACCTGGCCTTTATAGATTTAAAAACCGTCTTCGTCCTGGTTCCCAGGGAGAAACTATGGAAGGTCCTGTTAGACTTAGGGTTGCCCTCTTATATTCTCTCCCTACTGTTAAAACTTCACGATGGCAACTTTGCACAGGTGCGTTGGGGCACGAAGGGTGAAAAAACAGAAAGAATTCCTATAGGAAGGGGAGTCCGACAAGGATGTGTCCTAGCGCCCACTCTGTTTTCGCTTTATGTAAACGGAGTGGTTGAACATCTGCTTGGCACTCCCTCGGATGCTCCCTCCTTGGCGGGCAAACGGATCCCTACACTGCTTTTTGCGGATGACACCCTCCCCATTTCAAAGTCCCCTATGGGTCTGCAGAGCCTTTTAAATAGCTTCCAGGAGTTTTGTCTATCGAGAGGCCTAGTAATCAACACAGACAAAACTAAATTTCTGGTCATGAACCCCCCTAGGAAACTCGGCAGACTTCCGACCTTGAACTCAGAGCCATTAGAGAGAGTTTCCGAATTTTACTATTTGGGTATCCGCCTTAACGACTCCCTTTCCTGGAATCCTCATATTATAAAATGCTACTGGGCCATAAAAGGATAGGAGGAGCACTACTCAAGAAACAACGCTCCTCATCTTGCAAACCCATTTCCCCAGCAGTGGATATATACAAAGCAAGAGGGGTCAGTGCCGCTTTATATGGGACAGAGTTGTGGGGTACCTGCAACCTGGATCCAATAGTCAAATCAGAGAACAAGTTCCTGAAAGACCTGATGGCCTTGCCACGAAGCACTCCAATGGTGCCAGTGCTATTGGACTTAGGCTGCAGACCTATTGGGGATCAAGCGCAACTTCGCCCATTGCTTCTTTGGGCAAGGTTGTGGCGGGTGCCTGAATTGGTCTCCTACGTGGAGGCTCTGTCTGAGGTTATGGATATGGCAGGGTGGTCTAGGATCAAATGGTTGAGGGACGTCAAAAGACTACTAATGGAGATAGGGTTACCTGATGCTTGGTCCACAAAATCTGCCCCACCCAAGGCTACCATTAAAAAGTTGTATTGGAACTCGGTTTCTGCGAAATTACATCTAGACTCACGCCATTGCAACACAACAGTAGCTTTTGTGAGAATCAAGGATGTGGTGGCATACGCACCCTATCTAGACATTATCACCATCCCGTTTGACCTCACTCTGGGCCAGATGTAGGAGCCTTAATACCGGTCGGAAACGGCCGAATTCGGCCGTTTCCGACCGGTATTTGGCTTTTGAGATGTAGGGGGCATTTTATTTACAGAATCGGTATATTTACCGATTCGGTAAATATACAGAATCGGTAAAATACCGAATCGGTAAATATACCGATTCTGTAAATCAAGATGTAGGTGGCACTGTAATCAGTGCCACAGGCCCTTACCGAATCGTTATTTACCATGGAATACTATTCCATGGTAAATAACGAATTCCAGTGTACATGCACATCTCTGCATGTACACCTGTGCCATGTGGCACACAGACATGCCCAAGGGCATGTCTGTGTGTCACATGGCACACAAGCCAGAAACAGGGGTGCAACAGGGTGTCAAATTGACACCCTGTCACCCTGCAAAGTCGGTAATTTTACCGATTCTGTAATTACAGAATCGGTAATTACCGAATCTTACAGATTCTGTATTTTTACCAAATATTTTACCTACATAGCAATTACCGAATAGTGAACACCGAATCTGTAAAATTCAGTAAATTGCTATTACCTACATCTAGGCCTCTGTATTTTAAGTTTCGTGTGGGGACCTTACCAGTAGGGGAGGTAGTCGCCCGCTGGAAGGGGCCTCACCAACTTTCACCTTTTTGTGCTTCCTGTCCCACTCGTGTAGAGTCAGTTGTCCACATTTTCTTTGAATGTCCGGACTATCGTGTCCCGCAAATCCGTTGGCTTAAACCACTCTGTAGACTGCTGGGCATTCGTCAGTGTATAGTGGCAATGCGCATTTTAATGACTGACACATCCCCTGTGATTGTATGTGCTGTGTCAAAATTCTTGAAATGGGCCTCATTGATTCGCAATAAAAGGCTTTCTGTGACAATTTAATCTTTGTTTTAACTCGTCTAATCAATTATTGTACCTGCTTTTATCAACTGTGTATAATTATATTGTATATGACATTTTTTATAAATTGTATTTTTGTACTGCTTTTATGGTATTTGTATACCGAATAAAGCCTATTAATCAATCAATCACTATTGGTGGTACTGGCATGGTTCCACATATAGGAAATGATAGATGGTACTATGCTGACTTTTCTCTAAAAAGGTACACTACTCACAGTTAAGCATTGCATGGACTAACATGATTGATCAACACAGAACCAATTATAGTGACCACTAATGCCACAAGCTTTGAGGAGTGTATGAACTATCACAATCACAATGATCTTCAAGATTGTTGAACTAATAGCTCTTCTCTTGAACATGATTTAATAGTATAAACACGAAATACACAGGCGGCATATGGGTCTATGACCCAGGTGACGGTTTCTGAATGACAGATGCTCCTCTCTACATTATGGGTACATTTGCACTTATAGCCCTGATGAAGTCTGCTGTAAATACATCAGCAATATACAAAACACGTGTTGGCATGGGCAAAATGGAATAATGGAAGTACAATAAAGTACACATGTTGAAACCACAAACTCAACTATTGATTTCCTGAGTACTCTGAGAATCTTTGTGTAATATTAATAGTGGTCAGTAAGCAGATAAAGGCACAGGGTCTCTGTCAGGCTTCAGGATTGAAGTTACTAGCACCTCTCTGGTAGTAGTCGCGAGCCTCTTCTCTTAATCAGCAATTATGTAATGTGAATAATTTGGAAGCCTGGAGGGACTCATATGTGGTGTAGAATTCTGGAGTAGGCCATTGGATCCCGGGGTCTTGCCCAAGGCCATCATCCATAGGGTCTGTTTCATGTCTTGCTCAGTGAGCGGGCCAACAAGGCTTCCTGCTGTTCCTGTGTGAACTGTGGAAGGGGAGAGCACGTCAAGAACTCCACAATGAGAGCCCTGTCAGGTGGGTTGGTTGGGGAATAGAGGTGTGTGTATAATAAGCTTTAAAGGCTGCATTGATTTCCAATTGTTTTTGGACTACGTGACCCTCACAATTTGTGACAGACAGGAGTTGAGGGTCTATTAACCCCTTTGATGCTGATGACGAGCTCAGCTCGTCATCAGCCACGGTGGGCGTGTGCCGATGACGAGCTGAGCTCGTCATCTAATGCGGCTTTTAGAAAAAAGACGCGCAGCCGAAAAATAACCGCCGCAGCGATGCGGTTAACCGGGATTAATAAGTCTGGCTAATAAACATCCCACTCTATCCCACTTAGTATATTGGAGTTCAGCGTACTTTGTATAGTCCAGACACCTGAGACCTTCTAACTGGTCTGCATGAGTCTAACTGGTCTCAACCAGATCCTCTTCCTTCATGGGGTCTATGCGGTGTTCATGTTCTAATGTGTGGAGAGTTGCCTAAACTTTTTGAAGTTCCCCTTCAAGTGTGTTTCAAACTCCTATTATGGATTGAATGCATAACCCTCTAAGGATAGTGTTAAATGCTTCCCATTCTACAAGACTTCAAGAGGCTGAGCGTGTATTGTGCTGTAAATATTCCTGGATCGCCCACCACAAGGTTTTTTCTGAAACATGGGGTCCTCCAGCCAAGAAACTTGGAGTCTCCAAGCAGGGATCAGGGAGGGAATAGCCCCAATGCAATCTTAGCTCCAATGGGCAGTGATTAGACAAGGTCTTCCAATAGAAGTTAATAGAGTAAATGGCGTGTTGCAGAGCTGCAGATCAAAGAAATCGATCCAATCGGAAATGCAGTTTGTATATGGAGGCTTGATAGGGGTAGCCACGAGACCCTACATTTCAAACACAAGGCAACAAGCAGGACTAATTTGTTAACCAGTCTCGCTGGTCATACCAGGTTTGCGGAATGTTATCGGCCAAGTGTCAATACACTATTGAATCCACTCCCCAGTATCCATGGGCTATTGGTCCAGTTTGCCAACACCCTGAGAGGGCAGCAAGGAATCAGGCCTGGTCAACATTTGGGAAGTGAAGGCTGCTCAGCACTAGGAGCTAGCCATCAAGCCGTCACCAAAGCAGGACAAAGTGCCCCACTGAATCTATGTGAGAATAATGAGCCGCAAATGGCGTACCTGGGCCCAACGAGAAAGCTGCACCCCTGGCATACGCTGAGTAGGTCATATAGTGGAATTGACCCCTCCATTTGTGTTGAATTTCGTTTCATTATCCATCTATGTTATGTATTATATAGTAATCAGCTATTAACCATGTAGTGTTGAGTCATGCATCGCCCAATCCATGAAGATTATGTCCCTGAAGCCCTGGATATTATCGGCAAGAGGTAGAAGAGCCTCCAGTGTGCTCGCTAACTGTTGTGTGGAGAAGGCTCTTGTCGTGTCATGTTTTCCTTTCCCCCCCCAACTCCCGGTCTTAGGCTGCAATTTACTAAGATTCATGAAACTGAACCCCAGTAAATGAACAACTATAGAACATGGAATTGGGGTATAACAGTTAACTGTCTTGCACATGACCTGGGGGAGGCTAGGTTTCCTACGACAATCCGCCATGGGCAGTTATTATGACTGTTGTCTGTCCTCAAAGCGTCATCATGAAAACCGTCTACCCTAGAACACTGGGCACGGTGCCATAATTGCCTGCCCTGGGAGTCATCACTTCATCATCCAGTTCACCATCGAGACAGACTTCGGTGGGATGAAAAAACAATGCCGTCGGGCTCAGTATCAGGCAGAGACTTGAATGGGGAAAGTAGGTAGCTGATTCCAGTCAATGCTGTCCTCCATATTAGCTGCACTATCCTCAGAGGCTTCAATGCTAACGGGCCGCTCCCACCCCCAGAGCTGCAGCAGACTGGATGGCCGACCTCCGACCCTCTGTGGCCTGGCTATCGGAAGGCTTCAAGGTTATCTGGGATCCCATCCAGCCGCACTCAGAGTGGCGGCGTTTGGGCCCAGCCAAAATCTAGTCTCCTTCAGGTGTGTCTGGACCAGTATCTGGAGTCGTCAAGAATTAATCAATCCAATTCCCAGATTCTTCAGGATCAGTGAATAAGTTCACTCCTTGAGATGTCATAATTTTCAGTTTGGCTGGGAACAGCAATGCATACTTGAGACTTAGGTCCCATAGCGCTGCTTAATGGCCGTGAAGGTAGTTTTGGGGTGAAGTACAACTAACTTATAGTCAGGGAAAATCAGGATCTTAGATTTGTCCACCATAACATGGCCCGCTGTGCGGGAGGCTTGAAGCATGAAGGGAGAAGTGTGGCTCAATGGGTAAGCGGCAGACCCTGATGCAGAGGTCTGGCCCGGGATCAGGGTTCAATTCCCCGCCTCGGCGCGTCTTGGGCTCAAAATTCCACGGACCTGATAATTCTCGCCTCGGTGCCTATTCCAATCATGGAGTCCCACTCTGCAACTCTGGGCAATAGATTGCTTAATCTCCACAACGGCCCCCACGACGCTAAGGATGCCTGGCCTCCACCTTGGGGGTGCCCAGGAGTGGACGCCTCACAGGGAAAGCCAGGATGGGTTCCACAGCGGTATTCGTACAAGCGCCTTAAGACCCTTGCGGGTGAGTAGTGCACTATACAAGTATCAATTTACAATTTTTTTATTTACAAGCATTGTGTCGTAGTCATGAAAGTTCAGAATCTTGGCCACAATGTGTTGCAGGGCACTCCCGGGGCCTGTTGTCTCACAGGGACTCTGTGGGCTAGTTCCACAGCCAAAATAGATAGAGAGGCCCATGGGTGCAAAAGAGTATTGCAGCCTCTGCTCAATATATGTTGTGGGTCTGTTCATTCCTTGTGTTCAGGGAGGCCGACTATGCTTGGACTATTGTGCCATGAGTGGCCTTCGGCCCTGTCTTTCAATATCTGAATATTTTCTGCCATCTTTGTATGTATGACATTATAACGCATGCTTTTACAACGCATGCTGTTACAACGCAGGTTTTAATACACATACCTTTACAACGCATTAAACTTTGGGGTGCTGGATAGTGAATTGTTTAATTTACTATTCCAACTCCAGTCCCCGTGGACACTAGGGAAGGTGTTGTATAGTAAATTAAACGTATTCCCTATCCTAGAGCGCCCCTCAGTGTAATGCGTTGTAAAGGTAGGCGTAGTAAAACCTGCCTTGTAATAGCTTTGCGTCGTAAAAGATTCATTGTAAAGAATGTTTCCCGCCATCTTTTCCATCTGTTCAGCATGGTCCTTCACCTGTGGGGATACGGTGATTAGCGCTGCCTCATTGGCTTGAACCTTGTCCCTGAGTTTGCACTTTGTCGTCTCCAAGCAATTTGAGATCAGCAGTCACAGAGTCAATGTTGTCTTCAAGGATTAGGCAAAAGCTCTATATTGCTTCAAGGACACAGCCCAATTTGTCCTTCTCAGTTTTTGTCTTAGGAACAAACTAGGTTCCAGTGTGGGGACCATTGAGTCTAGTAGTGGACCACACACTCCACTCCACTAAGCTATGGATTTCATAGATCTGGTTTTCCCCATTCCTGAGGTATAAGTTCCCAATAGGATCTCTACCATGGTGATATGGTGCCTTAGTATGGAGCAGCCCACCAGACAACCGTTCCAGCTGCAGCATTGCATGCAGTACAACCCAAAGGCTTGCATGAGCAGCTGCAAGAAGGAGGTCAGTGGAGAAAGGGCTCCCCGTCAGGCCCCAGATAAAGTATTCACAGAGGTCTAGGTGTATATCTCTGGCTGTCTATGGAAGAATCCATGGCACATAGCTGGTTCCCTGGCCCAGCCTACCATTAAAGCAATGGGACAAGCTAGCCGGAGTCATGCACGGGTGCCCGCATCACTCGCCCATAGGTCCACAGTAAGAATATGACATGAGCTGTGGTACAAAGCATTAGAAGAGGCTTGGCGGGGATGATCTAGTGCTGCGGCCTTTAGAGAGGAAGCCAAGCGCAATACCCCATGTGGCACTATGGCAGGTCGCACCATGGCAGCAATTACACACACTTGCCCCTGCTCACATACTTCCAGGCTGTGGGATACAGCTACCCCATCACAGCCCCCGGACAGCCCCTCATCTGTCTATGGTGCTCACAGTTGCGCACGTCCTTCTCCACCTCACGCACCATGACATATCCCCACTAGGGAATGTCTTTAGAAACCGCTCTTTCTCTGCTCTTACACTGTGGCATGGCTTTGTTAAGAAATGTCCCAGCCTCTCCTACTCAAGCACTCCACGATCCAAAGCGGTCTCAATGCATGGATCTCATAGGGCTTCAGTCGTCCTGGCCATTCTATGCTGCTCCCAGGTCCATGGATATGGCACAGGCCGTAGAGCAGACAATTTCATATGGATGTTGTGGGATTTGATCAGGCTTAGCGGTGGAGCCCAATACTCACACGTCCACCATGTTTGACTGCAGATCTTCTTCATGTACTGAGCCATTTTAGATTTTAAGACCAGCACATAATACACAGCATCTTGTAGGGGTTTCTTAGGGGGTCTCTTCCACTCATCCATTACAAGGTCTCTAACATGTTGTCTATATGAAAACTCAAATGGGCTAACATTCACTCCTTAATGTGAAACCGCACTGTAGGCAAAATAACAGTAACAGCAACAAGACATCTCACTTTAACTTTAGGAGCTCATCCAGGTTCAGGATCATGCCATTTGGATTCTTGTTGAATCCCTCAACATGTCCAGTGGTACAGGAATGATAAGGAATGGAACATCTATAATTTATCCCTAATGAACTTCATGTAGATTGACATGACGTTTGTCCTCTTGGAATAAGCAACCTCTTTGGGAGCCCCACTTGTGATAAAGACACCCAGCCGGGTGATGCACACCTTGAGCACAGTCAATATCTTCAGAGGTATAGGCTTCAAAAACTAGGTGGTGTGTCCTGCTACCACCAGGATAAAGATTTTCCCATGAGCGGTCTTTGGATCGAGGGACCCTTCAATGAACACTCTACCAACACATTTGGTGTGAAATTTCTAGAGGTGAGTATTACACTTACCTTTAGATTTGCTGCTGTTTTGTTTGGTCATGCAGGATAAGCATCACTCATCTACCTTCTGCCTTATCTGTGACCAGTAAAAATGGTTGACTTGCCTGTCAAAGCTCTTGGCCCACTCCAAATGACCAGCAGAAAGAATTATACTATCCAAGCCCAGTAGGAAGGCCCTGTAGCAATGGGGCACTACCAGCATATTGGCTGACCCTGGTCCAGGAGGCTTAGGCTGGTTCATGCAAGATTGCTAACTTGCACTTATAAAAACACTCTTTCTATTATTATTATTATTAGCAATTTGCATGCACACAGCTACCCCGAAGGGTTTCCCGGTGCAAGCCGTTCGAAGGTAACTCTCCCAACCAAGCAGATTCAAAATAGCCATGTTTTCAGCATCATATGGAAGGTGAGAAATGATTGACAGTTTCTTAAGTCGTCCGGTAATGAGTTCCAAAGCTTAGGACCCAGATATGCAAAAGAGTGGTCCTTCATAGGGGTTAATCGGAACCTGGGCACACCGAACAGGGCCTGGGATGAGAATCTTAGTAGCCGAGTCGGCTTGTAGAGGGATACTAGTTCCTGAATGTAACATGAACCCAGGTCAAATTTGGCCTTGAACATATAGCACAGTGCTTTCAATTCTATGTGTTTTGCCACCTTAAGCTAATGAAGTTCGTTTAGTAAATGGGACATGGAAGCATATCTGGGTAAGTGAAAAAGCAGTGTAGCAGCAGCCTTCTGGAGAATTTGCAGGCACTATTTACATGACTTATCGGTGCCTAAATACAGCATATTGCCATAGTCCAGGCGGGAAATAACCAGTGCCTGAATAAGGGTCCTCTGTGCCGCTTGAAGAATAAGCCACAGAATCTTTTTCAGCCACTTAAGGACTAAGAAACAGTTGGCAGTCACCGTAGCTATCTGAGGCCTCATGGAGAGCTGATCATCAATGAGAAAGCCCAGGTTTTTTCACGTTAGATACCGGAATGGGAGGAGTCCCAAGTATTCTTGGCCAATATTTGGCACCCCAAAGGGAGGAGTTATTACCTAGAACTAGGAACTTGGGGCCAGATGTAGGTAGGACTCAGTTACCGATTCTTAATTACCGAATTTTACCGATTCGGTAATTAAGAATCGGTAAATAAAAAGGGGGGGTATGTAGGAACATCCAGATGTTCCTTTTACCGAATCGGTAAAAATCGGTATTTACCGATTCGGTAAATACCGACCGGTAATGCTCCATTCATTCCTATGGGCTTTGAAGCAGATCTATGCCACTTACATGGAGCGCACCAATTATTCGATAAAACCACCAGGATCCGCCTTGATAGACTCGGACTCTTGCAGCAACATGATAGATTCCCGGAAATACAATGTGTTCAAAGGAACAACAAGTTAATTACTCCTCACAAACATACGAATTTTCGGGTGTCTTATTTAAATACACGCTCCTTAGTCAAACATCAACTGGAGATTTTTACATTACTCTCCACTGATTCACCTGCCATCCTGTTTCTCACAGAAACATGGATAACCCCTGACTCTGCTCCTGACATATTAGCTGCACTCCCCACAGATTATTATATACTCCATACTGACCGTCCATCAGGAAAAGCTGGAGGAGGAGTGGCCGCCATTATTCGTCGTAAACATGATTTTACATCGATCGACTCTCTTAATCTAGCTGTCGCAGATAATTTAGTGATTAAACTCGACACGGATCACACATCACTGATCTGCGTAGTCGTTTATAGACCCCCTCGGCCCATGCCGCTCTTCCCCATTACCCTGAGTGAACAGATAGCTAATCTAGCAATCAAATACTCCAACATCTTGCTTATTGGCGATTTTAATTATTGGTTTGGTGACCAAACAGGTGGTCCCCACTCCCTTGAATTCACCAACCTTTTAACGAATTTTAATCTTACACAACACATTTCTATGCCAACACACAATAAAGGCCATATATTGGACCAGGTTTGGACGACAAATCTAATCATCTCTGCCTTGAAGGTACTCCCATGCATATGGTCTGACCATTTTCTGGTGACATTCCATCTCACTCTGGCCATTAGGGCTAAATCCCCTCTGGTCGAGGGCGGGACTGTTAGATGTTGCAAATCTATTGATATACTTGAATTCACGAACTTCTTGGCCTGCTTAACACCTAACCTGGACCAGAACGTGGGTCTTTCTGACACTCAGATCTCTGGTTGGTTAAAAACAGCAAGCAATCATTTTGCCCCTCCCAAAATAATTAGGATAAACCGGAAGGCGGAAGCTCATAAATGGTTCTCTCCCAAACTACGCCAGAAGGAGAGGAGATGGAGAGCTCGCTATGACCCTGGAGACAAGCTCCTCTATAAACTAGAGCAGGCAAAATATAATAAAGCTATTAAGGCAGCCAAGGTAGAATATTTTTCCTCTAAGATCTTAACGTCCACCAATAAATCGAGAGAGATTTTCTCAATTGTGGATGAACTATCCAACCCTGATAGAGTGTCATCTAAACCTACTCCTACACAGGAACTATGTGATAAATTGAATACGTTCTTCACAGAAAAGATTACAAAAATTAAAGCCAGCATTGTATGCTCTCCATCAGTTGTGATCCCGCCTGATTCCTTCAGGAATATCTGTACCATGGATAGTTTTCCTACGATCGATGTTGAATCGTTTATCTCCTTGATGTCCAAAGTTAAATCTGGATCTCCCCGAGATTGCTGCCCCCCACACATACTGAGGGAAATATTTTCCACTATTCCTCAACCTGCCCTATCTTTATTAAACTCATCACTCACTCATGGTTGCGTCCCAAAATCATTCAAGGACGCCACAGTGGTCCCTCTAATCAAACAGGTCGGCGCCGACCTATTAGAACCATCTAATTACCGCCCCATCTCCTTGCTTCCATACTTTGCCAAGGTCTTGGAGGCACATGTCGCGAAATCCATGTCCACCTTCATAGAAGAGTCCGGACATTTGGATTCCCATCAAGCCGGCTTCCGTCCAGGTCATTCGACTGAGATGGTCATCTTGGCAGTTCTGGACGAGCTCCGTAGGGAGGCTGACACTGGAACCCCTCAAGCCTTGGTTCTTTTAGATCTGTCAGCCGCGTTCGACACGGTGGACCATAAGATCTTGGTGGACCGTGTCGGACGTGCAGGCTTTCAGGGCAAAGCCTTGAGATGGGTCACCTCCTTTCTGGAAGACCGTACACAGGCTGTTCGCCTGGCTAACTTCACAGCATCGGGGTTGAATACCACATGTGGGGTTGCCCAGGGTTCTTCCTTGTCCCCACATCTGTTTAACATCTATCTACTCCCCCTGACCAAAGCTTTAAAACAGAGGAAAGTAACAACATTCAACTACACAGACGATCTGCAGCTTTCCTTCACCATAGATAATTCCATTGAATCTATTACCAACTTTCAGGATACTATGGTGTTCATCCGCCATTGGATGGATTATAACCATCTGAAGCTGAACCCCGGAAAGACGGAGGTACTGCTGATAGGAGATAGTCGTATCTCCTGGGGCCCTCATTATTGGCCGGCAGAACTAGGGCCTTTCCCCAAACCCTCCTCTTCCGTAAAAAGCCAGGGGGTGACTATTGACGGAGATCTGTCACTAAAAGCCCAAGTGGGCACAGTAGTCTCTAAATGTTTCTTCCAACTGCAAAAAATCCAGAAGATACATCACTTGCTCACCCAGGCAGCACTGATACAAGTTGTGATTGGCCTAGTCCTGTCCCATCTACATTATGCAAATTCAATCTATCTAGGCCTTCCCTCTTATCAGATCAAGAGGCTCCGGCTTGTACAGAACCAGGCGGCACGATTGATTTATCAACAGCCTAAGTGGCAATCGGCCAGATCCCTGATAAAAAAGCTACACTGGCTCCCACTGCTCCAACGGGCCACCTTCAAAACCGCTTGTCTTACATTTAAGTCCCTAAATTGTTATAGTCCTATTTTTATTAACAACTAGCAGCCCGTCCCGACTTCGTCCGGGAGCAATCAGGCTTCACCGACCCCCACCTGCCCCGACATTGTCCAGCATTTCGGGCCCCCGCCCGCCCCGTCCCCTGTCTGCTCCGACCACCCGCCTGCCCCGACATTGTCCCCCGGAGCCTTAAAAAGGCGACATATGATAGTCACAGCAGTGCACTATAATGTAAAACCGTCTCACTGTATTGCAGCTATTACTCCAGCCTTCGCCATGGAAATGACCATTTCCATGTGTTTAGAGTGGGTATAAACCGAACCAGATTTCCTGGCTTTCCTTCGGGCTGCTTGCTTTCCCCGTCCCCGCCCGCCCCATCCCCCTCCTGACCCGACCCCTGCCTGCACCGATATTGTCCCCCGGAGCCTTAAAAAGGCGACATATGATAGTCACAGCAGTGCGCTTCGGGCTGTTTGCTTTCCCCATTCACATGAAAAGTACCACAAAAAGAGGGCACATTTAAACACGGCTCCGATGCGTGCCGAGATTCCAGCAGGTAACATCATGCCCGCGTGTCAACCTAATGACCCTTAAAGCTGAAACGCTGAAACGCTGGCGCTCTGCAGTTCAACTTCCTGAGCTGTGTTTGAGATAAAACTAATGAGCGTGATCATGGTAGTTTGGAGCCTTACATCACCCCGTCCACCGCCTGCCCCGACCCCCGTTGCCTTACCTCAGCCGCCGCTCCTCAGTCCACCACTCCTCACCGCTCGTCACCGCTCCTCCCCCGTGCCATGTCCGCCGCTCCTGGACGCCGCTCCTCCCCGTGCTCCTGATGTCAGCACGCAGGTCGCGGCAGGCGCTACTTCGAGGGGACTACTTTTTTTCTAATGTAAATTTTTTAAATATAACGTATTTCTTAACTTTATATAGCCTATGTCCATCTGCACACCCTGAGGATTCCAACGATGTATCAGGTGTGTGGATTGGCGCTGTGGTTCCTGAGTTTACCCGCCTCAAGCCTCAAAGTTCTTCCTTTATAATAGTAGTATAGATTTGATCTTGAGATATATTCCAACCCGTGATCTCCGTTCTAAACATCAAAATCTGTTGGTGAGCGCAAAGTTTAAACGTAAGCGGCATGGCGGGTGTCGTTTCGGTTATCTGGCGCCACAACTCTGGAACTCACTCCCATGGGAGATCCGTTCCTGTCCCGATCTGCTTCAATTCAGAAGGCAGCTCAAGACATGGCTGTTCATACAGGCACACGAGTAAACCGATCCTACTGCAGTCAAATCAGAACAGTCAACTCAGTACAGCTTGAAATAGCGCCATGAAACCTTGGTCGAAGTGCGCTTTACAAATAGGTTATAACATAACATAACATAACAAATGGGTTGAGGGAGGGAAAGCGAAATGAGAGGAAGGGAGATAGAGAAAGTGAGAAAGATAAAGAAAGAGAACGGGGCATAAAGCGCGGAAGAGAAGCAGTGAAAAAGAAAAAGTGATGCATAGAGGGAGGGAAAGAGAAACCAAAGAGAAGAAGAATGAGAGCGTAATAGAATCTGACAGGGTGAGGCTGTGAGAGAGAAAGGAGAGAGTACGAAAGAGAATGAGGAAGAGTGTAGGGAAGTATGGAATACAAAGTCCTGAAGAGTGGAGGATGAAAGAGAAAGAGAGAGACTGTGTGGGAGAGAGAGCAAAGAAAGAGAGCGGCAGACCTTACACCGCGCACTGGTATTATTGTTTACTATTATTGCAAAACTACGTCCCTGCCCACGCCTAGTCTCACGGAAGATTGATGTGTTCAGCACATTTTTGCAGCGGTTTCTGAGGTCCATTTCCAGCGCCAAATGATTGTCAGAACGATTGCCTCATCAAGAAAGAGCTGTTACGCACTCTGAAAGGTCTGCGACTTAAATTGCTGGAGAATAGGGCCATTTCTTTCAAAATGACTGCGGTATGTAGGTCACAGCAGCTGGGGATTCTCTAGCACATATAGAATTATATGCATTTATTAGGAGGTGAGGTTCTATTCATTTACGACTGAGTCTCGGATGGAATTGAGCGCCAAAACTAGTCTATTGAGCAGGCAACGTCATTGAAGCAAACCTCGAGGGAGGCCTTGTTCCCAAACTATTTTGCACACCTATCAGTCAGGAGCTCAAAAACACACTGTGCATTTACACTGCGATATTTTGTATTTGCTAAATCAGTAGAGGTGGCAAACTACTTCTGTAAAGTACACTTAAAAATGTGGAAATCTCATCTCTATGACGGCATTGCCTCGTTAATTGTCTATAGTATGTGCATTGTTTTAAGAGTTTCTCGGTATTAATTCCTTGGTCTGCTGAGGCAAATCTTTCAGGACAAGCCTGATGGAATTTGTCCCAGGAAAAAGCCCTGGGATTACGGAATGCCATCGGGAAACTGTTGCACATGTTATTCCCATTTCCACAGGTAGAAATAGGGGATAATTTATAATTCCTCATTAAAACCACATCCTGGAGTTACCCAGTATCAGTAATACTGCGTGTGATATTACTGCACCACAGCTACTGACGGAAAGAAACTAGGTCAATCAGAAAAGCCTTAGTATTACTGTAACAACTCTGAAACAATGTCAATTGCTTTGTTTATAACATGCAGATTTGTAAAGTGCACACTCACCTTTGGGTTTCTTGGCTCTGAAATAGCAGATGTTATTTGTTACCCAAATCAACAGTAGTCAACATGACAGGCTTATTCATGCATACATTTATGTGGATGGTGATTGATTTAAAGAGCATTTTCAAGCAAACTGGAAATTACATTTGCTTCTTTTGCTTTGCTCTTCAGGACTTTCGGAGTTTCACCAGACGGGTTCACTCCTGGTTCATGTCCTATGAGGATTGGAAGGCACTGTCATGCTGGCGAAGTCTGAATCATGTAACCAGAGCCATTGGCTGTGCACCTCCAGAAATGAAGATGATCATGTAATATCCTCAGGTTATGACATCGGATTACTGTCAGTCGATCTTCAGCCAATGCACCAGGTCATCCAGTTGGTGGTAGCTGTCATCAGTTTCCCAGCGCTCTCTGCTTCAGATTTATGTCAGGCCTGGCTAATTCATAATGATCTCCCAATGTTTAAACTCTGCCTCAACTACTAGATAGTTCAGTGGATCGGGTTGTGGGCTGAGGCTCGATTCCTTCAATTGCCAGCAACCTACCCTACAGGTCTAATGAACATATCTTTAAGCTGAGTGTCAGCATCATCATGTGATGTATATTTGTGGATTTTGTTTCATGGATTTCCATTTCCGTCAATGCTGGTTAGACAGATTATTATTAGAAGAAAAGAAATTCTGTCCACATGTTTGATTGTTAAATCTATTGATTGCAGCTTGTGAGGGAGCAAACATGCCCGATGGATGCTGCTCCTCTCATCCAGTTGATTCCTCATCTGCAGTGCAAATTTTGTGAGAATTTGGCAGATATTATATTGCTGGTACTCTGGTGAGCAAGAATGATTTGGTCTCTACTTCCGGTGCAATTGTCCCAGGACTTTGTCAGGAATTTCCCATTTTTAAGATCTCCTGAGCTTTTTCTCTGGGTAGACATAAAATTACTAGCATGAGACTAAGAGGTGGGTCTTTCAGTGAAGGAGATGGTCATGTAGCATCTTGTTTTCGTTTTGGGGAGTTTTTCCACCTGGCATGAGCCCACTGTATATCACCTGCAAGTTTTAGATTTCCTCTGTATTAGAGTTTTGGTTGGTCTTTCAGTTTTTAGATTGCTTGTGCAGTGGGCACCCATTTGGGCGTTCTTCTACTTCTGGCATTCAGTATTGTATTCAATTGTTGCTTTGCTATATTGTCACAATGCTTTGTGATACATTGTTGTGCTGTGTTATTGCACTGTTATTGTATTTGTAGTAGCTTGATTTTGTTGCTGTAGGAGTATGGTCAGGGATGCCTGCCACCCCTTCCACCACCAATCCCAATGGTAGGAGACAGACACAGTTTTAACTTTTGGAAGGCAGGGGGGTCTCACGCCCCCCCCAGCCGTATTTATTAAAATATGAAACAAAATTTAAAACTTTAAATTAAAACGTTTCATGTATCATGTACAAAATTCAACTTTCATTACACTTGATGAAGACAGGTATCCAGGCTAACCTTAACAAATCTCTAATACAAAGATTTTCCTAACCCAGTCTAACATCATGACATAATGCATTTGCATAAGAATTTTGTACATCCTATCGTTAGGGGCCAACGGCAAGGTCTTAACCGGTGTCAGATCCCTATCACCAAATTCCCACCCTCACGTGTGAGTGGCGCATACGCAGAGGGCTTTACCCTCGTAGCCAACTGTAACTTCCCTTGTCATGGGGGCCCCCTTTCACTCGACGCCATCTTAAGGTCGTCCGAGTTCCTGTGCGGGGTATCCGTAAGAAGGACAGCGTGGACTCCCCCCCTTTCCCTGCACTCTCTTCTGCCGGAGCGGATATCCGGCCCTCGGGAAATTCGTGGGAGGGGCATATAGCCGTCTCCCCCTGGGAGGGGCCTATGGCCATCTCCCCCTGGACGACCCATCCGTAATGGGTGCCGCCCCCCGTGGGACGGGCCAATGACCGCCTCCCGCGGTTGCTCCTATCCATAATGGGTGGCGCCCCCACTAGGGACCTTGAAATCACTGCTCACCGATCATGATCTTACCGCCACAGGCCAGATAGTTGATCAACTATCTGGCCCCCCCCCCACACCTCCTATAGGTCATGTCTCCTCAATCCCACTAGCCAAGCTACCATGTCTCCTATCAATAAGTCATTCCCCACCCTGGACAGGTGTACCCCATCACTTGAATAACAGTGGTCCCCCCAGATGCACCCATGCGGTATGCTTTGAAGATGAGCAGAGCGAAACAATTTCTCCATTTTATTGTTGACCGTCTTTACCGAATGGTTCAACGCTGTCGTGGACAATCCACCTACCTCCTCGGAATCATGTGTGACCAAGCTATTGTGCACCCCGGGAGCGTCTTTGCTACCCAAGTAACTGCTGAGAGTATGTGCTCGATTAAAGCTCGTCTGCCCTACCTTACCAAGTCATTGCCCCCAATGTGTACTATGACTACTGATGGCGGTGACCTGTGCCGCCCTAACAATTCTTCGACAAAACATTGCAGTTGGTCGATACACAAACCACCCTTGCCATGGAAGGACACTCTGAAACCATATTCCTCAGATGTGTGGATCGCATCACCTGCCTTGAATATGTCCACGGCACGCCTCACGTATGAGTGGCCCACGACCCAGACCACTCGTCTTTCATTCTTTAATCCTGAAGTGGTGGTTAGCTGATACTGGGCCGGTCCCAATTTCCTCCCTGCGTCACAGGCTCGTGAAACTGTAATCCAAACAAAAGACAACAAGCGTGAGTGCACTTCTTCAGTAACTTACAACATGTGCAGCCGCACGTACCGTTTGAAACAATTCGAAGGCCAGCGGCCTAATTGTTTACCATTGTCTGCCCGCAGACCCCCAGCCGTTGCTTCTGTAGCGGCCCCTATTCTGAATGAATGAGTCCCAAAATCACTTGGGTTCAAGCCCGCAGCTGCAATCGTGATTGCCAGCACCCTCTGGAACTGAAACTTTGTTAACGGGGTGCCATCAGCATGTCGCAGCAAGGCCCCCCCACGTCGCCAACCTTTGTTTTAGGTGGGCCTCAACATGCCTCACTTGACAACAGGGACTACCCAGAGCGCGCTGCAAAACAATGCTACTCCCCTGGGCGTCCTGGTCTGTCTTAGACCTGGCTATGGTCATCAGCAGGGAATCCCCCCTCACTTGCCTGTGGTCCCTGCGCAGACCCCCCTCGGTATCCCTTTTGTTGGCAGCCACCAGTTTGCTCACCCGCAGGGCCCATAGAACGCCAATGCAAATGCTGCCCGGAATAGGACGACCTCACCAGGTAAGGAGCATGTCTCTTCTAGTGTAGCCAATAAGGAGGTCAATCTCTCAAATCCTATCTGGTGCCTGCTATCCTTCTTGCGACCCTCTAGGCACCGCCAGCCCCGCAGCGCCTTTCTGACTATAAAGGAATCCGTTGGGTCCTAATCCCCTGGAGCTAAGCCAAAAATGATATGGCGCCCTTATACCGACTGGCGGTTGCCACCGACCAGCCCTCCTCTTGAAGTGCCACTAAAAATTGGGTAAAGGACCCCTCTTGACCCCAACTATGCTCCCATGTAGGGCGCAGTACGAGCGGAACGCTCCTTCATAAGCTTTCCTTGTCCGGGGCACTAAACTGGGTGCCACGAGGTTTTGTAGTCCGGGGCGCCGATTTGCCATAATGTTTCGGGAAATGGCGCTGCCACTAGCTCTGCTGAGGGTAAACAATCCCTGAAAGCCTGCATTTTGAAACGAGAGAGCGCATCAGCTGCATTATTCAGTACTCCCGGCACATGTTTTGCCCTGAATTGCACATTTAGTCTCAAGCATTTCAACACAATTTCTTTCAACAATCGCAATATCCACTTGCAGCGTGCTGCCTGCTGGTTAATGCACTCAACCACGGTCATGTTATCAGACCAAAATATCACCGAGCGGTTTCGGAACTCTTCCGGCCATGCCGACAACGCCACCCAGATGGGGAATAGCTCTAGAAAACCAATGTTGCTCGTCAAGCCACTTGCTTCCCACCATGCTGGCCATCTCTGGGCTGACCATCGGTTACCAAGGATCACGCCAAACCCCACACTGCCCGCAGAGTCGGTCCATAAACCTAATTCTGCTGACGAGGCCATTTAAATCCGCCAAGAATGCCAGCCAAATGAGCATGTCCTGGCGAACCTCTGCCGACAGCCTCGTACGATGGTGCCCTTCCTTTAGGCCAACCATGGCCTGGGCAATCGATCGGGAGAAGGGGCGAGCCATCGGTATAACCCTCAATGCAAAGTTAAGCTGACCCACTGTTTGCTATAATTGGTGCAGTGTAACTTTGTCGTTCCGCAGACATTGCAACAGGGAGACCCTGAATTTGGCGATCTTCTCTGCCGGCAAACGGAAGCAACCCTCCACGAAGTCTAGTTCGATACCCAGAAACTCCAGGGAGGTAATTGGACCCACCGTCTTACCTGGCGGCAACAGTACCCCGAAACCCCGAAACCCCGAAATCCCGCATGAGCACGCAGAAATCCTGCAATGCCCGTGCACAGTCCTGAGAGCCCGCTGGAACGAGAAACAGGAAATCAGTGAGATAATGCATCACATGTTGATGTCCTGTGGCCTTCGGGAACACCCCCTCCAGAAATGAGCTAAACATTTCAAAATAGGCACACGAAATTGAACAACCCTTCGGCATGCACATATCCATGTAGTACTTCCCCTGAAATGTAAAACCCAGCAAGTGCTGATCTTGGGGATGTACCGGAAGCAACCTAAATGCGGATTCAATATCCGATTTTGCTAACAATGCACTTTACTGTAAAACCCAGCAAGTGCTGATCTTGGGGATTTACCGGAAGCAACCTAAATGCGGATTCAATATCCGATTTTGCTAACAATGCACCGGGGCCTAGGCGATTCAACATTACCACTGCGTCATCGAAAGATGCGTACCTCACACTGCAAATGTCTGCATCGATGGCCTCATTAATGGAAGCCCCCCTTGGTGCCGACAAATTAAGAATGAGCCTGTATTCTCCCGGCTCCTTTATGGGAACTACCCCTAATGGGGAACACACAAAATCGGCCGTTGGTGGATCACTAAACGGTCCTGCAACCCGCCCCAAGGGAACCTCTTTTGCGATCTTTGTGGCGGCCACCGCCGGGTTGTGCTTAACGGACAGTTGGTTTTTACATGAGGGAGCCCCCTGAAAATCACCGGCCGGGATCCTGAAGCCATACGAGAAGCCATCTCGCAGGATCCCAGCGGACACATGATCAGGGTATTTGTTCAGCCTGGGAGTCAAAGCCAGAATATCCACGGGCGATTGTTTGGACCTCCGAGGCACCGTGTCAATCCTGCTTGGTACCCCCTTTTCCTCCGGTACCATTGCCTCTGGATTGGCAGCTAGTTTCGGGGTGGGAGGTGTTACCACAACCAGAGCAGGCATGCCTGAACCTACACGTTCCCTGCGGCCTGCTACACGTTCCCTTATTAAAATCCCAACATACTCCTCGCTTATTTCCTTTCCCGCCCGATCTAGGCTTAGTATCCCCCCGTAGGTTGGTCGAAAGGGCTGAGGATGTTTCTGTTGAAAGGTCCTGGAGCCGTTTGCGCTCGACCCCGATCCACCCGCCGATCCCGCAAGAACTGCGCATGCCAAGATACAGTATCCAAACAATCCCAAGTCAGTGTTTCATTAAACTCTTTCGCTTTTCTAAATGCCATGTCATACCCTTTCCATTCTTCTCCTCCATACTTCTCATGGAAGCCCGTGATCCTGTTCTGGTAGCAAGCCAGGTCACCCAACAGTTCTGGTGTTCGCTCAGCGATAATTGCTACAAAAACAGAAAAAGCCCTGATCCAGTTCATCATAGACTCTTCCACCCTGAATTCTGCCATTTTTGCCCGCCATACACTGGGGTGCCATAAATCCTTCTGAGTCTTGGCATATTCTAACTCACGATTATCTGTCAACAATGAAAACATATTTATGTATTTATTATACCACACCATTTCCTTAGTTGCCATAGGAACATGTTGCGCTAAGCATTCCCGCCTTGAGGGTACAGCGCCCTCCCCATTATTGGGAGCGATTTCTTACCGGCTTCTGTTCTACCTCCAGTCGTGTCCGTCGACTTATTCCGATTTTCGACCGCGACCAGGTTCGCCACCTGCGGAGAAATAGAAGGCCCGTTCGCTGCCCCAGCGCTCCTTGCCTGCTTGAGCGGCTCGATAATCTGCCTAGCTTCTTTGGCTGGGTCTTCCACAGCCACGGATCCCCCCGCTCTGAAGAAACGTAAAAAATGACTCAGTCTCCCCACCAGGGATCTATCCAGCAGTTTGCAAAATAAAGCAGATAAGGAATTGGAAGCCAATCTGTAAAATTAAAAGACATCTTTATTATAATTAATTATGAGGCTTCGTCATCCAACCGTAGTTTTACAATTGAAAGAGGGAGCCTGCCTGAGCTTTCTCAGGCAGGCTTTTTATACAAAAAGTTTGCCCCTAGGCTCACATTCTTGCTGTGACACACATCATTGTAGGTCGCTCCCATGGTACCATAACAAAGCAGGCTATAATTATGAATTCCATTCTACTTGCCCAAACTGACCAACCCATCTTCCATCATGAACATATGTCAAACTTCACATATTTTCCTGTGCAGGCCGGAGAAGCTCACAATAGAACTGGTTTCCTCCCCATCATATAAACAGTCACCTCCCCATTGTAAAAGCCCAGAAGCAGAGAAACAGAGCCAGGTGTGGAAGATAGAAATGTAGGATAAGGGATGCTTGTGGATCATAAACAGGCATGGCTACTGTATTCGGCCTTCTAATCTTGCTCAGGCCAATGTACACAACAAGTTGCTCAGATCTTTAATATAGATTGACTAGAGGGCATGGACTGGTTTGGTGAGGCCAACATCACGTAGGCAGATTCAGCCTGTTCAGGTCATGGAGAAGTCAGAGAAAGGTGGACGTGTCCTTTGGATCAAATTCAGCCTTTAATCAATTGACTATATGAGGGCAAGACACAAGATGGATGCCGTGGGCTCAGGACAAGAACAGTGATTTAAGGGTGATAGCATCACTCGATCGTGACGCAAATACACAGGCATAATGTCCTGATCATTACCGGTCTATTGATACCAAATTCGTCGTGGCATGATGATATTTTCTGCACGAGTGTTTAGGCCTTGGTACACCATTATGGCGGGGTCCGGAATTTTCAGAACCACAGACGCTCCTTTTGCCCTTATATAGGCAATAACCTAAACCCATGTCAGTCTGAATCTAGGTCTATACTTATCAGATCATCAAGGGGCTGCTGTAGTATTATCTTACTACTTAGCAACTCTCTCGGGACAAGTCTTCTTACACACGTAGTGGTACAAAGGCCATATATGGCAGGACCAAATAGTGAACACCTCTATCTGTAGTATGTGGTATAAGATCACCCACCCAACAATTAGTGATGTTCTAGTGTTGATGTAGAAGCTGTACAGAAGGGTCTATCAGTAAACTCTGGCCTAACCAATGTATGTTCAGGAAAAATATGAAAGTCATGTGAAGAAACAGTAAAGAAAGAGTAGGTTGAGAAGTTGGTGCAGACGTCAATTGTGTAGAAGAAACAAACCAAAAAATATAGTAGCCAATAAAATACATAAAGGTATTAAAATAGATAGAGCTATACCGCACTTAGAGAACAATATTCTATAATGTCTGTTTTTCATCTCTTGCTTTTTATCGTCATTCCTCAATACAATCTCCATTTTCTAATGTCGCTCACGCAATCTTGATAGAGTACTTCAGCTGTGAATATTAGCAGGTCATAGGGACACTGCAAGTCCTGCAGGCCTACTGCCACTACTCAGGTCACAAACTGAACCGTTTGTACTCCTACGTGACCCTGCAACTGGCAAATGGTAACCAATCAAGAAATTTAACAGAAAACCATAATACAATTTCAGAAAAAGCAAGAGAGAAAAGGAAAAGCAAAAGTCAAATGCAAAGAAGTAATAATAGGAAGAGACATAGGTTGGGAGGTGGGTACAGATGTCAATTGGGTAGCAACAAAAACAATCCCACCCATAAAAGACAATGTCATTTTAGAATAACACTAGAAAACACGTTGTTGAGAACATATAGACCACGGGAGGACGTAGTGACCATTATTACGAATGAAATCATAATTTTCCACAATCCTAAACAGAAGGCAAATCCTAGAATTATCTAATAACATTCCATTTAGCTTCCTATGCATTTCAGTAATCTAATATATGTTCAAGTGAAACAGTGGTGTTCCTGATCAATGCTCTCAGATGAAAAAGGGATACTGTTCCACAGAGGGTGGACTTTATTCTGCTTTTACTAAACAGCATAGTACTTTAAAACAATGCCAGAAAATCAGCAAAAATTAGTTTCCAAACTCTAATTCTATGCAAACTCACAGAAGATACCCAGAGTCCGCCAAAGCCTCTCCTTGCAGGCTTCTATTGTCCATCAAATCCGCTTCCAGTGTCTTCTTCGCGTTGGGCCTCTTCAATTCAGGCTTTTTCATGAGAAGACAATACTGCTTAGTAGGAGTGCCCTCCGGGCAAACACTCACAGCTCACTCGAAAGTCTCAATGTCTTAAAACAATGCACCAGTGTCTCTTCTTTGTGGCAGACACTACAAATGATGCGCTCTTCATTAATCAAGGGCACAAAGCATCTCGTGCAGATCCAAGCACCATTTAGCAACAAACCTAGGAAGGTCGGCAGCACTTTCAGACTCCAACACTCATCATTTAGTGTCAGAGGACGCTCAAGCTGCTCTCTCGTGGGCACCAGAATGTAGTGCCTTTTTCCAAACGTGGATTCTCAGGTGCACTGCCTTTCTGCTGGAGCAAAGGGAAAAGAGGTGTGTGTGGGGAAAGGCCAAAAACTCAGGCCAAGGGGGTCAGGGGACCGCGCGCTGTCAGAGGTTCAAGCACATGACAGTTTGAACAAATTGCACAAAGTGAATGACAGTCCTGCCATCAAAAGCAGGGATCCTTCGCATCTTTGCACTGAACTTCTGAGGCAAAACAGAAAATCAGCTCCTTTATTCTTTTCTTTTCACAACGCCTTCTGATGAAACAAATGGCTTGCTTAGGAGGTACCACTGGAGGCACGCTGATGATCGCTGACCAGCTTCGCGACTTCCTTGTTGCAGGATTTGTAGAGCAATATGTAGCGGTCACTGATGGGGAGTGGGCTTTAGTGTTGATCACAGGTCTGCAGGGAATCACTCTTCCTTTGACTCTGGAAGATCCAGCAGGACCCTAGTGATGTAGCAAGTGTAACACAATTGTTAGTTTCCTTCAAATCAGATATAAAAACAGTTAAGCAAGTGGCCTGTAATCTGCAAAGGAGTGGTAATACACCATGGGAACCTAAATGGATGCCCTCACACAGTGGCATTGTCTAATGGGTACATTATTTAATGGGGTAAAGACATATTCTCCTTAATGATGAAGCCTAGGTGTTCCTAAACTCCTTATCTAGAGCATCTCAAATAGAGCAATGACATAATACACATTATCAAAGACATGAAGAAGTCCCTTCTTTAAACAATGTGCATCAAATGCGCTATGTAATACAAAGGCTAATGATCAACTGTGCAAACAAAAGGACAAGAACTAGAGAGTCCTGGTATCTGCATGATTAGAACACATCTTATAAAAAATTGAAACAGCAGAAACAGAAGAGGACTGAAAAATTAAAAATAGACATTAAAAATATGTCGTACTAAAAAGAATGTAAACTTGAGATATCTCCTATTGAGATGGAAAATCTCCTATTGAGATGGAAAACTTGTATTGGGTCATTTAACCAGGCTATCACTATCCTGACAGTCAGTCTGAAAAGACATTTGAAGTGGGCCTAAAGAAAATTCTTGAAAACTAGTCTCATCAATCAAAAGGGAATGTATGTGGCATAAGGGGGTTCCTACTACATCACTGCAGTCCTGAAGTGTAAACATGAACAATACACCCATAATAATCAATGGGCTGACTGGTGAAAGGAAGATGGAGAAGGGAAAAAATGGAAGTAGGACACAACTAAAATCTTCAATAACTAAACATGATGCAACATTGGTCAGGGAAGGAGCAAAAAGAAAAATCTATAGGAAGGACAAGAGTTTGCTTGGGTGGCCTAAGGCATGTGACACAGCACCAAGAGCACAGGGATACATGAAAAGACCAATGTTACAGAATCTTAACTCTACCGCTGACAATCTATACCCTACACAGTAATTCTAACTAATGTTCAGTTGTCTCTTCAGGGAAAAAAATGAATCCATAGGCTTATTCAGGAATCAAAAAAATGCGATAAAAAATGCGATATCAAAATTAGGCCACCTTTAGTCACGGATCTATAATTCCATCCTTAGGCCCAATCAAGGATACATAAATGCAGAGCTGCCTGTCCTTAAGGAAAAAGGGCAGTTAAGTGACTAACAACGGATGGCAATCTTTGATCCAGTATATCATTTTAGTTTTCTTAAAAAAATCATTACAGCCAAATTAGGCATGCACTGGAAAAACAGCTGCCTTACTCGCTCACAGTATGAGGTCCATATCTGTGAAATTTATCTTAATACAATATTCACCCAATTTATTGTGAAATAACACATATCGTCATATGTGTTCCTTCACAACACAGGGGAACTTGTAATTCAAAGTAGCACCATAGAACAGAACATACACACAAAACAAAAAAAATAAATTAAATAACGCGTTTCAGTGGACCAAATGTATAAATGAAACGTAAACATACACATTTTTTTCTTAAAGAAATTACGCAAAAAAAACATTTCTCTTCAACCAGCCAACTCACGTGTCTTGTGAATTAATCCATGAATTATCTGTAGGAAGAAGCAGAAAAGATACACAACACACACATTTCTCATAATACAACATCAATTATAACCCTTTTTATCAGACTACAAAACATGGCACAACGTGACATACAAAAACTTTTCATTACTTACCTGTAACCTATTTTCCATGTACCTTGCAAAAACGCCCATTCTCACTCAGGCCTAAGGCCTTTAAGTTGCAGAATTTTGGGGAAGGGTTTCTACTTATTGCCTATCTAAAACTCAATGTAACACTTCGTTTTTTTTTTGTCAAATAAACTTAACTAAAAAAAAATTTGTTCCTAGCATGGAGACACACATATACCAGTTCTACAGATCATTTAGCAGAATGTTTGATATTTGTTTTCTCAAAGAAATCACTTTTGCATTTGCCCTTTTTAAATCATGTTCCTTCATTTTACACAGTGCTTAATTTGTAAGACATGAAGTGCAGGTGCTACAATTTTGCATGAGGAATACCTTTCCTATTTGTTTATTATCTCAGATGTGCACTTTTAACGCAGATGTAATGTGAATGCGGTAAATGAGAACAAGCCAGCCTGCAATGAATGAAGGTTACAGATTTAAATCATATACAATCAACTACATCTCATATAAAGCGCTTGTGTGCAGTATTTTGAAAGCAACTGGGAGCTATGCAAACCACGTGTGGGCTGTACAATCCTTCAGGGTACTGACAAATGAGGCTGCAGTTTTACAAATTAAATAGTGTTCCTTTTATTATTATTAGCGGGATGCAATGCTGTGTCAACCATGCCGTATTTCTAATTTGAGATAAATGTGTTGATGACATAATTTACCGAACAACAAGCGTTTTGTGGGAACATGCTGGAGCTATTATTTATTCTTTGGCTAAAATGCAATCATCATTGCTGTACATGTGCCCTGCATCCTCTGCTCATTTTAGTTCACAAACAAAAACCCCATCCCAGCTAATGTCAAATTTGTAACACTTTAAGAAGACACTTTTAAATTATGAACATGAGCAGGAATTAAATTTATCGGAGCAAGTCAGGCTATTCAAGTGACCTCAGGTCAGGACCGTGGCAGGGGCAGGGATTTAAATACAAAGAGGCAGCTGAAGTTAGCATCAGATGCATGCTTAACCATGTCATGCTGCATTCCACAGGCGAGGCCCTAATTAAAAGGTCACAAATGTCAACAAGACAGCCTTACAAGATAACATCTTGGCCGCTACTGCTGGAACACGTTATACAGGTTCTGCCAGTCCCCTGCTCGTGGTAACTGAAGCTGACAAGGCCAGTTGGTTTAACCACTTCCACATAACCTGCAATATTTCACTATATTTAAAACAATAATTTCTCTCTTTTTTTTCTTGCAATTCTATGACACATTGACTCGCTGAATCATAAGAAGGCACAACCTGCAAACATATATATTAAGGTCTAAATGTATGCATTTACTAAAGAGACGCTTTAAAAAGGGGCCTTGAAACCATTCAAAACAGTCTATTTGTCTGAAAATCGACTTTTGCATTCTGGATACTAAGAAATAAATATTCTATAATTTTATTGCTTAATGGGTATTACTAGAATGTCTATGAGTCATACATTTGAAAATACTAACTTATACCTTATAGAAATGAGCTTGTTTGCGCCTAGGGTAAGGGAAATTGCGCACAGAAGTGTTTGGTCATTTTCGTGGTACAACATAACTTAAATCAAACATTTTAATGCTAGGGGGTCATAGTATGAGTGTTAAGCTTCACAAATATTAAAAAACGATTTTTGTAGCACTTTGTTTTTAATAATTATTTTTCATAATTAATAATTATTTTTTCCTAATGAAGCCTAATTATTGCTATTTGTGACTGTTCTACATATAAAAATGCTCACTACATCCCTTGCCTCTTATTTAGATGCATTAACTCACAAACCTGAGCGCATATACCTAACTTAAAAAGCGTCACATTCTGCGTCACTTTTTTTGGGCCTCTTTTATGTAAAAGGGCCTTCATGCAAAATTCGACCCGTGTTTAACTGCAAAAAGTGCTGGCTGAAGAAACATTCTTATCAAATACACTGTAGCTAAAAACGTTTGCCTGTGAACATCTAACACAGTGCATTTAAGTGAAAATGCAGTACATTAATTTATTTTTGCAGAAACATGTAATTTCGTTTTTGTCTAGGGCTTCATTTATATCCATTAAATGTGAACCACCCACATTGAGCTCATTTCAGACATAAACAGAAAGGGGAAACAAACACTCAGGACACACAAAACAGCGCTCTCTAACCATTTCTTGTACATAGGGCCGTCGCAATTTACAACAAAACCCAAAAACAAAATAGACATTTAAACACACATTTTAACCCATGGGTCAACACTTAGGACAGGAACAAGGAACAGCCTACAGACTGTGTTCAAAAATAACCTGCCAAAACTAGTTGTAAACCATATTTACAACAAAAACGTTTTAGTTCCTATTTTTTTTTTTTTTTTTAATTCTTCATAAATTGGAGTTCCAACCGGAGGTATCAGACGCGAATCCTCCAACCGGGAATCCTTTGTTGCAACCTAGTCAATACTAATACAAAACAAAATACCGCGACCAGGCATCTGCGCTCACTAGTCGGGTTTCAAACTTCATGGGGCTATCTCCAACGATATACACGCAAATGTACGTGACCCACGGATTTTGAATACTGCAGTGTTCAAATAAAACTAAGGAACCAATACTGAGGAAGATTATCCAACGATAATCTGAACCACAGCAACCAAAGGCCTACCAAATGAACCAAATGTACCGGTACCCAAACCAAAGTGTCACATTTCTGCGACCAATAAATAACTAAGGACTGCGTCACATTTCTGCGACCAATAAATAACTAAGGACTCAGAACCAAAAAGGACTGGGAGCGACCCATTTTTATTCTTCAACTAAAACAGATGGAGAAAATATCTCTTCAACTGCCTATACAAATTGCAATTTGCATATACACAAATATTTGTCCAGATTATAACTGTCAATTCCCCACTGCACTAACAGTCTGTTAAAAAATACTTACAGCAAAAAAAAAGAATGGGTTCCTTAGTCAGGAGTGACATCTTTAGGAGAGTTTTAAGTCAGAAAAATTGAAAAACATACTGGGCCACAGAGACAGATAATCCCCCAGAAAACCCTGTGCCCAGAGTACCTCTTTTTGGTAGAATTCTGTCTTGGCTTCCCCAGCAGTTCTTCCATCCTTTGACAAAACACTCCTGTAGATAACCACTCCATGATAAGGCCCCACGTGGGCGCCAACTGAAGAAACGTAAAAAATGACTCAGTCTCCCCACCAGGGATCTACCCAGCAGTTTGCAAAATAAAGCAGATAAGGAATTGGAAGCCAATCTGTAAAATTAAAAGACATCTTTATTATAATTAATTATGGGGCTTCGTCGTCCAACCGTAGTTTTACAATTGAAAGAGGGAGCCTGCCTGAGCTTTCTCAGGCAGGCTTTTTATACAAAAAGTGTGCCCCTAGGCTCACATTCTTGCTGTGACACACATCATTGTAGGTCGCTCCCATGGTACCATAACAAAGCAGGCTATAATTATGAATTCCATTCTACTTGCCCAAACTGACCAACCCATCTTCCATCATGAACATATGTCAAACTTCACATATTTTCCTGTGCAGGCCGGAGAAGCTCACACTAGAACTGGTTTCCTCCCCATCATATAAACAGTCACCTCCCCATTGTAAAAGCCCAGAAGCAGAGAAACAGAGCCAGGTGTGGAAGATAGAAATGTAGGATAAGGGATGCTTGTGGATCATAAACAGGCATGGCTACTGTATTCGGCCTTCTAATCTTGCTCAGGCCAATGTACACAACAAGTTGCTCAGATCTTTAATATAGATTGACTAGAGGGCATGGACTGGTTTGGTGAGGCCAACATCACGTAGGCAGATTCAGCCTGTTCAGGTCATGGAGAAGTCAGAGAAAGGTGGACGTGTCCTTTGGATCAAATTCAGCCTTTAATCAATTGACTATATGAGGGCAAGACACAAAATGGATGCCGTGGGCTCAGGACAAGAACAGTGATTTAAGGGTGATAGCATCACTCGATCGTGATGCAAATACACAGGCATAATGTCTTGATCATTACCGGTCTATTGATACCAAATTCGTCGTGGTATGATGATATTTTCTGCACGAGTGTTTAGGCCTTGGTACACCATTATGGCGGGGTCCGGAATTTTCAGAACCACAGCTCCCTTCTTTAACCAGGGTAATACAGCTGCAAACTGAATCGCTAATTCGGGGGGCATTTGGTCGTCATCCAGCGGTGTGATAACCACCGGGATTGGCAATCCCCCATCCGGTGTGGGTACTGGGCTGGACGCTGGTGCTATTGGGACCAGCGGGACCTCCATCGGGACTGGGGCCTCGCTAGGACCCACCTTCCCCTTCCTCTTTTTCCCCTTATCCCCCCCTGGGGTAATGTTTGGCAAAGCAGTCCCCACAATACTCATAGGTGCCCTGAAGGCCCAGCTTGGGCCTCTACCTGTTTCCGGAGGGCCGCTAGGCCGCGACCCAGCTGGTCCACTTTAACAAATTTCCTGTCCATCGCCGACACTTGGTTCACCAGTGTGCTCAGCATTCGTTCCATCTCGGAGCTCTTTCCACTCTTCTTACCAGGCATCTCTGCGTTCAGCTTTGTCTCTGCCTGTTATCCAGTAGCGACTCGGACTCCAGCTACGCCTTGACGACTGAAACAGAAAAAACAACAATTACACGTTCAAAAACTGCAGCTTGTTCCCTTGAGGGCTCACGAGCGACGAGTGGTGCAGCCTTCAGAGCGCAGGAACAAGAGGACGCCTGCCAGGATTCCCGCGCCTTTTATCTTGCAGCGGGAAGGCGGGGCAGCATCCCCATCCCGCCCAGAAGTGCACGGACTTCCGGGCGAGTGTTAGGACAACCCTTTTCGGCGGCGGCGCGTGCTCCAACCGCGCCACTATGGGCATACCGGTCGGGACACGCCCTCCGCCCGCAAAGGTCTCCCCTTTCCATTTGGCTGTTATATGCTGAGACTGTTTTCTTTTGCTTTGTTTATTGAGTTTTGGTTTGACTAGTATTTTTAGATGGTTTTGAGGATGAGTGGTTGTGTTGCTTTTCTCTTGAATTAGTGTACCATTATGGTGAGTTGTCATGTTAGTTATTGTTATTGTTTTGCATTTTTGTTGGGGTTGTTTTGTCTTACTTTATACACATCGTGTTGCTTTTGTTAGCCTTATGTTCTGCTGTTGTGTATTTTATTGTTGTCATTGTGGTGAGGTTATATTGTCTTCTTTTGTGCTTGTTTTATGACTGTTTTTGTTCTTCTGTGTCCTCTTATATTTAGTTGTTTTGATGTGTTGTTATATTTTATTTTGTTCTTGTAATGTTATCTTGTTTAGATGTGTGATGAACAGTTTTTTAACAAACTCCAACAAATGACGTACATTTTCTGGCTAGAATGCAGATTAAAAGAAACCACTGCCTAGAGTGCAGAACAATAACCACTTAACCTCCAGCACTTTACATAGCACAAATTATAATAACATAATATATAGCCTTCTTTTCTGCTCTTGTAGTGTTCTCTTTTTCACCTTTATTCAAAAATGGAAGGTGAACTTTGAAAGTGTTGGAACATAAATACTCATTGGATAACATCAAACAAGAGAAACAAGAAAGCAACAGTTCTTCCCTGCAATCATGCTTTTTATATTTTTAATTGGCTGAAGTTCAGAAAGGACACCCATGAAGTATGTTGTTTCTTTCACATGTGCCATGCAAGCACATCCCTCACAGTATTGCATGTAGAGCTTGGATTAGGTTAGAAAATTGGTAAAAGAAATCCATGGGTTTAAAAGCCAGCAATTTGACATGGCCATCTTTCATTCGGTCTAGCTAGAGACGGGGGTTTTGGGTCAACCTCCTCTTAGTCAGGTGTTGCTATCGATCGTCTCCTTCAAACATTGCCTGTTGGAAATGACAGTCTTGCTGGATAGAGTATATCCTTCTTATATAAAACAGAATGGTGGGCTAGCCTAATACAAGTTACAATACAAAAAGGAGTCACCTTGAGCTATGAAGTGGACAGGCGTAACCTTTATTGCTGGAACAAGGATGATGAATTGATGCTGGCAATTATTATGATGGATTATGTTCCTCTGGAAAAAAAATTGAATATCAAATACTGTGCATGGGTAGGCAATCTAATCTATATATTGCCAGTGTGGGCAATAGTATATATATTTAGAGCAGAAGAAGATCCTCGCCCTGCCTTGAGTTAGTGTTGCTTTCACCACATCCACCCCAGATAGTGTGTGATTAATTATTGGTGTAAATTTAATTTATTCACATCTCAATATAAATCACACTGCCCGGGGGGTGAGGGTTAGGGTTTGATGAATGGTTGGGAAGGGGGATTTGGGAAAGGTTTGACAAAGACAAACACTACACGTGGACAACACACATTCATATTGACAGCAGACCAAAATAAATCTGTTAAGGGAGAACAAAGAAATGCATGCATGATGATGATTTGATGACTAGTACGAAACAAGTACAAGACCGGTAAATTAATTATGCAATTGCCTGTCTGCCCCCAGAGAGACCCAAATGACATACATTTTATGGTCTGTTGTACCAGGCTTCCTTTCAAAGATAGCAAATAAAATTTAAAAATATCTGTAGGAGTGAGGTAATATAAATTTTATGGTCAAGTTGTGTTCCCTAGCGAGTACCCCACCGACTCCATGTACGAGTTAAAGTGCATGTAACTTCCCTCCTGTACCAGCTATGAAGACGCAAATACATTTGCGTCCAACGTTAATATGTCCTCTTTCAGACCCACCATGAATGGGTTGAATGGTCCGTTCCTAAGTATGCTATGCCAACGTCTTTTTGTAGTGTACTCCTACGTTTTTCAGCCCTGGCTGAAGTAGGCCCTGAATCTCTGCCACCGAGCCTCTTTTCTGGCTTCTGACTCCGAGAAATCTCTGCCCAGGCAGCCCCCGTACCCGTGAACTCTGACTTACTTCTAGCGCGGCCCTCCGTGCTCAGCTCAGCCTGCTGCCTGCCAAGATTGACTATAACCTTCGAGTTATCTGTTTCCCTCCCCGAAAATACATTCCTTCCTGCTAGCTTCAGTAAACATCCTTCCTCAGCTACAGGGCTAAAGGGCCGACCTGTCTCTATGCAAGTAATTCATAGCTTCGTTGCCATGTTTCCATGGAAGGCCCCATGCCCCCACGCTTCTCATACAGACACTCAGGCGCTTATACACGCACTCACAGCAAGTATAGAATAGCTTCTGCTCTAGAAACCTTTCTGCCCAGATAGCTTAGTTCCTAAACATCAGATATCAGATATGATAGAAGCACAAGTTGATCTGACATGCCAGACTTCTGTCTCTTTCCGTCAGTGTAAATGTCAAGTCCCCTGCACCCCTCCAATCATACGTCATGCAGCTGCGTGCGCATCCAAGCTTCCGATTTCTGCTGACATTGCCACATTTTCCGTTAGTGCCACCCCTTTGTGACACCTATCAGTGACGTTTCCAGAACACACCTCTAGTTCACGCCTCTTGATTACGCACATATACCACGTGTAATATTGTTATCTTGTCTTCTCTCAGCTGTTACGCCTCTTACACTGTTACTTATGGAATGAAATAAGTATATAAGCTATGTACTGTTAATAAAATGTGGCGCGCTCATCTATCCCTTCTGACACCCTGTGTGGTGGTCAGAACATGATATCTTGGCCATGACCATTCCTTTTTAAGGAATAAAACCCCTTAGAACTCTAACACCACGGACTCTGTCTTCTTTCATCCGATCTGAGTTATTATTGATTAAGTACTTACCTGCATAGAAATTAAGAGAGTAAATTAATTATTTACGTCATTTTGGCGCCCGAATAGGGACCCCTCCCCCACCTCACGCGCCGGTTGGCGCATTGCAAGCTCTGTCCCCTGCCATCAGTTAGATGGAACATACGCGTACCGGCAGGATTTCCTGCATCTCCCTCTGACCCACGGAGGTGACGAAGACTGCGATCAGTGCCCAGACGAGGCGGTGAGGAGTGCGGAGGATCCCGACCAGAGCCTAGCCGAAAGAAGCAAGGTCCGAGGTGTCAAGAGGCCCACCAGGTTTTCCGAAGTTTTCTGAAGTTTTCCGAAGTTTTCCGAAGTATCGAGTCGAGTCCAGTCGAGTTTTCCGAGGCCTTCTGTTTCCGTGCTTCCCGGTGAGTACCATTGCTGGGTCGTATCTAGACGGGTTTGGGTACACAAGTCCGGTCTGCACTGTTTTTAGGCAGTGTATCTGTACTGTTTAGCAGTATATCTAGTATTCTGAAATTCTGCACTGTTACACCAGTGTATCTGTACTGATGAGCAGTACATCCAGTATAGTGGGGTAGTCATCTATGTTTTAAACGTTTTTTGTGATTAATGTCGTGGTATGAATGTGACTGTTTTTCTTGTGCATTATTGTGTTTTCTTGTATAACTAGTTACATTCAGAATTAAGTATCAAGGATCGAGCATTTCAGTATCAAGTAGGCACAATGCCGTTTTTCAACAAGTTAAAGCAGATAGGAACTAGGAAAGGGATGTTAGAGGAAGAAATTCCTATCCCTCCTAGGGACACTCCAGGCAATTTTATGTATAATAAGCATGGCATAGATGCCATATTGTATCTAGAATTATGGACCGATTATACAAAGCACCTAGAGGAAAGATACCGATGGCCAATTAATGGAACATGGGATGCCGAGTGCATCATAAAGGTAGAAGAGGCATTACGGAAAAAGAAAGCCAGACAATCTCAGAAAGACGCCATAGAATTTTGGCGTAAGGAATCACATAAACGTGCTGAAAGAGCACTTCGTAGAGAAGACAGACTTAAAGAATCAGAAAAGGCCCAAGAAAACGAATTAGTTACTGAAGGAATTCGAGTAAAATCAGAACAAATAGATCGCATCCGAAATAGCCAAGTGAACAACATGTATCTTTTGGCCGAGGGTACACCTGACGCCATTTCAGAAATACCGAAAAATTTGCCGTCACCATTAGTTCCAACTAAAGTAATGCACAAGACTACTAAAGACATATTCCTAAATTCATACTTGGAAGATGTAGCACCAGCTTACACCAATCTGCCTGTCCGTGCCCTGCCTACCGACAGGGACGGGGGCGGCACCCCGCCCCCAGATCATGCCTCGCCAGTTCCGCAACAGACTTCTCCCGTTCCGCCAGCCCCACCACTTCCCGTACTCAAAACTGACCTACCGAAACCACGTTTGCCTGATCCACCTAAACGACAAATTCAAGTTCAGATACAGACTCCGCAGGGAGGTAATGCACAAGCTTCTGTTTCAGGAGGTGCGACTGCGGGTCCTCAGACCCCGCCACCAACTCACAGATTCAATCTCAGAGGTATGCAGAGTCCTCTTACGTACAGATCCCCCCACTCCTCTAATTCATCCCGCCTTGACGCATTAAAAGAAAACATGTCAGTTTGCAGATATGATCCAGTACCCGGAAAGGACGATTTAATGATATTGGCATCGTTACGGTTAAGATCTGCTACTGATAACTTGTTATGCTATGTAGGAATGAAGGAGCGTCTAGACAGAATATATGAGTTTGTTCAGACAGGGAAAGACCCTGACAGTATTAAGGATGCCATGGAGAAACAGAAAGTTGACATGCAAGCGCTGATACTACGATTTTTCATAAATTGTCTAATAAGAGAACGAGACAGGCCCGGAACAGATCAGAGTGAATTAGATGCATTGAACAAGTGGGGTCAAAATATAGCTGAAGGAAAACATGACAGACAGAATTGCATAGCCTCTATGTACAAGAAGATCAGGAAAGCAGTGATAGCAGCACACCAGAAAGAGAAAGAAAAGGTTTCCTCTGAGGAGGAAGAAGAACAGGAAGAATCCAAAAGAAATATAGGCACCATAGCATATGTAGGTAAGGGAACTTACCTTAGGAAGGGTATCCGTCCAGAGAGCAAGAGAGTTTTCTTCTCTGCCTTGACAAATCCGAATTCTGCTGAGCATCAGTTCCAGGAAACTGATAAAAGGCTCTGAGATCGAGTTGGGTACCATGTACTCAATTCTATGGATGAACAAGAACTAGCCCGATCAGCTGTATCATGGGCCGAAAATACAGACATATATAGTGATGACACAGTAGCACAGACATTCCTGAATCTCTCCCCCGACGAACAGAAGTTAGCAGGTGTATACATGATTCAGCACCTTCTCATCAAATACAGAAAACATTATTCTGATCCAGGTCCCTTACACGAAACACTAGAAGCATTACTCATGGATAGATGGAGAGGCTTAAGCACCAAATTAATTCAAATAATTCTAGAACAGAGACACAGATATAATACCTTTGTAAGCTCTGAATATGTTCCCGCCCCACCTCCAGAAAGGAAAATGTACCACATGCAATGCGGGGGTAGTATAGAAAGTCAGAACCCCTTACGAGAAGTGCACCCTGTTATGGGTGAGGATAAAATCTTGAAACGCGTGTATGTACACACGCCTCTGACTAAATTAGAACTGTTAGAAATGAAGAAACTAGTACCATGCCATGATAAAGACCCTGCAGGTTTCCATAGAGAGCTTAAAGACATGTTACTAATGGGAGACTACACATATGATGATATCATGAAAATGCTGAAGGTATTATTGCCTACGGGTATCTTCGAGAAATTAAAGGAAAAGGAATGGGAGGTGGGAGACACAAAGATTGCCTGGGCAGAAATAGAAGATGAAGAGAAAAAAAGGGTTCCAGGGTTAGGCCTTGGGGACAAAACTAAAGCATTACCAGGTTTGATAGTACAGGTTCTGCCCAGATTATTGACAACTAGAAAGGAGGATTGGGATGCAATCTCGTCCTGTAAACAGAAACATGATGAAGATACTAGTGACTTCTATTCAAGATTCGAGAAATGTTTTATTATCAATAGTGGCCTCCAGCCAAGTAGCGAGTCGTACCCGCATCTTTTTGTATCAAAGTTAGTCGAGAATTCCCTACCGTTAGTTAAAAACCGTGTGTACAAGGTTGAGAGTACATGGCAAGCAAATACGCCATCACAGATGTTACAGATGTTACAATATCATCAGAACAGAATTAGAGAAGAACAAGATCAGGAACAGAAACGTATGAAAGACACAAAGATGAAAATGTTGGTAGCTCAGACGGTCCCATCCGACGGTCACAGAAAGGGTACGACCCAGACAAGTCACACTGCAGCTCCCGTTAAAGGGACATGCAACTATTGCAAGCAGCCAGGTCACTACGTACATGAATGCCCAGTTCTGAAACATAACATAGCGACAGGTAAAACTAAAGAAAGACCGCATCCGCCTAGACAAGACCATAACCAGCATCAGTCTTCACAGAATACACAGAGTACACAGCCTATGCATGCCTCCTCGACTCCAGCACAGACCGTAGCAGTACCACAGCCACAGCCCATTGCTGCAACGCAGCAAGTTTCACAGCAGATGTATCAGTATGCCCAGTCCGCTTATCCCGAATATTCCCGATATACATGAAACAGCCTAGAGAGGGAAGGTGGCTTGCCTCTTATCGAGATTCCTGTAGATCAAGAAGGTCCTTATGTACACAGTCAAGTATTGGGAAAAGACAGAAAGTTTTTAATTGACACAGGGGCAAGTCGCACTACAATCAGCCATGATGAAGTTCCAGGGGCACCCCTCTCAGGCTCACAAAATGTTTCCCTTGGTTTTTCAGGACAGCCTATTGTAAATGAAGTATCCGAACCAGTTCCCCTGGCTGTGGGTCCATTATCACGTGTTACAGACCTGTTACTCACGAAATCATGTCCAGAAAATCTGTTAGGAATTAAAACATTGAAGGCTCTAGGAGCTATAATATGCTGTTCCCCGGAGGGAGTTAGACTCTTTCTGCGGGATTTCAAGGGTCATTATGTTCTGCGTGAATTTGATGTCAGATTGAAAAATGTACCAGATTACTTGTGGGCAAAAGGCCCAACTGATGTAGGCTGTATGCACATTACACCATACCGCGTTACACTCAAGGCAGGTGTTGTATTACCCAGAATCAGACAATACAAGTTACCACCCGATGCTGTAGTGGCTTTACTGAAAATAATTGAAGAGCTCATTGCCCAAGGAGTGGTCGTCGAGACCGACTCCAATATCTGTAATTCACCCATCATTCCGATTCTTAAACGTACTGATCCCAATGCACCGCCAGTATATCGGCTGGTGATTGATCTTCGAGAATTAAATAAATGCATTATTCCACAATATCCTGTGGTCCCGGATATCTCATCCTTATTGACTGCCATTGATTCAGAAGCAACGTTCTTTACTGTAATTGATCTCAAGAACGCCTTCTTCAGCGTACCTATTGATCCAGAGAGCCAATATCTCTTCGGATTCAGTTTAAATGGACGCAGTTTCAAATTTTCGCGCGCACCTCAAGGATTCACAGAAAGCCCCAGCATCTATAGTCAAGCACTGAAAAGACAACTAGATTGTATTCAAATGCCAGTCAACACCGCTTTACTGCAATACGTCGATGATCTACTGATCACCGCACGAAGTGAGCCCGAATGTGAAAAAGCATCACTGACAGTTTTACATTTCCTGGCCGACAAGGGACACAAGGTGTCTCCTTCGAAGCTACAATTCTGTGTTCAGCAAGTTGTGTACTTGGGTCACTTGCTGTCCAAAGTGGGGAGACAGCTCACTCCCGATCGCATTCAGCTAATTGTAAATATGCCGCAACCCCAGACACAAAAGGAAGTGCGGGCCTTCATAGGCCTCACCTCGTACTGCAGACAATGGATTCCCCAGTATGCATTTCTAGCCAAGCCACTCATCCAGTTAACGACACAGGAGGCAGCGACTTCGACTGCCCTCCCTTGGACTCAGGAACACACACAAGCCTTTGAAGACTTAAAGAAAGCCTTATGTCAAGCACCAGTTTTAGCGACACCATGTTACAACAAACCGTTTACACTTTTTGTTACAGAACGTGACGGTACAGCATTGTCTGTCCTCACTCAAGATCAAGCAGGTTCACATAAGCCTTGTGCTTATTTTTCTAGTACATTGGATTCAGTAGCCCAAGCACTCCCTGCGTGCTTAAAGTCAGTAGCAGCAACAGCGTTAGCAATAAGACAAAGTGATTCAATTGTTTTAGGTCATCAGTTAACAGTTCAAGTACCACACTCTGTAGAGGTTTTGTTAAACAGAACCCAGACTCAACACTTAACTATAGCACGACTGACAGGTTATGAGTTAACATTATTCCAGCCACACATAGAAATCAGACGCTGCAGCATCCTGAACCCAGCAACACTGTTACCCACAAGTATGACAGATCCAGCCTCACATGATTGTATAGAAATCATTAATGCAGTAACAAAGCCTAGACGAGATTTAACAGATGTTCCATTGACAAATCCAGACCTGACACTTTATGTGGACGGTTCATGCATGAGAACAAGTACAGGAGAATTAGTGGCCGCGTATGCCGTGACCACTGAAACTGAAGTTAAAGAAACACATCGTATTGACACACTGTCTGCTCAAGCAGCAGAGCTCATCGCTCTGACCCGAGCTTGTATTCTAGCCAAGAACAGAAATGTTAACATATACACTGATTCCCGTTATGCCTTCGGAGTTGTACACGACTTCGGAGTCCTCTGGCAAGAACGAGGTTTCCTGACCTCTCATGGGGCCAAGATCCAACATGGTCCCCTCATTCAAGCACTGTTAGAAGCAATACATTTGCCCTCGGGCATATCAGTCATGAAGTGTAAAGCACATACTAAAGTTACCGATTCTGTTTCCCAGGGTAACGACCTGGCAGACCAGACAGCAAAACATACAGCACTGACTCGCACTCAGACTACTGATGTGACAAAGACAATAGTACCGACACAGTGTATGGCAGTTAGAGATCCCGCCCTAGACGTAATTGACATTCAGACACATGCTACTCCAGATGAGATAAAGAAATGGACTGAACTAGGAGGGATTCAGACAGATCAAGGTTGGGTGACGAAGGGAAAATCTATATGGTTTCTCCCCGACTCAATGGTTCAAGTCATGATAAATACAGCACATAGCCCGGCACATCTAGGAGAGAAGGCGATGTTAGACAGTTTACAGAATCTCTGGTACAATAAACACTTACGAGCAGCAGCAAAACAGAAAGTGCGTACTTGCATGATCTGTTGTCAGTTCAATCCAGGTAAAAGCGTCCCTGTAGAGCAAGGAGGATTTCATCCTCCCGATCACCCTTTTGAAGTCCTCCAGATGGATTATATCCAGATGAATAGCTGCCGAGGATTTAAATATGTCCTTGTGATTGTTTGTGCTCTGTCCCGCTGGACCGAAGCATACCCAGTCCCAGACTACACTGCTCCGACCACTGCCAGACAGTTGGTTCGTGAATTCTTCCCACGGTACGGTTTGCCCCGTGTCGTGTATTCAGATAACGGACAGCCGTTCTCGTCCGAGTTGATGAGACAAGTTTCCCTTTTGCTAGGATATCAGTGGAGGTTCCACTGTGTCCGACATCCCGAAGCAGCTGGCCTTGTAGAAAGGCATAATCAGACACTAAAAATCCGCCTTGCCAAGATCTGTCAGGAAAAAGGGGTCGACTGGATAGTCGCCCTGCCCGTGGCACTATTCTACATGAGAATGGTCGCCCATTCTAGATCAGGGCTATCCCCGTACGAAGTGGTCTTTGGCAGACCACCGAATATGTGGGGGACGCCCATTCCGAAAAAGATCACGGATATTGATTGTAACATGTTGACAGATTACCTTGCCTCCTTGATGTCTGCACTCCAATCATGTCGTTCACAGGTTGCCGCAGCCTTCCCTGACAACACCGACGTGAAGGCGCATGAGGTCCGTCCTGGGGACCTGGTTCTCGTCCGGAATTTCGACTGGAAAAGTCCGCTGGAGCCCCGTTGGAAGTCTCCGAAGACCGTCCTCCTTACAACCAGGACCGCCGTGAAGATCGAGGGGAGAAAGGGGTGGGTCCACACGAGTCACATCAAACTTTGCAATGAACTAAAGAACGGACTGAAACAGGACTCTGACTCGTCCACCCCCACCAAAGACTGTGTTGAGACGAAAGACTTTACCGTTGCCGAACGAGAAAAGACTCCCCAAGAACTATATCGAATGAAACTCAGATCTAGCAAGTCAGACAGTTTAATTGTTTAAGTCCTCCCCTAGGTGAATCGGTTAAATAGTTTCTGACATGTATCCCCTAGATCGAGATAGAGAGAGAGAGAGAGAAGCAAAGAAACGTACATACTGCAAATCACTGCGTAGTCACTGTATAGTGACGTTGTTAATAATGTTTTTTCTAAGTATTCTAATTATTATTGCCAGCATTCTGCTACCTATATATTGGCCTATTTTCAGGCGTGAACAATCTGCTTACAATGTCTCTGCTGAACACACTTTTAGTGAACTTCCTGCACATGAACTCTCTTACAGACTTGCGCTGCGCAACAATACATTCATTAGTATGTTACACCACTCCCATCAGACAAATAATGCTACCGACTGCTGGATATGTGGCCGACTCCCTCCCTACCAGAATTACAAGGGAGCTCTGCCCCTCTTTCCGTACCCATTCACTCACAATGGCTCCTGTGGAGCATGGTTTAAAATAATTAATTCCTTAGATCCTGATATTGCTGTTTTTGATGGGGGCTGGGTTTGGGAAAACTTGAACTTAGTCCTGCTCGACGTCTGTTATCCAGATAAAGAAGGACTTCCCACTCGAATAGGAACTGATCTAGAAAATGAAGTATATGGATTAGGTAATTACACAATTAGCCTTATGATCCTTACTGTTGAATCCGAAGCTGCTCCAGTTCTGCCCCATATGTTAGTATTACCAGTCACAGGTGGATTATGTGTTAGCAAGAAAGGTTCAGTACACGTAGGTCATAGTAAATGCACTACTGTGGTCGAATTCAGTGACCATGGTAAATCGTCCTTTAAAGCTACCAGTCACTCCTATTTTGTTTGTGGTCATACCGCTTACATACGTTTGCCTCCAGATTGGGATGGTACTTGTTATATTGCATTCCTTCTGCCACCTGTTTTTCTAGCTCCCCCTGATTACCATAGAAATACGAATCTAGTACCAAATAGACCCAAAAGAGATATTCCACTTGTCGACTACACAGAAACGGCATGGGAACAGTACACTGATTTCAATAAAGGATTCTTTTTCTTTCTAGGGCCTGTCCAAAACAGTAAATTAATACGCAGATTAACCAGAACACTTGAAGCAGTAGTACATGAAACTGCCTCCGCCTTAGGTAACTTAACAGAAGAGCAATCTGCTATGCGGGTTGTTGTCCTTCAAAATCGTCTTGTGATTGACGTCATCTTGGCAGATAGAGGTGGAGCCTGTAAGGTCATTGGGTCAAGTTGCTGTGTTTTCATTCCACAAAACGCACCATCTGTCTATCAAGCTATTACCCGTTTGCATAAAATTGCCAATCAGATACATCAGAATCCAGGCTCCTGGACTTGGTCCGGTTGGTTCTGGACTACGTTAACAGCTTGGGGATGGAAGATCTTATCATTCCTAGGCATTGGCCTTGTTATAGTATTTAGCTGCTGCCTGTGCCTACAGTGTGGGCCAGCGATATGTGGACTGTGTGCCACATCCTGCATTGAGCATTCCAGTTGTCTCTCAAACAGTCAAAGAAAGAAAGACGAACATATAATGTTACAAGAACAAACCGATCGATTTATGAGGATCGATATATCATGAAGGGTCCGTAGGGAACAAGGAGGGAATGAGGTAATATAAATTTTATGGTCAAGTTGTGTTCCCTAGCGAGTACCCCACCGACTCCATGTACGAGTTAAAGTGCATGTAACTTCCCTCCTGTACCAGCTATGAAGACGCAAATACATTTGCGTCCAACGTTAATATGTCCTCTTTCAGACCCACCATGAATGGGTTGAATGGTCCGTTCCTAAGTATGCTATGCCAACGTCTTTTTGTAGTGTACTCCTACGTTTTTCAGCCCTGGCTGAAGTAGGCCCTGAATCTCTGCCACCGAGCCTCTTTTCTGGCTTCTGACTCCGAGAAATCTCTGCCCAGGCAGCCCCCGTACCCGTGAACTCTGACTTACTTCTAGCGCGGCCCTCCGTGCTCAGCTCAGCCTGCTGCCTGCCAAGATTGACTATAACCTTCGAGTTATCTGTTTCCCTCCCCGAAAATACATTCCTTCCTGCTAGCTTCAGTAAACATCCTTCCTCAGCTACAGGGCTAAAGGGCCGACCTGTCTCTATGCAAGTAATTCATAGCTTCGTTGCCATGTTTCCATGGAAGGCCCCATGCCCCCACGCTTCTCATACAGACACTCAGGCGCTTATACACGCACTCACAGCAAGTATAGAATAGCTTCTGCTCTAGAAACCTTTCTGCCCAGATAGCTTAGTTCCTAAACATCAGATATCAGATATGATAGAAGCACAAGTTGATCTGACATGCCAGACTTCTGTCTCTTTCCGTCAGTGTAAATGTCAAGTCCCCTGCACCCCTCCAATCATACGTCATGCAGCTGCGTGCGCATCCAAGCTTCCGATTTCTGCTGACATTGCCACATTTTCCGTTAGTGCCACCCCTTTGTGACACCTATCAGTGACGTTTCCAGAACACACCTCTAGTTCACGCCTCTTGATTACGCACATATACCACGTGTAATATTGTTATCTTGTCTTCTCTCAGCTGTTACGCCTCTTACACTGTTACTTATGGAATGAAATAAGTATATAAGCTATGTACTGTTAATAAAATGTGGCGCGCTCATCTATCCCTTCTGACACCCTGTGTGGTGGTCAGAACATGATATCTTGGCCATGACCATTCCTTTTTAAGGAATAAAACCCCTTAGAACTCTAACACCACGGACTCTGTCTTCTTTCATCCGATCTGAGTTATTATTGATTAAGTACTTACCTGCATAGAAATTAAGAGAGTAAATTAATTATTTACGTCAGGAGTCAAATATAAACAAACATAAACACACAGAGTCGTAATGATTGAGGAGAAAAAAATAATGAAATGAAATGATACTATATTATTGCCAAAACGGGGATTTGAATCTCCGCATTCCTCTTGTTCCTTCCATGGACTGTCCATCCGTCAATCTTGGTTGCCTGGTGGATGCGGTTTGGTAAGGTAAGTGTGAGCTGTTTTTCCCAGTATGGCACAGTTTAAAGTGCCTGTAGATAGAAAAGCAAAAAAAGATGTTGAAAAATCAAGGAGAAAGTTAAACTGCATCAATAAGGAGGAGTGCAACAAGAAGACTTTCAGAGGCGGCATGGCTAAACCATGTCTGTTTCCGGCAGTTACCTATAACAACAGGAGCTGGCCCTCCACCTAACTTCCACTTAGCTTTGAATTTGAGTCAGACAGCACTGAGCACACACACACACACAGCAACATAGCATTTTCCAAATTCAGTAAAAAAATCGATGCACTTCTGGCAGTCAAACCACACTCGCCACCACCACTACAGAGACATGTAGGTCTGGTGTTGTTATTTACCTTTAGGCCACTTCATGCCCTGAGTTGTTCTATCAATTATCTCTGATCCTACTGACTCTGACTGCGAGTATTGTATGGTCATGGCATGCAACTCTGTACCAAAAGTGTCCAGAGTGAGTCCAAACTCACCCAACTCAATATGCAGTGGATCGGCCTGCAGTAGTACAATTTTGTTATTGAACAACAAGTAGGGGAAAGATTGACTTGAGTCACTTTTTTGTGTGTAGAATGGTAGACATCATGCACAAAAAACAACAATATTTCAACATGCAATGCTTGCCATCATTTACCTGCACTTCCGGGGCAGCTTCTCTAGGCTTGGAAAGGATAGATATATATAGTCAGGGCCCAGGTTTGGAGGCAGGCACACATTTCACATTTGCATTTCACATCCAAGTCTGGCTTGAGTGAAAATGGCTTTAGGGCGAGTCAGGAGTTGACTTACTTCTTCACTGACTGCACAAGTTCCAATTCCAATCCGACAATAAAAGATAAGATGGTGGGGATGGATTTGCTGTGAACCTGAAAGACAGTGACACACTCAAATATTAAAGTAAATATTGTTCCTCAGCTCTATCTCTTTTTTTGGGGGGGGGTCAGAGAAAGAAAGAAAGTAACTGCAACATGAAAGAGCCTAGTAGTTGTCAGGGAAGTAGAGCTGAACCTCAAACTCTGGTGGTTCACCCAGAAGTAGGTCACCTAACACACTTCTTCCATGACCTGAGTACCATCATCATCCTCCTGCCATGCTACTTCAGGTATGGTGTAATCCAGTGGTATAAAGTGCTGATTAATTTTTATCATGGTTAACCTCTCCACGTTTTGGGGTGAGAGACTGGTCCTTCTCATGGTCAGAACGGCACCAGCAGCACTGAAAACCCGCTCAGCAGAGACACTTGCTATGGGAGAAGCCAGATAGTTCATCGTCATTCTGCTGCGCACTGGATATTGGCGCCTTTTTCCATACCAATACAGCAGTGGGTTTTGATAAAAATCTCTGTTGGGTCATCTAGATAGGCCTGGACCATCTGCTCAATGGTCATTGGTGCTCCGCTTTGCTCTGCCTCTTTTGCCTTTGCCTCAGCACTGGACTTAAGCCTTGCCTGTGCCGATTTTGGTGCTGGTGCTCCTGTTGATGTTGTTCATGGTGTTGTTGGTGGTTTTGGCTGCGGTGAGCCAACCGCACTGCCCTAAGGCTCTGAAGTTGAATTTGAAGGCTCCACAGCAGTGCTTGTTGTGCACCGGAGGAGCGGGCCTCTAATGCCCAGTGGTTCTTTTTGTAGCTGACTGGCTTGCACAGCTATCCGAGTTTTGTTGCTGGGAACATCCTGAGGAATGAAAGTGTGCAGTAATGGTTTGTACCGCAGATCAACCCTTATGGCTCATATATAATGATTGGATGACACAATGCCTCTTTGCTTCTTTGTATTTTCAAATAAGCGAAGTGTTAAGATCTAGACTAACTCATATGCATATTTTTTTCTTCCACACCTGCGTACATTGCAGACACCTCCTTTAGCTGTTCTTGTAGCATGTGCAAAAAAGAGATAGCTTGGCCCATGGTACAGTCCTCCTTGCTGATTTCACGTGTGTAGACCTCGAAAGGAAGCAGCATCTCCATCAGGCGTTATCTAGGTTCCATTTGCCCTTCTCAATGATCATGGAAAGGGGCGACCACTCGGTCCCCCCGAACGTATGGTGGAGTACCCCGATCCCCCGGGAAGCCATTTTGGGCGGGAGGCGCGTCTCGGCTGGTATGCCCAAAGCGGCGTAGCCGGGGCGCGTTTCTTCCCGCCCAAGAGTGGGCTGTCCTAGACACTGAAGCCGTCAGCCACGCCCCCGGAGGCGGGAGGAGGCGGGTTTACGCCCGCCCAAAGAAGAATAAAAGGAGCGATAATCCAAGGAAGCATCCTCTTGTTCCTGTGCTCTGAAGCTGCACCTCCTCGCTGCACGTGAGCTCGAGACGGAACGAAGAGCCAATTTTGACCCACCCACCAACCCCTGAAGACAGCAAGTTGTTTTGGAATAAAGTCGTTTGACGTAGTAGTTGTTTTCTTACAGGTTGTTCTGAATAAAGTTTGTGATTCCGTTTGCAATAAAGTGGATAATTCTTCGCAGCATGCTTTATTAAAGACTTGCATCAGAGTAATCAGTAATGTTTTTTAGAAGAGTTTATACTTAAACTGCTGAAGGTATTTCTCTCTTAGTAATTAATCTTGTCGTATTTATTGTTTGGTCGGGCGGTAAGGTCATGATCGGTGAGCAGTCATTGGAAGATCCCTAGGGGGGGCGTCACCCATTACGGATGGGAGCGCCCGGGGGGAGGTGGCCATTGGCCCCTCAACGGGGAGGCGGTCCCTTCTAAAGGACGGGACGCCTAAAGGAAAGGGAAGGCGGTCAAGGCCCCTCCCTGGATAGGAGGGGCTACGGGCCCCTCCTGGGAATTTCCCGGGGCCAGGACATCTGCGACGGCAGATGTGGTAAGTTGTGTGGGGTGGGGAGGGGGGGTCTACGCTACCTTCTAGACACCTCACACGAGTCCTCGGACGACCACGTAGATGGCGTCGAGTTAACAGGGGCCCCCGTCAAGACAAGGGAAATTGGTATGGCACATGAGGTGCAGTCCTCTGTGCGGCCGCCCCTCACAAGTGAGGGGGGAGTTCTGGTTTAGGGATCTGACACCGGTTACGACCTTGCCGTTGGCCCTTAACGTTAGGATGTACAATTTCAATTTGAAATGCATTTTGTAAGGATGTTAGTATCGGCTAGGAGAACCTTTGTATTAGAAATGTGTTAAGGTTAGCCAAAACATCGTAATGTGGATATGAAATTGTACGTGATATGAAACTGTTATTTTAATGTTTTAATTTTGTTTCATATTTTAATAAATACGGCCGGGAGGGTAACTCCCTCCCGCCTTCCAAAAGTTCAGAACTGTTTCCGGTTTCCCAATTCTTGGGGATTGTGTTGAGAGGGGGTGGCGGGTATCTCAGCCATATGCCTTTCACAGTAGCATCCCCTCTTTGCATGACATATTCATTTATTGATCTGTGCTGCTCAAACTGATATTCACGCATGTAATAAGTTGAGTTCTAATGTGTTGTCACCTCCTGGAAGAGTGCTTTAACTAGCATTCTAGCCTGTTCATGATCCTCAGCTGCTTCCGGACTTTAAAAGAATGGCTGAAATGTGTGCAGATTCTTCTGCAGGTGGTGAGTTAGTTGCTGACTATTATTTTTTCAGAAAGACTTGAACAATAATGTTAATGCAGTGCGCTAAACACAGGACCCTGAAATAGCCACCATAATTCATGGCCTTAACTATATTACTACCATTGTCCGTGGCAACAAAACCAATTTTAAGCACTCTTGGTCACAGCCATTCAAGGACCCTGTTGTCAAAGTCTTCCAAAATGTTTTCAGCAGTATGTGATTTCTCCATGGTGAATGTGGCTACTGTTGCATGTTCCCGAGCAGCATTAAAAATCTCAGCAGTATCAACACCTGCAGATATCTTTTCTCTAACCACCACAAAAGAGATTCAGTGTGCAGTGATGCACATGTAATCAGTGGCTTGGCAACTGGTCCACATGTCTGTTGTCAGGTGGATAGTCTGAACTGCACTCTGCTGCCAAGCTTGTCCAAGCAATTCCAGCATGTCATGATGTAGTGCTGGAACAGCAACTCTGTAACCTTAAGGAGTTAGGTCCATCAGGGCATGAGGTAGGCTGGACCCTTTTTGAAACAAATAATACAAAATGTGCCTACACCCCCCTTACTTCTACACAACACTATTTATAAAAGTCAAACAACTACTTTTATAGTTTGACAAGGTATTTATAAATTTCTACCATTCATGTTTCTATTTTTCTTTGAAGACTTTTTATCCACACATTAATGTCAAAAAAGGAACAACTGTACATTCATATTATAAACATAAATAAAACAGTACATATATACACTAAAGTAAATTTACAACATCATACATCCCAAAAAAATCCTTAAACAAAGACAACACATAATGAATTCATATATATTTGATTACAGTGAATGAAAGACAAAGTCAAAAGACGAGGAAAATAGCCAACAAATGAAACTAATCAATACTCTTTGAACTAGCTTCTGCCAGTTCAGGCTACAATTGACCATTTACTCCTCCTGTTTGCCGACACGTTTCGAAGCCAGGTAACCAGTTCCCGGATTCTCATCAGGGCCTTTTTCTTTTGTCTATATGTGATGTAAAGATAACAATAAAGTTTTATTTACAAAATTCGATAAACTTCTCCATTACAGTAACACAGAAATACTTTTAAACTCGTCTGACTCTGACTACATCTACCTACCAAGTTCTTGTATGGCAAGAGGCTGTGTGGAACGCTTTCCTTATTCTCTAAATCTTCCATTCTTAAATTTGAATCGGTGCACAGTGGCTCCTTAATGTGTGCTCCACGCACAACTCTACCAAAGAAAATGTTAAGTATTTGTCATTTTCATCATCATACTACTACCTGATTAAAAAAAAAGCCCGTAGTTCAACATACCTTTCTTTTAATGTTTCTCTTTTAGTGCTGTAAGAGTGTTATTTATTGTTTGAACAAGAGCCAAAGGCCAGTTGTCCCCACATGTTGTATCACGAAACTGTATCAAAGGAGAGAGAATGCGGGGAAACATTTGTAACTTCTTTACATTTTTCTCCAGATTAACCTACTCTCCACTACTGGTACAAACAACGAAAGACCAAAAGTGGGGTGCCTGTTTCGTTTTGTATAATGGGATCTTGTTTGTTCCAAGATAAGCACGAGCCCTACAGGGACAGTAGCGAGTGTTTAGATATTTCTTTTAAAGCACAAGTGTTTCTACACAACCAATTTCTTCCTCTTTGTTAAAACGCGCTATGTTACCTTTTGCACGATTGTCTCCCCAAAAACCAAAAGGGGCGTATCTATCTTGTTGTGCTTCGGTCGCGTATGTTCTAAGACGAGCGCGAGCCCTACAAGAACGGTAACGGGTGTTTAGATATTTCTTTTAAAACAAAAGTGTTTCTACACAACCAGATTGAACATCTTTAAAACGCTCTCTGTTACCTTTTGCAACAGTGTCTCCGCCGTGTGGATCAACTCAAGATGGCGACCCACTGATGTTTACTCATTTTATTCACCAGTGTTGTACACAAGGATTGTAGGACACGTAGTCACTCATCTTGTATTAAACGCACTACCTGCATGGACAGACTAAATGCTTTAATGCACTTAGCTTCTAAAACTTTATTCATTTAGTGATCAGTTTTGTGAATTAACATTATCGAGTCGGGCTCGAACACGCTGAAACTTTTGGTGTGCAAAAACCCTGCATGCTTCTAAATTTCGGGGTGGCAATGGAAAGGGATCATTTGTTTGGCTGAAGTCGGAGGTTGTTCTACACATACACAGGTGTCCATATACTGGCTACCAAGTCACCCCAATGGAAAATAGCTCAATCGTCTGATAACTTTTAAAATGTACCATGCAAGTTGGTGCATTGCTTATTGAGTTCTAGTTTGATATAATTTGGGAAAAAAAAGCACCTGATTCTATAAGGTTTACAATCTCGCTACTTCGGACAGATTATTCAACCCTGTCTGAGTGCTGTTAAATTTCAGGATTAAGTAAGCTCCTTTTTGCAGTAACATTCTTTCTCCATCTGGAGGACGGTTCACCTGGTTCATTGTATATAAAATGGACCATTTGTAGTCGTTCTCATCATGTCCTTTTTCAACAAAGTGAAAGGGGCAGTCATCACTTTCTTTTTTATCCGTGATCTGTGTTGGCTGATTCGCAAATTGGCGTGTTGGATTGTCTTGCCGATATAAATCATCTTGCAGGGGCACAGTATCACGTACACAACGTTTTTGGTCCTACAATTTGAAAATTCAGAATGTTACCATTAAATCTCCAAATGACAAAATTCTTTCGTTTCAATGGTACTAAGGCAGGCCACACAGTTCCCACTGTGATAGCAAATCACTCTTTGTTCTTGGCAATGACACATCCGCCCTGATAATCTGTTGCCCTATACTCTGGTTCTTTTTGTAAGCAAAAATTGGTTTTAGGACAGGATATTCTAACCCTTCCAAAAGATGCCAGCTTTTCAGAACAACCTGTCTCAGTTTGTGTGTGTCAGGGCCAAAAGTCGTTACACACACTAGTCTCTCCAGTGCTGCTCTCTTTTTTACTTGGAGGAGGCATTCTCGAGGCGTAAAGCGTGCTCTTTTAAACGAATGTCTCAAGAGTTTTTTAGTGTACCATCTCTGTTTCATGTCCTTGCAAATGTTTTGGGCGTGTTCTTCATAATCCCTTTCTTCTGAGAAATTCCTCCTTATTCGTAGTAATTGCCCGTATGGGAGATTTGCTTTTAAGTTTCTTGGAGGTGCACTTCTATGGTGCAAGATCGTGTTCCTATCAGTGGCCTTTCTGTATAGGGATGTTTTTAGTTGCCCTTTGACACATGTAAGTTCAACATCCAGAAATGTCAGTCTGTTGTTGCTATGTTCAATGGAGAATTTTATATCTCCATGTCTGGCATTCAGCCATTCGTGGAAGGCCAACAGATCAGTCTGGCTCCCCTGCCACAGGAGCCAGACGTCTTCTATATAGCGATACCACTGGAAGATATGTTTTTTATATGGATTATTAGTCTACACAAACTTTTCTTCGTACTGTGCCATGAAGAGGACTGCCATTTCTGGGGCGTAAGGACACCCCATGGCGGTCCCCTTTACTTGCATGAAGAATTCACCATTGAAGGTGAAGTAGTTCTTTTTTAATGCAACCTCAGCCAAATTCAGAACAAAGAAAGTTTGCACCCTGTGGGGCCGTTCTCTTTTGTCCAGGTATAACTCCATCACCTCAAGTGCTTCTTCTTGTGGTATCTGCGTGAGGAGGGAAGCCTATCGTCACCATTATCTGTGACTCAGGATCAAAATCATAGCCCTCTACCTTTAGCAAAAAATCTATTGTATCCCGAAGGTAGGATTTTACTTCTTTCAGAAAGGGTTTTAAAAATAAATCTACATATTTCAAGATAGGCTCGAGGCTAGAATCGCATCCTGATACTATCGGGCGCCCTGGATGTTCTTCTCCATTACAGTTACACAGAAATACTTTTAAACTCGTCTGACTCTGACTACATCTACCTACCAAGTTCTTGTAAGGCAAAAGGCTGTGTGGAACGCTTTCCTTATTCTCAAAAGCTTCCGTTCATAAATTCGAATTGGTGTACACTGGCTCCTTAATGTGTGCTCCACGCACAACTCTACCAAAAGAAAATGACAAGTATTAGTCATTTCCATCATCATACCACTACCTGTTTTCAAAAAAAGCCCGTAATTCAACATGCCTTTCTTTTAATGTTTCGGCCTGCAGTAGTACAATTTTGTTATTGAACAACAAGTAGGGGAAAGATTGACTTGAGTCACTTTTTTGTGTGTAGAATGGTAGACATCATGCACAAAAAACAACAATACGTCAACATGCAATGCATGCCATCATTTAGCTGTACTTCCCGGGCAGCTTCTTTAGGCTTGGAAAAGATATATATATATAGTCAGGGCCCAGGTTTGGAGGCAGGCACACATTTCACATTTGCATTCCCCATCCAAGTCTGGCTTGAGGGAAAATGGCTTTAGGGCGAGTCTGCAGTTGACTTACTTCTTCACTGACTGCACAAATTCTAACTCCAATCCGACAATAAAAGATAAGATGGTGGGGATGGATTTGCTGTGAAACTGAAGGACACTGACACACTCAAATAATAAAGTAAATAATGTTCCTCTGGCAAAATAAGAACGGCTGGGAACTTTCCCTTTCGGGCAGATGGCTACCACAAATTCAAGAACACCCAACCCTTCCACAAAAGAATAAGGGAGGAGTTTCAGCGCTAACATTTTAGCCAATTTTGCGTTGTACAAAAGTGCCGTTGGGTGGTTGTGTTTGTACTCCCCCTCCGACCTAAACATGCTGAGAATGGTAGCCTGGATTTTTTTCATTTTTTTGGTGCCACTGATGCAGGTGAATTATTGATACCAGATGTTAGGGTCAATGTGTGTTTTTACCTTGCAGTACTCTCTTGCCTTGGATCCCTTGTTGTCTCAGCCTGAATCATGTTCCATTGTGATGTTGCTGATGATGATGTGGGCGGTACCAGTGCACTGCTGAGGACAGGGCTGCTTTGCGTACCGGAGAAAATGTCTCCCTCTTGTTCACCTTCCACCGTGATCGCATCTTCTTCATCCCCTCCACCAACAACACTTGCTGATTTTTGGCCGCTAAGGTGCACCTTCCACTGGATTAAGTGGTGTTTTCTCAGATGGGTTGTGTGGCCTCCGGTACCATAGTTTGCATCAAACTTACCCTGTGCAACACCTACTCCACAAATGGAGCGTATAGCAATGTTCACCTCCTTCCTGCTAACCGAAAATAAGTCCCAAACTGGGGAGGTCAACTTTCTGACATAACTGGTGCCACTTGCAATGTTGGATTAACAGGTAGGTGGGCGTGCCATTTGAATCACTAGAGTACCTACTACTACTGAGGTAGTTATAGTAGATCTAGGTCGCTACCGGGGCTTTGTATATATGGCAGCTGGAGGCGGTGTTGGTGGTATCTGTGCTGGTGGTATCCATGCCCCATACCTCATAGAAATTTGGGATAGGGGAAATGTTGGTCTGGGGTGGGTCTAATGTCCATGATGACTGGCTCGTCATCATCCTCCTCTTCTACATCTACCTCCATAAATCTAAAGCTTTCTGGAACCTTGCTTTTCCCTAGCCTCTCGTGTATCACTCTCAGACTGAGGTGGCATCTAAGATCATCAGAAGGGGGGCTTGGAGAAGAAGTTGATGGACTGACCCTCTTTTTCCTTGCTGGAGATCTGGAAGACAATGGATCTCCTGAAAGAGTGGCTTGATCTTCTTCCTCAACAGGAAGCTCGATCTCCTGAACTGCCCCTACTTTAGGGGGAAAAGGTACTATTGGGGGTAGTTGCGGCTGTTGTTTCTCACTTATCTGACTTTCCTGCATTGATTGGGTACTACTTTGCAATAACGATAAGTCAATTTCAACATCACTGCTCGTCGGGGTTGTCGTGATTAGACTAGCTGCCTATGCAACAGACATAGGTTTGGGCCTAGTTTGGTGGGATGGGTCTACTGATGAAGGGATGCTGCTCCCAGCTTGCTCCCCAGCCACTGCTGCTGCAGGCGCAATGTTCGGTTTCCCAAAAAAGTTCTTGGGTGACATACCGGTGGTGGTAAGTGGCAGTGCCTTCTTCTCACTGGCAACTTTCTTAGTGCTAGACCGTGCACCTTTCTTTGGGGCTATTTTGAAGATGTCACTTAGCATGCAGTGGCACAAGTTGAAGAGATATCTGTTTATGGTCACACATCACGTGACATCATGCGCAGAGCGTAGGCCTTCTGTTTGGCAGTAAATGAGTGATGTTGTCTCCTCCTCTTTTGTGTACCTAAAAAGCAGAGAAGCAAGAAGAACATCAGTGAAATGAGGCATTGTTGTGGTTTAATTACTAGTATAAGCAAATACAATATAATTTAGTGTGTGTGATCACCCTTGTTAGTGTTATTACGCCAGTTATTAAAACAATTCACAATACAGTGTAACCATTTGCTAGACTTTGACATCAACAAGAGCTTTCATGGTGTACTGTGTACACTACAGTAGTATACTCAGAAAGGATAGGAAAGAAGAAGAAGAAGAACAAAAATACAAATGTAATGGTTTGGCATTGTGCATCATGTGGGATGTAGCACTCAGGGAGTTGCAGCTGACATATGACAATGGAAGCAATAAGCCAAGGGTAACAAAGAGAAGACAGACATGCAGGCCTATATGGCAAAAGCACAATAACTTCCTCCACAAAATGGCCACCAGCTACAGATCACACTACAACAAGCAGGAGGCCTGGAAAACAATGAACTCAAGCTGGCCTATATGGAGTATGGACACAGACTTTACAAAATGGCCCCTGGCCACATGCGTAGGCTCATAATGGCCCACTAAAACATACTCACACACTGTCCAGATAAATGAGGCATGCTAAACAACACATCTTTAATGCAACAATGCAAAAAATGAAAATCCACAGGGCTAAAAAGGTTTTCAAGTTACAACCACACACATCCAACATGGGCATTTAATTTAACAATACCCATGACAAAAAAACTTGCTGAAATAAATACCAAAAAAAACCATTTTGTATTTTTAATCCAAACCATCCATGGCTAAAATGATGTTTAAATTCAATAGACACCACATAAACAGTTGTTTCATGTACCCATCAGTAGCTCTGGGCCTATTGGTTGGAAGCCCCATTGCCAGTCTAGGCCACATGGTGAATCAATTCAAATCAATTTTGCTAATTTATCAAAAACATGGAGAACATGTAGTGGACTGTGGTACATTTTTTGCTGAGTAAAAGAAGAAGTTCAAGTTCAAGTTTGGAATTTGTATAGCGCACTACTCACCCAGAGGGTCTCAAGGGGCTTGGGGGAGGGGGTATATTATTTATCGAATAGCCAGATTTTAAGTTCTTTCCTGAAGGAAATGTGGTTCTGGGTAAGGCGGAGGTGAGTGGGGAGAGAATTCCAGGTTTTGGCCGCCAAGTAGGAGAAAGATTTTCCTCCCATGGTGGATCTGTGGATGCGCGGAACTGCGGCGAGGGCTTGATTGGAGGATCTTAGTTGGCGGGTCGTTGTGTAGAAGGACAGTCGTGTGTTGAGGCATTCGGGTCCTAGTTTGTAGAGGGCCTTGTGTGTGTGGGTGAGGAGACGGAACGTTATTCTCTTGTTGACAGGAAGCCAGTGGAGGTCTTTCAGGTGACTGGTACTGTGAGCTTGGTGTGGGATGTCCAATATGAGTCTGGCTGATGCGTTTTGGATGCGTTGGAGTTTTTTCTGTAATTTGGATTTGGTTCCGGCGTAGAGGGTGTTTCCATAGTCCAGTCGGCTAGTGACCAGGGCGTGGGTGACAGTCTTTCTTGTTTCGGTGGGGATCCAACGAAAGATTTTTTTGAGCATACAAAGTACGTTAAAGCAGGAGGATGAGACGGCGTTGACTTGTCTGGTCATTGAGAGGGAGGAGTCTAGGATGAAGCCTAGGTTACGTGCGTGGTCTGAGGGTATGGGTGCCGTGCCCAGGGCTGATGGCCACCATGAGTCGTCCCAGGCAGAGGGGGATGTTCCTAGGATGAGGACTTCCGTTTTGTCTGAGTTAAGTTTTAGGCGGCTGTTTTTCATCCATTTGGCTACTTCTTTCATGCCTACATGAAGATTGGTTTTGGCGGTGTTAGGGAAAGGGAGAGGATCAGCTGGGTGTAGTCAGCGTAAGAGATGATGTTAAGGTTGTGTTGTCGCGCGATGGTTGCGAGGGGACTCATGTAAACGTTGAAGAGGGTGGGACTGACTGATGATCCTTGTGGTACTCCGCAGATGACTTCGGTGGCCTCTGATTTGAATAGGGGGAGTTGGACTCTTTGGGTTCTCCCGGCGAGGAACGAGATGATCCAGTCCAAGGCATTTCCTTGTATGCCGATGTTGTTGAGGCGTTGTATGAGGGTGCTATGACAGACTGTGTCGAAGGCGGCGGAGAGGTCAAGTAGGATGAGGGCAACAGTTTCTCCGTTGTCCAGTAGTGTTCGGATGTCGTCTGTAACTGCAATAAGGGCGGTTTCGGTGCTGTGTTTGGCCCAAAAGCTGGACTGTGAGGAGTCGAGGGAGTTGTTGGATTCGAGGAAGGCGGCGAGCTGTCTATTGCCGGCTTTCTCAATGACTTTGGCGGGGAATGGGAGGAGGGAGATGGGGCGATAGTTCTTAAGTTCAGAGGGGTCCGCTGTGGGTTTCTTCAAGAGGGCGTTGAGTTTGGCGTGTTTCCAGCATTCTGGGAAAGTAGCGGAGTTGAAGGAGCAGTTGATGACATCACGGAGATGGGGTGCGATGATGGAGTCTGCTTTGTTGAAGATGTGGTGGGGACAGGGGTCGGTTGGCGAACCTGAGTGGATGGAGTTCTTTAGGCGGATTCATGCATGCATGCAAAACAATAACCAGCAGGAAGACATGGACACCACAAAACGGACTATGGCAGAAGCACACTGGCTGCCTTCTCAAAATGGCCACCAGCCACATGGCCAGGCCAAAAAAACAAGTAATAAAAAGCCTACAAAGGGAAGACAATGCAGGCCTACGGCAAAAGCACACTGGCTGCCTTTACAAAATGGCCACCGGCCACATGGCCAGGCCACAACAACAAGCAATAAGCCTACAAAGGGAAGACAGACAATTTAGGCCTATGGCAAAAGCACAGTGGCTGCTTTCACAAAATGGTAGCCAGCCACATGGCCAGGCTACCACAACAAGAAGCAATAAGCCAAGAGGAACAAAGGAAAGACATGCAGACCTATGGCAAAAGCACACTAACTGCCTCCACAAAATTGCTGCTAGCCACATGGTCACAACACAAAAAAGACAAGCAGGAGGCATGAAAAACAACAAACTCAGGCAGTCCTATATGGACACAGACTTTTCAAAATGGCCCCTGATCACAAGTTGGAGGCTCAGCAAGGCAAATGATGGCCCACTATTACAAACACACTGACACATTGGCCAGACATAGGAGGCATGCTAAAAAACACATCTATAATGCAACTATGGCAAAACCGAAAATCCACAGGGCTAAAAAAAGATTTGCAAGTTACAACACACACCTAACAAATGCATTTAACACACATGAAAAAAGTGAAATAACCCCCAAAAAACACATTTTGTGTTTCAATCCAATGCCATCCATGCCCTAAATGATGTTTAAATTGAACAGACACCACAGAAACAGTTGTTGTATGCACCCATGAGTAGCTCTGGGTCTACTGGCTGAATTGCCTAGTAACAGACTACTGGTCTAGATAGTGAATTAAATAAATATTGCAAATTGGTTTCAAAAGTTGGAGAAAATATAGTGAACTGTGCAACATGTTTCCTTTATAAAAGAAGAAAAAATACTTAAAAAAGAAACAACTACACCCTATTGAAACACAGGCCACCCATCAAAATACATTTTTTTAAATGATGAAAAGTACAAATAAATCAAGGTGCATGGCACCAATCAAACAAACACCAATTTTCCAACTTACTTGTGAAATCTCAATTTCAAAGGTCTTCAAATCCAATGATATATGATGCAGCAGACACAAACAGTGATCCTTCCAGCTCCAAATCCAAATTAAAAGGACCAGGAGCATTGGGAGGAGCCTGCTGAACAGGAACAGAAAGTTGGAGACTTTGGTTCACTTACTTCCGCTTCAAAAAAATAAGTAAAAAAGGAAAAAGGACTCATTGCACAAAAAAGTACAGCCAAATGTTAATTTGAGGCTTTTTTTTATCCAAATCTTCATTTCGAGAAGGTATTGATGCTGCTCGGGGAAAGAACCTTCTCCAGAATGCAGTTGCAGTAGATTCTGCGTATTCGGGATCGTGTTCTTTACAAAACATCTGCCAGAATTCCGCTGGCGCACCCGAATGACGTGTTCCCAACCGCAAACTCTTTTGGGACCATGCGGCCATCTAGCAAATCTTGTGACGCTCACGAGCAGAGTGTTTCTTTCTGCTCATTTCTGACCTTTATTCTGCCTCTTGTTGCTAATTTCTGACATCAATTTTGCCTCTTTCTGCTCGATTCTCATCTTTATTTTGCCTCTCTCTACTTGTTGCTGACCTGTATTTTGCCTCTTTCTGCTCGTTTATCATCTTTATTTTGCCTCTTTATGCTAATTTCTTACATTTATTTTGCCTCTTTATACCCATTTACTGACCTTTATTCTGCCTCTTCCTGCTTGTTTCTGACCTTTATTTTGCCTCTCTCTGCTTGTTTCTGACCTTTATACTGCCTCTTTCTGCTCCCTTCTGATGTTTATTCTGCCTCTTTCTGCTCATTTCTCACCTTTATTTTGCTTCTTTCAGCTGGTTGATGAACTTTATTTAATCTCTTTGTGCTCATTTTTGACCTCTGTTTTGCCTCTTTCTGCTCACTCCCGACGTTTAATTTGCCTCCTTCTGACCTTTATTTTACCTCTTGCTGCTGGTTTCTGACCTTTATTTTGAATCTTTCTGCTAATTTCTTACCTTTATTCTGCCTCTTTCTCCTCTCTTCTGACCATTATTCTGCCTCTTCCTGCTAGTCTCTGGCCTTTACTGCGTCCTGCTTCTCGTTTATGACCTTGATGTTGCCTCTTTCTGAGGGATGCAGAAAGAAGCAAGATAAGTGCTGAAAGAAGCAACAGAGTTGCAGAAAGAGGCAGGAGAGCTACAGAAAGAGGCAAGAGAGGTGCAGAAATAGGCAAGAGAGGTGCAGAAAGGGGCAAGAGGGGTGCAGAATGAAGCAACAGAGGAGCAGAAAACGCAAGAAGGATGCAGAAAGAAGCAAGAGATGTGCAAAATGAAGCAACAGAAATGTAGAAAGAGGCAACAGAAGTGCAGAAAGAAGCAATGGAGGTGCAGAAAGAGGCAAAAGGGGTAGAGAAAGAAGCAAGCGAGGCGAAGACAGAAGCAAGGGAAGTACAGGAAGAAGAAAGCAAGGTACAGAAAGAGGCAAGAAAAGTGTGGAAAGAGGTAAGAGTGGTGCAGGAAGAGGTAAAAGGGTACAGAAAGAGGCAAGATAAGTGCTGAAAGATGCAACAGTGGTGCAGAAAGATGCAAGAGATGACCAGAAGAAAGAAGCAAGAGGTGCACCAAGAAGCAAGAGAGGTAAAGAAAGAAGGGAGGTGCAGAAAGCAGAAGAGATGTGCAGAAAGAGGCAAGAGAAGTACAGAAAAAAGAAGAAAGTTGTCAAAAGAAGCAAGAGAAATGCAGAAAATAGACAAGAAAGGGGCAGAAAGAAGCAAGAGCAGTGCAGAAAAAGGGAAGAAGGGTGCAGAAAGAAGCAAGAGATTTGCAAAATAAGCAAAAGAAGTCCAGAAAGAAGCAACATGGGTATAGAAAGAGGCAAGAGGGGTGCAGAAAGAGGCAACAGTGGTGCAGTATGAGGCAAGAGAGGTGCAGAAAGAAGGGAGAGAGGTACTCAAAGAAGCAATAGAGGTGCAGAAAAATGCATGAGAAGTATAGAAAAAGGGAACAAGGGTGCAGAAAGAGGCTAGAGGGGTGCAGAAAGAATCAAGGGTGTTGCATTAAGAAGCAATAGAAGTGCAGAAAGAAGCAACAGAAGTGCAGAAAGAAGCAACAGAGTTGCAGAAAGAGACAAGAGGGATGAGACGTGCATAAAAAAGCAACAGAGGTGCATAAAGAGGCAAGAGAGGGGTGCAGAAAGAGGCAAGAGAAGTGGTGAAAGAGGCAAGAGAAGTGCAGAAAGAGGCAAGAGAAGTGCAGAAAGAGGCATGAGAAGTGCAGAAAGAAGCAACAGAGGTATAGAAAGAGAAAAGAGGGGTGCTGAAACAAGTAACAGAGGTGTAGAAAGAGGGAAGAGAAGTGCATAAAGAAGCAACAAAAGTATAGAAAGAGGCAAGAGAGCGGTGCAGAAAGAGGCAAGAGAACTGCAGAAAGAGGCAGGAGAGGGACAGAAATAGGCAAGAGAGGTACAAAAAAGAGGCATGATGGGTGCAGAAAGAAGCAATAGAGGTGTAGAATGAAGCAAGAGGGGTGCAGAAAGAAGCAAGAGAAGTGCTGAAAGAAGCAACAGAGATGCAGAAAGAGGCAAGAGAGCTTCAGAAAGAGGCAAGAGAGGTGCAGAAATAGGCAAGAGAGGTACAGAAAGGGACAAGAGGGATACAGAAAGAAGCAAGAGAAGTGCAGAAAAAAGCAACAGAAATGCAGAAGTGTACAAGCAGGCAACAGAGGTGCAGAAAGAGGGAAGGGGTGTAGAAAGAAGCAAGAGAGGTACAGAAAGAAGCAAGGGAAGAGCAGAATGAGCAAGCGTGGTGCAGTAAGAGTCAAGAGAAGTGCAGAAATAAGCAATGGAGGGGCAGAAAAAGGCAACATGGGTACAGAAAGAAGCAAGAGAGGTACAGAAAGAAGCAAGGGAAATGCAGAAATAAGCAAGCAAGGTGCAGAAAGAGAATGGAGAAGTGCAAAAAGAGGGAAGGGAGTTGCAGAAAGATGCAAGAGATGTCCAGAAGAAAGAAGCAAGAGGTGCACAAAGAAGCAAGAGAGGTGCACAAAGAAGGGAGGTACAGAAAGCGGAAGAGATGTGTAGAAAGAGGCAAGAGAAATGCAGAAAAAAGAAGAAAGGTTTCAAAAGAGACAGAAAGAGACAAGAGAGGTGCAGAAAGAAGCAAGAGTGGTTTGCGCACCATCAGTACCAATTAAACACCCACATTTAGCTATAAGTAACAGGTGACCATTCCAGGTTTTCAAAGGCCTTCCACCACGCTGTAACACTTGTCGCGATTATCTCGTAGCAATCCCACTCCATGGGACTTACTGGAAGTAAGAGGTGGGCTAGTTGGCACCTAAGGACCCTCGGTAGGGAAGGGGACTTCATCCTCCATGCCAGGAGATGCATTTGCATAGTGGTGAAAGGAGGCAGGGCTTCTGGGAGTTGCAGGGCTTCTATTAAATATTTTTTATTTTAGGAGGGGGGCTGTGTGGCTCCATTCCCCTGACCCTTTAGGGCACCGTGGACCCCTTTCCCCAGGGCCAGATCACTTAGCATTTTTTTTTCCTGCTGCTGATTCTGGCCCCAGGAACCCCATCCATGGGGCTAGACCTTTGCTTAAATACTTTTTTCAAACAGGAGGGGGAAACCCTCCACAGGCAAATTTCGGCCCCAGGGGGCTAATCCCCCAGGGCCTGGCCAATTTTTATATATTTTTGTTTTAAGAGAGTGGGGCCGTGTGGCCCCCTCCCTAGGCCGATTTTGGCCCAGGGACCCCATCCCCCCGGCTTGGCCATTAAAAAAACATTTATCTTTTTGAGGATGGGGGACCACGTGGCCCCCCTTTTTGGCCCCAGAGACCCCATTAAAGGGACCGCGGGAGGCCTGCAGGGTCCACGGTCCCAGCCGGCATTGCTTTTCATCCCCAGGGAAGTTGCTAACATGCAGCTCCCTGGGGGTTAAACGCAAAGTGTACTCACTTTAAAAAAGTGAGAGCACAGTGCTCTTGCTTGGTCAGAGTGAGTACATGGTTTGCTATGGAAGGGCGGGAGTAGTGCTCCTGCCATCACATAGCAAACTGCAAAGTATCGGGGTGGGTACCCCGGGACATTGCTAAAGCTAGCCCTGGGGGTGGTGGTCCCCAGGGCCATGGCGGTCCACTCCCATCAAGTAAAAAGCCTCGGGGAGGTGGTGGTCCCTGGGGCCGGGGGCCTGCTACAGACCTCTGTATTTTAATTACTCTATGCCCCGGGGAGGTGGTGGTTCCTGGGGCCGTTTTGGGGGGCATGAGCCCCCCCACACCTTTTTAATTTAAACAAAGCCCCTGGAGGTGGGTTTCCCAGAGCTAAGGGGGTGCGAGGCCCCCCATTTTAAGTTGAAAGCCCCGGGGAAGTGGCGGTCCCCAGGGCAGGCGCACCCCATGCATTCTTTTTAAACAATACCCGGGGGTGGCATCCCTGGGCTGCAGGGTTAGCCGTGTGCGCCCTACATATTATAAACAAAGCCCTAGGGAGGTGGCGGTCCCATGGGCTGCAGGAACCCCCATGGGCCCCCGCACCATAAATAAACATTGCCTGCGGTGACCAAATACGAATCTTTTTTTAAGTATGAATTTCTCAGGAACTACTAAACGGATTTACACCATTCAAAACAAAGAGTGCACTCTGGACCAAGAGCTACCTTTCTGCCAAATTTGGTGTCATTCCGTTCAGCAGATCAGGCTGTAGCTGTGCCAAAATTTTCCTATGGAAATGAACATAAAGAAAATGCGTTTTAGGACCCCCTTTTTTCTCTGCCCCTGCTTGACGAATCACCCTGAAATTTTCAAAACAGGAGCTGACGGGAGCAGGGCATTCGTTTGAAACTGTTTTTTTGTTTGTTTGTTTTTATGTCCTCATACGCCAATGATACACCCAGAGTCCCCCACAACTGTGTAGCACACTTCCCAGCCAGTGTAGGTCTCCACCTATAGGGGACTCTGGAGATCTTTATGGATGCACTTTCCGCAGATACCCCCACATATAGGCAATTCAGTTCATCTACCTTGCCAACCATGGGACTGATCCAAAGGCATAATCATTGGACAAAGTAGCTTAGATTTATCACATCTCATCCAACCTGGTTATGCAGGTCAGCCAGAAATGCTTTTTTTTTTCCAAATTGTCTTGTCGAAATTCAGAGTATGTTTGACTGCTTTTAACCAATCTTGATAAGTTGGTGCAGTATCTTTTAACCAGGATTTGCATATTTCTCTCCGAGCAAGTACAATCAGATATATTGTCAGCTTATTAATATCACGAGATAATAAATCATAATTTGGCAAGATACCAAAATAAATTAAGATTATGCTCACCTGGATTCCAAATTTAAACATGTCTTCCATACCTTTACAGACCGCTACCCAGAAGTTACGTAAGACAGGACACATAAAGAACATATGGAGATCATCCGCGTTTTCCTGCTGACGCTTTGGACTGCAGGGAGTAGGGCCTTTCAGGAATTTTGAAAGCTTAGCTGGAGACCAATATCCACTGTGGAGAGAAAACAAAGCATTTCTTTTTAAATTGGCAGGCGCTACTGTAGTGAGTAGTGAATCATAAGATACTTGCCATAATTCTTCTATATTCTCATCCGGCAAGTATTCTCCCCAAAGCTCAGCAGGCAGAGTGAAATTCCCATCCTCTGCTTCCAGCATAGTCCAGTACAAGGTCGCTGTCTTTATCTTCTTGTTCTTCCCTTGGAGCGTGTTCTCCAAATCATTTGTTCCTCCTACCAGGGATCCCATAGTCTGACTCCAACTTTAGATTTGGAGAAATTTGAATTTGGATAGTTTCCTCTCTGTCATTATTGTGATCTCATCCCAATGTATCAATGAACCCTCGGGCATTAGCTGGATCCACTGATTTATCCCGGCCTCCATCAATGGCATTGAAAGCGCGTCCCTGGACCATTCTGGAGACCCCAGTGAATACCCAGATGGGGGGCCAGCGCACTGTAGTAGCCGATATTCATGGATTTCCTTGTGTTGTCCAGATAAAGGCCATATCTTTCAATACCTTTAAGCGAACCTTTTTTTAAAAACGCTGATCTCCATACTTATACAGGAAGCCGTGATTTCCTCCCTTGATCTCCCATAACATCTCTTTGATCATTGTCCCTGTTTCTGATCCATCTGGTTGATTGAAAAGCATTTTCCCTGCTATTAGCAAAAGTGTCCAAGGGTACAGCTTCAGGATTGGGGCGCACAGGCCCCCTTTGCTTTTTTTTCGCCGAATCTTTCTTCACGAGATCCTTATGCCCTTTGAGGCCCATACAATGGAATTGAATTTGGCTTGGATTTTCTTAAGTTTCTCTTCTTTAAATGCAAGAGGAATATTCTGGAATAGGAATATCAGTTTGGACAGGAGTATCATTTTCATGATGTTGACTCTGGCTATTAACGTAAGGGGAAGGAGTGACCATCCCTTTAAGGACTCTTCTTCTAGAATTTCTTTTTCTACTTTGGCCAGGTTTCTGTCGTTCAGGTGTTGAATATCCTGGGTAATTTGGATCCCCATGTATCTAATCTCATGTTTCAAGATGGGAACCTGAGCGTTTATATTCCAAACCATGCACTCTGACTTGGACTGATTGATCTGATATCCTGAGATCTGCCCAAACTGTACCGCTGCATCGTATATTAGTGGGATCGCCCCTAATGGATCAGAGGTATAAATCATCATATCGTCTGCATAAAGCAAGACTTTTTTTCCCAATTCCGAACTTAAAACGGTAGTATATTAGTGTCCTGTCTGATTTTCTCCCAATTTACGCGATCAAACGCTTTGGTTGCGTCAAGTGTAATGATGGCCAATGGCGATTTATACGCAGTTGCTACGCAGTTGCTACGCAGTTGCTAGATCTATAGCACCAACTAGTGCGAATGTCAAGTCTTGTATACTGCGTCCCTTAACAAAGCCCTTCTGGTCGCTATGTAATAGATTCCCTACTACACCATTTAATCTCTCCGCAAAAATCTTGGCAAAGATCTTGTAGTCAAGATTAAGCAGAGAGAATGGCTTGTAAGAGTCACATTGGGCTGGTGGTTTGGATGGTTTCAGAATAAGGACCACGTTTGCCTCATTCCAAGATGGGGGAATTTCCCCTCACTCCTCAAAAATGGATGAAAAAAGCCTGTGCAGGATGGGGACGATGACTGGTGCTAAAACCTTATAAAGCTCCGCTGGCAAGCCATCTGGGCCCGGTGTTTTCCCTCTCTTATCTAAGACTATTGCATTAGCCACATCCAAAGCACTGATATTTCTGTTTAGATTTTTAGATGTGGGGTCATCGAGTCTTGCCACAGCATAACGATCAAGCTAAACGTGGATTGACATTTCCTGGGGTGTAAGATTTTCCTTATATACCTGCTCGAAATGTTTTAAATAAGCCTCCTCAATAACCTTGGGGTTCTCTGAGATCCCACCTGCGGTTTCACACAAGACATCTTTATTCCTATTTTGGCTTTGCTCCTTCTTAGTTTTCCATGCTAGGAGTTTCCCACTAGATTCCCCATACTCAAAATGTGCAAGGGAGCTCGCCTGCCATTGTTTCCTAACTCTGGCATCCAAAGCATCTGCTAATTCTATTTTGCGAGCTGAGAGCTCTTCGTGAATGTGGGCCTTGGATGTCAAAGTCTGTGCTATAACATCATATTCTAAGTTGCGGATTTTAGTCGCAATTCCAGCTATCGTGGCTCTAAACTTTTTTTGTTGCCCAGATTGTATAGCTGTGATCAACCCCCTCAGGTATGCCTTGTAAGTGTCCCATACTATCCAATGTACAAAGAAAGAATTCCCTTGAACAGAACTAGATAAACAAGGCACAAAGGTCAAAAGACAATAAAAAGATTCACTAATGTAAAGAGAATTCTTAACAATTTATTGAAAATACAAATGTTAAAAAAGTGGACATACAAGAACCACTGTAGCAAAATTTAAAAAAACAACAATAAAACTGTTTGACATTCAATATTGACCAGCAAGATTGAAACATAAAGACAGAACACAGTGAGACATGAAGCTTGTACAGTACTAAATGTATATTCCAACTCTGTTTCCAACACCTATGTTGTGCACACCACAAAATAGCATATCAACAAAGGTGTATGAGTCATGAATTATACTGTTATGGTGCGTCAACCCGTTTCGGTGGGTTTCCACGTTTTTATCCACCTTTGTCAAGACAACATTTATCTGTCGTAGTGAGTGGGTCAATATGATCTAGTCCCATACTATGTCAATTGAAGAGGTCCCTAGATTTGTCTCAAAAAGCTCTCTGACTCATGTAGCAGCTTTTTTAGAGCTTCGTCGTCAGAGAATATAGTTTGATCTAAAGTCCATCTCCAAGTGTTCTGAACCGAGGGCAGTTTTAAAACTAGGGAGACAGCCGAATGGTCTGACAAATGCCCATCTAAATGCTTGACCTCTATCACCCCAGCTAGTAATTCTTCAGCAATCAAAAAGAAATCTATTCTGGATCTGTGCCCCAGCTTCTTATTATGGAAAGTATAACCCTTTTAAGACCCCCATTTCTTCCTCCATACATCCAACCAACCCATTTGGTGGATTGCATTTACTAATAGAGATCTCATTCTACAGTTGTGTGGAGATTTGTTCTTATAAGTTTTATCGATTGAAGGATCCAGGACCAAATTGAAGTCTCCCGCTAGGATCAGCGGATCTTTATAAACTAATAATTCTTCCAGCAACTCCCTCAACGGGGCGGGATTGTCCAAGTTTGGTCCACAGTAGCCGGCAATCGCATATTTTTCTGTATGGTACCTAATCTTTGCTATTGACCCCCTGCCCTTTTTGTCCACCTTTTGGCCTTCCACTGTGAGAGCTGAATTGGTTTTGACTAAAATAGCCACACCCTTTATATGGACTTGCTGAGTGGTGCATATAACCTCCTGTATCCATTTTTTCTTCTTGCAAAACTCATTCAGCTCTTTTTCCGTAACATGTGTCTCTTGCGAAATAAAGATTTGCTCCGGCGCATCTTTAAGATATTGGAATATTGGGGGAGGAGCCAAGCTAGCAACCGAGATGGCCGCATAGATGCTCGGCTCCGTGAACCCTCTCACCCCACACATACATCCTGGCAATTATCCTGAGCCGTGATGGCATATTTAACTAGGCGAAGGAAAACTTTCACTGACCGTTTGCTCCTGGGGCTTCTACGTGCGGCAGATCCGAAGAAATGTCCCCGACTGTTTTGCGGCCCTCACGGAGCTGGGACCGGGGTGTCGAATGAGGAGAGCAGCCGGCCGCGACTGTGAAAACAGCGGCCACCGGTGGAGGTGCGGAGTCGGCCGGAGGGTGCCGGAGGTTCGATGGGCCGATGGTGACAGTGACGACTCAGTCCATCTCGCGGAGTGCCTCGTGGAGATGCGTGGCAAAGCAGGATCGAGGGGAGTTCATGATAACTGGCCCCCTTTCCAGCTCTGTGTCTGGGCATGACTAAGGGCTTCCACCGGAATCGGCGGGCGGCTCCAGGGGAGCGGCAGCGATTTTGTTTAGCCCTTCGCTGGGAAGCCTGCCTTGACTTTCTGGGTCTGCGCTGTGCCTCCTGTTGCGTCCTGGTGTGGGGCCCGGTCCCAAGGTGAGGCCCAGAAGGACGGGCCGGATCAGCTAAGATGGCGGCTGCCACCCTCTTACGCAGGCCACATCTGGATGGAAAAGCTGCCATGCGGGAGAGTTCAGGGGTCTGGCGGCACGAGAAAGAGCCCACGTCCAAAGATATATTGGCTGCTCTAACGACCCTACATGCGACCCTGATCTGTAACGCCCGGGACCTGGGAAGAAGGATGGCCGCCATTGTTGTCCTGCCATTCCACACGGGCACAGTTTGATTTCAAAGAAGCGCCGACGTGTCCGCCTCTATGTCGATGAAGAGTGCTCCAGCTATGCCTAGTTTTGTGGAGACGCCGGAAGACCCGGCTCATGAGATCGCCTTGGACAGAACTGTAATACATGTGAGCGACTCGTCGGGCACATATCTAATCAGCGGCTGGGGAAACAACGCCGATCTATGTCTTGGGCTGCCCCGGTGACGTCTCAGCGCTTGCCGTGTGGTGTGACTCTCTCTCCTTGGATGGTGAGACTGTGTTCGGACTCGAAGATATATTCATTGTCGATATCGACACAGATGGATTTCCGCCATACATATTCAGCTGGGATTTGGTTGCTGAAGTCCCATTGAGTAATAACATGGCCCGGTCCACCCGGATCGCTTGGACCCTCCACGCCGCTCTGTATGCCGACTGATAAGTGGACGTATGTTGGTACTGCTGATAGAAAAGGCCAGGGGTGATACCGCCTAGGATCCGGTGGACTTATTGATGGCTGACGGTGATTTGGGGGACACTCGGCGAGGATTTTATTGATGGTGCTATCGGTGATTAATGTTTTCCAAGGCTATTCTGTTTTGCTTTTAGGATGTTTACCGGGGGTGAGGGGGGGGCCGGGTGGCAAGATCGAGGGCCCTTCTCCGCTTTTTTCTTCTTTACTTCTTTCTCCTCTTTTTCTATATTTCGGGTCTCCTATTTAGGGCGACAGGCACGCTGCTGGGGGGGTAGGCCGTGGCCTTCTGCAGGCATGCAGGGTGGGAGGGTGGGGGATGGGGTCTATTAATTTGTCAGTTATTTGTTTCTATGGCCCTTTTGTCTTTCTTCCTTTTTGGTGCCGTCGTTTTTCATGTTTCCTACAGTATGTCTCGTTTTGAGGGGGTGTGCAGCTTTGCTACGAAACGGGTTGGTGTTCACGTTTATCCTGACTTGTATACCTTACCCCCAGTACTTCAATTGTATTTGCATTATTTACGGATTTCCTGATTCATGCTTGTTATTGTAGGACCATGTATGGCTGTACGGCATTGATTCTTAGTTTTTCTTTATTGTAAAATGAACCTTCGTGAATCCTGAATTTAGGCCAGTACGCTTGAACGCAAGTCATATCCTGGACACTTGTTAGACCCCGGTTCTCGGGCTGCTATAATTTTTCACATTGATTTGCTGTACTCACGACTTGACTAGCGGCCAGCCGGGATGGTTGTAGGCCCATACTTGTATTTGCTTGAAGTAATAATAAAGGTTCACAAAAAAAAAAAGAAGAAAAAAGATATTGGAATATTCTCTCCCTTCTGTGTTTTACCCTCAGACCACTTAAATTCCATGTTAGACCGTTCAAGTATATATCCTGAGCTGCCCTAGCTTGTGACATTCTTATCTAAGTGTTTGTTGTTTGCCTTTAGATGACCTAATTGGTGAGTTGGACACATTTTGTTTGTTTTTCTCCCACATGCTCCCCACCCGGTGGCCTCCACCCCACCCAGCCCCTCCCCATTACCCTCACTAGTGCTCCCCTGGAGAACCCCCCTTCTTCTTCCTATGGCTCTCCTCTGGCCTTGAGGCTCCCCTCCCAGCATCCGGACAGTGCTGAATAATCTACATGTGTGTATTTAATTTTTTTTGTTTTAATTTCTGGAAACTCTGGACGACATGACATGGCGAAATGAGTGAATGTCCGTTGTGGAGGTATTATTGATGTGTAAGAAATCATCTCAATTCTGCATCCCGCACTGTTTCAGAGATCAGTTGTAGGGGAGCTTCTGCCTCCTCCAGGAATTTCAGTTGTGTCGTTGCGCCAACCTGCCTGAAGGGTTCAAGAAGTTTCCCTAACTCCCACTGTGTAGACGCAGTTATTGAGGAGACATCTGACCTTATCTGGAAAACTATGCCCTCAGCAGTTAGAGTGCTATTTTTTAATGCCCTGTTGAGGATCTCCTCTTATAGAGTATAGGTTAAAAAGTGTATCAGGATTTTCCTCAGTCTAGGCTTATTGGTGTTTAGCCTAAAAGGGTCCCTATGCACTCGCTGTATGTCCCTCATAAGATCTTGTTCCGAGAGCTCTAAAGCAGTAGCTTGTATTATGAGTTTGGCCACAAATACTTTTATGTTAGACCCCTCGGCCCCTTCCGGAATTTTGAGGAGTCGTAGATTATTTCTCCTCTGAGAATTTTAAATGGACTCTAACTTTTCCTGAAGCCCCGCGTTCACGTTCTTTTAGATTGTCAAGTTTCTTTGTGTGTTGTAGAGTCAGAGTTTTCAGATCTGTTACTACTGATTCCAGGGCCTCAGTCCTAGCGGCAAGTGAGTCAAATTTTTCTTCAAACTTTTCGCAACAGGACTTAATCTCCTGCTGGTTCTTTTTCGAGACCGCAAAGCCATTGCTCATCTCTTGACTTAAAGACTGAAGGATTCGCAGGGCAGTCTGATCTGTTGATATCCCCTCATTTACGCATCCCTGATCTGCCATCTGTTCTTTTCCACTTATGGGGAGAGTATCTCCGGAACATGGCAGAATAAGCCCACCTTCAGCAATGAATTCTACATCACCCATTTTAGTACTGACTGATGATTCTGGATCCAGCAGGTCCTCCATTAGCTGAAATCTATTAGGGCTTAATATTCCTTCTGGGAAGATACCCTGGTCACTTATGTTGCATCTTGGAAGTTCAGAGGCACCCTGCAAGGGTTTTAATTCCAGTGTGGGGCGTACAACCCTCTTTGAGTGATGGAGCCTGCTTTCCCCTGCGTGGAGATTCTTGATTAGTGGACTTGATAACAGTCGGGTTGGAGTTCTTGATGGAATTCTTGATACCACCCTTGCTTTTGGGTTTAGACTTTGGCTTAGATTTGATTGGAATAGCGGGATTAGTTGTTGTTGTTGATACTTTTTTTTACTAGAGTCCCTGACACAACCTTTTTCATTTTAATGGGGATATTAAATGTATCCGCTAGCATTAAGACTTGATTTCTACCTTTACTCCTGAGGGTATACCTAGAAACTGGCGAGCTTCCGTACCTTTTTTAGAGAGCTGTAAATTCTCCCCACTTAAGTCTTCCAAATCCAGTTCTTGCCAGCCAGTGCTTTGCTTTCCCTCACTACCTCCAGTGGATTCTGGGAGAGAGAGTTCAGTGCAGCTCCGATTTCCCCAACCTCTGCCTATGCGGGAGACCCTTGCCACTGCGCTGCGGCCCCTTCTAACCCCCCAGGCTTCCCGAGTCCAAAGAGCTAAACCCCCTTCTAAACCCCCTTCGCTCACAATGGATTGAGAACCTTTTACCTCAGTACTTCTCTCCACGACCTTTGTGAATTTGGTGTCCTTCAAGTCGGCTCCTGCCGCTCCTGTGATTGCCTGGTCCAAGCCCTCCAGCGCTGGGGTGTTATCCCGGGTCCCTATCCCGGGGTACGCAACTCCCAGAGAGAAACTCCTTACGGCGGGGAACAGTAGAGCTGTATCCAAATTGAAACTGAACGACCGGCTTCCACAGCCCTGAAGAATCAGCCAGCCCCATCTCTCTGCAGCTTCTTACCCGCAGCCGGGGAAAGCAGTAACAAAACAGCGAGATGTTTGACGCTTGATCCTGGTATCGAATATCTAATCACCCCCAGTATTGCAGCCTTCTCCATACATGCCGCGAAGCAATGAGTAATGAAAACGCGGTTTCACATTTGTCCATCTGTCCGGATCCTGTGGAGCCTCTGAGATTAGCTAGCTGCTAGCCGCCATGTCCTCCATGTTTCAAAAAGATTAGTTAGTTTGCAACTGTTGCGAAGATTCGGCAAACGGCGCCAAAGATATTGGCAAAAGAAAAAACACTTTTTGAATAGAAATAAGGTCCTAACTATAACTACCTACTGGCGACTGCCAGTAGGTAATATACATATATCTATATATATATATCTTCACTGACAAATCCATAGGTTTCAGGGACGTTATAGTTAGAAATAAGCATTTAAAAATCTTTAGAATTTCACTGGAAAAACCATAGGTTTCAGCAACGTAATAATTAGTTGGACATTTCACTCATACAAAACCAGAGAAATTTGGCCGTTATAGTTAGTTGAGCTCAGTATAATACGCGCCCCCGCAATGCACTGCTGATGACATCACATATTACATCACTCATGACCTTTATTCTACCTCTTTCTGCTTGTTTCTGACCTTTATTTTGTATCTTTCTGCTCTTTACCCCTCTAGACTACATGAGGAGCCGGATTACTAATCCTTCTCCCAATATATATTAAACCACACTTTTCTCTTGAAGGTTCACTATTCATCGACTGCTCAGAATGTTACGCCTACCAAATGTAAAACAGCAATCCTAACCATATCACTGTTGTAAGTCTGCCCAAGTTTGTGAATTTATGCGTGCATGTGTCTCTGCTTTTACCCAGTGACATTTCATAAAAATAAACATACAAATACTTGAATGTCTGTGTTTCAAACTACATACTCTGTAAATTTGTGTACAAAAAGGTAGAAGCAAGAGAAGTGCAGAAAAAAGCAACAGAGGTGCAGAAAGAGGAAAGTGGGGTGCAGAAAGAGGCAAGAGAATTGCTGAAAGAAGAAACAGAGGTGTGGACAGAAGCAAGAAAAGTACAGAAAGAGGCAAGTAAGATGCAGAAACAGGCAAGAAAGGTACAGAAAGAAGGAAGACAAGTGCAGAAACAGACAACAGGGTGCAGAAAAAAGAAAAACAGATGCAGAAAGAAGCATGGAAAGGGCAGAATGAAGCAACATGGGTGCAAGAAGAGGGAAGAGAAGTGCAGAAAGAAGCAACAGGGGTGTAGAAAGAGGAATAGAACTGTGGCAGAAGCATGAGAGGTGCTGAAAGAGGTACAAAGGGTGCAGAAAGAGACAAAACAGGTAAAGAAAGAAGGAACAGAGGTATAGAAAGCGGCAAGAATGATGCAGAAAGAGGGAATAGAGGTGTAGAAAGAAGCAAGAGAGTTGCACAAAGAGGGAAGAAGGATGCAGAAACAGACAAAAGGGGTTCAGAAAGAAGCATGTGAAATGCAGAAAGAGGCAAGAGAGGTGCAGAAAGAGGCAAGAGAGTTACAGAAAGAGGCAATTGAGGTGCAGAAAGAAGCAAAATAGGTGCAGAAAGAAGCAACAGAAGTGCAGAAAGAGGGATGAGGGGTACAGAAAGAAGCAGGGGAGGTGCAGAAAGAAACAAAAGAAGTCCAGAAAGAAGGAACAGAGGTGCAGAAAGAGGCAAAAAGGGTGCAGAAAAACATAAGAGGGATACAGAAAATGGCAAGAGAGGTGCAGATAGAGGGAAGAAGGGTGCAGAAAGTGGCAAGAGGGGTACAGAAAGAAGCAATGAAGTGCAGAAAGAGGCAAAAGATGTACAGAAAGAAAGAAGAGAGGTGCAGAAAGAGGCAAGGGCAGAAAAAGAAAGAAATGTGCAGAAAGAAGCAACAGAAATGTACAAAGAGGCAAAAGAGGCACAGAAGTAAGAAAGAGTGGCTTGCACACCATTTGTATGAATTTAACACCCACATTTAGCAATAAGTTACAGGTGACCATTCTAGGTTTGCAAAGAGCCCTCCACCATGCTCTATCACTTGTCGCTGCATTTTTGGTAACGTTTGAGCCATTTGAGCTAGAAACAAGGCTTTTTTTGTTCAAATCTGCAGATTATGGAGCAGATCTTGAATTATGTGGCTAATGCAGAATATGTATAATTGTGCGAAAGTCGGTGCAGCCAAACAGTCGCATAATTCCAATGGCCCTTATCAAACCTTTGACTAGGTCCTTAAGTGGTCTTCAGTGATTCTTTCCTTTTTGTCTCACTGCGTTCATAGTTGAGCTTCTATGGAAATAATTACTCTCCATAACACATAATCCCACTCCACATAATTCCTATACACTAAATACCACATACTTTCTATCCACATAATTTCATTGCCCAAGATTCCACATAATTCCACCACATGCAACATACATTCACTCCACTCCAAAAAACATTATAAAAAAACATTTACATTTACAAAGTCCATTGCCCTACCTTTCGCAAATGTGAAACCTATTACATTGCAAACACTCCTTTAAGTAGTAGTCGCAGAGTGGTGGAGAAAGGGTGCTGGGCCTCTGACCAGCGCTCAGGAATTCAACTCCGTAGGACTTACAGGAGATACCAGGGGGCTTCTTGACCCCCAAAGTCCCTCTGGAGTAACTTGGACTTCATTCCCCATCCCATAGTCTGCCAGAAGGCGCGTTTGCAGAGAGGTGGAGAAAGGGGGTCAAAGCAGAGCTTGCTATGGCGGGGCGGGAGCCGTGCTCCCGGCCTGCCATAGTAAACAGTAATATCCCTGGGGTGGGCACCCCAGGACTTTGCAGGAGCTGGCCCTGGGCTGTGGTGGTTTCCAGGGCCATAAAGGGCTCCAGGAGGGGGTCAGCATGGCCCGCTCACTACATTTTCAAAGCCCTGGGGCAGTGGTGATCCCCGGGGCCAGGAGTCTGCTACGGAACCCCGCATTTAAATTATTGTTTGCCCTGGGGAGGTGTTGGTCCCCAGGGCTTGGGGGGGCCTGTGAGGCCTCCCACACATATTTAGGAATGCCCCAGGGAGTTGGTGGTCCCCAGTGAAATGGGGGCTGCATGCCCCCCACATATGATGAACAAAGCCCTGGGGAGGCGGCGGTCCCTGGGGTTGTGGGGAATTAAGAGTTGCAAACATCTATCTCCCAAGGGTGCGCACCACCAAACATAGCAGTAGTCGGCCCTGGGGGTGGTGAACCAGGTCCATCTTTGGCCCCAGTTGGAGGGCCAGACGGCCCCCCTTCCTTGATTAATTTAGCCCCAGGTAGGTGGTGGTCCTTGGGGTTGGGGATCCACAACTGAGAGGTTGTTAGAGGCCCCACAGCCTTTGTCCAGCACTCAGCAAATATGCATCCTGGTGCACTACTGGTTGGGTGATGAAGTCCACTTGTATGCTGGGGGTTCTTGGGGTCCAAGAAACCCTCTTGTTACCTCCAGTAAGTTTACCACAGTGGGATTGATGAGGTAGACCCCGCATATTTCTATGCCACTCTGCAAACGCGCGTTCTGGCAAACTGCTGGTTGGGGCGATGAAGTTGCCTTAGATGCTGTGGGTCTTTGGGGCCAAGAACCCCTCCTGTTACAACCAGTATGTCCCACACAATGGGATTGCTAGGATTTCATCAGAGGCCCTGTCCCCTTTGTCCAGCACTCTGCAAACACACCTCCTAGTGCATTACTGGTTTGGGGGATGAAGTCCACTTGGATGCTGGAGATCATTTGGGGCCAAGGACCCCTTCTGTTAACACCAGTAAGTCCCACACAGTGGGAGTGGTGAGAGCTGGTCAAAAGCCCGACCCCTTTCTCACCACTCTACACATGTGCCTCCTGGTGCAGTACTAGTTGGAGGATGGAGCCCCCTTGGATGCTGAGGGTCCTTAGGGGCCAAGTTCCCGTCCTGGTACCATCAGTAAGTCCCACATAATGGGATTGCTGATAGCTGGCCAGAGGCCCGCCTCATTTTCCACCACTTTGCAAACGTGCCTCATGGTGCAGTACTGGTTTGGGAATGAAGTCCCCTCTGATGTTGAGAGTCCTTGAGGGCCAAAAAACCCTCATGTTACCACCACACAATAGGTTTGCTGAGAGGTCCTTGGAGGCTCCTCTCCCTTTGTCCATCACACTGCAAACACACCTCTGTCACACTATTAGTTGGGGAATGATGTCCCCTTAAATGCTAAGGATCGTTGGGGCCAAGAACCCCTTCTGTTACCACCAGTAGGTCCCTCTCAGCTGGATTGCTGAGAGCTCATTAGAGGCTCTGCCCCCTTAATTCACCCACTGCACAGACCCATATGGTCCCTCACACACCCATAAAACCACTCACTAACCCATCACAGACCCACACAGCTACTCTCATGCCCACTCAGAGACCCATATAGCCAGTCACACATCTACTCACAAACCTATACAGTCATTCACAAACCTACTCACACACCACACAGCTTCGCATACACCCACTCAGATATCCAAATAACCACTCAGATATCCAGTCACAGACCTATACAGCCAAAAAGACACCCGGTCATAAACCTATATAGGCACCCACACACCGACTCACATACCCACACAGGCACTCACACAGCCACTCACAGACCCATATAGCCACTCACACACCCAATCACAGACCCATACAACCACTCACACAGTCACTCACAGATCCATACAGCCACTTATACTCCCAGGCCTCGACCTATACAGCCACTCATACAACCGCTCTCAAAGTTTAAAGGTGACAGTTAGGAAATACAGTTTTAAAAGCAGAAATTCTCTGAAAATACAAAATTTATAGGGTTGTTATAGTTAGAAAATCAATTTTTTTTAAAACCTTGGAAATTCACTGAAAAAAACAAAGGTTACAGGGAAGTTATAGTTAGGCTCAGATTTCACTTGTACAAAACCATAGCAATTCAGCAGTTATAGTTGCCTGAGCTAACTATAACTTACACCCCCACAATGAACTGCTTAAGCTCTCACATATAAAATAAATCATTCACAACATGGTCAGTGACATCACGGATGACATCACTGATAAAATCTCAAAAGAGATCATTGATGACATCACTCATGACATCATCCACAGAACCACTCGCACATACACTTGCACTCCTACACAACCTATCATACACCCACTTACACACCCACACATCCACTCACAGACCCATTCACAGACCCATTTAATTACTCATACAACTACTAACTAATCCATAGAGCCACTCACACACCCACTGATTCACTCAAACAGCTACTCACAAAACCACTCACTCACGCATGCAGTACTCATGCAATCAGTCACATACGCATACAGCCATTCACACAGCCACACACTCCCCCATGCATATACTCGCATACCCTCTTATTCACCTATACAGCCACTCACTCACACACCAACTCACTCGCCCATATGGTCTCTCAACACAGCCACCCACTCATCCATACAAGCACTCACACACAACCACTGACATACCCATTCTCACATCCATACAAGCACTCACACATCAGCTCACTCATCCACACAGCCATTTACATAGACACTCATTGTCCGATATAGCCACTTACACACCAACTCACTTAACCAAACACCCACTCAAATACCTACTCATTCACCCATGCAGCCACGTACATACCAGTCACTCACTCATACAACCACTCACACAGTCATTCACTCACCCATACAGCCACTGACAGACCCACTCCCTCACCAATACAGCCACTCACTTACCCGCACAGCTACTCACACACCCACTTATACACCAATACAGCTACTCACACACCCACTCAAACACCCATATAGTCACTCACACACCCACTCACACACAGATACACACATTCACACAGCCACTAACATAATTGTAAGTTGTGTAATAGCTTAGTATATATGTTTAACAATCCTAAACTCTTATAAATATGTACACACAATGGTCGCCAGTAGGTAGTTATAGTTAGGATTTTTTTCAATGCAACATCTCAAAATTCTATTGTGAATAACTTTGGAGCCGGTTGATGAATCTGCCTGAAAATTTCCTCAAATTTGCCTCACTGCGCTCTGGTCTTTCCCTGAAAGTTTGGGGGGGATTCGTCAAGCGGGGGCCGAGATAAAAGGGGGGTCCCAAAACGTGTTTTCCCCATGTTAATTTCCATAGGGCGGTCAACCTCACTTTTAGCCCGAACGGCTGAATAGATTCCCACCAAACTTGTCAAAATTGTAGGGACTGGTAGCCCGATGTGCCTTTGCTATGTCTCAAGATATGCGCTCCAATGGTTTTTGAGTAATTTAGGTTAAAAAAAAATATATATCAATAGGCGCGCCCCGGTATGCGCACCGGGGAGTGCACCAGGCGCGCTACGCGAATTCCGCGCGGAAAGCTGATTGGCTCTCGAGTGTCTGTAAACATTCCAAACAGTCCGGAGTGGCCCCCATCTTGTGTCTCGGTAGGATCGAGACACAAGAGGTGGCAAAAACAAAGGGGGAAATTACCAAAAGGGGGCAGGGTAGACCCCCCCTGACCCCCTAGGTTTGATGTGGGGGCCATAAAAGGGCCCCGTGGGGCAAAAAAAATAATAATTTTTTTGACGATTTTCGCAGGGGGAGCGCCCGGTACGGGCACCAGAGAGCGTACCGGGGAGCGTAGCATGGGGAAAACCCAGTTCATTCACTGCATCACCTCTACGACCCTTTCTTGCGTCAATACACCCCTTTTACATACATTACACCTGACGTAGGTATAATGTGGCGCAGGGGTTTACAAAGTGACACATCTACCTAGATGCGTCACTTTGTAAATACGACTCAATAAGGTGCATGTTTTACGCTGCCGCTGCGTCACAAAAAGTGACGTACCGGTGGCGTAAAAGTGACACATGGCCTCATAAATGAGGCCTTCTGTCTTCTAGTCATGCGTCATATTAAATATATGACGTATTATGTCGCAAGTACTTACAGATACGTCAGTATTTCAGATGTATCTGTAAGCGCAAAAGTGATGCATTGCTGGAGTGTGTCACAAAAATGATGCAACTCCAGCAATGCATCCTTTTACATGGGGCCAGGCCCCATGTGAAAGGGCCTGCATCAGTCTAACGCCTGCTGTGAAACAGGCGTAAGATTTGGACGCAACAGCGTCATAAAAGTGACGCAGTGATATCTCATAGATTTCACTGTGTCACCTCTACGACCCTTTCTTGCGTCAATACGTCCCTTTTGCATACATTACACCTGACGTAGGTATAATGTGGCGCAGGGGCTTACAAAGTGGCGCATCTACCTAGATGCGTCACTTTGTAAATATGACTAAATAAGGTGCATGTTTTACGTTGCCGATGCGTCAGAAAAAGTGACGTACCGGTGGCATAAAAGTGATGCATTGCCTCATAAATGAGGCCTTCAGTCTTCTAGTCATGCGTCATATTAAATATATGACGTATTATGTCGCAAGTACTTACAGATACGTCAGTATTTCATACGTATCTGTAAGCGCAAAAGTGATGCATTGCTGGAGTGTGTCACAAAAATGATGCAACTCCAGCAATGCATCCTTTTACATGGGGCCAGGCCCCATGTGAAAGGGCCTGCATCAGTCTAACGCCTGCTGTGAAATAGGCGTAAGATTTGGACGCAACAGCGTCATAAAAGTGACGCAGTGATATCTCATAGATTTCACTGCGTCACCTCTACGACCCTTTCTTGCGTAAATACGTCCCTTTTGCATACATTACACCTGACGTAGGTATAATGTGGCGCAGGGGTTTACAAAGTGACGCATCTACCTAGATGCATCACTTTGTAAATATGACTGAATAAGGTACATTTTTTACAGCACTGGTGCGTCACAAAAAGTGACGCACCGGTGGCGTTAAAGTGACGCATGGCCAAATAAATGAGGCTTTCAGTCTTCTAGTCATGCGTCATATTAAATATACGACGTATTATGTCAGAAGTACTTACAGATACGTCAGTATTTCAGACGTATCTGTAAGCGCTAAAGTGATGCATTACTGGAGTGTGTCACAAAAATGATGCAACTCCAGCATGCATCTTTTCTTACCCTTCCACACCCCCGTTATTTTTCAACATTTTCTTTGAATATCCACATTCCCCATGTTCACTCTCCTTCTCCTTACTTTCCTTCCCAACACTCACCTTCTTTCAGTCCCCCTACTTCACTTCCTTTCTCCTCTCATACCTTTCTGTTCTTTCTTACTCATTTTCCTTTCCATTATCAATGCACTCCACTTCACTTACTCTTTTTCATTTTTTTTAGAATATAGCTCTTTGATGAGAATTGGAGGTAGTTCTGAAAAGAACTTTTTTTTCTTCTTTTTTCTTTTTTCAGAACAAAAACAAAAACAGGGAATGGAAACTTTTCAACAGGAGCAAAAAAACCAAAAAAAATTAGGGCTGGGAACGGCAGCGATGGATCTCCAATGCTCGAACCATGAGCAGAACACTTTGCTCCCCAAAGGTAAGTAGCTGATCACAGTATCTGTATTTCAGGATGCCTTTATTAAATGCAGGCTGAATGTTCGGAACCAGCTCTTGTGATCTCCCCCTCACCGATGTTGTTGGTCCTCCGGTTGATGTAGAGGCCCCATCACTGGGAACCTCTTGTGCCAGAGCCCTGACAGTTTCCCGGGCAAAATTCTGGGGGTGCTTCCTCTCAAAATTGCGAAGCATTGTGGAGTTCCCATATAGTTTGGGACCCCCTCTAGAGTTTACTTATATGACCAGGGAAAAGAGGGGACTACGCATAAACACAAAAATAACAAGTTTCCCCCATGGTCAAATCTTAGTTTCTTTTATGGCATTGCTCTCAACAATTGTACAAATAGCTTTCAATTTAGTACAGGGACACCAGTGTGTTTCTTCTTATTTAGTTGTATTTTATTACTTTTTTTGGAAAAAGACTTATCAAAGTATTATTAAAACAATTTTTTCTTTTTTTTGGGATCTTTTACAAAGTTTGAACATCAATTCATCAATATATATAATCATACAGTTCATCTAAATAAGTGCAAAAATTCATGTGAAGCTAATCACAGTCTATACAGTGTTTACTCTGATTTTAGCAACCTAAGTAAAAGACTAACAATTACCCTGTCTCACACATCAACTTTCATGCACACCACTCATTCATCCAGTATCCCAGTCATACACGTTCTAAAACAATTTCTAAGGTTGAGGCAACCCGGAACGTCGGTGTTTTAGTTGCACGCCAGGTCTGTTACACGCCAGGTCTACGCGCGTTTCGGTGGATTCGTACCACCTTCCTCAGGACCCTCTTAGAAAAAGTTGTAATCCTCCCTCATGTCGTGTGTGCAGGGTATCTGAAATTAGAAGACACACTATCATGTACAAATCATCTATCCATGGATATGGTGCCACTTTCCGGGGTGTAACGATAGATCCTCAAGTCAATGTCCAAATGACATGAAATTTTATAAATAGAGATATGTCCGTCAGCTTGATTTGGTTACAGGTACATGATAGTGTGTCTTCTAATTTCAGATACCCTGCACACACGACATGAGGGAGGATTACAACTTTTTCTAAGAGGGTCCTGAGGAAGGTGGTACGAATCCACCGAAACGCGCGTAGACCTGGCGTGTAACAGACCTGGCGTGCAACTAAAACACCGACGTTCCGGGTTGCCTCAACCTTAGAAATTGTTTTAGAACGTGTATGACTGGGATACTGGATGAATGAGTGGTGTGCATGAAAGTTGATGTGTGAGACAGGGTAATTGTTAGTCTTTTACTTAGGTTGCTAAAATCAGAGTAAACACTGTATAGACTGTGATTAGCTTCACATTGAATTTTTGCACTTATTTAGATGAACTGTATGATTATATATATTGATGAATTGATGTTCAAACTTTGTAAAAGATCCCCAAAAAAAGAAAAAATTGTTTTAATAATACTTTGATAAGTCTTTTTCCAAAAAAAGTAATAAAATACAACTAAATAAGAAGAAACACACTGGTGTCCCTGTACTAAATTGAAAGCTATTTGTACAATTGTTGAGAGCAATGCCATAAAAGAAACTAAGATTTGACCATGGGGGAAACTTGTTATTTTTGCATTGTGGAGTTCCCAAAATAATTTTTCTTAGTGGGGTCACCCCGTGACAGGACTGTATGACAGATCCTGCACTCCACTTTTGGAGCATTGACCTTCTTTTGGTCATCAGGTATGGAAAAAATTTCCAGATGAAATGCTCTTTGACCTTCGGCTGAGGAGGCTCTTCATCAAGGAATTCATTGGAGTCATCTTCACTGCTGGATGGTCTGGCAGCCATGATTATCCAAGATATCCTAAGGCAGGTCTTTCAGTCACAAAAGTGAAAGAAGAAGTGAAGGAAATGGGTGGGGATTTCATTACAAGACAGGAGGCTACATTATGCATTAATCCTTTAATGCAGCTCACAAACAGCCACTACATCACAAAGGTAAGAATAAGAATTAGGTGACATCACAGTATCCATAAAGGCCAGGTGCCAAGGGTGATCAGCCTCTTTTAAATGTGGTTCTCAAACAGATACGTTGTTTTGCTTACCAACTACTCTTTTTAGACTTTACATTGTCAAGCTAAAATAGCATATTCAGATCTTAAGCTGTGTAACATATATGATAAGCTAAATGATTAGTGATAAGCTAAATGATAAGCTCTGTAATATATTGTTATCTAGAGATAAACTGTGTAATATACTATTATCTTGAAGATTGAAGATTGCGTGAGCGCTTTTATCTGTTATCTTGAACACTGCGTGAACGCTTTTATCCCTACTCGGTTACCTTTCACTGTGACTTCCAATCTATGGTTGTCTCTTCTTCCGTCTCTCACGCTTTCCCCTGCTGTCCTTCCATGTCCGCCCTCACTCTTTCTCGCCCTCACGCTTCTCGCACTGTCCCTGCTTTTACACGAATTTCTCCTAAAAATGCCCGCTATGCCGACTCCTCGCGCTCGCGCTCAGGCACTCGCTCTGAAGCGCTTAAACACTGAGGAATGACCCTCGGCAGCGGTAGCGCAGCGCGCCCTGCCTCGCAAGGGTCTTTCCTCTTTCCCTCGAGCCCTCTGCAGCTCGAGCGCGTCGGTTTCCCTGTTGCGCTCTCCACAACACGGGATCACCTGGCTAAACACCATTAAGTGGCAAACAACCCATTTCTACACGTTTAACACCATTGAGTGACAAACGGAGCTTTATCTTTACTTTGGACTCATATATATACAAAAAAAAAGGGGAAAAGAAGCTACTTAACTTCATGTATACTATATTATCACTTTGCTTTACCCTAACATGTCTGATATGGAGAGTGAAGACGCTACAGCTTCTTCCCCTTCTCACAATAGAAACACTTTCAAAAACTTTTTTAAAAAAGAAATGAGAGCATGCATGCTCGATACTTTTAACGAGGTAATGTCTCGTAAAAACAAACTCTGTGACCCTGGGCAACACCCTAACAACCCTACAAAACTTAAAGCACCTAGGAAAACCAAGCACACTATAGATAGTTGTGCGGGGAACTTTGGAGGTCCAAGCACCTCTCTGGATTTGGGAAGCCTTAGCGCTCCAAGAGGCATTGGTGCCCCTCGCGGCACAACTAGGTTGGGTACCCCTGGCGGTACAACTTTGGAAGGTGTCCTAAGCGGCACAAGTGGTGATGGTGCTAGTGCTCATTCCGATACTTACTCTGATGTAGAGGAGACTTTCGGGGAACCCTACGACGAGTTTGTTTTCAACCCTAAAGACTACTTTGACTCTGACCCCAACTCCTTTTCCGAGTTTGACCCCTCTCCCTCCTCCAAGGATACCATCCTTGACCCCCTAGGAGGAGAGATGTTTTCTCCCATGAATATCTCACGCCCTAATAGCTCTAAATGGTCCCCCCAGGAACATGTCAGCAAGTTTATAACCAAATGGCTAAGAAACTCCTTGGAAACCGATGCAAGGAACATTATGCAAGCTGAGTGCCCGAGACCATCTATTGGGGATAAGGTCTGCCAGACCCCCAACCTTGACCCAGACCTCATTAAATTCCTTTTCAAACTGGGAAAAGACCCAAGAAAAGGGCTCGAAAGAGCATTTAAATCCTGCCAGGACCGTCTCCTAGACATGCTAGGCCCTCTCACCAAAATCCTTGATCTCGGTGAGGAATCCTATATTTCAGATACTCCCCTCGACACTGCACTCATCAGGGGTTGGAGCCAGAGAGCTATCGTTCTCTTAGGGAATGCCAATTCAAGCCTTAACATGGAAAGGAGGAAAACTGTCCTAAACAGAATTAACCCCAAACTCGGGGACCTTGCTGACAAGGAGCCTTCTTCCGAGCCCCAAGGCCTACTTTTTGGGCAAGACATGATTAAGTCTATTGGCAGATATGTTGCGACTTTTACGGCTCTTGATAGGGCTCAAAGCAACCTAAAAAAAGTCTTCCCTTCTAATGTTTTTGGTCAGGCCGGAAGAAGGGGCCGTTCTTCAGGCCGTGCCAACTTCCGGCCCTATAACTCCGGTTGAGGAAGAGGTGGTGCAGGAAGAGGATACTACCCTTCTAACAAACAGTTCTACCCCCAATGAGGAGGTCGTGGTTCCCAAGGCAGAGGCTTCTCCTCCCATGGAGCACCTAATACCAACACCTCAAGTAAGTGCTTTCCTTTCCCCTTCCCCTCCAAAGGTCGGGGGAAGGCTCAAATTGTTTTACCATGTTTGGGAAAGTTATACTCAGGACCCGTGGGTCCTCCAAACTGTCCGCGGTTTCAAGATAGATTTCGTGGACATCCCTTACCAATCCACAACTCCAAGACCCTTGGACCTTCCCCCGGAACATCTAGCTATCGCCAAGGAGGAGGTCTCCTCTATGCTAAAAAAGGGTGCTATCATCGAGGTTCCTTGGTCACAAAAGAATTTTGTAAGTACCCTCTTCTTGGTAGAGAAAAAGGACAAAGGATGGAGACCAGTGATAAACTTACGGGAAGTAAACAAATACTTGGTTTATCGTCACTTCAAGATGGAGGGCATCCATCTTCTCAGGGACCTTCTCCTTCAAGGAGACTGGTTAGTCCAGCTAGACCTAAAGGATGCCTACTTTACTATCCCCATGGCCAAGGAACATCAATCCTTCCTCCAATTTATTTGGGACAGACACCTCTACCAGTTTCAAGCTCTCCCCTTCGGTCACTCATCCGCCCCCTGGTATTTCACCAAGGTCATGAGAGCCATCGTTTCGATTCTGAGAGCAAAAGGGGTTCGTCTAATTATCTACTTAGACGACATCCTCATCATGTCTCAAACCCAAGAACAAATTTTGGAAGACCTCAGGAACTCCATGGAGTTGATAGAGAGTCTTGGTTTTATTATAAACAGAGAAAAATCCATCCTGACACCCTCAAAATCCCTCGAATATTTAGGATTCACCGTGAACACCTCAAGCTGTCTTCTCTTACTGCCGAAAAAGAAGATTGCGAAAATTCGAAAAGAAATCAGGTTTGTCCTGAAGCATCAATCTCTCTCCCTACGAGAATTAGCCAGACTCTTGGGTCTTCTTTCTTCTTCGATCCAAGCTATCTTTCCGGGTCCCCTAAACTATCGTGCTCTCCAGAGGGTGAAAGCCCAAGCCCTTCGTTCCGGTCTCTGGTATGGGGACATGATCTCTCTGGACCAACCAGCGAGACTGGAACTCTCTTGGTGGCTGGACAATTTGGATGCATGGAATGGAAGGGCTATCTTCGGTTCCACACCAAACTTTGTCTTGGAATCAGACGCCAGTCTGCACGGCTGGGGTGCTCGCCTCCTCGACCAAGACACCGGTGGAGTTTGGACCCTTTCGGAGTCCTCCCACCATATAAATATTTTTTGGACTGACTGCTGGGCTCTATGCCTTGATGAGTTTCAGACACTCACTTCAAGGCAGATCTGTCCTTCTAAAAATGGACAACGTTTCTGCGGTCTCTTACATCAACCGTTTCGGTGGCACGAGGTCCGCAGACCTTTCGGATCTGGCCAAGAAATTATGGATGTTCTGTCTAGAACACAAAATTTCATTGAGAGCAGAATACCTTCCAGGGAAATCCAATCTTTCAGCGGATTGGAACTCGAGGTTCCTTCAAGATTTCAGCGACTGGAAACTCGATGCGTCGATCTTTCAATTCCCTGTACACTCTTTGGGGTCCCTTCGACGTGGACCTTTTCGCAAGCAGATTGACCTTCCAACTCCCCCAGTATTTCAGCTGGATGCCAGACCCGGGTGCTCTAGCTGGGAACGCTTTCCTCCAGCCTTGGGCTCCCCTTCGCCCTTACGCCTTTCCCCCTTTTGCAATGATTCAGAGGGTTCTTCAGAAAGTGAGACAGGAACAATGCTCTCTTGTCCTGATAACTCCTTTCTGGCTGTCTCAAGCCTGGTTCCCCACAGCTCTGGAACTTTCTTGCGACGTTCCCTTCTTGATTCCCGCAATTCAGGGCCTCCTCCTAAACGCAGACGGAGAGGATCATCACCTGGTTCTTTCAGGGAGTTTGAACCTTCTTGCCTGGAAAGTGTCAGGCAATCTCACCAATTGTTTGGACTTTCGTCATCTGCTCTCACTCTCCTCGGCGAGTCATGGGCACCTGGAACCCATTACAGATACAATAACATCTGGAAGAAATGGTCTAGTTGGTGCTTGGAGAGGAACCTGGATCCCGTGGAGGCTCCTATAGTCTCTATTGTTAATTTCCTTGTTGAAATCTATGATAATGGTCTCTCCTATAGATCTATTAATTGTTTTAGATCTGCAATTTCAGCCAGTCATGCTCTTGTCAATGGTAAAACGGTAGGTAAAAACGTTATTATCTGTAGAGTTCTTAAAAGTATTCGTCTTAAGAGACCCCCTCGTCCTAGATATCAAACCGTTTGGGATGTTAAACTTTTGCTTGATATTTTTTGTTCATGGCCTAACAATTCTCTCCTTAACAGGAAATGTCTCTCAATTAAGCTTGCCTCCCTTCTATGTCTAGTTTCTTGTCGCAGAGTTTCTGATGTCAAAGCTCTGGACATCTCTAATAGATGTTATGACATGTTTGGTGTTAAGTTTGAAATATTTAGAAGAACTAAAACCATGTCTGATTCTATCTTTTACCCTCGTTTTGATTCCCATCCAAAACTATGTGTTGTTGATTGCATGAAGGAATACGTATCCAGAATGTCTAACCTTCGTCCTCCTGGTGCAAATCAACTTTTACTTTCTTATGTTAGTCCCTTTAAGGCCATATCATCCTGCTCTATCGCTAGGTGGGTTAAGATTGCTATGAACTTTGCTTTTATTGACCTGTCTAAATTCCAGGCTCACTCTCTCAGGAGTGCTATGGCCAGCAAGTCTTTCTGGTCTGGTGGTAAGTTGGATGCTATCCTTAAGTCTGCTGATTGGTCTAATGCCTATACTTTTGCTCATCATTATTGTAAACCAATTGAACATGTCTCTGATGCAGTTATTCAAGACTACCAACATGCATAATGTAGCCTCCTGTCTTGTAATGAAATTGCGATTCTCCTATTAACATGACCAGAGAATCTGGATTTCATTAAAGACACGGAGGCTAACATTATCCCTCCCTTCCCTCCCTGAGGGTAATTATGAATTGTTATTTAATCTGGTTTACAATTTATGCTTTCTTACTCTGATGTTCCTGTTCATGCTTCTTATGAAGACCCTTTTTGTCCTTCTCGTTGATTTACTCCTTTTTCCATTTCAGATAATTCTAATTGATGTTTCTACATAGAATTCGAGAAGGTCTCCAATTCTTCTTTCAAGTTCAAGTTTTACTCCTGGTCTCCAATTCTTCATTCAAGTTCAAGTTTTACTCCTTTATTTCAACTTCTCCTGTCACTCGAGCCATTTTAAAAGAGGCTGATCTCCCTTGGCACCTGGCCTTTATGGATACTGTGATGTCACCTAATTCTTATTCTTACCTTTGTGATGTAGCGGCTGTTTGTGAGCTGCATTAAAGGATTAATGCATAATGTTAGCCTCCGTGTCTTTAATGAAATCCAGATTCTCTGGTCATGTTAATAGGAGAATCGCAATTTCATTCTTTGTAAAAAAAAAACTGGTAGCAACCAATGAAAAGTGTTACTTTAAGGTCACATGACTTGACGCCCTAACGCTGCGCGCACCGGAGCGGCGCGAACGTAGGCGCTTCCGGGGGCGCTTACGCGGCCCGCCTAAGTGACGTTTTGATAGTTTCACGGAAATGCAAAATTATTTTCATTTCCTTATTAAAAAAAACTGCTTTTATATGTATGGTACTAAATGTCTTGCGTTATTATTTACTTTTCATTCATATTTTTTTACACGAACGCAAGTAGCGCTCTGAGTGCGCTTTCCAGAGGGCTTACCGGTGCGCGCACCCAGAGCGCCCCAGGAAAAAATGATTTAAAAAAATGTAAAAATATTATTATAAAAAAAAATAATACTAATTAATACTCACACAAAACAGCAAATTAAAAAAAATAGTAGGCTACAAACTTGATATAGAAAGGAATTAGCATTTAAAAAACCTATAAAATTCACTGAAAAAACCATAGGTTTCACACCAGTTATAGTTAGGAATTAGCATTTAAAAAACCTATTAAATTCACTGAAAAAACCATAGGTTTCACACCAGTTATAGTTAGCTGGAAATTTTACTGACATAAAACCATTGAAATTCCCACGTTATAGTTAGTTGGACTCACTATAACTTGCGCGCCTGCAATGCACTGCTGATGACGTCACATATTACATCACTCATGACATGGTCAGTGACATCACTCATGACATCACTGATGACACCATCCTTGTGACAGAGTGACAGACCTCCTTTCAGTGTAATGTAACCCTTGAAACACATATTCAAAAATAGAAACCAAAATTTTAAAAAAAATAGAGATACCCATACCAGTTACAACAACCAATTCAGTAATACCACCATCTATATACACATCCACTCATGCACCAACAGTTCTATATAGTCACTCATACATATATTCACTCATCATTTGTAGTGAAACAACTATGCATCCTGTTACACACTGATAGTCATCCAAAAGTTACTCACACACATAATCACACATGCAAATAAAATATTGAACATCCATTTAATTGCATATACAGCTATACACACACTACCACCTTACTTCTAAGGAAACTTACACATACTTACTCTCTTAAACAATCACTTATAGAAACACATACTTATTTAAACAAGAACTCTTTCAATCTCTCACTCTCACATATACTCACTTATATACATCAATACTCACATATACTAGATTAAAACATATGTAGTTACTGATAAAGACACTAGTGAGACAGTCATTCACTCACTAACACACACATATACACACTCATCCACCCATACAGTCCTGCACATATGCTGTCTTCAAAACACATACAAACAGTGAGTCAGTCATTGATGCATCTATGTGCTAAGTAACACCCCCACCAAACCATACAGACACTCATACTGATACTAAAGAAAACATCTAATAACCCATTTACACACACATGTAGCTACTCACCAACCCATGCAGCCACTTATACACAAAGTGAAACACTGATACAAACATTTAAATATTTAAACAATACTTGCTAATATTTGTATTCACTAAGATACACTTAATAAGCCAGTTAACCAATCAACATCATCAGCAGTGCATTGCAGGCGCGCAAGTTATAGTGAGTCCAACTTACTATAACGTGGGAATTTCAATGGTTTTATGTCAGTAAAATTTCCAGCTAACTATAACTGGTGTGAAACCTATGGTTTTTTCAGTGAATATATATATATATATATATATATATATATATATATATATATATATATATATATACATATATATATATATATATATATATATATATATATATCTCGGATTACCGCTCCAGGTGTTGAACTCCACCAAACAGAGAACACGAACACTTTGCCATTTAAATCGCTGCTGACTGCAGAATTAGTAGTCAGCAGTGTATCATATTTTCATCCGCGCAGCAACAGAACGAGATGACGCGTTTCGGCCAGCAGGGTGGCCTTGCTCACATACCCGCGTTACCGGATAAACATGATTTATACACCTGAGTGACCATCACATGCTCGTGAAACTATAATTACAGTAGAAAGTGAAAAGACACTACCCGTTTAGAACTACATGACATTTAGTTTTCGGCAGTTTTGGTGATCGTAAATTCAGTATTCTGTAACTTCACACAATACAAATAAATACAACTCCATTGTTATGTGTATAAATGCAAATACAAAAATAAATTAAATTAAAGTAAGACTGTCGTAAAACAGTAACCTTCGGGCTCATTGTGGTTCCTCTTATATATGTGAAGCGGTCAAAAGGAATAAGAAATATACCGGACTGCAACGCAGTACCACAAGCATAATACTGAGACTGCGATGCGGTCTGAATCTACAAGGTGCTAAGTAACGAGCGTGAAAGGATGTCTCTGGTGTCTACACGTCATCGTATACTGATTGGTGAGGCTGGGTTCCCCGGCATACCTCTAAGGACCCTTGCTAGCAAGTGTCCAGGGAGCATTCAAATTACTCGGTCGCCATTTTTCAAGAATCGGGAGACCTGTTCCCCGCGGTGTATGTATGAAGAATCATTTAGGAACCGCATTGATTTGTTTTTAAGGTGAGGGATGCACACAGCAAAGTAGTATCTCCGTGTACCATATATCCGGAGTGAAATATCTGCTCATTCCCAATTCTCTGTGAAGCATGAACACGCAGAGAAAAACGAGATCCATTTTGTAGGAACTGTTTTGGCTATGAGAAACTCCTAATGATCAGAGGTGTGTTTCTATAAACGTGTACCCTCGAGCGGAGGCATAGGCCCCCAATAAGATTTTATGGGATGGTTAAATGTTTTCCTGAAGAAGGTGGCTATATATTAGATGCCCTCCGAAACTCGTTGATGCTTTAAAAGAAAGGAGAAACACGCTATGTTTTGAGAGACAGCAATTCTGACGCAAAGCTATATTTGTTCTCATCATTTCTTCGTGTCTCCTTGTTCAATAGAAACCTATTTTTTCCTTTTAATTCTGTCCCTGTATAACATATATTGTATATTTGTATTGTATGTGATCTTAATGTATTGTGAAATGTTTTTATACTGACCATATTGGTTTTCACTGCACTTGTTTTAAATAAATTTGTGAAGTATATTTACTTAATTTAGGATTGTTGCATCGCCTCTTTGATTGTTACATATGTGCCCTGTGTATTGTGGTCTGTGTATATCTGTGAGTATTTTTACTTAAATCAATGTGCCCAAGGGAAACTTTACTTACTGATGAGGGGCTCTGATCTACAACATAACTACATGATGTCATGTACTTCACTACTTGTTGTCTACATGAATAAATTATCCTGAAATACTACCTTCCTGACTGGACCTTCTTCCCTACATATTTTGGCGACGAGGTGACGAAGAACCTACAGCTATAAGTAAATCTCAGGTACCCGAGTTACAAGTGGACCTGGATATGGAGAAACTTACAGAAACTACAGTGGCTACAACCACAATTTACAGAAGGAGAGGTATCCACAAGGAGGTAATAACTGCAATGAAGAAAAAAGTTTTTTTTACACAGTACAATGAAGACAACTGTAAAGAAGAAACTACGACATCAAGAAAAAAGTAAGCATTACGCACTACGCCGTTAAGCCCCACCAGTGTCCTCACCATCGGACAGCCCTTCCACAGGTGTGTTGTGATCGTCTACACTATCCATTTTGGACTCTGCCCTACATGTACAGTGTGTGCCAACATGCACATCTTCTCTACAGGTTACATTCTTCTCCTGCACCCTTTACGACCCTGATCCATACAACTCAATGTGGCATGTATTGCAGCCTTTCTGCTGTATGCGCTGTGTGAACTTGTGCACATTATGCTGACTTTCGTCTGGGGTTACAAAAGTGTGGTTGCTGTCTTGTTTCATGATGTTTTTCTTTTGTGGCATCTTCTACTGCGTACAGGCTACAACCTTTGCCACATACATCGTACCTTCATCTACAGTGTTCCTGATATCGTAGAGAGGCTTTTCTGCTTTAAATCTGTGAGAGACAACATTGGAGGTAACTGTCATATTAGACACTTTTCATGTGTTTTTCACTATAAAGGAATGCCTACCACTGTTTTTGATGGTTTTCATAGAGTGCTTCGTTAGGATCTAATTTACACGATCTAGCCACAACCTAGAATCCACGCAACAAGAAGCACTTCTTCCATCAAAAAAAAAAAATGAATAACAGATTGAAAGACATCCTTGTCAAGATGACATTCCTATGGGAAGGAGAAACAGGCTTGTATATTTTCCTTTGAATACTATGATTTAGCACTTGACCATTGCTTCGTGAATTTGTAAACAGCTATCTATGCTTACAACATTTATTTAAACATAAATAGTCATTGCGCTAGTGAATACAAATGAACTGTGCCTTTTGAAGGGAAAGCTGAATCTTGCTTTGACGGGGATTGTCTCTGTTGAATTCTTCCTTTACCGGGAAAGATTGTGGAACATTTTATTACAGAGAAAGTTGGTACATAGACACTGTTTGTTATTGAGCATATTTTGCCGTACTCATGTTACATTGATTTCATGTTAATCAACTCTGTCCTGCTGTATATTCAAACTAGCGCGAGGCAGTAATTGACGTTGAAGTCAAACTTCATATGTATTTCAACGAGTTCAGCTGTGCGTGTGCTTAAGAGATTAAGCGGAAGGCACTAATTGGAGCTAGTGAAGAGCAGCTGCTTTGACAATGGAAAATCACCTCAGTCAAGGAGTCTTTTACTGTTTAACCATCGAACTGTGGCAGTTTACATGTGCGCTCATCTCACCTCAACATGAATGCTTCGCGCCTTCCTTCGTTTATCCTCGGTTACGTCAGTATTCCTCTGCGTCAGTACTTCCTAATTGACACTGTTTGGCGCATGAATGCGCCTAGAGCCATCCGGTGCGGGTGTACATACGTACAACAATTACAATCAGGGCAGGCAGGAATAATTATAAAAACCAACCTCATGCGCGCTTCAAGTAACAGATTCCGCTATGATTAGTCTTATACAGCGGCATTACTCTCCACTTGTACCTGCTGCATCCCATCGTCCAGCACGAGTTGTTACTAGAGGTAAGAGAATAAAAATAACCATTCTGGTACATGCACAAAAGCTATACATGGGTTGTCCTCTTACTAACTCCTGCTTATTTCACCTTTTTGCCACTCTCCATTTCATGTGTCTGCAACATAAACAAGCATTTACAATGCAACGGTTTCGCCTTTGGAGAAGTTTACATTGCCAATAGTTTAACCTCTCGCAAATGTGAGAACTATTGTACCCTACGGACGACCTCAGCAGACAGCAATTGCTACCACACACACACACACACACACAGACCCAGCCCCACACACCCAGAGCCAGCCACACTCAAAGCCCCCCCCCACACACACACACACACTGGAGCAGTCACACACACACACACACACACACTGGAGCAGTCACACACACACACACACACACACACTGGAGCAGTCACACACACTGGAGCAGTCACACACACACACTGGAGCAGTCACACACACACACACACTGGAGCAGTCACACACACACACACACTGGAGCAGTCACACACACACACACACTCTGGAGCAGTCACATACACACGCACATACTCTGGAGCAGTCACATACACACACACCCAGGAGCAGTCACACACACACACCCCCAGGAGCAGTCACACACACACACACACACACCCAGGAGCAGTCACACACACACACACACACTCAGGAGCAGTCACACACACACACAGGCGAAACCTAAAAACCTCCCGTCCATGCTCATTACTTGATAAACAGTACCACCTCCGCCCTCCTACTTGCATTGACAGAACATCACAATACATTTTTTCATACCATGTTACATGTATCCCCAAGTTTTGGTTCATCCACATGAATCTCGTGAACCTACCAGGCACTTTAAGAGAACGTATTTACACCGGACACCAGGGTTGGGGGAGATTCATTTCGTCCTCCTGTGACCGCCTGTTTACACCCCGAGGCTCATGCTACGGTGAGAACAAAGGGCAGCACATAGTATTAAACCTAGGCAGTGCACACTTCAAAAAACGCCAGAATAAGGGACACCGGGCCTTTAAATTCATACCAGTTTCTTGCACGTTTCTGTATACAATTCCATACAAGTAAGGCAAGAAAATGCCCACGCATGGGAATTTTGAAAGTCTAGTTTGATTACAAACGCATCTAAGTGCTGCACATAAAAATAACGTTTCAGTAAGACTCGGAAAACAATGAGGGGACCAGGAGATCTGAAAAACAGGCATGTTAAACGTGAATAAAAACAGAATGCACAAGTTCCAATAGCTTTACCATCTAAGACTGGCCAAAAGACAGTCACATGAGAAATCCTGCTTCAAAGGAGGATGAAAACACAGCACAGCAGCGAGGGAAGCGGGCAACACTCCCACTGGGGGAGGCAGCCTCTGGAGTAAAAAAAAAAGTGAGGACAAATTCAGACGCTATGTTTTCAAGTCGTTTGAAAACTGATACTAAAAGGTCCTGTCGTGCATTTTCTGAGCACAAGAATTTCCCTTAAACCTGCTACCAACACTAGCCTCCCCGTTACAGAAATGTGCTTTGAGGGGAAAAAACGAACAAACAAAACATTTTGCACTGCCCACACATCCGAACACCGAATCAACTTCTTACATTAGAAAGCAAAAAGCACAAAAGGTAAGGCAGTTTTAGACAGCTCCGAGCAACTCTCTCCATAAACGTGAATCAGACTGGAGACCACTGTTTTGTAAGTGTCCAGCAACAACTGGCCGTGGGTGAAAAACTGTCCATTGAATAGGTGCAACCAGTTCGCCGCACATAAACCACATGTGCTGCTTTAAGACTTCCACCCAAACGAAACTTACAAACTAAAGATGGTCTTAATTAACAAGAATCACCAATTACAAACACATTTCTTAGATTGGAAGTTACCATTAGTTTGTCATTTCCCATGTTCTTGTGTAGTGCTACCCATGTTAGTACACTCCTCCTTTGCATGACCAGAGGTACAGGCGAAAACAAAGACACGAACACAATGGAAAATACAGGTGACATTATAGACAAATAAAAATGAACAGAAGCTCGTTTGTGAGACTAGCCATTGCATCGTATTCAAGCACCAGTCGGGTCTGCCGACCTCGCCACCCAACACAATAATACAGATAAGTAACATGTTTTCAGGCAAATGTGGCCACGCCTGTAGCCGAGTGGGCGAGGTGCATAGAACTAGTTATGTTATGTTATGTTATGTTATTTATATTTTTATAGCGCACAGCTGCCCCAGCAAAGGGGCGTCCTGGCGCTTTGACAGGCACTATAACATAACACACAATAAAAGAAAGGGACAACTATTCGGAGACGGGAAACAAGAAAGTTTTAATCGCCTGCCTAAAGGCGAGCAAGTCATCAAGAGCTCGGATGCGCACCGGAAGCGAGTTCCATAACCCTGCCGCTAGCACCCGAAAGGAACGGCCACCCATTCTGCTCAATTTAAAACGGGGGCAAACTGCCAGGTGGAGCGCCTCCGATCTCAGGGATCTCAGAGGAATATAAGGAGTAAGTAAATTGGCAAGTGCCGGCGGCGAGGAAGATTTCAAAATTTTAAAGGCCAGGTACAGCGCTTTGAACTTAATTCGCTGTCTGACCGGGAGCCAGTGAAGGGCCATGATGGTACCAGACACTGAGCAATGTCTGGGGAGGCCCACAATGGCCCGTGCCGCAGCGTTTTGCCCCCTTTGAAGCCTAGAGGCCTCCGCCTGATTCATCCCTAACATCAGCGAGCTGCCGTAGTCCAGCCGAGATAAAATTGATGCCTGGACCACAAGCTGTCTGGTAGGGGGATCAAAATACTTTAAGACCGGCCTTATGCCCCGCAGGATGCCATAACCCGTGGCAGCCACCGTCTTGGTATGATCCATAAAAGTGAGCGCAGGGTCCAGCCAAATGCCTAGATTTTTCACTCCAGAAGCTGGAATCGGAGTGACGCCCAGCTCTGGTGGCCACCACTGGTTTCCCCACAGCTCAGCGTGCTTCCCTAATACCAACACCTCAGTTTTGGTGGCATTCAACTGAAGGCAGTTGGTGCGAAGCCAGCTTGCTACTGCCACAAGACCCGCTCGGAATCTGGGGGCCTCCACCTCAGGGTCTCCACTAAGTGTCACCGCCAGCTGTGTGTCGTCAGTATGTATATCAATCATCAACATCTGAGGTAGTGATAGAAGATTGCTTTTTCCGTCTCAGAGGTTTGGCGAAATCCATAGCTAGTTTCGGGGTTGCGAATATCTTTGCATTTTCATCTGTGTTTATACGAGGGCGAGCGGGGTAAAGCATTGCATAGGGAAATTGTTCTTTCATTCGTAGTTTTTTGACACCTTGAAATTCTTTCTGCGCCGCCTGGACTGTGGCCATAAAATCGGGATAAAAAGACAGAACATTTCCCTAGTAGTTTATGATACCCTTCTGACGAGAAATGCGCAGTATAGCATCACGCTCCTTGAAATTCAGTGGGAAATTCAGCGGGCGGGAGGGGGCGAAAAGAAAGACACTGACAGCGGGCAGGAGGGGGGCATAATAAACATTTTTTTGTCAACAGTAAACAGTATTTCAGAGGCAATTCAATTGAGCTAATGTTGACTTCGGGCCTCGCCTTTTCCCTTGGACTGCGGCCGCCGTTTGCCAACGAGGCTGACAGGCGGACAGCCAATCCCAGCTGACAGGTTGTGATAATTGTATTAGCTGTCAGCTGAGCCTGGTTCAGACCAGGCAGCGAACGGGTGCACTCTAGGACCCGGGGGAAGCCCGCGGATCCGCCGCTCGTACACACACCGCATTGCCATTAGAGCGGGTTGAATGGCCGGCTATCGCGCGCTGCCTGCCGCATCCTTTACGCTAGGGCAGCAGCCAGCGAGGGGAAGGATGAGGAGGTGGCCAGCTGGGTGTTTTATTGTTATGGTTTGCACGCCCCTGTAGACCCTCCTTCTGCTCCCGCCTCCTCTGGAGCTGGTATCGGCTGCAGCGCCACTTGCATTTGCTGTCACCTCTGAAATTGGTATTTGCCATCTGCGAATTCCCTGCCCCGCCCGGGCGTGCCAGTTTGTGCCTGCCTGGCTCCGGGTGGTGCATCGGACCAGACTGGGTGTGTGGGGTAGGATTCTGCCCTGCCACTGAAGAGGGTTGCTGCTTCGCGAGCGAAGGGATAAAATCCTGAAGGGAGTAACCGAGGCCTCGCGCACACAGCTTCGGGGTCCTCAGGGAGGCAGGGGGGTCTCCATCCTCGGCATTGTGTGTGCGCACGGACCCACCGACCGGTCCGTTACCTCTCGCGGCACCAGGGGGTGACAGATTGCGGCATCCCTTGCTGCCGCCTGCTCGTGTGGATTATCGCTTTATGGTTCCGTCCTGCCTGCGGGATTATGCATGCTTGCATATAAAGAAGGGAAGGGGGCAAACACACGGACAGCGGGCGGGAGGGGGGTGAAAAAGACACGGACAGCGGGCGGGAGGGGGGTGAAAAAGAGCGGGAGGGGGGTGAAAAAGACACGGACAGCGGGCGGGAGGGGGGTGAAAAAGACACGGACAGCAGGCAGGAGGGGGCACAACTTACCTCATAAAGGAGAGAACAAACAAACAAGTCAGGTCCCGGGCCGGCAGCCAATCACAGCGCGGCTCGGGAATGACATCACGGGGGTGTCCCGGCCGGCAGATTCGGGGCGTGTTTTTCGCGCTCTCCCCTTCCCATTGGCTGGAAGGTAAAATTCCAGCCAATGGGAAGAGGAGAGGGCAGTACTTAAAAAAACATTAGAGAGGACAAGGGGAACCCATTTAATCACTCGGGACCATGGGTAGCAAGTATTTATCAAAACAACAAGTGGTCCTGAGCATACAAGAATAAGGGGAAAATGATATATATAGATCACAATGGAATCCTATATAGTCTAAGATTCCTTGACCAGCCGGCCAAGGAATGTTTATTGGTTCAATTGTTTATGATGTCAAAGATACAGCAATTAACCCAAGCAGTAAGGGTTAAATTGGGGCACAGTCCTGTGCCATACAGAAAAAAGGAGAACAAGAGGGTAAAGGTATGTGAGGAAAGTTATCAGGCAAACAAAGTGAGCTAGCAGGTCACTGACATTAAATATACATTAGCAGTGTATCCTGGAGTCATTCATACACACAATAGTATTATATAAGTACATGTATGAATTACTTTAAGGTCGACGTTTCGATCCCTAGCTTAGATATCACGGGATCATCATCAGGACAAGAAATTAATATTGCCTGAACATAATTATTTATAACACCAAGGTGGTGGTCCGAGAAGGTATTGGCTTCAGTTAGGGAGGCCCTTCTAGCTGGGGCGCGCTAGCCCACGTGATTCTTAGTGGGATCACTGTGCTTCAAGATGAGGTTGGATTAAGATTCTGTGGAAGCGCTGGTATAGGTTTGATGGCAAAGCACAATCTTCAGGGTTTGTAAAGTCGAGTTTTAATGAAGTCCCAAGTCTTGGGATTACTCAGTATAGGGACGTCTGTATCTCTGCAATTATTTGCATGGTTTGGAGTAGAATAACATAAATATGGCATAGGTCCAAGGCAGTGAGTCAAGGTGCAATCTGCTGGATCTGAATAGAGCCCAACAATATGGCCAACCGGATGCCTTCAAGGCGGGTGCACTATCATCACGCGTCTTGAAATGGAACCGGGAGCGCGAGTGCGGCCAGGCAAATAACTGGTTCGCGGTGGGAGACAACTGTTCTCCGAAAATGCCGGTCACTGGGGCTGCTCTCGATGGAACCCTGGGTTATTTTACTCCAAACCATGCAAATAATTGCAGAGATACAGACGTCCCTATACTGAGTAATCCCAAGACTTGGGACTTCATTGAAACTCGACTTTACAAACCCTGAAGATTGTGCTTTGCCATCAAACCTATACCAGCGCTTCCACAGAATCTTAATCCAACCTCATCTTGAAGCACAGTGATCCCACTAAGAATCACGTGGGCTAGCGCGCCCCAGCTAGAAGGGCCTCCCTAACTGAAGCCAATACCTTCTCGGACCACCACCTTGGTGTTATAAATAATTATGTTCAGGCAATATTAATTTCTTGTCCTGATGATGATCCCGTGATATCTGAGCTAGGGATCGAAACGTCGACCTTAAAGTAATTCATACATGCACTTATATAATACTATTGTGTGTATGAATGACTCCAGGATACACTGCTAATGTATATTTAATGTCAGTGACCTGCTAGCTCACTTTGTTTGCCTGATAACTTTCCTCACTTACCTTTACCCTCTTGTTCTCCTTTTTTCTGTATGGCACAGGACTGTGCCCCAATTTAACCCTTACTGCTTGGGTTAATTGCTGTATCTTTGACATCATAAACAATTGAACCAATAAACATTCCTTGGCCGGCTGGTCAAGGAATCTTAGACTATATAGGATTCCATTGTGATCTATATATATCATTTTTCCCTTATTCTTGTATGCTCAGGACCACTTGTTGTTTTGATAAGTACTTAAAAAAACAGCAAGTCAAAGGGAAATCCCTGGGGTGCACTAATAAACCTCACAGACCAGTGTAAATATACATTCACAAATACACGTGGGAGAACCTATAGTCCACTATGTTCTGGGGGATATATGATAATTTCCACAAAGAAATAAAATCGTTCACAATCTAATTTTATTAAAAACCATATATCTGAACAATTAAAATACAAGACAATTAAAATCAAAGAAATACCCTTTGAGAAATTAGAAACACTCGAAACCAATACATCTCAAACACAATTAAAAATTTCATAAAGCAAATAAAGACATGTGTATAACATTTCATCAATTCATAGACAATAAACAAGGACCAAAAAATACACCATAAAGAACCCCTAGTGTAGCTGTGGCTCCTGGATATCTCTGCCACTATATATCAGTAGATCCACAGGCCTGTATTGTTTTAACTTCTGTAAACATCAGTAACAATATTGCATGTCCATCCAGTGTTTACTGGGCCCTGGTTGGATTCTCTATATCTGAAAAAATGCGTTGACGCGTTTCGGTGCAGTACATTTGATTCTGTGGCACCTTCTTCAGGACTTCTTTGGTTGGGGTTACTCGTTTCAAAGAGTGGTTAATTGCACCTTCTCCCCACTGTTTATGGAAGAGGATCCAGAATGGGGTCTGCGTAGCGTTGCACTTGGATTCTGCTATCTTTTGTAACTACGTCCTCTCTCCTTGAAAAGGAGCTCCTTGTATTGGGTTGTCTTTTTTTCTCTTCTCTTTGGGCAATTTTAGGTTGTATATCTTATGACACTTTAAAACTTTCCTTGAACAGGCATAGGGTAACTCGATTCCTCCCCAGAACTGGATATGTTCTTAGTATCGCAGGAGCCGCGTCTCTGCCTCGTTCACACACTCTCTTAAAAAAAGACACAGAAACGCCCCCGAATCGCATTTTCACGGGAAAGAGTGATTGACAGCCTCTGTCTCCCAATGGCTAGCCTCCATTTATGGAGCTAGCCAATGGAAGAAGGGGCGGATTCAAGTCCCCCATTGTGTAAACAATAGCTTTCGCCTGGGCAGGGCACTGCTTCGCAGTGCTCCGGCCAGGTCGAAAACTAAAAACTGAACAATATATACACATATGGGTGTTGTTATTTTTCTTTTGCTGTGACATTATACAGCAGTGTTCCGTGCTACAAGGTGACTTTCACTCCTACACGGAAGAGCCAGGAGGCAGTGGACACAGTGATTGAACAATTAAGATCCTCTGGTATAAGGACATACTCCATTTCTGTGCCACACTCTATTTTTTTCCTCCTGGGATGTGAGTCGTAACAACATGGTGTTCAGGCCGACTTCCTGCGTCCTTCGGGAGCCGGCATTGCTTTTACACATGGGGAGAAGCTAACTTGCATGTGGAAATGCAATCTTATTTGGATTTTGAAAGTAAGAACAGATTTCACTGCTCTGTCTTTCAAAATGCAAACTAAGGGCCATATTATCAAGAAAAGGCGATACATTATTGTCGCTTTTATCGGCAGGAAACTCTCGCTAAAGAGGTGATAATGGGCTTGATAATATGCCCTTGTGAATTTCCATAGAAGCCCAAGTTAACACCAGAACCTGGACTTCTATGGGAATTCACAAGGGCATATTATCAAGCCCATTATCGCCAATTTAGCAGCAGTTTCCTGCCGATAAAAGCGGTGATAATGTGACGCCCTTTCTTGGTAATAATGCCCCAAGTTTGCTATGGGAGGGCGGGAGCCAGAAGACTTCCGCCTTCTCATAGCAAACAGCAGTGTCCCCGGGGTAGGCACCCCGGGACACTGGAGGAGAGGACTCCAGGGCTCTCGAGGGCACCAGGCGGAGGGCCACGCAGCCCCCTTGACACAATACAGAAATCTCTGGGGGGTGGATTGTTCACGGGGTTTGAGGGGTGTCATTGAGGCCCACACACTTTTAATTTTGTAGTGGAGTGCCTTGGACGCGTAAGTGGTGCAAGGGGGTTGTATATCTGGTACACAGTGTTTTGTTTTACTTTGCTTTCCTTTCTGTCTTGTAGAGGATCCAGGGTAAATAAAACGGTTTTTGTACAGCTAGTACCTTTCAACTCTACCCCCAAACGGCTTTCTGCTTGTTACCATAGTAACAGTTTATGGAACTCTTACGTGAGCACAGAGGTTAGAAGTTCACCATACTATGTTGGTAATTGAAAAAAGTTACTGTTGTGGAGTTTTAAAACTTTTCTAATTGGAAGCGTAATATTAGCCTACCGCTCTACTCAGGGCAAGGGGTCTGCCCATCTCAGAACCATTCTCCGCCCTTACTGTAACAGCAGAGCTCTCCGCTCTAACTCTAAATATTTATTGGCCATCCCAAGATTTAAAAAATCTTGTGCTGGAGGGAAAACATTCGAGCTAGGAGCTGCCCAACGTTTGAATAAACTACTGATGGGCCTACGCTCGATTAAATCTGAACCTGAATTCCGCCGGGCGTTGAAAACTCACCTCTTTTGCCTATAAACTTTTGCCTGTTGGGAGTAGTTGCTAATCTTGGAGCAACGGGACACCCCGTTGGGGTAGCTGCGCGCTTTATAAGTGATGCAATAATAATAATAATAATAATAAAACAATATAATAAACAAAATGTGATGTGGACTCCAATAGACGTATGGTAGGTAATCTGCAAAACAAAAAAGAAAATGAGTGTTTAAAATGAGATCAATGTGACTAAATGAGGTCAACCATTACAAGTCAAGGTAACACTTGATGATATTTCCTTCTTTTTACGTATGCAGTGTGCCTGGTACATGTCACTTGTGTTGTAGGCCCGCATTAAAGCGGTGTCTGTATGGAAGTGCCTACTGCATCAGTTTTACTGTACAGATCAACAGGTCTTTAAAATGATTCAGAGATAGTACAGAATTAGGTGAGAGATTAAGTCACTATGCAGGACAATATTCTTTAGGGCTTATTTACAAGACTCTTGCAACAGTTTTGTGTTACTTTTCCCATGTTGAAAGTGACGCAAAAGTGGCGCAAGGGGTTTGTAAATAAGCTATTTATTTCTAATGCATTTAATTGGAGGCATTGCATATCTAGGCCGCTCTGCTTACCTTGTGTAAACACTGTGACCAGCAGAATTCACAATTTCAACTTAGCTTTGGTTCTAAACGTCAGAGTAGACAGCAGCGCCCATAACTTTAAAAGAGAAAGAGAAACGATGTGAGAGAGAGTGAGAAAGAGAAAGAGAGAAAAAACAACATTAAAACGTGGGAGAGAGAAAGTTATAGATGGAGTAGTTAATACTGAAGAAAATACAGTTAGCTCACCTTTTGCCTCCGTTGTGTGTCCACGGATGTGCTGCTTCATAGTGCACCCTCCAGTAGAACTGCACACCTATATTTTTGCTTTATTTTTTTGTACACTCGGGATACTATATTACAACAAGTTCCACTGTAGGGAGGTGTCTGTGTGCTGTTTTTCTTCCAAAGTACTATATCCCATGCATTCCCACTGCATAGCGGTGAGTTCTCAATATTGCAGGGCAGATTTACAAGCACTCTGTACCACCAGTACATCACTTTTTGTGACGTACTGGTGGTGCAGGGACTCCTCCATATTTACAAGGAGAGGAAAAGCCACCCTGCGCGACTTGTCCTCTCTTTGTAAATATGGCCCCTTCACACGCAGCCCTTTGCGGTGAAGGAGCATTTCATGGATGTTGCTGTGGGTGTTCCAATGCAGCACCCATGGAACAAGACACATGTCCAGATTGACAAGAAATCGTAAATCTGGAGATGCATCTGAGGCGCAACGAGGAGAAATGTTTTCATTTCTCCTTGTTTTTTTCCTCTTTCAATGTGTGCTGCATTCTACGTATGCATTGAAAGAGGAAAAAGGCTTTAGTGATTGTTTTTGTGCAGGAAGGTGCCCCATCTTGCACAAAAACAATCTCCCCTTAACGCAGGCATCCTTGCACCATGGTGCATGGGTGCCTGCGCCGGCGCATGGCAGCTGTTTGTGCATCAGTGGAGGCGAGAGCACAGGAATGCAACATATTGTTGTAAATATGTTGCGTTCCTACGCTCTGAAAGTGCCGCAGCGTGGTGCAGCCAAAGGGTTATGGTGCCACGCTGCTGCACTTTCTTGTAGATCTGCCCCTGCGTACCTAGACTGTTGCCCCTCGTTGATTCACAGAGTCTGGAGGTGAGTGTTTTTCTTGAGAAGTCAGAAGCAGATTTACAAGCTCCTTGTGATACTTTTCCCATGTTAAAAGTGACACAAAAGTGGCGCAAGAAGCTTGTAGATCTGTTCGTCAGACTGTTGTAACCTATCTATTCTCACTGCTCGGAGGTAATTGTATATTTCTACGCAGTGAATGTGCTGGACACTACCCACTCTCTTCTTTCACAGATAACTTGATATTGTTTTGGAAACAAGCTTCTTTGCTCACATTGTGCCATTAGTGTGATTCAAAGAGGGTGCACTACGTGTCAAAGCAGGCTTCACTGTGGCCAACAGAGTTCACTACTTCTATTTAGCTAAGGTTGTGCACGGCCGAGTGGACAGCAGCGTCCATAACTTTAAAAGAGAAAAAGAAACGATGTGAGAGAAAGTGAGAATAAGAAAGAGAGAAAAAACAACATTAAAACGTGGGAGAGAGAAAGTTCTGGATGGAGCAGTTAATACTGGAGGAAATACTAGTAGCTCACCTTTTGCCTATGTTTTGTGTCCAGGCAAGTGCTGGTTCAGAGTGCACCCTCCAGTTTATTGATCTGAAAGATAGTATAAAGAGTTTGTAATAGTATAGTCCGACTTTCTCCTTTTACTGATGACTTGTCGTTGTTTCGGAAACAAGCTTCTTTGCTCACCTTGTGCCATTGGCCTGATTCAAAGAGGGTGCACTATGTGTCGAAGCAGCTTTCTCAGAAGTTGTCACGATGGCCATGCATCATCGCAGAATCCTCGAACATTGAGTTTTAGAGGTGTTGGGGGGACGCCAATTTGTGAAACACTAGCTTTAAGATAAAAAGGAAGTTAACATTGTGTATAATTTTTTTATCAAAGGAGAGAGGAAGTGAGAGAGTAACTGCAAAGAATATTCGCAGCTCAACTTTCTGTCACCAGTGTGTTTTTCACTACATGCACCCTGAAGATCTATATCTAAAAGATAGTAAAAGAAAGATGTTATGATTGGTAATTGTTACTATCTTAATGTTGAGTTGAATAACATTGCCCTTTCACGCACGTTCCTTCTCACATTTAAAATAACTATTTGACAATTTATATTCCGGACGTTTGAGAGATTATAACCTTAAGTGCTGCTCCTATACCAGCGGCCGACGGCACCACTACCTCGGGAGTGCTGCCGTCGGCCGTTGGACGTTCCAGCTGCACCTGTGCAATGGAACGTTCAGCACTGGAGCTGGACGTTCCAAAGCAGCTAAGGTGATAAAAACGTTCCTGCTATTGGAAAAAATATATATACATGTAATTTGATACACTATATAGGACTGCGTTTTTCTAAATCGCTGCGTCGCTTTTTGGAATTTAGGGCCATATGTATGAAGCCAAAAATGAGTCGCAAACGCTACGAATCAGTAAAAAGCAGCGTTTGCGACTCAAAAATCGCTAATCGCAATGTATGAAGCCAAAAACGCACGCAAAGTAAGGAATCGCAAATTAGCGATTCCCAAGCGTAGCGAAAATGCTAAATAGCGAAGCCCAGAATGCAACACTCTCCCTACCACAATGTCCGGCCTGTACATGATAGTGAGGAGGCGAAGAGTGAGAGCTCTGGTGCAGAGGAGGAGACGGCAGGAGAGGATATTCCGGTTGCTCACCACCATCTTTCAACGCACTGAGGAGGACATCTACACGGTATACAACGTTTACAACGAAGTTTTTACCACGCACTACCACTACAACGCAGGCATTACCACGCATACCATTACAACGCACTGCGCTGGGGGGCGCTCTAGGATAGGGAATAAGTATAATTTTATATCCAACACCTTCCCTAGTGTCCACGGGGACTGGAGTTGGAATATAAAATTATACTTACCACTATCCAGCACCTCTAAGCGCTATGCGTTGTAACGGTATGCGTTGTAAATACCGCGTTGTAATGGTATGCGTGGTAAAAGTATGCGTTGTAACGTCATACATCCATCTACACTCATTACATACTGGAGGAAGACAGCATACTTGATTTGATAGAGGAACTCAGGCCCCACGTAGAACACCCCACCCGCGGGACACAAGCCATACCCACTCACATCCAGGTCCTCTGTTCACTACACCTGCTGGCCTCAGGTAGTTTCCAGGGGGTCATAGCCTCTGCAGGAGGGGTGTCCCAAAGTGCCCTGTCGCGCTTTTTCCATGCGTTCCTCGACGCCATGACACATAGGATGCAACTTCGCATACACTTCCCCAGCACCCCACAGGAACTAACACAGACCAAGCAGGAATTTTACAACATAGCCCAATTTCCCCATGTCATAGGATGTATAGATGGAACACATGTTGCCATTTCACCCCCCTCAAACATAGAGTATGTATTCCGGAACAGGAAATGCTACCACTCACTGAACATACAGATGGTGTGTGATGCCAAGAACATTATCACCAATATAGTGGCAAAGTACCTTGGAAGCACACATGACGCCTTCATATTCTGACACAGTGGGCTATACCGTAGACTCTCAAAAGGGGAATTTGGAGAGGGATACCTACTAGGTAACAGCACACACTGTCAGCCCACATTTGACATGGCCAGCATGTGCATCACAGTGACTGACCTTTACACATTTCCATCCACAGGGGACAGTGCCTATGCAGTCCGGGATTTCATCCTGACACCCAATCTGAATCCTGCCACTGCTGGGCAGCGGCGCTACAACCGGGCACACATTTCCACAAGAGGCACCATCGAGAGAACATTTGGGATTTTGAAGAGCAGATTCAGATGCATACACAAGAGTGGAGGAGCCCTCCAATACAGCCCTGAGACGTGCTGCAAAATTGTTGTAGCTTGTGCCATGCTCCATAACATTGCAACCAGGAAAGGGACACCTATGGAGTTGAGTGACTCCGAATCCTCTGACGTGGAGGGACCTGGACCCATACACATGGAAGCTGGCGTAGCTGCTGCTGCAGCTGGCCGACAGAGGCGTGATGAGATCATGCGAAACTACTTCTAGGTGAGTGAAAATGATACACTGACAACTTCTTGCTTTGAAAACGTGTTTACTACCCAATTGCAACAATGTAACACATCCAAAACAAACATGGATGAAGTCTCCAAAACAAAAGCACATGTTTCCATCACAGTGCTACTCAATCAGTCATAAGTGCAGCAAGTGCTACACTGTTGCTGGCACCATAACTCCCCTGTGTGATTTTTGCTTTTCAAAACAGTCCCTATTGTAGTGTGGCAGGCCTGGTGCTCCGGCCACTACGGCGCCTCTCAACAGTGGGTGGTGGTGTGTTTGAGCTCCGCACCGACTGTGAGTCCTCCTCACTGGGGGTAAGCACCCCGGGTCCAGCAATGCGCAGCGCACGCAGCTCGTCAAGGGTGGCAGTTGACTGCACCACTACAGTGGCTATGTCCTGGATACCATGGGAGAATTCACGCTGTGTCTCTATGGCACGCCTTGCCAGCATATTGGTGGAGGAGGCCCGGCGATTAATAGCATGCGTGTAGTGCTCCATGCGGGCCATTTCTTTGCGCCTGGCTGCGCGTTCCGCTCTCCACTCTGCAGTCAGCCCCTGCACAACCCCCCTGATTTCCTCCCGTATTCCTCTGTTCCCTGCCCTGATCTCCCTCTGAATGGCCTTCATGTGCTTTGCTTGCAGCCGGTAAACCTGCAGCATGTGCATCTCTAGGCCTGCAAACACAGATTCCTCTTGTTGGACATTGGAGCTGATGGCCGTGCGGGGTCTACGCCTGCCTCTGGACATTGGTCTGGACTCCTGCTGCTGGGGTACTGGTGCATCAGACTGCACATTATCATTTTCATCCTCATCATCATCCATAATCCTAAATGGCCTGACGTTCCTCCTACTTTGTCCCTGTGGCCGGATGAAAGGACTGTCCTCCCCATCTGAATCATGGCCGTGGCTGCCTTCTCCAGAGGCTAGGGGTCCTGTCTCAGGTGCAGTGGCTGTAGCCTTCCCACATGCAGGTGCTGTGGATAGAACAGCACACGTTAATTTTTTTCATTATATGTGATGTTCAAATACAGTTTTCACAGTCTTCCCTGACTTTACTTGTGTCATTCACCTATCCTGACCTGAACATTTGTACTAAGTTAAAAACTGTAGCTACTTTCTACATTACAGTCTATGGTGACAACAACTCCCATAATGCATTGCTGTGTCTGCCTGTGTAATTGCTCTAGCCTGCCATGTGGTTCCCCTAATCCCTAGGTTGCTGCAGGGGGTTGCTGGGGGTGGTTTAGGGTGGGGAGGCATGCTTCTTACCTGGTCTTGCAGCAGGTTGTGCTGAGCTGTCGAGCACTGACACGCCCGCAACAGTCTGTGGAGGCAGTGTGGCCTCTACCAGCTCCTCCAGTGGTGTAGAGTCAGGGATGTCGGAGGTTCCCTCACCGGTAACCTGGGACTGCTCCAGTCTGGCAGCCAACTTCTCCTTGGAGCGCTGTCTCAGGTCATACCAGGGCTTCCTCAACACTTCCACTGTCCTGTGGGTGACTCCTAGGGCATTCACTTTCGCTTGGATGCCCTCCCAAATCCTCCTTTTGCTGGCTTCTGGCACCTTGTGGGAACTCCTCCCAAATAATGCCTCATGGTGTGGCACCAGTTCGGTGATGAGGGTCTCCACTTCAGCCTCTGAAAACTTTAGTTTCCTCTTCCTGCCTGGTTTCCCTTCTTGCTGGTCCTGCTGGCTTGCTGGGACATCCTGGTTTCCACCTTCTGCCATTGCTCCTGGCTTCCAAACAACTTCTCACACTCTCTGTCTCTGTCCTGAAGCACCTTGGGTAATCACTCACTTCCTGGATGGTGATGTCATCATTATGCATCAGGATTGCGATTGTATGTTTCCAGAAAGTCGCTAAATTGCGATTTTTCGCGTGGGACCTTCGCAATTTAGCGATTTTTGGGCTGCGATCGCGCAATTTTGCGAAATACTGGTAGCGACCTCGCTAAATTGCGATTTTTTACGTTTAAGGAATCGCTGTTTTGCATTGCGCAATTTTTTTGCGATTTTCTCCGAATCGCAAAAAATTTGCGATTGCGTTGTTACATCCCGATTTGCGATTCTGAATTAGCGATTCAGTAATAATCGCTAATTTAGAATCGCAAATCGTTTTCTTGATACATATGGCCCTCAGTCTGCTACAGCCCTCGATTCCCTCCGATGCGCACCCAGGCCTCACTGCTCACCTTTTCGTGGACAGGACAAATTCTGCATCATTTAGTCCTCATCTGCCACAAAGAAGTCTCATATATGGTGCTGAGTCATGATATCTCTATGGCTAACGACATACTCGTGCTCCCATCATCATCATCATCATCGCAGGTTCTTCAGCCGCTCAGTGCTTCGGGTACCACTAACTCAGTGACCAAAGAGGCCATGCATGTGGTAGTGGGCCCCCTTGTTCAGTAGTTTGGGCCTACATGAAGCGTGCAAACCACCAGGTCGGGCCATCCCAGTGCTTAAATGGCATAGAGCACGTGCGCCCCATCTTTTTTATGGGCAGGGTCACGTGTGTAGTGACAGATGCGCTGGATGGGTGTGGTGTGGGTGTATACCAGCAACTGTGTATGCCGATCTGACAACTAGACCTGGAACTCAGAAATCACTACAAAGGAAATCTGGGCCATGTAGTGTTGTTGTGTTCTCCTGGTAGCGTAACCGGAGTGGGCTGTCATAACGTATGCAGCCTCGATTAATTTACCACCACCCCCGGGGCTTTTACATGTTGGGAGGCAAACCGCGCGGCTCCGGGATACTGCAGGAGCTGGCCCTGGGGCGTGACAGTCTCCAGGGTGTTCGAGGGCTCTAGGCATAGGGTCACGCAGTCTGCCTCACACAATTCACAAAAAAAGAAGAGAAAGTGATGAGAGATGATTTGTGACGTGTTTAGGCTTGAGAGCCTGGATAATCATTAAATGGGATATGGCAGTGAAGTGCGTACTTATTCTGGAAGAAGTCTTTTTGGGTCTTGCGAAAGCAAGTCATCTTTAATAATTGCCTCTCGCTGCGTGTACTTGCAAGGTTATCTGATTTGCTTGTATGTTAAAAATAGAAACTTTCAACACCTCGTTTTGATTGGTTGTGAAGCACTGTAAGGAGACGTATTAGCGACCAATCCCTTTCCTTGCGCAGATTTTGAAAAACATTTGATTGGGTGTCGTGTGGTTACGTCTACCTTCCTGATCTTAATTTTGATTGGCTTCTTTTTTCTATGTGACGGTGCGATACACTCATTATGTATGTAGCCCATTTTGTGACGAACTTTATTTTTCAATGCGTTTCAAAAACGCATTGGGTGTTTTTAACTTAAACTGTGTACTCTGCTTACAAGTTTGTTGACTGTAAAGGTATTTAATAATATGCACAAGTTTCCAAAATATTTTTATTGACTCTTTTATATTCATCATATGGGTAAAATGCAAAAAAAAAAATTCCATTCATTGGTATCCCGCGTTGGACCACATTTCTTTTATTTATCATAAGCACTCATTTCTTAAGTTTACATTATATAAGTCTTGCCCCATCATCTTTCTTTAAATGTTTGAGCTTTTTTTAACTTTCAGAGAAAGCAGAATGTGCTATGACAAACACTCCCTCACTATTTCATCTTTCTTTTATGCACATTTCATGTCATTGTTACATTTTAAAATCATTTTTAAAAATTGAAAGAAATTATATTCACATTAACATTTGAAAACACAATTATATTATTTTGTTGAAAAAAGTGCCTGAGAAGATAACTCTCTTGTTCTATAAGCACTACTCAATATAAATACTTTTAGCCCATTTTAACTCCAGAAGTTCAAGAGTATTCTCCTTTATTGCTAAGTATTTTCTCGAAACCTTACTTATACCATATTTTTCAATCACTGGTCCCAGTGTGGTCGGCCACCAGGAGTCGTCCCAGGCTGAGGGGGTGGGTCCGAGGATGAGTACCTCCATATCTAAAAACCCACTTAGTGATTCCTAGAGCTACACACACATCTAATCACTTATCTATAGATTCACTCATACATGCTGTCAATGATCAATAGAACTCTATCAAATATACTTATACACCTATATCGACATTATACACCAGCACAAGGTTCAAAAACTTTATTCAATTCAGAGAAGAATCATAAAAGTAAAACATTTTACAAAACATAATTTAGAAATATTTTAAAAGAAAGCAATCTTAAAATGACACATTGAACTGGTAAGAAAACATTAATTAATATGTTCACGGGTAGTTAAACATGGCAAAACATACAGAAAATAAGGCCCGTACCGTTCACTTTAAATCAACAGGTATTATTTCATAGAATATTCATACTAGAATGGCCATCAGAAGGAGCAAAAAGATAAGAATCACAATATAGCATTCTACATGACAAAAGGTCTAAGGCCAAATTAACCATACCGTTTCCTAATCAGGAGAGACACTCGTATGAAATTTAGCATGGCACAACACACTCCAGAAGATGACAATGATAACAAGTAGTCATAACCTTCTTTGTAGTTACATGGTTGCTTCCCCTTCAAAATTGGCTTAATAAACCTAGTTCTCGGATCCTTATATAAGGAGCAAAAGAGGACAACATGCATAGTACTTTGACTAACTTTGTTATTACAAGGACAAGGGGGCAGCCTCTCACACCAACCCCCTTGTTTAGGAAAGGCAAAAAGAAAATGCAGGATGTTTAGCCTAAACCTTGTAAGATAAAATCGCCATTGCACATGAGTTGTGAAGGTTAAATAAAACTGGTGCTGTAAGTTAACCATAGATCCAGATGGCCTAACCAGGGAATGAGCATGTGAAAATTTCCAATAACTTGTTTTGATGACGGTTTTAATGTCTCCCTTGATTTTTTCAGGGTTGTCATAGATGTCACCCAGACCTATTTTATGAAGCATTTCATTAACATATGATAACCAAGGGATCTGCTTCTCATTTTCCAGGTTTAAACAGTCCTGGAGAATGTCTCTAGAGAGCTGAAGATCCTCAGATAACCATATTTTGCCCCATAATAATAAGGGTGAAAGACGAATGGTATCACTCACATAGCTCAAACCTATTTCATCATGAGCAAATTTGTTTGATGAGCCTGCTGGGATTGCTAGTACACGCTTTATGAATTTGTTCTCCATGACTTGTATCGAGGCAGGGCTTTCAATCCCCCAAACCCCTGCCCCATAGGTGGCCACCGACAAACATTTTGATCTATACAGGGTTTTTAAATGTGTGACAGGTTTTTGACCTAGCTTACCACAGAAGCGAAACAGACCTTCTATAGAGCGACTAGCGCTCTGAACTCGAACCTTCATTAATGGGGCCCAACTCAATTTATTATTAAAAAGGTTTCCCAGATAGTTAAAATTTTCTACCTTTTCGATGGTGAAATTATTTACCACAAACTTTCTGGATTTAGTCCCCTTTGGGCCACAGACCATTGCAAAAGATTTTTTGAAGTTTACCTTCAGGTCTAGGTCCAACATGAAGGTATTAAAGGCATCAAGACAGATCTGCATGCTATTTCCTGTGAGGGTCATAAGTACTGTGTCATCGGCATAAGAAAGCATTGGTATGCTCCTGCCGTTAACCTTTGGGAAGTCATGGCAATGGTCCAACAGATACTTTTCCAGGCCATTTGTATACACAAGGAACTAAAAAGGGGCTAATATGCATCCTTGTCGTACGCCCTCACCAGCACACATCCTATTCACTTATGCAGTCATCCTATTCACTAATGGGTTATACTTACATTTAGTTAGCTACACACTTATAGAAACACCACTTCATTTATTCATACAGATAGTAACCCATACTTAGGGCCCCATTAGGATGGCGGGCAGATCGCCCCGACCAGGCCGGCGGTAGCCATCGCCGGCCTGGTGGGGGCGATCTGCCCACCATTCGTGCCGGAATGACCCCCCGCCATTATAGTCATGGCTGGGGGGTCTGCGGCGAACGGAAAGAGCGTCCGCCGCTTTTCCCCCCGGTTGCTTTGCCACCGGTGGAAAAGGGTTCTATATGGTGGCGGTGTCTATCAGACACCGCCAGCCATATTACAATGGGCATTTACCAATGCCTTTCCGTTGCGGCATTGCTGCCACGGAAAGGCATGCGGAGTCTTCCTTGAAGGTCCGTTGTGGGCCACCAAGGACTCCGGGGGGTGGGGGTTGCACATGGGGGGTACCTATGGTACCCCCCAGTAGTTCCATGCACAACATAGCAGGCACCACACGGTGCCTGCCATGTTGTGCATGCCTGTCTGGCATTGTGATGATAGGGTGAAGATACCTTCAAGGGATTTTAGTAAAACAAGAATTTTAGAATCACTTAAGGAATGAAATCGGGTGGGCTTAGTGATTTGAGCCCACTGGTGCTGGTTATGCAACAACAGAGATTTACATATATTCAAAACTGTCACTTATGAGTGATCAGAAAAAGAAGAGAGCAAAAAGGGTTTGAAAGACGGGTGTATATTGAAAAAAGTATTTAATCTTTTGTCAAATCAAGTTAAAATGTTGGGTACAAAATGAAAAACAATGACGCAGAAGGGAAAATACATTAATCAACACAGCCCTTGCTACATCAATTGCTCAAGCTTTTTTACCTATCACAAAATTAATTAAAAATTCAATGGTAGATAAAGCCACAGTCGACGATTCGGTCTCTATTCTTTCGTGTGAGAGACCATCCTCAGGACATGGATTTCATATCTTGAGTACCCTTGTTCATATAAGTGCACGGATCAGAGACTCAATTTGTCTAGCGCTGCTGTCGGTTGAATGATTAGTATTTTGCGGTGAAGTACCCTTATGGGAGCCAGCAGGTGTCCTGGGCAGGCAGGGTAATTTGCACCGCGAAGGCTAAGAATTGCCGTAAGGATGCCTGTCTAGTCAGTCACTTCCAGAAGCCACAGATTTGAAACAAAATGGAATCCTCAATAATTTTAATAGGTTCTGTTACACATTAGAAGGTATAATAGTGTCTTCTTGCCAGAATTTCTCAGTAAGGGAGTATGCTCTGGATTAAATGAGTCCGTCCTCACTCTGTAATTGCTTCAGCAGTAGATGCATCTACTATTGAGGATTCCATTCGTTCCAAATCTGTGGCTTCTGGAAGTGACTGACAAGACAGAATTCAACTGACTCTTCATTCATTATTTGCAGAGTACAGTGCCAAACTAAATAAAATGTCTATCAAACCCTATACAATACCCCTTCAGTAGCCTTCCTTCAAAAACTTCTTTTATGTCAGTTCTAGGTTTAGTTGAAAAACTAAATTCACGCTGCAAGTGAAAAGGCACACTCAATGGCAGTCTACACTGTGGATGGCACAGGTCACAACTTGAACTATAATGTCCCTGAAACAAACACATTTCGACAATGAATTCCATACATGTCTCATCTTTTATTTCAATCGTGATTACAAATTATGCAGTCCAGTAGACAACACGCTAAGTACCAGACGTACCACTAACTCAGTGCACCATAGATAATCGCCACCTGGCCTTAATAAGGCAAAATTCAGTAGCCAAAAGACATTGTTAGCAGTGCGGTCTGCCAGAACCACACATCATCGCAGGTTCCACACAAACCGAGCCTACATTAGTGCACCACAACTCATGAACCCTTTACGATAGAATCTTCTGTGTATTATTTTACATGTAGTGCTCCTACCTTTGTACAGTAGAAGTCATAAACCATTTACGATTGAATATCTATGTATGATATTATGATTTCTATTCTACTTGTTACCAACAGCAATGTAATAAAATGGAGTTGAGCACACGTGCCCGTACACACTTCAACTATCTACTTGGTTCTTTGTATTTATTATGTTTGTAAAATGCTGCTCCTGCGCCCTACCACATTATATTGTGATATAAATAGCGTATACAACCATCTTACCTCTGACAGTAAGTGTGGGCTATTCCTCCTTTTTTCTTATTTTATTTTTTTGCATATTTATATAGAGCAAAATTAACCCAAAAGTATATCAGCAATTTACAAGAGCACCGTATTTACAAAACATTTTCAGGCAGGCATTGATTGCGTCATTACTCTACAATAACAGCATTTGGACACGACTCTGAGCCCTGAACACTGATTTCCAGCACCAAGTTCAACAGTATACCCGAATGACCACATACGTATATATATTATCTGCCTTTCATGTGCCAAAAACTGCAACTTAAACTTTTAACAGCCCTGTATTACCACAGCAACAACACTCCACTGAATGTACAACAAACATTCATAATCGCAGAAATGCGTCATGTCCACCATCTTTTATGTATGCAAATATGAATGAATATTGAGTCAGTGATACCCCGTACCTTCCATGTTGGCCATGTTGTGGAACTTTACAGTTATAATGACACATTTGCGTTTAAGGCCAGGGTGACGTCAGCACTACAAGACGGACACCCGAATCACTTGATTTCTCATATAGCTCACAATGGAACCACACCCATAGCTCCGGAATCACGGTTCAGAGCCTCATGCAGCACTGGCATACGTCAGGCCAGCCCACTCCGCTTACGCTTCAAGGAAAAAACAAAAACGCGACATTGCCCAGATTTCCATTGTACTGATTTCTTAGTTCCAGGTCAAGTTGTCAAAACGGCACACACACACAATCCCTCATGGCTGGTATAAAACCCACACCCATCCAGCACATGCGTCACTACACACGTGACCCAACCAATTAAAAAGACGGGTGCACATGCACTACGCCATTTTAGAGTTGCTCCCATCGCAAGCGCTGTGATGGTCTGCCCTAGAGCTTCGAACGCCTCATGTAGGCCCGAACAACCGAGTACAAGGGCCCATGACGGACGTGCGTGGCCTCTTTGGTCACTGAGTTAGTGGTACCGGAAGGACTGAACGGGTGAGGAACCTGCGATGATGATGGAGAATGAGTATGTCGTTACCCATACCGATATCAAGACATCAGCACCATATGTCAGATTTCTTGGTGGCAGAGCGGAACTGCATGATGTAGAAGGTGTAGAAGGTGTCCTGTCTACATACAAGGCCTAGGTGCCCATCGGAGAGAGTCGATGGGGAGCAGCAGACTGGATACAAAAAAGCGATGCAGCGATTTAGGTGTACGCAGTCCTATATACCGTATCTTATTGCATGTATATATTTTTTTTCCAATAACGGGAACGTTTTTATAATCGGTCAAACGTCCGTAATATAAACTATACAAATAGCTGTTTTTAAATGCGAGAAGGAAGGTGTGTGAAAGGGCGATGTTATTCAACTCCACATTAAGATAGTAACAAATACCAATCATAACATCTTTCTTTTACTATCTTTTACATGTAGAGCTTCAGAGTGCATTATGTCCCAGCACTTGTTGAAAAGCAAACCGGTGACAGAAAGGTGAGCTCCGAATATTCTTTTCAGTCACTCTCTCACTTCCTCTCTCCTTTGATAAAGAAATGACACACAATGTTAACTTCCTTTTTATCTTACAGGTTGTGATTCATTAATTGGTGTCACCCCTGCCCCCAAAACACCTACAAAGCTCTACGTTCATGGATTCTGCGATGATGTGTGGCCATCGTAACAACGTCTGAGAAGGCTACTTCGACACCTGGTGCACCCTCTTTGAATCACGCCAATGGCACAAGGTGAGCAAATAAGCTTGTTTCTGAAACAACGACAAGTCATCTGTGAAAGGAGAGATTGGGCAGTGTGCAGCAGCTTCACTGCGTAGGATTGTACAATTACCTCTGAGCAGTGAAGATAGGTTACAACAGTCCGAGGGGCAGATCTACAATCCCCTTGCGCCACTTTTGTGTCACTTTTAACATGGGAAAAGTGGCACAAGGTGCTTGTAAATCTGCCTCTGACTTCCCTTGAAAAACACTCACCTCCGAACTCTGCGAGTCAATGGGGTGCAACAGTCTAGGTATGCAATATTGAGAACTCACCGCTATGCAGTGGGAGTGCATGGGATATAATACTTTGGAAGAAAAACAGCGCACAGACACCTCCTTACAGTGGAAGTTAATGAAATACATTATTCTGAGTGTACAAATAAATAAAGAAAAAATATACGTGTGCAGTTATATGTACTAAGCTATTACTAACTCTATATACTATCTTTCATATCACTAAACTGGAGGGTGCACTATGAACCAGCACGAGTTTGGACACACAACAGAGGCAAAAGGTGAGCTACAAGTATTTTCTCCAGTATTAACTGCTTCATCTATAACTTTCTCTTTCTCACCCTCTCTCACATCATTCCTCTTTCTCTTTTAAAGTTATGGACGCTGCTGTCCACTCTGCTGTGTACAACCAAAGCTGAGTGCAAGTTGTGAACTCTGTTGGGCACAGTGTTTAGACAAGGTAAGCAGAGCGGCCTAGATATACAATGCCTCCGATTAAATGCAATAGAAATAAAAAAGCTTTTTTACAAGCCCCTTGCACCACTTTTGCATCACTTTTAACATGGGAAAAGAAACACAAAAGTGGCGCAAGAGGCTTGTAAATCTGCCCCAAAGAATATTGTCCTTCATAATGACTTGATCTCTCACCTAATTCTGTCTCATCTCTGAATAATTTTAAAGACCTGTTGGTACATACTGTAAATCTGACGCAGTAGGCACTTCCGTACAGACACCTCTTGAACGCGGGCCTATAAGACAGGTGGAATGTATCAGGCACACTGCAGACGTGCAAATTAAAAGTTATTGCCAAGTATCACCTTAACTGGTAATGCTTGACCTCATTTAGTCACATTGATCTAATTTTGAACATTTATTTTAATTTTTGTTTTGCAGATTACCTACCCTACTTCTATTGGAGTCCATATCACATTTTGTTTAATTGTTTTTTTAAAGTTATGTTTCTAGTTATTTATTACATTGTTATCTTTAAGTTACGTTTCCAGTTATTTATTGTTGTTTTAATAAAAGTTAATTAAAAAAGTATATACGTCTTCTTTTTCTGACAACATTTCACTATTATTTAGTGTGATAATAATACAGTTAGAAAACATCTAAAAATAGAAATGATATTTATAACTTGAAGTATAATATTGAGGCTAACTCTTTACCAGCTCTTTACCAGAGTCTATAGCTACGACTAACGGTTCCTATGGAAAACTTTTAAAACTCTAGCACAGTAACTATTTCGATTAGCAACATAGTGTGGTGAACTTTTAACCTCTGTGCTCACTTAAGTGTTCCATGAACTATTACTATGGTAACAGGCAGTAAGCCGTTTGGGGGTAGGGTTGAAAGGTTCTGGCTGTACAGAAACCGTTATATTTACCCAGGATCCTCTACATGACAGAAAGGAAAACAAAGTAAAACAGAACTCTGTGTACCAGATTTACAACCCCCTTGCGCCAGTTTCGCCTCACTTTCCCCATCTTTTTTTTTTGTTTTGGGGAAAACCTTTATTGGTAGTTCAAAGTACACCGCTATTCAGCCGTACATCCCGGAGGCTAGGCAGCATTATAAAAGCAACATAGAGGTGTGCACAAAACAGTAAAAGGAGCAGTCAGGTTTAATTTTATATTATAGAAGTGAACCTAAGGAACAAGGTGAGAACTGAAAAGGAACAAGAATAAGAAAGGAAGAGGGGGAGAGGGGGGAAAAAGGAGAAAGATGGCAAGGCAAAAGAGAATAGAAGAGCGGTAAAGCATATATCCAGGGGGACGAGTGGGAACATCAGCACTGTGAAATAAACATATCAAAAAGAGCATACATTTGTGGGGGGAGAAAGAAACAGGATTATATCACGTGAAACGTGGGTGGAGGGAATAGCTAAGGTGAGAGACGAACCTCCAGCCGGACTACCTCCGGGGGCACACAAATATCGCCTCTATAAGCATTCCAGGCCCCCCAGACCATCCCCCACATCCTGGGCTTACCCCGAGCTAAGTAGACAGTTTTCTCCCGGAGCATGCACCAATCCATGTTGGTTTTCCAAAGACTCACAGAGGGGGGGGGGGGTCAATCTCCCTGAAGTATGTGGAAGGGACTGGGTCCTGCGTGTTTTGAAGCGCATACAAGAATCTCGGCAGGGACATCATTTTAAACAATGCCGCTCGGCCCAACAGGGACAGCAGCAATCTTTTCCAACCCTCCACGTCACGCCAAAGGCGCGCTAGAGGAGGGAGCAAGTTGTTAGCGTAACGTGCCCGGGCATCCGTTGAAATATAGATACCCAGGTACTTGAAGCTCTGCTGCGAGACCTGTATCGCACAGCCCCTAGGGAGACGTGGAGTGTCTCCGCGAAGCACATATAGGTAGGACTTGGACCAGTTAATAACCAGGCCGGAGTATCCACCAAAGGTACCCAGTGCGTCGAACACCACAATCAATGACCGACAGGGGGAGGTAAGGTAAAGCAGAATATCGTCCGCGTACAGCGAAACGCGGTCTTCAAATCCCGGTGACCACTTGATCCCACAAATATCAGGGTGAGTGCGGATCCAGGCAGCAAGCGGCTCAAGCGCAAGGGCAAAGAGGAGCGGTGATAATGGACAGCCCTGTCTAGTACCCCTGCGCAAGGCAAAGGAAGCAGACATGCGGCCATTGACCGTTATGTTGGCCAACGGGGAGGAATAGAGAAGCCGGACCCAACTGACGAAGTCAGGGCCAAACCCAAACTTGGACAGCACCGCCCAGAGGTAGTTCCATTCAAGAGAATCAAACGCCATTGTCGCGTCCAGTGAAGCCAGGACAGTTAGCTCGCAGAGCATGTGCGCCCGCGCCATGACAGCGTGAAGCCTTCTAAGATTAAGGGCAGTATTGCGGTGAGGTATGAAGCCCGACTGGTCTGGATGGACCAAGTCTGCAATCACACCCACGAGCCGATTGGCCAGCAACTTAGCCAGGATCTTGGGCTCGGCATTCAGCAAAGAAATAGGGCGGTATGATCTACAAAGGTCTCTAGGCTTCCCCTCCTTATGAATGACCACAATGGTGGCCAGGCGTTGATCCAGTGGGAGTTCACCAACCTCCCGGGCTTCCAAGAACATACTCCTCAGGGGCACTGCAATGGTATCCGCTTTGATCTTGTACAGCTCCACCGGGAGACCATTGGGACTGGGGGCTTTACCGGAGCGCAGGGACCGTATTGCTAACGCCACCTCATCCGCCGTAATGCCCTGGTCCATGTCGTCACGCTCGGTATCCGACAGGCAAGGAAGCTCAACCCTCTCCAAAAAAGAGGCCGAGTCCGATTCAGTCAGGGCGGAGACTGAGGTGTAAACCGTCTCAAAGTAGTCGGCAAAAGCTGAGACGATAGCGTTGGGGTCAGTAACAACCAGTCCGTCGTCGCCCAAAATCTCAGGTACCACACGGGAAGCCAACTTTTTCTTATCTAACCAGGCAAGGAGCTTGCCCACCTTGTCCCCGGCATCGTAAATCCGCCCTTGCTGTTCCCTGCCCATCGCCTTGGCAGCATCAGTGGCAGTGGCTCTATACTCCGACTGCTTCAGGAAGAGAGCGTGTAACAGTTTGTGTGTCGGTCCCAGCGCCAACTGGGAGTTCAAACCTGAAATATCCGACTCCAACCGCACCATGTCTTCATCCCTTCGCCTGCGCACCTCGGCTATCAAGGAGAAAGACTCTCCTCTCAGGACAGTCTTAAAGGCCTCCCAGAGGGAAAGGGCCGACGTTACCGTACCTGTGTTCTCAGTGAAGTATAGGTCGATAGCTTTAGCAAGGAGGTCTCGAGTCCTGGGGTTGCGGAAGTACCAAGGATTGACCGGCGCCACCCTAGTCGCCGCCGCAATACCAAAGTCAAAGGATACCCAAACTGGAGAGTGATCCAATATACCTCTGGCCATAAGGCGAGCCCCAGAGACGGTCGATGCCTGAACCGCCGGAGTCAAAATGTAATCAATTCTAGAAAGGCTGCTGTGTGCACCCGAGTGAAAAGTGTACTGCCGCTGAGCGGGATGGTAAAGCCGCCAACAGTCGACAAGGCCCATAGTGCTCATGAAGTCCGGGAGCCATGATTGTGCACAGCGCAGATCTCTGGACGGAAAACGGTCAAGGGTACCCGAAACCACAGAGTTAAAATCCCCACCCAGTATTAGCAAACCCTCCGGGAGGCCCAAAATGGCGCCTCCGAGATCTTGAAAGGTAGTCGTCTGCAAGCCCGGGGGGACATAAACAGAAACCAAAACCAGGGTGCGTCCCTCCCATCTGCTCACCACAGCAACATAGCGGCCCCTATCATCAATCACTTTGGACTCCACCTCCAGGGGAAGAGACATGCGCACCATTATCCCAACCCCCCGGGATCCCGAAGAGAACCCGGAATGGGCCACCATTTTGAACCCCTTTCTGTTCAGGGCCTGGCAAGTATTGCCGACGAGATGGGTCTCTTGCAGGAGGATAACATTGGGCACACAACGTTTAAACATTTATAACACAACACCACGTTTAATACGATCCCCCAACCCATTCACGTTCCAACTAAGCACATTTAAAGTCTTACCCCCCATCGTCAAAGATGCCCCGTCCCAACCCCCCCCCTCCAGAAAGCAGCCACCGCGGCGTTGTAATCAAAACAATAATAGCCTCGCCATGAGAAAGGAAAGAGAGGAAAAGCAAAAGAAGAACACACAAACCAACCACCCCCCACCCTGCACCCCTGCAGTAGACTAAAAGCCCCCCCAACTAGCAGTGTGCCTGTCGCCCCGTATAAACTAACCTACAAAGAGCCCCCAAAGAAGAAAGGAGACATCCTATCACCCCCGTTACCCTCCAAAGTTGAGAAAACATTAGAAATGGAAAAAGAAAACAAAAGTCAGTGAATGATGGCATCCGCAGAGCCCTCCGCAGAAAGAAGACCAACGCGGTAAAGTTTATTCCTGGGAACCTGGGCCGCCCGACGCCTCTTCCGACAGATCCTCAGGAGCAGTCCGACGCTGAGGCAAAGTGTCCAACCAGTCCCCAGCAGCATCCGGCAAGTCAAAGAACAGCGTCCGAGCGCCATGCTCTATTCGAAGTTTAGCTGGATAGAGCATGGAGTATCTCAGCCCCATCTCTCTCAGTCTCCGTTTGACTCCCATGAAACTTTGTCGGCGCTTCTGTACAGCCTGGGTGAAGTCGGGGAAGAAAGTCACGTCAGCATTCTGAAATTTCAGCGGACCGCCACTTCTTGACGCTTGTAGGATCGCGTCTCGGTCTCTGTAGTTAAAAAGTCTGGCAATGATAGGGCGCGGGGACGCACCCGACTTCGGTTGGCCACCAGGCAGTCTATGAGCTCTCTCCACCGAGAAGAACTTACTCAGGCCTCCGGGCGCCAAGTGCTTCACCACCAGTTCCTCCACAAACAAATCGGCAGCGTCCTCCTCCGCACCCTCCGGCACACCTGTAATGCGGACGTTCTGGCGCCGTGCCCGTCCTTCAAAATCATCAAGCCGGCGGGCAAGCATCAAATTAGCGGCCTTCAAGTCCCGAACCTCGGTCTGCACATCAGACATGTCAGTAGTCAGACTCGACATCTTGATGTCGAGTGACTTGACCCTGTCATTCGTCTTCCCGAGGTCGGCTCTGATGAGGTTGAGCTCGATCGTGAGGGTATCGACCTTGTGAGACATCACTTCATGTTGTTTGTGCATTTCGGCCTTCACGCCCGCAATGGCTCCCATCACGTCCTGGAGGGTGGGTTCCGTATCTTCCGGGGACACATCCCGATGCGAGTCTTTGGTACGGCCCTATGCACCTGGCGAACCTTTGGAGAGAGAGAATCGTTCAGGAATGGTGGGCTGCGAAAGGGAGGGTTTCCTGCTGACCCTCGGAGGCTTCCCTTTGTCTGGGTCTCCTCTGCCCGCCATGATGGGCGACGGGGATCGTGCGATCCGAGAAGGGGTCAAGCCAACAATACCACCACCAGACGGTCGAAGTCAACAATCACTTCCACCGTGCCTAGGGGACGTCGAGCCTCCAGTAAGAGCAGTACAATCACTGGAACTTAGCAAGGCAGTTCGTCCCCACTCGAAATGCCACCGCACAGGGGCGCCGCCGCCGTCCCAACAATGCCAGGCTGTTATGGCGTCGTCGTCACCAGGCTTCCCGACGGTGTAACTCGGTACAGGAAGCTCGGATCTTCAATCTGAGAACGGGCGCCGCATCAGCATCAGCACCGCAGCTGATTCCCACCGCCGTGGGACAGGATAGTTAACAGGATCGATACGGAGGATCGGAGGGTCTTCGGAGCTCTGAGCTTACGTGGCCATCTTGGTTGCCCGCGAAGCTCCTCCCTCCCACTTTTCCCATCTTAGAAGTGATGCAATAGTAACGCACTGAACTTGTAAATCTGCCCCTATGCACATTACGAGCAAAACAAGTGCACAACTCATTCATTTCTTTATCGATCACAATTAGACAGTGTTGCTTCACAATTCACAATGAACTTCAATAAATACTTTGTGCCTATTTAAATGGAAGACGAGATTGTCGACATTACAAAACTTAGTGGCATATTTACAAAGACGGAGTGAAAATTGTTGTCGCATTAACAGCTGCAAACTACAACAAAAAAGCCGAAAATGGACCTTAAAATCCTTTGTTATCTTACCGGAAGATTTTCTCAACATTGCTGTTTCCTATGCAAGAGTGAGAGCCACCCCCGTGGCTATACATAAATGGTTGGGGGGGCTCCAAGGCCCCCCCTGCAAAATTAGAAGTGTGTGGGCCTCAACAAACCCCCTTAAGCCCCGGGAACCACCACACCCCGGGGATTTGTGTGTTGTGGGAGGCAGGCTGCGTGGCCCTCCGCCTGGAGCCCTGGAGGACCCTGGGGACCGCCAAGCCCCTGGGCCGGCTCCTGCAGTGACCTTGGGTGCCTACCCCCGGGACACTGCTGTTTGCTAAGAGAGGGCGGGAGTCTCGCGGTTCCTGCCTTCCCATAGCAAAGTTGGTTTGGATTTTGAAAGAGAGAGCAGGGAAATCTGTTCTCTCTTACAAATTCAAAACTAGATTGCTTTTCCACATGCATGTTAGCATCTCCCCATGTGGAAAAGCAATGCCGGCTCCTGAAGGATGCGGGGAGCTGGCGGGACCTTGAGGGCATTTTGGCTCCCCGCACGGTCCTCAACATTTTTTATAAGACCCGGGGGATGGGGTCCCCGGGGATATTAGAAATTACTGATAGGGACTATTTTTTTATGGTAAAATTAGAAGTCGTGCACCCAGCGCGGCACTCAGTGCGGCCCCCTGGTGTGCACGCGCTGGATGCACGACTCATAAACGGTAGGGTGCACGACTCTTGCGCCTTTGGTGCACAATTTCTACACGTTTGGAAGCCGACATTACTTTTCCACATGGGGAGCTACTAACCTGCAGCTCCCCATGTGGAAAAGCATTATGATTTAGAATTTGAAAGAGAGTACAGATTTCCTTGCTATGGGAGGGCGGGATCGACACCCCGGGACGCTGCGGGAGACGGCACTCCCACAATACATAATGCCCGGGGAGTGGTGATCCCCGGGGCTTTGGAGACCTTGCAGCTCCCCAACCATTTTTTTTGTAGTCCCGAGGGGTGACGCCCTCGAGTGCTGCAGGAGAGAGCCACGCAGTCCTCCTCCCACAATACATAAAGCCCCGGGGGGTGGTGGTCCTCACAGCTTTGGGGACCTTGGAACCCTCCCCCCACCATTTTGTTTGTAGCCCCGGGGGTAACAATCCTTGGGGCTGGGGGGCCCCTCTGGGCCCCCCATAAAATGTAATAATTTTGCCCACGGTATTTAGCCCCCCCTCGGGTTAATTATAAAAAACGGCAGAGTCCGCGCACCTGCCGGGTCTTTTAAAAAAAAAATAATAATAATTTTGTGGGCCCTAGGGGTCCTTCTGGGACCCCCTAAGCAGGTCTAGAGGATGAAATTATTTCTACACTACAAGGGCAAAAGTTCCCCTAAAGTAAAAAGAAATGCGAACCAAATTGTGGTTCAATAAGGAGAGAAATGATAGAGATAAATGTTAGAGAAAAAATGCTTGGTGGTCAGGCTCTTGGTAGGTTGGTGTTGAGAAATGTAGTGGGGGAATTCCTCCTTTTGTATATAGTGCCCTCAGACACCCTTGCGAGTGTCATGTATCATTATAGGGCGTTGCTCCTCGTGTGGGTGGTGCTGCTGTCCTTCACGGGCCCCATAAAGGGGTTCTTTGGCGGAGATCTTTTTAAGGAGACGCCGCAGTTGTGCATGAGGTGTGAGGGCCTAGGGAGATAGGTGAGTGGTTGTGTTAAAATAACCACATGGTACCCAGAATCTCTATTTATTCAGGGGTCCGAATGGTTAATTAAAAGGGTGTGGATCCTGGAGCTCCCCTACGAAAACAAATACAAGGGGCGGTTGTGTGACTTGGCGCTGCTCTCAGGCTGGGTGCTCTAGTAAAAAACACTAGGTCAACATGTTTCGTGCCCACTAGTGGTCCCTAAAGGATACTTTGGCGCTTCGCCAGGACCGGAAAGAGGGTGAATATAAAAATAGAAAAGATAGAGATATAACAGGTGCCAGGCCTAGAACCTGTAAATCTGTGGTACCTTATTTTTTAAGGTGTAGGGTGTCTTGCCGCTGACAGGTACTCGCACTCTGGGTACCTATTCTCAGCCCAATAGGTAGAGAGAAGGCTGCCTCGACATCCGCTCGGTCATTGGTTATTCCGACATACCGACACGGAGGGGTAGGTCGTATGCAATCAGAGAGGCAGACACTTCACTCAGCCTCCGACCGAGCGGATGTCAGGATAGCTGAGCATGTGAGAGGCTCGAGAGACCGTTGCGAGAGCACCAGTTCAAAAATTGAGTGTACTGATTGTCCAAGGGAGCCTGCTCCCACTGGAGTGAGCGCTCTGATTGGCGCCACCAACATTATAAAAATGTTGCTGGCAGCCATTGCAGGACTCATTAGTCCTTTCATAATAGAAAGAAGGTGGCAAGGTAGGAATACCCTGACCCCCTAGGCCCCATGGGGAGGACACAGAGGTAACACTTAAGACCAAAATCCTCTAAAAAATCGCCAGTTTTTTCTGAAAAGCAAAAACAAAACGACGGCCCACTGCTGCTCGCATTGTGTAATTACCGGGGGAGGGGGGTGAGCTATATTCAGCCCTATGGACCCCATCCTCCGGGCCCCATTAATTAATATCAGACCTTGCGCCCACCCTCCTTGAGCCTAATTCAGGCCAGGGGACCCCATCCTTCAGGGCCCAATATATCAATGAGGGAAAGGGTTGCACAGCTCCCCTCCCGAGCTGCATTCAGCACCAGGAACCCCATTCCAAGGGCCAGGGTCGTTAATGTGGGGTTGGGGCATAATGCCCATCCCAAAGCCCACCATCCTGAGCCTTTAGAAGGAACCTGGGACCCCATCATCCATGGCCGCTATTCACATTAAAATGGGAGGGCCCCAGGGACTCCATACCCCGGGGCCTGCTCACTTGCTGTGTTCCGGGAAGCCCACCCCAGGACACGGCAGTTTTGATGCCCCCATTGGCGTGGGCAGGAAAACATGTGTTTGCTCTCATCTGTTGGGAGCCTTTTCAAAACTCCCGCCAAACTAGAGCAAACACAAAGTCTGCTCCCAGTGAATGAGAGCTTAAAAATGCTCCTGCCAGCTGGGAGAAGACTTTTGATTTAAACTATACATTTTTTTGCACAAGGATGAAATAATGTAACATGCATTGCAAAATACAATTGCTTACAATTAAAAGTTATTTACCATACCACACCGAACAAGATAATTTCTTACTAGCTGAATGCAATATTTTGATTGCTAACAAAACATGAATATGTTTGACTCAACGTACCCTCTTCTGTGTTCGGGTGCTTCTTTTTTCTGTATTGTGCTGAAATCTACATATAAGCAATGTGTGGGTACATCACACTTTAAATATAAGATTCATAATGCCTCGTCTCTTTTCAATGACAGATAGAACAGCTCACATTGTTTGAATTTCATAGAAATGTCTTGCAAGTAGATTTGTGAAGGTGTTTAAAGTCAATGTAAAGAAGTGTTGGAAGATTAGGATAAGTGCTTGCTCAAAGACTTAATGCAGATGCAAAATTGAAAAAATCTTGTAATTCAGCTCCCATCATCTCTGGAATGGTGCCTTTATGCTGATATCCATTAGAAAAACAGCAGAGCAATTAACTGCGGATGTGCTGCAATTTGTTGTGATGTATTTTGCATGATGGCAACAGGCTCATTCTGACACCTATGAAAATGTTCTATTACTGCAAATACCCAGGTTTTTTTCTGTGAAGTCACATTGGCAGCAATGGTACAGCATAAAAATGTACATTACTATATGACATATTAGACAGTTAACTAAATCCGAGAGCATAACTGCGGAAAGGAAGGATCTGACTTTAAAATAAATCAGTAAAGACAAAATACCTTACATTTATCACAGGTGTAGAATGTTAATTCTCATCCCTTCCAAAGTAACAATATAATTGGAACTGATAACATGTGCCCCCTCTACAGTTTTAATGGAGAACACCATGTCGAACAGCTGAATTAAAAAAATACCAGAGCATTAACCAAGAATAAATGGGTTTGCTTATTTTCATGCGCCATGGCGTTTGCTTGTGCAGGATACTTATTCTATAAACTGTCTGGTTAGCTATGAGCCTGATCTACTGAACAGGAGGGACATTTTACCCCGGGACGCTTTAATTACCAGTTTTTATGGGGTGGAGCGGTGAGTTTCTGTGCAAGTGATTCTCTACACCAATGTGATGGATTCTCGAGGATGACAAAGAACAGTGAATGGGAAGTGAGAAAGCTTTAAAGTAACCTAATCCCATGTGCACATTGCATGTGTTGCAGCGGATCCTAGGCCCTTTTTGATAAATAACATTTTTCCTCTCATTACTATTGTTTCTTCCATACAAATTATCTAACTGACACTCACTTGATCCTCTGATGGATCTTGTAATGTGCCACTGAGGGGTTGGATATAAGAGATCGAGCATGTGCATATCCAATGAGGAACACAAATTGGATAACCACTTCACCACCTTGTCAATATATTCATGTATGTGACTCTCTTAAACTAAACTATATAAGTGAAGGATTATTACAGCTAGTCCGAATCTTCTGCAGAAATGTATCTGGACTAAAATCATGCAAACCAATAATTCAGTTAAGGCAATACGAACTAATAACATTAGTGACTGTTGATCAGAAATTTCTCTGTGCTGATCTCTCCCTCTCATTTATAAATCAATTGGAATGCACAATCAACTTAAGGAGACAATTCATGATAAACCAGAGTATATGGTTCAGTTAAAGGTGAATTTATCAAGATATAGAAATGGCCATACATCATAATAGATATTTAAGATTTAAAGAGTGTAGGACAGTGCAATTAGTTTGGGCTTGCCAAAAACTAATAGGAGCTTTGGAAAAGTTCAGCAAGGACATGCGCCAGGACAGTCATGTGTAGTGTCCCACCTAGAAAGAGTCCACTATTGGTGCACACAACGCATGGATCAGCCGGGAAAAGAACAAGTGAAGTCTGAAAAAGTTTGCAATTAAAATGCATAAAACAGATGTAGGAAAATCAAAGAGCATCCTCCGGGGAATGTCGGAGTGCCAGCCAGCCGTCATTGTCACGCTGCTCATCCATCAAACCAAGTATATTATAATTCTCCAGTTCTAGGGTGACACCTCCTTGGTCACCTCATTGTGCCAGACCACTCAGTCCATTGGTCAGTTCGTACAAGATTGTCATATGGCGTAAATGAAGACGTAAATTATAGAAGGAGGTGGTCTGATCATGTTAAGTTGTCAGAGTATCCGCTATGCGTAAAATTTCAGACAATGGTCCTGTAGAAACGGACACATGAGTGAATTCAAGAGGACAGTTTCCTATAGTAAATGTTCCATAAGTATCAACTTTTGTTGCAATAGTCCTTGTAAGCGAGTGAGAACTTTTGTAGTAAGACACAGTTTCGCTTCACATTGAAAGTTTAGGAAAGCTTCTCATGAGTGTAAGATGAAGCAAAGTAGGGAAACATGCAGGCCAATATTAAAGTTAGTTCAAAATATGCAGAATATAAAGCAATGGAAATATACATTTCATAGGGAAAGTCAGTATTCTAAAAATACTTTCAACTTATAGGCAGTTAGAATATGTTATCTGTTGGATTCTAAAGAGTACATCTAACTATGACACATTACAGCATTTTCAAAATACTAACGTATACAATTATTTCAAACCATAAAATGTTAATTATGTTTCACTTGGATATATATATATATATACATATATATATATATATATATATATATATATATATATATATATATATATATATATATATATATATATATATATATATATATATATGTATATATATATATATATATATATATATATATATATATATATATATCAATCACGATCCGTCCTGTCGTAGAGGGAGCACTTGGCAAGTTGGTGCTGGAGTCGGGACCAGGACAGGGTCCCGTATTTAATTCACTCACAAAAAAGTAATCCAGCACTCCGCTTGTTAGAGAAAGTTAGATTTATTCAGCACACTGTGATAGCCTACGCGTTTCGAACCAAATGGTTCCTTCTCACGGCAGCGTTAAACAGTTATCCTACTTCACTTTCATTATTTATGTGTGTGACACTTAATAATGCATTGTGGGATATGCAGTTTTGTGCAATTTTTGCTTAAATCAAAGTGTTTCAATAAACGCAGTTTTGACATGATTTCATGTATCACATTTGAATTACTGCATTGACAAAGAATTATTATTTGTTTACATTCACATTTCTATGTATGTACTCAGTGTTCATATTGATGACTGAGTGCCCAACTAACAGTCAGTTAGTTTGTAAGCATGCACATTTTCCCTCTTTCTGCAGGATTATGGTGACCTGGCAGTGTATTGTGCTGTACACATACGTGGATTCCAATTGTCCCTATTGTAAGGCTATTCGGTTTAGCATTTGTTTCATGTGTGCAAACAGTCTTTATATCTAGGGCACTCAGCCCTAGATATAAAGACTGTTTGCACACATGAAACAAATGCTAAACCGAATAGCCTTACAGTACATACATAGAAATGTGAATGTAAACAAATAATAATTCTTTGTCAATGCAGTAATTCAAATGTGAGACATGAAATCATGTCAAAACTGTGTTTATTGAAACACTTTCATTTAAGCAAAAATTGCACAAAACTGCATATCCCACAATGCATTATTAAGTGTCACACACATAAATAATGAAAGTGAAGTAGGACAACTGTTTAACGCTGCCGTGAGAAGGAACCATTTGGTTCGAAACACGTAGTCTATCACAGTGTGCTGAATAAATCTAACTTTCTCTAACAAGCGGAATGCTGGATTACTTTTTTGTGAGTGGATATATATATATATATATATATATAAATATGTTCGCTCAGGTTCCACCACCTGTGAGGAACTCTCGAGCGGGTGCGATACGCGGTTATGGAAGCCGCTTTCAGTAGTAGCTCTAGTCTCTTCAGTCTTGAAAGAAACTTCGCACTCGCGGGGGCATTCAAACTCACTTGTTTATTTTCAAATCAGCAACAAACGCATTTCGGCGCTATGCCTTCTTCATTGTTATTGAATCACAGCTGAAGCGGACATTTTAAAGAGGCATCGTAAACACAGTGTTATTGAGACAAACGAGGGACCATGAATATATATTTCTGCTTATCGCCATTTTTGTAGTTTTGTGATTATACAACTTATATGTGGAACGTTTCATCTTCTTACATAGAAAATTCATAGAGAATTCATCATAATGCATTTTAACACTACAGATTATTCAGCCAACAGCAACGTTTATAATTATGCCTTATAATTATCGTTTTTTCCAAATTTAATATATCGTTATTTTTGGCTTTTGTATTTTTCACCCTGGTCAGTGGTGTATTCGTAATTCATTGGTAATTACATCACTGACTCTTACATCCTAAGCCGTGGATCAGCATTATATTCAACACCACCTCTCCTTGCTCACACATATTAGGTTGTTATGTGCCTTGTATGTTATCTGTATTATCTCGCCGTGGATAGGCTTAGGTCCCTCCTATGGTCATACACTGTTTAGATTTTCTAAAAAAAAATAAATTTCTATTCTTTCATTTCTATTTTTGGGGGGATTAGCACCTAGCACTGTCAATTCATCATCATAATACTCTTTTACTTTATCTTGTAGCCCCATGATACTTAAAGTAATGTGAATTTCTCTATCCCTTCCATGGTCAAAAGCATGACGGACCTCATACATTTAGATAAATGACATACATCACACTAATCGTTCCTTCCTTTCCTGATACTATGTGTTATGTCCCTATATATGTGATGCTAGTTCCTCACCACTACTGAGCCCATTAGGGAACTTCGTCATTAGATCTATAATATATCTCGACTCAAGCCTTCTTAGCTTACACAGCCTGTCCCCTCCTCGAGCATTTACAGGAATGAAGTCCAAGCCAAAATAATCTAACTGATTTCTATCACTCAAATGTTTCTCATGAAAGTTGCGTGCCACAGGATAAGCAGCGTCATTTTTATCTATGGCTCTTAAATGCTCCAACACTCTAATTTTTAGTTGATGAATGGTGCTACCAATATAGCGTAGCCCACACGGGCATTTCAAACAGTATACTGCTTATGTTGTACTACATGTCAGAAATGTGTTAATTGGCTTGCTCGCCCTATCTCTGGTATATCATAAACTAAGACTCGTTTACTGTAAGTGCAGGCTTTGCAACAATTACAGGGATAAAAACCTTTCATATCCATAACCGAACTGGTTCTTTGTGGTATTTTCTGCAGATGACTTTTCACCAGCATATCCCTAAGAGATCTTGCTTTTTAAAAGTTACTAGGGGATAAGCTGGGATATCCTCACGGATAATGTTATCCGTTTTCAAGATGTGCCAATTTTTCTTAAGCATCCGCTTCAGATAGTTGGCTTCTGCAGAATACGGGGTCACCATCCGGAATTTACCCTCCATTATGTTTTTCTCTTTATTCTTTTCTTTCAGCAGATTCATCCTAGGAATCCCTCTTACTTTCTTGAGCGTACTTTCCAGATTTCTGGGCTTGTAACCTCTCTGAGTGAATTTAGAAATGCACTCCTTAGCTGCTACTTCAAAGTCTATGTCTCTAGTGCTATTTCTTTTTAACCTAAGAAGTTCCCCTTACGGAATACTATGGACTAATTTGGGGGGATGACTACTAGTGGCAAAGAGTATTGAGTTGCCAGCAGTAGATTTGCGATACAATGAAGTTTGTATCTTCCCATTATCAATAAACGCCTTCAGGTCCAGATAGTTCACTGCCAAACTCAACATTCTTCATTGAAAGCTGAAGCAGAACATAGCAATCAGCACGTGCTAATTGTTCCATTCCATACACTAGACCAAAGGGCATCATTACATGGCTTCTTTTCTTGGAAAAAAAATAAACACAACACATTCAATGGAAAACATAGATAAAACGTGTCAAATAACACACAGAGGTATAAAGGAACACTATAGGAGCAAAACCATTATACAATTCTTGTGGTTTGCATCAACCAATCCTGTAACAGCCAATGCCACTGTTAGAAATGGAGTCTATAGTATGCAGAGTTATTCACCCAGTCCCTGACCACCGCTCTAGTCAGGGTAAGTCAGATACACACCCTAAATTAACCTGTGCTCACCCTCTGGTAGCTTGGCACAGAGCAGTCAGGCTTAATTTAAGAGGTAATATATAAAGTATTTGTGCAACACTTATTACAGTAAGACAGTGAAGAAAGCTACACAAAAATACTCCACTGCAAGTTGGAAAGATAAAGCTTACTTCATTGAACAAAATGAGACCCGCATTTAAAAAATCCAATAAGTAGAACTGGAGTTATGACTTTTTAAAGATTACATTGAAATCTAGTACTTAAATGTCTATAGTGCTTAGTAGTTACTTGATGTCTGCTCTACCAGGTCAAATCTGAACAGTCAAGCCGACCACGATGGAGTGCAGGTTGTATACAGAAGCCATGCAGGCCTGCTGAAAATAGCACTGTTGGAAAGTGGGTTATTGGTAATGGGAATATGCATCTGCCACTGACAATAAGGCTCAGAACAGGTCTCAGAAAATTATTCCCACGCTCAATCCTTGATAGCTTGGCTGTGAGTAGGCAGGCTTCACTTCAGAGACAGGTATGTAAGGCAATTCAGTAATTAATTAGGACACAATGCACAATAAAAATCCAACACCAATTTCTAAAAGTAGTTGAAAAATGTATCTTTAAAATGACATCAAATTGAAATAAATACACTGTAGGGAACAAGAGATATGAATTTTTAAAGATTGAACACTTTCTAGTGCTTAGAAATCAATACTGCCACTTCTGAAGGTTTGGTCGCCTCTGACCTGGACAAAGTCAAAGTTTGAGCCTGATCGCAAGGGAGCCCTGGTCAGATACACTAAGCGGGAGGCCCGATCAATATTTTTCCTTCACACTTAGAAACATTTTGGGAGGATGTCGTGCAGCCTCCTCCAGCATGCTGGATTCGGTGAGGGTTCACCTGATTGCCTTTCCCTGAGAGTCCTGTCACCCTCTGAAGAATTTTCACAGAGGTTCACCAAACTTTCCCAACGTTCTGGAACTACTTCCTGAAGTTCCTCTTGTGGGTCCAATGAGTCCAAAACACCATCCGAGGGTCTGCTATGTCCAAGATGGTCCTTGAAAGTCTGGGACTACAATTCTCATAATGCACCCGGACAACCCCCTTAAAAGTCCACTGGATACACTCAAGGCAGCGGGCTCTTGGTGGAGTTGATGCAGGTGAGCTCTGTTAACCTGTAGCTTGCTTGCAGAGAGCCAGCTCTTAAATCCTCTTGAAACCAGGTACATCCAAAGAGTTGTAGTTCCAGAAAATGCAGCATGTGCAGTGTCAGAATGCAGGGCCGGATGGTGTAAATCAAGTTTCCAGCTTGACTTCCACTCTATATTCCTCTTGAAGCAAGGTACATCCAAAAGTCTATAGTTCCAGATAATGCAGCAGGTAGTAAGCCAGAATGCAAGGTCTAAAGGTGCAAATCAAATTTCCAGTTTGACAATCTTTATTCTTCTCTCAGTTTCAAGCAGCAGAGCTTAGAGACTCTGCCCCTCTCAGATACTTATTCAGTGTTCTCTGGGGTCACACAGGAGGGCACTCTTGTCCAATGAGGTACAAGGGAAACCCCCACAGCATTACCATTTCCTCCAAAGTGTGGCACAATGGTCTCCCAGAAAGCACCAACTCTCCAAAAATCTATATGTCTGAAGTCTCAACATAGAGGCAAGAGCTGGCTAAACCAACCTTCAGGATGGCTCATCTCCATATTATCTCACCCACTGGCATCTGTACATTCTTCCGTAAGTCTGCCATCTGGCTGGATTCAAAGAGTAGTGGTGTAAATCAAACTGGCTTCTTCTGCCTGCTCCATCCTTCTTTTGAAGATCATACTTTACAACTCCTCCCCTTTGGTCTGGCATTCATATTGACCAGAAACCTCGCCTCCCAGAATGGCTCTTCACCCCAGGGGCTGCTTATCACCACATTAAAGCAGCCTGGCTAATCCACCTTACTCTGAACAATCATCACAGATCACTGGAAGGCTATATGTAGGCTTACAGACTAGAAAGTCTTGTTACTTCTTGTCTTTACATTTTAGGATAAATTCAACATTAGCATATTGTTGGATTTATGAATCCTATACTAGTAAGTCCTTGAATTATATTTTCTGTATTTCCTGGAGGGAGTTATTAATTAATAACCTCTTGCCATGTTAACCTGGGTGGCTGGGGATCTACAATGGGGAAAATTAACTGGGAAATTCCTCCAACACCAGGGCTTTTAAAACATCTTTTGTAAGTCCCATGCGTATATCTACAGTAAACCCCACACCTGGAACACCAAGAAGAGACTTTATAGGTTCTAAATATGTACAAATATTACAGATCCTCACTTCACAGTGCTCCTAGCACAACATGTCGATTTTGGGAAGCAGTTTACTACAATGTGGGGAGTGAAATGTTTCACTAAACCCAAGGCATATGCTACTTATTTTATAAGGGTTCTCCTTATAAGTACCTGACCCACAATAACTGAGACAGTTAGGGGAGACCCTGTGGGTGCCTAATATCTCAGAATATTGTAGTTTATTGATTTGTAAGTGCCCCCAAAAGCAAAATTTGGGCACAATTTACATGTTAAAATCAGTCCTGCAACACAGGGCAGAGTTTAATCTGACCTCAGGCCCAGCAGTTTGCACATGCAAGCGCAGAAAGGACTTCAGACCTTTACACTGCCATGCCCTATTATATACTAGGGCTTTAAAGGTAGTTTTGATCCCCTGCCCTATTATGTACTAGGGCCTTATAGTGGAGGTCATGCCAATCATAGGGGTACCCTAACGGATAGTGTACCCTAGTGAATGTAGGTGTTTTCACTGTATTTCAAGTGCGTTTTCAGCATAGCAATGGGCCTGGGACTGGTTGAGCAGATCCCAGGGACAGTCAGAGCCATGTTACCACCAGTCCCAGTCAGCAAAAAATGGGGGTTCCAAGGGCACAGGATGACTTTGCTACAAGTACCTTTTCTGGAGGATATGTCAATTTTGAGGAGCAGCTGCTTCGGTTTCGAGTCACGCAGTTGGGTCCCGGGTTGTTGTCAAACCTCTTTACAATGAAGGAACTGCATCATCGATGAGCCTCCCAGTCGGATCCCACATAGTCAAGTCAAGTCAAGTCAAGTCATAGAATTTATATAGCGCACTACATATCCAGAGGGTCTCAAGGCGCTTAGGGAGGGGTGGGGGATTACTTGTCAAATATCCACGTTTTAAGTTGCTTTCTGAATGCTAGGTGGTTCTGGGTAAGGCGAAGGTAAGTGGGAAGTGAGTTCCATGTTTTAGCTGCCAGGTAGGAGAAGGATCTACCTCCCATGGTGGTTTTGTTGATGCGAGGTACAGTGGCGAGGGCTTGGTTGGAAGACCGTAGTTGGCGGGAGGGGGTGTAGAAGGACAGTCGTGTGTTGAGGCATTCTGGTCCGATTTCGTAGAGTGCTTTGTGTGCGTGGGTTAGGAGCCGGAAAGTGATTCTCTTATTGACGGGAAGCCAGTGGAGGTTTTTCAGGTGACCAGAGATGTGTTCTTTACGCGGGATGTCTAAAATGATCCTGGCTGAGGCGTTTTGAATTCGTTGGAGTTTTTTCTGGAGTTTAGCGGTAGTACCTGCGTAGAGGGTGTTTCCGTAGTCCAGTCGGCTCGTGACCAGAGCGTGGGTGACCGTTTTCCTAGTTTCGGTGGGGATCCAGCGAAATGTTTTTTTGAGCATGCGCAGAATGTTGAAGCAGTATGAGGAGACGGCGTTGACTTGTCTGTTTATTGAAAGTGAGGAATCCAGGATGACGCCTAGGTTCCGTGCGTGGTCTGTCGGGATGGGTGCTTTTCCAAGGGCTTCCGGCCACCAAGAGTCGTCCCATGCGGAGGGGGATGTACCTAAGATGAGGACTTCTGTTTTATCTGAGTTCAGTTTCAGACGGCTGTGTTTCATCCATTCGGCAACTTCTTTCATTCCTTCGTGTAGGTTAGTTTTGGCTGTGCTAGGGTCATTGGTGAGTGAAAGGATCAGTTGAGTGTCATTCGCGTAGGAGATGATGTTGAGGTTGTGTTGGCGGGCGATGGCCGCGAGGGGGCTCATGTATATGTTGAAGAGGGTGGGGCTGAGTGAGGATCCTTGTGGTACACCGCAGATGACTTCAGTGGCCTCTGACTTGAATGGTGGAAGGCGGACTCTCTGGGTTCTTCCGGTGAGGAACGAGGTGATCCATTCAAGTGCTTTTCCTTGTATTCCGATGTTTCTGAGGCGCTGTAGAAGGGTGCTGTGGCAGACTGTGTCGAAGGCTGCGGAGAGGTCGAGGAGGATGAGGGCGACTGTGTCTCCATTGTCCAGTAGAGTTCGAATGTCGTCTGTTGCTGCGATGAGGGCGGTTTCAGTGCTGTGTTTTGCTCGGAAGCCGGACTGTGAGGAGTCGAGGGATTTGTTGGCTTCGAGGAAGGCGGCGAGCTGGTTGTTGACAGCCTTCTCGATGACTTTGGCCGGGAATGGAAGGAGCGAGATGGGGCGGTAATTTTTGAGTTCGGTGGGGTCCGCTGTGGGTTTTTTCAGAAGGGCGCTGAGTTCAGCGTGTTTCCAGCTTTCCGGGAAGGTGGCGGAGTTGAAGGAGCAGTTGATGACGTCTCGGAGGTGCGGTGCTATGACGGAGTCTGCTTTGTTGAAGATGTGGTGAGGGCAGGGGTCTGTGGGTGATCCTGAGTGAATGGAGTTCATCAGGCGGATGGTGTCCTCAGTGGAGATTGGGTTCCAGTCGTTAAGGATGTTCAAGGGGGGTGAATGTTCAGCATATGGTTGGGTGGGTTGGTCTCCGGGTTGGTTGTCGAAGCTGTTGTGGATGTCTGCAATTTTGTTGTGGAAGAATGAAGCTAGGGAGTCGCAGAGGGCTTGAGAGGGGGTGATGTCGTTGGAGTTGGCCGAGGGATTGGTAAATTTCTTGACGATGTTGAAAAGTTCCTTGCTGTTGTGGGCGTTGTTATCTAGTCGATCCTTGAAGGCGGTTTTCTTGGCCTTTCGGATTAGTTGGTGGTGTGTGCGGGTGGCGTTTTTGAAGGCGTCCTTGGTGCTGGTGGTTGGGTCTTTTTTCCAGGCCTTCTCAAGGGAGCGGCAGAGTTTCTTGGACTTCATAAGATCATCGTTGAACCATGAGGCCTTCTTGCTGCCAGGTTTGCTTTGTCGTTTTTTCAGTGGTGCTAGGATGTCGGCGCTGTTGGATAACCATAGGGTGAAGTTGGTGGCGGCTTGGTCGGGGTTTGAAGAGTGGGCTGGGGTGTTTAGAAGGAGCGATGAGGAGATCTGGTCGATGGTGATTTTGTTCCAGTTTCTTTGCAGAGTTGGTTGGGGGTGGTTGATGGGTTTAGGCTTGTTGTAGGTAAAGTGAACGCAGCTGTGGTCAGTCCAGAGGAGAGCCGTAGTGTGGCTAAAGGAGACGTGATTGCTGGAGGTGAAGATAGGGTCGAGAGTGTGACCTGCGATGTGGGTGGGGGAAGTGACCAGTTGTTTAAGTCCGAGGTTGGCGAGGTTGTCCAAGAGGGTGGTGGTGTTGCGGTCGTTGTTCTTTTCAAGGTGAAAATTGAGGTCTCCCAGAAGGATGTAATCTTTGGAGGGGAGCGCGTGTGGAGTGATGAAGTCCGTGATGTCTTCACTGAATTGTGCGCGGGGTCCTGGTGGCCTGTAAAGGAGGGTGCCTCTGAGTGTGGTCTTGGGGTCGATGTGGATCTGGAAGTGAAGGTGTTCAGAGTTGGCGAGATTGACGTAAGAGCTGGTTGAGATGTGGATTGATTTTTTATGGACGATAGCAGGTCTGTGTCATTGTTTAACCCCTTATGATGAACGTTCTGCATCATCGTCAAGCCACGCTGTTGATGCTAATGCATCAGTTCCGACTGACTCAAAGCAGGCGTTGTGTGGATTTTGGCAGAAAACAGCTGCAGCATCCCCCTTGAAAGCCCTAGACTAGATTGGCATTTATTGGAAAGGCATTCCTCACAGTTGGCAGAGTCCAGCAGCTGAAGCAGAGTTGAGTGAAGTCTTTTATGTCCCTGAGACTTCAGAACAGGAGACAAGGCAACAAGCCCTTGAAGTCACTTGGTTCTGGGGATGTGGAGATCAGGTCCAGTCCTTCGCACCACCAAGCAAGTGGGTAGCAGATCAGGCATATTAGAGGAGGAATCCAGCAAATCCAACAGAGTCCAGCAGAGTGTCAGTCCCTTCAGAAACACAGCAGTCATTCTTCCTGGCAGAGTGTCCTCAGGTCCAGAGTTGGTGGTGCCATGGGCCCAGTGCCAATACCCCGCTGTTCTTTTGAAGTAAGCAAGGTCCCTGTCCTTCCTACGCTGGTTCCAGACTCACTACAGGGGTAATGCAACTCTTTGTGTGGGGCCTGGCACAACCTATTCAGGTTCAAGTGTCAACTACTCCATACCACCCTACCCAGGAAGACCAATCAGGAAGTTAATGGTCCATAAGGATGTAAACGGCCAATCAGGAACACCTCTGCTCCCTTTGTGTATGACTGTCTAAAGGGAATGCACAAAGCCTAGCTGTCACACCCACCCCAGATGTGTGCTCAGAGACATTCAGAAACACAGAATGGTAAAGTAAGAAAATTCCAACTTTATAAAAGTGCCATTTTCGGACTTACAAGTTTAAATCCTACTTCACCAAAAGTTGTGATTTTAAATTGTGAGCCCACAGACCCCAAAAAAACATTTTCCATCTAGTCCCAATTGCAAATTACACTTATAAAATGGAACAATGTAATCCCAATGTTAACCTATAGTCAAGATTGGCCTAGAAGTTGGTGAAAAAAGAGCAAGTGTTTTTCATTACCTGGACACGTAAACTTAAAAGTAGATGTTCAACATTTTAAATACACTGCACCTGCCCTTTGGGCTGGCACAAGACTACCTTAGGGGTTACCTATATGTATTAAAAGGGAAGGTTTGAGCCTGTCAAGAGGGTTAACTTCCCAGGTCGACATGGCAGTGAAAAACTACACATAAACGCTCTGCCAGGGCTGGCCTGAGACTTGTTTAAAGGGCTACTGAAGTGGGTGGCACAATCAACTAGTAGCGTTTAAGTTACAGATGTGGTGCACTGTACTAGGGACTTATAAGCAAATTAAATATGCCAATTGTGGTCAATGCAATGTTACAGTGTTTTAGGAAGAGAGCACATACACTTTAGCACTGGTTAACAGTGGTAAAGTGCCCAGAGTCCTAAAGCCACCAAAAATGAATTCAGCAAAAAGGGGAACAGGAAGGCAAAATGGTTGGGGTGACCTGGCAGAACTGGCCAGATCAAACAACAACTCCTATAGTTTGCTGCACAATAAAGTAGAATAACAATTATACATTTCATGTGATTTGCACAAAGTGATCCTCCAGTAAAATATTGATTACAAAAACAAATGGGAGCTGTATACCTTGATCATGTATACAATTACACTCATTCACATTCAACCTATTCATTTTCTGTTTATCCACCTTGACTACTTTTTCTCTATTCCACTAGTTACATCATTTAACACACATAGCCTTCCCCAAATTGTATTGATTACATTTGGTTCACCATACTGTGGTAATCCTTTTTATACATGACCTATATTCTTTATACACAACACATCACCAACCTGAAAACGTTTGTGCATCACAAATTTACTTGTGTTATATCCACATTTGTGCTTGGTTTGAGCAGCTAACCTAACACAATGATCTGTATCAGAGACTTTTTCATCTTTATTCAACCACCACTTTTCCATGCCGGACATAACCTGAACACTGGGTTTCCCTCAGTAACTAAAAAGACAAAACACCTGCTGCAGTAGAACATTTATTTAATTTATTTAAAATTTTATATAGCGCACTATATAGCGCACAGTTACCCTCGGGCATCCCACATGGTGTGGTTATCGGTGCCACAGCAAGCTCCTAACAGCTTTTGATACATCACACTTATTTTAGAGAGCCCAATCGACACATTTACTCAGCAGATGATTTTTTTGTCCAATAGTCCATGAGTTTGGGGGTGATGTAGTGAACTTTTTAGATTTTTGACATCGAAATGCTTAAAAAAAATTCCATCTCCTCACTCTTCAACTGAATGCAGTTGTCTGACACCAGATATTCAGGGAATCTTTTTCTTGAAAGGGTATCTTTGAAAAATTCTAATACACTTCTGATGTGTGAATCGGGCAGAAATTTCACATCTGGGCACTTGGTCTAACAGTTGAATAGAACAACACAATTTCTGACAGTCTCTTTCAACCTTATTATCCATGCTGGGGTCACTGGTACACACAACACAATCTGTTCTTAGTAAAAATGCATCCCTTATGTCCCTGGTAAGCAGTAAATGAACAGAGGCTCTTCTTCTAATGGAACAAATTTGTCAGCCAGAATACAAATTCCGTCTTCCATGAAAAGCTCACCGGCAACCTACACAAAAATTGACACACTATTCCGAAGGTTCTTGTCTCCAAATCTCTGTCATATAATGAATCACCTCCTGCACCACATAATCTGTGAAACTCACAGAGCGCCACTCGATCTCTGAAAAAGCGCTGGTCTTTTTATTGTCAACTACTGCAAAAAGACTGTTCTCCAAGTCTTCTTCATCATCATGCTCCATGGCATCTAGTGTTGGAAACCTACATAAATAATCAGCTTTACCATTTTTGCCTCCTGTGATGTGATATTGAAGCAATCTGGAGGTATAATGAAGAATGCGAGGTATATCACTTTTGATGTTCTTATCGTTAAGAATAAATGAAAACGGTTTATGACCTGTCAGTATGGTCAACCTTTTCCCCCACACATAAGATCTAAACTTCTTCACAGCCCAAAGACAACCTAGTTGTTCTTTTTCATTAACAGAGAAACGTGTCTTATGTTTACTAAGGGTGCATGAAGCATTGCAAAATGTACTTTCCTCCTCGCCATTCGTTTGAGACAAAACAGCTCAAAATCCAGCATTACTGCCCCTAACTGTGAATCCACAAGGCAAAAAGGATCATCCTGTTTGAGTGCCTCGGCACTCAACAATTTGTTCTTCATCGACATGAAATCTTCCTCACACTTCTGAATCTATACAATGCATATGTCCTACACAACATACATGGAGGTATGCCCTCCCATGACACCACAAGATATTCAACTTCTTCAAATATTCACACCTTTCTTCTTCAGAGAAAGACCTCTGCTTTCGAAAATCCCTAATACTTGTTCTGTTCTAAAATGTTGTCATGTTCCCTGTGATTAGAGGCATATAGTAACATCTCATCCTGGAAAATGATCACACCCTTTATACCGTCGAGTAAGATGTCCATTACCTGATGGAAAATGGATGCTGCAGAGGTCAATCCAAAGGGCATGCAGCGGTATTGTAAGGTGCCAAATGAGTAAATAAATGCAATGAAATAGGAAGAATCAGGTTCCATCTCTTTCTGGTGATAAGCAGAAGCAAGATCCAGCTTAGAGAACCATTTTATATTAGATGTCTCAGTACTTTTTGCAAGCAATGTGTCTCTTGAAGAGACAGATTACCCATGCTCACCAACTGTTTTTGGATTCCCCTGTGGAAACAATGGTTAACCAGCTGGTCTCTTAATGGTTGGTGGTGTACTTCCAGAAATGAGATTGTGGACATGTGAATATGCAAGTCTACACTTTTTCCTTGAGTTTGTGTCCTTTTAAAAAAGGTATGTCTCAATACTTCTAAGGTACGTGCCACGTAAAATCTACATTCAAGTTTTTTAAAAGCATCCTGGTATTTCAGCCATTTTGTTCCGGACTACATTTAGTAAATGCTTGTAGATGGCACTTCCTTCAAATCCTAATGAATGAAGACACAAACACGTTCTTCATTCAGCTCTAAATCTTTGGGCTGAATAGGCCCTAGATAATTTTAAAAAGCCTCAAAGCAATGCCTTCAACTTAGGAGAGGATCACCTGGGCGCTCTAAAAATGGTGGAGGTGGATTTACTGACTGTATGTTGCTAACCAGTTAGTAATGTGTTGCATTAGCAACTGGTGTGCGGGTGAATTAGCAGGGCAGGGACTATGATCCGAAGGTAGGGTGAAACAGACAACAAAGAAAACATTTTAAAAACTAGGGGACAAAGAACTTACCTGCCAACCGTCGCTCTTTTGCTGTGTGTCCTCTCTGCAGCACTCTGGATCCAAGTGCCCCTATGCCCAATCCAGATGCTGCGCTCATGATTGAAAGAGGCTTCAGGATTGGCCTGAGATCCCTGTGGCCTGAGAGCCATGAATGTGCACTCCCAGAGAGACTGGGAGCCTGTGCTTGCTGTCTCCAAATCCGGCAACACAGCTGGGTTGGAGACAGCTTAGTGCGCATGTCGGTTTGGCTGTCCTAAGACAGCTGGCCAAAGTTACATGCACACTAATAGCAGTGCTGCCCACCACTCCCTCTGCCATCGCGATGGTCCCGCCCTCAAGACTCAGAACCTGAAAAATAAAACGATAATAAACCTGGTATTCTATTTTTCAGATTTTGAGGCCGGGTGTGAGTGGTTGGGGCGATGCTCCTCCGCCATAGCGGAGTATCCGCCTGTGGAGAGCACTAGTGCAGACTAGAATGGTATACTCTTGCAGTTCAATGCAAATATAAACCACAGAACAGACTTGTTGTACATCACAGTCTAGGATAATATAATAGTTATTTCCAAAAATGTAGCTTGTTTAGTATGTATCCTTGACAAAACACTGACAGAGAACAAAAAAATAACTTGCTTGGACACCAGGGAGTTTGCCCAGGAGTAGTGTCTTCAGAAGTGTAGCATGAGTGGGGATTCTTGCCTGTGTAGGTTGCCCAAGCCCTGCTCAGACAACTCGTCGCTTAAAAGCTCCTGTAGCGTTCAGGGTGGAGGTGACAGCAATTATCCAGAGCCGAGTTGTAGGTAAGTAGAAATACTTTTTATTTGAAGTAAAATGTCAGCAGGGCAGGCCAAGATCTGCTCTTGCAACAGCTCAATTACTAACTCGACAGCCGCATTTCAAAACATAACCTTTTATCAGTTCACCCCCTCCACTAATTAAAAGGATGTTATATAGGTCTTGGTCTGTTGTTGTGCAACCGGATTCAGGTAGGAAATATTTATTTTTTCCATGAGGGATTGCTGCTTTTTGCATCCTTTACTTCTTGGTAAAATGAGCTTCACAGGAAACATCAGAGTCGAGGGGAACCCAGGTAGCGTTTGTAGGTTGTTATTTACGGGGTGAAGCTGTCAAGCTTTATTCTGCTTAGCACCTGTCTTGTTTATTGCTGTTCTGGAGCAGGAGGATTTCTGTTTCGGATGAGTTTGAGCTGGTACTCTCCAATTAAAAATATCACATCACTCTTGAGAAGTGCAGGAACTCTCCCTCTCAAAATAAAAAAGTGCTGGTACTCAGTACCCGACAGTACCGGCCCAAATAAAGCACTGAAAACAACCTCAACTTTAGGGATTTACAGCTGGGTCCACTCTATCAAACTCTAAATGAGGCTCGTAGTTGTAACTTATGGGAGTTGTAAGTTACACTTGTCTTGTAAATCTTGCCCTTGATGAAGCTTCAGACTGTGCGAGTGCCAAATATAAAAGGATAGTTACAACAAGCTAACTTAATAGTAAGACTTGGTTAGAGATTAACCCTGCTCATATCTAGAGCACTGATATTTTCTTCGGACTAGTGCGTATTCAACTGAAAAGAAAGTAAAATTGTGATAGAAGAAAATTCTCATCACCAACCTCTGAACTTGGAGTCCTGTCTGTAAAGACAGGATGGCAAAGACAGATGTTTCTGTGCTTGCAGATGAATGCAGGGCCTTCGAAAATTAATTTAACATTTATAAGGAGAAGGAAACTGGCAAATGCACAAACTCCATAACATGATTAAAAGAGCAAGGCGCATTTTATTTCTTTTGCTAAAGGTTAATGATGAAATGGATAAAATGCTGCAAATGTTGCTGCCTTTATTATGATTTTACCGGCTAATTTATTGTTGCTTGTTACCGCTAAGCACAGTGTTTTCTAAAAGATGCAATTATAAGAACAGAAATATAGCAGTACACAGACCATTGACCTTTTTCTTTCCACATTAAGAAAAACTTAAATGAAATTTATAATGCCGGCTTTCCAGAGCCGCGTGTCTCCTTTTATGGATTGAACAATGTGGCTTTGATGCAAGGTCTGAAGAGTTGCACACATTGGTATTTTTACAGTGCCATTCAGAGACTAAAAGACAAAGAGACAAGTGATCATAGCACCAGAAAATTAGGGAATCCAACACATTCCCATCAGGCATACTTTCCAAAAAGAAACTATGTTGATGCTTCCCTTCCAAGTTTCATTTACTTCCAATGCCTCTGTAAGATTCCTGCAGGGCACACCCACAGCCAAAGTGGAATCCCGTTAAAGTCCCCCACTTATTAGTCACACATTTACCGGTTTAGCATCTGCATGTGTATCCATCAAGTTATACAAATCATGCAGCCCCAGGGTTCAGACAAGATGGTGGCTCCTTTGTTCAGCCTTTACCGGCTTGAGCTTCTATCCTGTGCTTTCATTAAAATCCTTTATCACGGATGGAGGGAGCTGTTCCCATATTTTACTGATATCTTAGCACTCAAAACGGTGTTTTCCAGGTTATCCAGAGATGTATATCTGCTTCTCTTGTCTTCTCTCGCCTTTCCTGTTTCACCACAGGGCTAAAAGTAGACGTGAGCGAATACCACTCATTTGAGGCCCTCACTGGGCGACCAAGAGAAGGTATGGGACATGCCACCAGCCACCGTTATTCCTACTATGGTGTAAGGTCTGGAAAGACCTAATGGAGACAGTGGATCTTGCTTGGATTTGGGGCCCCTAAGAGAGAGCACCGCCAAGCATGGCTCTCCAAGAGAGAGCAAGGTTTCCAGGCTTGATTTCTGAGAATGCTTTTTAAAGTATATTTTGTGAGTGCAGGGGGTTGAGACTGGAATAATACAGAGAGGCATTTGTGAGTCCCCCTGGACTCCAATTTATGGGCTCAGAAATTGTACAAGCGTATATATGAACAAAGGGGTATTTTCCACCTTGAGGGTTTTTAAGTGATGTGACAGACAGCCTGAGCTTCTCTCTTGTTACATATGATGTCCTTAGGAAACCATATATGCAAAGTGCTCCTGCTGGTGATGCCCACACATCTTCAAATTTACGTAAACCTCACATCAGAAAACGTTAGAAGCTCCATGCCGACAAGGGTGGTCAGGTCATCATTACAGACACTATATCCAGTTCTGACTTTACATGTGATATACTAATGCATTCTGAGTGTTAGAGTCTTGTTTTGTTTCTAATGAACAAAAAAGGCCAACACCTGAAATCCATGATTTGTAGGTGAAAATGAAGGACTGGAGACAGTTTCCATAATATTCTAGAATGACGTGGGCACCCGAGGACCCATGCAGAGTAAAAGTAAATCTGATGAACTGCTTGAAAATTGGAGATGGCTGTCACATTCTTGATACCATACCCTTAAACCACACATATTTTTGGGACCGTTTTCAAAATTATATGGATATTATTGTTTTGCAGTTGGGAGGCAGTGTGTTACATACTTTTGCTGATGTAGGGAAATACTTGTCTTCTTGTGGTGCCTTTCCAAATAATCAGTACCCAATACCAATACCCAATACCAATACTCTGAGGCCATTCTAAAAACTACTGAAAGTACAACATGCAATTAAATCAAGAGCAAAAAGGAGTTTTCAGCAATATATTTCAGCTGCATTAAAAGAAACTTGCTAATTTAAGAATTTTGTTTTTACATTCTCTTGTTGTCAGGCACGACTTGGTTGTAATGGCATGCGTTGTAAATGCACGCATTGTAACAAGTGCTATTCCTTCCCTTCCATCTTGCCAGTGATGGCCCATCCAGGCACACCTAAGGTGCCTATTGTGTGTGACTGTGTAGGAGGAATACACAAAGCCCAACTGTCAGCTCCACCCAGTCAAAGGAGCAGAGCAGAGAAAGGCTACAGACACTAAATGGCTGAGGCAGGAAAATGCCAGCTTTCTAATAGTGCAAAAAGAGCAATTGATGGACAGAAGCAGAACAATGTCATACATTCACCCAAGTACAGAGACCTGGGCCTAAATTAACCACTTCCATGCTAATGACAAGGTCAACTCGTCATGGGTTTTACCTGCCCTGTGCTTATGACGAGTTGACCTTGTCATGAACAATGGTAAATCTGCAAATCCAGCACCCAGCGGGAAAACCATTAGCAGCCAAGGTGTTAATAGTTTTTTTGCTCCCCCATGCCATTCCAGTTTGAACGCAGCCATTGGCAAATCAGTCTTGACCCTGCACCCAATGGGAACAGTCCAGCCCGAACAGCCAAGCCAGGTCCTCCCTTGACAGGAAACAGGCATCCTAGGACCATTTTCGGGGTTTCACCTAGTTTGGCAGTTCGGACTGGACCGTTTCCGTGAGGCACAGTGTCAAGACTGATTTGCATATGGCTGGGTCCAAACTGGGGTGGCGTGGTGAGGAAAAGAATGATGGATCAAACCATATCCTTGTGACTGGGTGTGAACGTTTGCATTGTTCAGCATTCCATCCATTATTTGTTCTGTTTGCGTTTGTCGCCCTAAGTGGGAAGGGTATGTCCAGACGTGGGTCCCGTGCTCACTGCGCCATTGGATTCAAGCTAGCCTGGCTGATGCCCCATAACTGGTCACAGGATGCTTGTTTCGATTCCAGGGAATACCTGGCTGGACTGTTCCCATGAGGCACAGGGTCAAGACTGATTTGCATAAGGCTGGGTCTGAACTTGGGTGGCACCGTAAGCAAAAGAAAGATGGTTTAAACCCAGATCCTTGTGACTGGGGAGTAAATATGTATATTGTTCAGCATTCTGTCCATCGTTTGTTCCTTTTAGCTTTCTAATAGTGGCATTTTCAGAATTGCAATAAAAAATATGACTTCACCATAAGTTAGGATTTTAAATTAGGATTCCAGAGAGACCAAACATGAACTGGTGGCCTATTCTCAAATTCCAATGTTATCCTATTGGAGAGATAGGACTTGTAGTAGTGAAAAACAAATGTGAGAGTTATCACTATCAGGTTATGTAAAACTTAACAGAAAATGTCCTACTTTTTAAATACATTGCACTATGCCCTATGGGCTGTGCAGAGCCTACCCTGGGGGTGACTAATATGTGATAAAAAAGAAAGTCTGGGCCTGGCAAAAAGGTTTACTTTTCAGGTCGAATGGCAGTTTAAAACTGCACACCCACAGGCTGCAATAGCAGGCATGATGCATGTTTTAAGGGCTACTTAAGTAGGTGGCAAAATCAGGCTGTATGACCACTAGTAGCATTTACAAGCCCTGGTTACATGCAAAACAACTTCACTAGGGTGTTAGAAGTAAATTGAATATGCCAATTGGAGATCAGCCAACGCTGCCATGATTTAAGGAGGGAGCACATGTACAATAGCACTGGTTAGCAGTTGTAATGTCCTAAGGCCAGAACACGCGATCCTGAAAAATGGAAGGGGAAGGCTAAACGTTTGGTGGAAGACAACCCTAAGGCTGACAGTTCCAACATACATTCACAGAGAACAGCACTTTTTTGTGTAATTGGGAGCGCTGTTTCACGCTGCACTAAATGCACCTCGTGAAGGGTGTGATGCAGTGCAAACAGCAACAGTGCAAATCTGACCCTGATATACTTAAAAAAAATCTGAAAAAATTCTCTTAGAATTATCTAATAAATGCAGTCTTTTGTCATCTTTCCACCTAGAATTCAAGCAGTGATATTCCTTGTTCTTTTCGAGATTGATTATGCATATTGCGCCTAATGGACCCCCCCGGATATTTGCTGGACTGCTTGCAACTGTGGCAGTAGGGATGTCTGTCCCTGTGGTCCTCTTGTTTCAGAGCTTACTTGCCCTGGTTCTTCATCATACTGCACTATATAACTGACCTTGGATTGAATTAGGTGGGGCAGTGGCCCTCCAATTCTGCAAAAGGGTTTGCGTCATCATCCTTCTAGAGCACTGTGCTGCTATCATCTGCAGAGTATAGGAACTGAAAAACGACACTGGACAAAGGACACTGAAAAACAAAACAACAGTGCCCACCTGACCTGCCGAAGTGCTGTGAAAACACATCTGTTCATTGCACAAATGTAGTGTAGTCATTACCATTGAGTGCTCGAATCCCTCCTGAGGCGGAAGCCTGGAGTTCTGTGTGCCTACTCGTTTTTAAATTGTATACATTTCACTAACTGGCTTGATTGCAAAGCTGGTTTGCTGTGCTCACTCTTATTTTAATGTTTTTTATATTTCTTTGCCTAAATTGCTTGACTGCCAAGCTTGTCTTACCTTTCTCCTGCGCCTCACTGCCCGACCCACGCTTCAGCCGATCATTTGGCTGTTCAGTCTCGGCAGGGCGCTCTGATTAGTAGCGGCCATATTGGAACAGAATTACCGCTGTGACGCGCTCTAGTTTTCCTTTAAAAGGGCTCCCTCAGCGCACACCACGCACTACCATTGAGTGCTCGAATCCCTCCTGAGGCGGAAGCCGGGAGGTCTGTGTGCCTACTCGTTTTTAAATTGTATACATTTCACTAACTGGCCTGATTGCAAAGCTGGTTTGCTGTGCTCACTCTTATTTTAAAATATTTTATATTTCTTTGCCTAAATTGCTTGACTGCCAAGCTTGTCTTACCTTTCTCCTGCGCCTCGCTGCCCGACCCACGCTTCAGCCGATCATTTGGCTGTTCCTTCTCGGCAGGGCGCTCTGATTAGTAGCGGCCATATTGGAACAGAATTGCCGCCGTGACGCGCTCTAGTTTTCCTTTAAAAGGGCTCCCTCTGCGCACACCGTGCATTACCATTGAGTGCTCGAATCCCTCCTGAGGCGGAAGCCGGGAGGTCTGTGTGCCTACTCATTTTTAAATTGTATACATTTTACTAACTGGCTTGATTGCAAAGCTGGTTTGCTGTGCTCACTCTTATTTTAAATGTTTTTTATATTTCTTTGCCTAAATTGCTTGACTGCCAAGCTTGTCTAACCTTTCTCCTGCGCCTCGCTGCCCGACCCACGCTTCAGCCGATCATTTGGCTGTTTGGCCTCGGCAGGGCGCTCTGATTAGTAGTGGCCATATTGGAACAGAATTGCCGCCGTGAGGCGCTCTAGTTTTCCTTTAAATGGGAAAGACCATGTCTCCGCGCAGAGGACGCGAGCAGCGGACGTGCCGGTCACATGCCGGAGTGATGCCAGAGTCCTGCCCGTCTGTGCCTGTCAGCGCCAAGGAGGCCCCAGGGGCCAGTCCTACTGCCGATTTCTGTCTCTCCCCCACTATACACACATCATACTTATTCAACACCCTGAGAGCACTCCGCCCTCCGAAGTTATCCTGTCACTATAAACATCGGCCGGAGGGTCTGCTAAAGGCATGTAACTGTCAGTGCTTTAGTAAGGTGCAACATACTACTTCTCTTATACCCCCGGTCGTTCCGACTCCTGATGAAACGAACACCCCTTTGCTTCACTCTGGAGACACGGCCTTTCTTATAAATGCCCGCTCCTTGGTGAAAAATAATATCGCTTTTAGTGATTTCGTCTCTGACAGAATGCCTTCGTGGGGATTTGTCACTGAGACCTGGGGCTCTGACTCTGCCGGTCCTGACCTGATTGATGCCATTCCCATGGCTACGCCCTTGTTAGACAGAATAGAGTGGGCAGGAAAGGTGGGGGCATCGGCATTCTGCATAAAATCTCGTCTAGTTGTCATATCGATTGCCTCCCCTCCCCTCAAAACTCCTTCCAGGTCGTTCATTTTACCCTTAGTCCGTCTCCCACGGTGTCCTTCACGGGTGTTTTAATCTATAGACCCCCTGGTCCCAGGCCGGCCATCTCCGCCAATCTTCTAGAAGTACTTGAACCTTACATTGATCTGCCGAATTTTACTATCCTTGGGGATTTCAACTTTCATTTAGAAAGCTCCAACTCGCCCGATACCATATAGCTTGTGGATTCCCTAGCCTCTTGTGGGCTGCTACAAAAAGTGGGATATTCCACCCACTCAGCAGGCCACACGTTGGATGGGGTCTTCACCAATGACCCCAGATTGGTTGTAAGTAAGTAAGTAAAATCTTTATTCGGTTTCATTTTTACAAAGAAAACCATAAAAGTATACAGACATTTCATAAAATTTGACATTACAGATTAAGATTCAGTTTAGTAAAAAATCATCATTGTTTTATCAAAGAGTTTTAGAGATTATTATTTTGAAGGTTTAGCCTGTGCTTAAAAATGCATTTTAAGAAGGTGCTAAAATTTTTACACACATAAGCCGAGTTTAAAAATTGTAACCGTAACATAGCAGGGCGGCATCTTCTAAGATGTAAAGATCGAAGCAGAGGGATTAGCCATAATTTACGGTGAGCAGAATAGAATTTACAAAACAAAACAGTATGCATTGTTGTCTGCTCCGATAGTTCGTCGCATGGGCAAGGAGTTAAACATTTTTCCCAACTGTTTCTTTTAGGGAATGCTACCACCCTGTGGAAAATGTTCAACCTAAATCTCGTTAATAAGAAACGTTCAAACTGCGAGTTTACGTAGGTTAAGTAAGGTTCCATTTCCAGGGTGGTCATAACTGCTATGGAGTGCTGTACTGATTGTTTCCTGATCTCGCCAGTGATGCGAAGCTCTTCGAAATGGCTCAACGCCTTTGCCTTTAGTTCTTTTTTTGGTATTTCGGCAATGGTTTCAGGATTGTGATAGTACTCCGGCATTCCCAAGTCTACAAAAAGTTTCTTTACATATATGAGCCAGTCTATTTTTTCGGCCCTGTCTAGAGTCATACAGTCCATGATAATAGCTTTGGTGAGTGTGTTTTTTGTTGAGACCCATATTCTGCGCCAAAGAAGTACTGGTTCAGCTTTAGCCAGATCTTCAATATGTGGAAGTCCCAGTTCTGCATGACAGGCGTAGGTGGAGACTCTTTTTGGGACCGCAAGCAAGAATCTCAAGAAGATATTTTCTGCTACCTGCAGGGCATTTGTATTTTTGTGTCCCCATAGGCCCGCCCCGTATAGTGCGATCGAATGGCACTTGGCTCTATAAGTCTTGAGTAATTCTACCGGAGGCTTTTTCCCCAATTTTTGTGCAAATTTCATTAGGGCAGCGATAGAGCGGAGCAGTTGGTGCTTGCGCGCTTCTATGGCTGCTCTCCAGGTGAGCCTCTCATCTATCATGATCCCTAAGTAAGGGTACTGGGAGGTGCTTTCCAGTTTTTCATTATTTAGGAAGATAGGTTTTCCCTGTTTCCTAGCTTGTCCCGCCACCATGACATAAGTTTTTTTTATATTTATGTGGAGGTCTAGGTCGCTCATGAATTTAGCGTAACTATTCAGGGATTTTGGGAGCTCACGTGGGGTGCGTGCTAAAAGCACCGCGTCGTCCGCGTACAAGAGCGCGGGTACCAGTCTCTTGTTCACTCGGGGCAGGTCCAGACCCCCCCTCAGCATTTCCACCTCCAGACCATTTGTATGGAGGAAGAAAAGGAAGGGGGCAAGGACGCACCCCTGTCTGACCCCACGCTCTATGGAGAAGGATTCCGACAGTTCACCCCGTACTCCGAAACGCACCCTGGAAGAGGCGTTCGAGTAGAGTTCTCTGAGGAAAGTCACCAGGGCCTCGTCAATTCCCATATCGGACAGCAACACCCATAATTTTGCGTGGGATACGCAGTCGAAAGCAGCGGAAAGGTCGACATAAACCATGTAGACCTTCCCGCGTTTTGCCAACACGTATTTTCCCAACAAAAGGGCCAGGTTCAGGGCTTGTTCCGTTGTTCCAATTCCCTCTCGGAAGCCATACTGGATATCCGAGAGGGCCCCGGTATCCTCTGCCCAATCCTGCAAACGCTGGAGTACCACTCTTCCCAGTACCTTCCCCAGTGAGTCGAGGAGGGAAAAAGGTCGATAACAAGTCACCTACTCTCTATTGCCCTTTTTAAAAATGGGTACCAGTATAGATTTTGTCCAAGAGGTAAGTAGACCACACTGCATTGTTGCGTTGAACACCCTGGTTATAATGGGGGCCCACAGTTCTATTTTGAATTTAAAGAAATAGACCGGGACCCCCTCCGGACCTGGCGCTTTTCCACTCTTGCTAGCATTAACTGCCGTGATTACTTAATGTAATTGGATTTCCAGTGGGATTGGGAATACTTTATCCTGATTTGGGGAGTGACTTCTGTCTATGGGGACTACAGCCTGGGTTTGTCTGAAGATCTTAGCAAAGTGGTTGACCCAGGTTTGGCCCTCGATGGCCACTTCTATGCTAGGCTGGTCATCTGTGTCGTTCAGGAACGGTGCTTTTACCACCTTCCAGAAGAGATCGCTGTCTTTATTGAGTGAACTTTCATGCAGCTGATCCCATAGGGCCTTTTTTAGTTCCTCTTTACGCGCGAGCCTGTATTGTTTCCGCAGGATCCTAATCTCCTCCTGGTTTCTTGTTGTTTTTGATAATGCTCTCTTTAAGTGTTTATGGGCGGCGGTACATCCTGGGCTAAACCAACCTCTTTTCTTTTTTTCCTTAGACCCTTTCTGTTTCTTAGTAAGGCATTCGTTTACTTTCACTAATATTAGTTTAAATTGGGATATTACATTTTCTTCACTGGCCTCAAGGTCTAAGCAGTTCAATATAGCAGATTCTGCTTCAGTTACCACTTTATGTGTCAGCTCATTTGGGTTAATCTTTCCCCACCCCAGGGTGTAGCCGTTTGTTTTTGTGAGCTGTAAATTATTTTGGGTAAGGGTAGACATTATGGTCTGGGCTGTTGACTGGCCTTGGTCCAAGGTTAGATCAAAAACTAGGGCCGAGTGGTCGCTCAGGGTGTTAATTTTAGTTTTAAAATTTGCGGTCCTGTTTACTAGGGATGCTGTAATAAGAATATAGTCGACAGTTGTTTCATGGCCCCTGCCAAGGTAGGTGGGATCCAGTTTTCCGGTTAAGGGGTTAATTTGATTTAAAATAAGTAGATCCAACCTCGACAAGGTTTCATTTAATAGATCACCCACCGCTGAATGACTCAAGTGGGTTATCTGGGCTTCTGAGTCGCCTCCGATCCCGCAGACATCGCTATTTGACATCGTACAGGGATGGTGATTAAAGTCACCTCCCCATACGATGCTTGCGGGTTCCACCCCTGGTCTTAGTGTCGCGCCACTAGATAATTTCTTGCAAAGGGCCCCCAGCATTTTTAGCCTCTCATTTTCCCCTGTATTGTCATATAGGTTAGCGAGAATTACTGTCCTATTTGTCTTGGAAACCAGCTTTAAAATTTGGAAGTTAGGTTCTAGACTAAGTACTGTGACTTCCAGGCCTGGTATGGTGTTTGATATGTAAATTGCCAGCCCTCCTTTGGCTCTTCCATGAGTTCCTGCGATCCCTGCCGAGGAGTAGGTTTTGTAACCTATAAGGTGCATTTCTTTCGTAAGCCATGTTTCCTGAAGGGCCACAACTTGACAGTCTTTAGCAAAGTCTAGTATACTTCCATCCAGAATTTTTTCTCGGAGACCCGCAACATTCCAGAACATTATTTGGATATTTTCTACTCTCCTGGTGGAAATCTGTCCTTTATTTAGTCCATCTTCCATTTTTCTTCAGTCCATGTCTGAATCTGGATTATGTTCCCTTTGAGTTCGCATGGGCCTCATGTTTGTTTTACTCCGTATGCTAGAGTCTTTCAGCTCCCTCGGACTTATTCCATGCAGTTGGGTTAGTTGAGGTTGACTTTCGTTATTGCAGGTTTCAATTGGAGTATCTAGAATTGTGTCAAACAGGGGGATATTTTCTTTTGTCATGGAAGGTTCTAGGGGTGAAGATTGATTGCTGGCAAGTCAATCTATTCCTTCTAAGCCGCTCAGAGCTGAGAAGGGGATGAATATAGGTATATTGTAGTCTGAAGGTATCGGGTGGTTATTGTTATTGAACAGGTTATTTTGGTAGGGGTGGTGATAAGGTGGATGTTGGAGTTGATTTAAAAACTGATTCTGGGTGAATTGGTAGCCTACTTCTCTCCACTCTGGGCGCTGCCTACTAATGTGATGGTGAGTTGGCTTGTTAATTAATTCCCGTGGGTAGAAGTAGCTGACATAATGTGTTGAAATATTGTCCCCTCCTGTAACCTCATACCAATCGCCTATAGTTCTTACCACCCTGTGATCCTTGAAATTGATAATTATCACATCCCCTCTTTTGTCTTTCGGCCTAGATCCCACCCAGACAGCCCGCCTGACCGACAGGATTTCCCCATTGACATGTGCAGGGAGGGGTCTGTTCTGCTTCAACCAATAGATGGTTTTATTTTTTAACGCGTGATAAGATTCTCTGACCTCTTCGGCTAGTTCTGGTACTCCTGCCATTATGATTGTGTAAGGTGCAGATTCAGGAGGTAAATCAACTATCCTGCGTCTGGGTCTATATGGGCGCTGTGGTAACTGTTCGCCCAGCTCACTAGTTGGTACGGGATTCGTAGGGGGGTTAGAGTTAGTGTTTGATGCGGGGAGGGTTCTTACTACAGGATTCTTCCCTGTCGAGTTTTTGCCCCTTACGGTTGCTTTCGCCCCGTCTTTTGCCTGATTGCTGTTAGGTGGTTTCGGGGTTTCATTATTTGTTGTTTCTTTTGAGGTTTTTGCTACTGCTTTTTTCCCTTGTGTGATTCCAGGTTTCAGGGACGCGCTACTGGTAGATGGTTGGGCCAGTGGAGGCGCGTTTTGGCCTGTGGGGTTTTGTGCTAGATGTTTGTGCGATTGTGAGGATAGTTTGATAATGACCGCAGTGTTTTCTTCTATTTGTTTGCCCACATTTTCTAGATGGGAGCTTATTAATCTTGTTCTCTCCAGAAGAGGACGCATAAGTGCCTTCACTATTACCTCTATTCTGGAGAGAAGTTCTGCCTCCATTTCAGGAAGTAGTCCTGTCGTGGTGCGGGTATTCTGCGCCGTGCTAAACAGGGGGGGTGTTGGCGGGGCGGGGGTTGTGTTCAGGATGGTGATTGTACTGGAAAAGGTGGGGGAAGATTGTCGCTTTCGTTTCTTAGTATGATTGTTTATTTGGTCTGAGGGAGGTGGAGGGGAGATGGAGAGATTTGGGGAACTAGATAGTCTAGATGCGTTGGGGCTGGCTAGAGTTATTTCAGGAACCGGTTCAGGCAGGGAGATCGACCCAGGTGTTGCGGGTCTCGACCTCACGCAGGGACTCCTGGGAGATTGAGTCCCTGCGGGTCAGCTCGCAGCCCTGCAGCTCCCAAACAATGGCACACAGATGGAAGCAACGCAGCGGGACCGGCGCAGCGGGTCCGGCAAGGAGCTGGTGATGATCCTGGCGTTTCCTCCGCTCTGGACAAAGGCTCTTTCAGTGGCTCCCAGAAACGGCAAGACAGCTTTCTGTAAGTCCCAGATTGGTTGTAGGCATTCCCATTCCCCTCTCATGGTCTGATCATAAGCCTGTTCCCTTTGAGTTTGCTCCCGAGCAACGGGATTTGCCTCCAAAGAAACATAACGCCTGGATCCTCAAAAGGAACTTTAAAGGCCGTAACAATTTAACCCTTAGCCCCTTCATTGCCAACTTCACCTCTTCTTCCAAAGTCGATACGGATACTGCAGCGCAAGAACTTATTAACATAATTTCTGAAGCAGTCAATACTCTTGCCCCTGTCAAACCTCATTACTGCGCCAGGAAACGCCCATCCGCTCCCTGGTTCTCTGACTCCCTTAGATCACGTAGGCAGGAATGTAGGAGACAAGAAAGACTCTGGAGAGCTCACCTTGACCCTGATGAAAGGATCAAACATAAAGGGCTCATAACAGGCTATAAGGCCGCTATTCAAGTGGCTAAACAATCCTATTTCACTGACCTGACCATTTCCCTCAGTTCTCCAAGAGATCTTTTTAAAATTGTGAACTCCTTATACTTCACCCCTTCCCCTGACCCCACTGTCCCCTCCCAAGAACTCTGTGATCGGATTTCCACGTTCTTTCACACCAAGATCATGGATATTCACTCTGCTTTAGAAGCCCTTAACTCTACCCATGACTCTGCCCCGCCGTCGGATCCACCACTCCGCCCCGTCCTGACCTCGGTATCTCCAGGACGTTTGTCCAATTTTCCCCTCCTATCCCAGGATGACTTGAATGTTCTTCTTAATAAACTTAAATCGGGCTCCCCCTTAGACCCCTACCCTCTCAAAATATTGAAAGACTGCAGGGATGTCCTCCTTCCCCCTTACCTGGAAGTAATGAATATGGCAATTTCTAATGGCACCTTCCCTGCATCATGGAAGCTGGCTATTGTAAAACCTTTATTAAAAAAAACAACGTTGGATCCTGGTACTCTTAAAAACCTCTGCCCTATATCCCTTCTCCCTGCCCCAGCCAAAATGCTTGAGGCCCACCTCAACTTCCACCTCAGCGCCTTTCTTGACAATGCTAGTCTGCTTGATTCTTCACAGCATTGCTTTCGAAAGGCGCACAGCACCGAGTCTGCGTTCACAGTGGTGGTCAACAACATCCGCGCTAAGGTCGACAGAGCTCATTCTACCATCTTGATCCTGCTCGACCTTACAGCCGCTTTTGACACCCTGTCCCCTTCCATCTTAGCTAGGCGGCTCAGTGAGATGGGAGTTGAAGGACCAGCTCTCGGTCTCTTGACATCCTTCCTTAACCATTGTGCCCAACAGGTCCAGCTGGGTGACTTCCTTTCCTCTGCCAAGCCTCTTCTCTGAGCCCTACTCTGTTCAACATATATGTGGTCCCACTTGCAAGGCTTGTCAGATCTTATGGATTGGAAGTACTCTCGTACGCCGACGACACCCAGATAATGGTCTCCCTATCCCATTCTGTGGAGTCCACGGCCCTTAACTTTAAGAAATGAATGGAAGCCGTGGCAGGTTGGATGTCTTCAAACTTCCTCAAGCTTAATGGGGAAAAGACCGAGATTCTTATCTTTGGTGCCAAACAAGATCTATGGTCGGATGACTGGTGGCCTCCCTCCCTTGGAACCTGTCCCAAACCGTCCCTGGCCGCCAGAAATTTGGAGGTCACCTTTGACACCACACTGGCATTTGATAAACAAGTGAATAAAACTGTTTCGACCTGCTGTGGAGTGCTAAGGATCCTCAGGAAACTTGTTCACTTCCTCTCCCCTGAAGCTCGGAAACAGGTAGCAGTAGCCCTCATCTCACCTCGCCTGGACTATTGCAATGCCCTTTATGTTGGCATTTGCAAAAAGCTTATTCAGCGCCTTCAGTTCATTCAGAACGCTGCAGCCAGGTTCGTGGTGAATGCCCCTGGGCGCGCCTCTGTTACAGAAATCAGAAAAACTCTTCACTGGTTACCGGTCCAGGCCAGAATTCATTTTAAGGTTCTGGTTCTGACCTATCGTGCCTTACACGGCCTGGGTGCTGAGGACATTGGATCTCTCGTATCCTTCTAAACCCCGGGCAGGTCCCTGAGATCGGCTCACAAAAACCTGCTGGCGACCCCCCGGATCCTGAAGGACAGATGGGGAGGGAGAGCCTTTTTCTCCCTCGCCCCGAAAATGTGGAACGCTCTTCCCGCTGATCTTAAGGGCCAGCCATCTCTTGCCCTTTTCCAGAAGAATTTAAAAACGTGGCTATTCGCAGAATCCTACCAGTAACATTTGCTCCCTCCACTTGCCTCTGACCTCTCAGTTGTATATTTTCCATCTTATGCGCCTTGATGCCTTCCGGTTAAGTTGCGCTCATACAAATCCCTTTTCATTCATTCATTCATGCCACACACCAAGTGAGCAACCATTCACTCTGTCTCTAGCGCCCAGAGGCCGCCTTGGTGGCTCCAGGAGCACACAGTAAAACCGTATAACGTTACAACACATACAATATTCTGTTACAAACCTATATTAGCTAACATAAGCTTTTATAATGGACAGAAAGTAATCATTAATCGATAGTGGAATATTCAATCTAAAATTAAACAGTGCATCGCAAAATTGCACTTATGTCCCTGCAGCCTATCTTGGCAACAAACCATTTGAACTCATAAAACGACATGCGTTTCTCGATGTTGTTCCTCCTTCAAAACATTCTAATGCACTTCGATCCCGGTTTGCCTGGCCCGAGCAAAGAAAATCCTGATAATGAATACAACTGAAATGAAATAATACGGAGTTTGACAAGCAAGCCAGCAGAACATGCTGCCTCAAAGTAAGAAGGCATTCTAATAAAGGACATGACAGAGGAGGAGAACCGTAAAACCCTATGGCAGGTGTTTTTTCAATTGACCTTTTCATCTTCAGAGCTCATTAAGAAGAATTTCCTTTCATTACCCATTAACACCTTGGGATTGCTGGCCATTTTGTGTCACCTCCTCTGCTCATTAACAGTGTTCCAGGCATCTGCTACACAATCGGAAAGTGCCCACTCCACTTCCAATTCTAATCTAATAGGGACTAATTTATAAAAACAAGAGTGCATGTGCAGAGGTGTTGCTAACCATACAATGGTTTTAAGATAAAAGCACTTTCATTTTGTCCTTTGCAGTGGCAAATTTTATTTTACTTGGTTTATAACAGGGACTTGCTTTATACAGACTTAGCCTCTCTCACGGTTTGGGGCTGATTGGTGTCTTACGTAGTGGAAACACATAAACAATGCTTTCTTACCATTTTTGACAGTGGTAAGGCTTGCTTGCCATTGGAACACTAAAATGCAGCGCTGGCTGGATCTGTAGCAGCATTTGTTGACATATCTAAAGTAAACAACAGGACATAACACAGTAACAAACAACAGGCAATATAACAAGACATTTAGATCATAACAGGGGATGGGCACCTAAAAAGAAAAACTGTTAAAAGAGAAAATAGCACAACTACTGTGGTACAATACACATGAATCACATTGCAATAATGTAGCACAAAAGCCTAAAAAAACAAAACACATCAACAAAAGACAACAAAATGCCACACAACATATAGAAGCACACACATTAATACACATTGCCACCTCCAGAATCCTGTTTCCTTAATACTGCGGTGAAACGTTTTTGCAGCAAGCACTGTCCTAACTTACCACCAAGAATGTGAAATAGTGTAAGTCAAAAAAGTTTTGTGATCTGGCCCCAGAAGTAGTGATGTACTTTGCTAATCAATAAAATAATACAAAACTGCTAAAGGTATAGGTATGCACAACTGCAAACATGACATCTTAAGCATTTAAAAGCAAAATCGTACTTGCAAGAGTGACACAACTAACAAATAAATCAATACAATGCATGTTATGTGGCATCGAAACCTAATAATTTACCCCCGTTAAAAAAATGGTATCCTCTTTGTCTTCTTTTGAATTAATGGCAGGAGAGAGAATAGGCTCTCACTAATCACTTGGTCTTCACAGATCCATTAAATTCTCTATGGCTTAGTTCATTTGTGGTGCAGAAGAAAAGGAAAATAGCATAGTTCCATAGTTGGAGGGATATTCACAAGGAAGTGGCGGAGAGAGGCGTTAGCCTTCTTGACTTAACACCTCTCTCCACCACTTCAGAAGCGAAAGGCTGCACCATATTCACAAGGATATGGTGCAGCCTTGTGTTTCCCCCTACGATGGTGATAACTTTCACAACTTAGTGCCAACGCAGGAACCCTTTACACCAGAGTGCAAGGGTGTCTGCAAGCACGGAGGTTTGTTTATGTATAGGAAAGTGTCTCTTCCTGCACATAAACAAACCTAAAATGCCAGTTTGTAACTTATATGTGTGGAGGGCCGGACTGGCCACAGCAGGCACCGTGCATTTTCCCATTCGGCCACCAGATTGGGTGCATGTTTTGGGCCCCTGAGGGACCGTTTTTGTTATAGGGTTATTTTTGCAGCTTAGCTGCAATATCGGCCCCTGTAACAAAATCGGCTAAAACCGGCCCTGGCAAACAGCACGGCCGGTCCCAACCCCCCGGGAAGCCGGCGGAGCATTTTGCCAGGGCCGGTTTTTCTTCCTAGTCCGGCCCTGGGCTGCTTCATGCAGCACACATGCAAGTTACAAAACAGCATTTGAATAAAAGGTTTGTTTATGTACAGAACGGGACACCTTCCTGTACATACACAAACCATGGCATTTCGCTTTTTCCATGTGTGCTGCACAAGGCAGCACACATGGAAAAAGCAAAAACGAGGAGACATAAAGCATGTCTCCTCGTTTCGCCAACTTAAGACTGGGGTTTTCCTGGCCTTAATTTTGGCGCTACCTCCTCTTTACGCTGCCCTCGTGAATAGGGGGCAGTGTCAAAATCAATGGGTGTTGCAGTGGAACGGCCACCACAACACCCACCGTACACCCCTTTCACGCTAAACACAGCGTGAAAGGGGGCCTTATTCACAAGGCAGAGTTAAGCCACGTTAAGTGGCTTAAGGCTGCCTTGTGAATAAGGCTAAACCCATATTGCCACCACAACGTCACTGAAAGTGACATTGTGGTGGATATAGAGGCTTGTGAATAAGCCCCTTGTGGTCTTAATACAAAGAAGGCTTCTCTCTAGTGCCTTGTCATTATAGGCTATGTTGACTCAATGCAGAGCTGAGGGTCTGTTTTTCTGTTCATTCAGTGTGTAAAGTCAATTCATTTAAAAGGATATTTCTCAGAGCAAGAACTTCATCTTCAGACAGTACAGATTAGAAACAGGAATGTTTACCAGATGGACTACCTAAAACAATGCACTAATTCTGAGAAATATCAGGTTAAATGTATTGATCTTACTTACTGCAGAAGCAAAAAACATGCTCCTGTCTCTGCGCATTCAATGGAGCTGTGATCCCTGTACCTAGATAGAAATCGCTGTCATGGCAATTCTTGTCAAGGTACAAAAAAGACCATTGTTGGTTCTGACAGCCGTCCACCAAACTTAGGGTTTTTGCTTTTCAAAAATTAATTCCCAAAGTGGGAGTTTGTTTTTGAAAAACAAAACAACTAGTGACCCCCACATCCATTGAGTTTTTAGGCTAAGCCTGGGCAGTGCATGTGCTGCTCTGCGAGCCATGCTGTTTTGGAGAATGTACTTGAAGCTCCGCCCACTTTCCTCCCTTATTTGTCATTGGCTTGTGTCATTGTCGTATGTAAATGCTGGCGTCTGATTCGTTATTAGGCCTGTTAGTTCCTCCTTAGTACCACCTTGTCTTCATTTGTAACCTCCCAAGAGGACTGACCCTTTTACTACGGTTCTTACACAGTGCGTCTTCTTTAGTCTGTCAGCACTTTTTTCTTAAATTAGTTTCTCTCACTGCAGGATGGCAGGAGGATCTCTCATGCGCAGTTGTGACCACCGCCTTATTTATTTAGCTCATAGCAAACGGGGAGCTCTTCAGGGGCCATGGGAGACAGAAGGGGGCAACTCAGCAATGCCTTCAAGCATTTGGAATGCAATAGGTCTCGCATTTGCAGGAGTTTAAGCTATTGGCATTGTAAATTATGTCTTTTTATTATGTTTTAAAATCCAAAACATAAATAAAAGGCATTTTCATTTACAATGCCAACAGCTCAAACTCGCATAAATGCGAGATCTATTACAATGCAGATGCTTGCTTCTCTTGGTGTCGGGGTTCATTATTTGTTTTCCATGCCCCTAACCACCATGGTTTACTTGACAGTGAAAGACAGAGAAACAAGCATTAGAATTGAAAGAGGCCTCACATTGTATTATGTTAGAGCTATTGTCGTAAATGGCAATGTCTTTTACCATTTGTGATCACTCCACTGCAATCAAAAATACATAAGTAAACGAGCACTAGCCACCAAAGTTCCCTGAAACAGGAGTAGGAAACCTGCAGACAGAAAAACACAAGAAAAACACTTCCTGATGAAAAAGCAGAGAGAAGCTAGCAGCCCTGGCTGCACCTATTTCCCATTTACCAGCGGTCAAAAGATTAAATAAAATAATCTTGTTTGCCAACTTTTTTGCTGCATGTAGAAGTAAAAAGCTGAATCACAGTGTGAGATTCTTTGGTGCTGTGAAGACGGGAGTGTTGTGGGTGGGGGAGAGCAGGGGCAGCCTTAGGCATGTGCAAGCTGTGCACCTGCACAGGGCCGTCAAACCCCAGGGGCCGCCACGCCAATATATATCCTTAATATAATATTCCTCTGTGGATGGATACATATTTGCGTGGCAGCCCCTGGCAGGGATTTGGCAGCCTCCAGCTCTATTCCACTTCCAAACACCCTGACCCCCCCTCTTCACTGGCCTCCGCACCTTCGTTCCTCTTGCTTCCTGATTGGCTTTTTTTTCCCTACCCACTGCTGGCCCACTGGTACAGGCGTATATAACATTGCAAGCAAAATGAAGAGAATTCGAGTACACAAATCTGGTTATTTGAAACTAAAGAGAAAGACGGCTCAGCAGGCTTTCATAGCGTCAGAGGAAGTAGCAATCCTGAACTTTATCACCCAAGGGAAACCTAAAGATGGAGAATCCTCCGGTCAGAGTACTGCTGATGCACTAGGTAAAACAGGCGCTGACGACCATAAACAAGAACAAAAAAATTATGATATCCATGAGCAGAATGATACTCATGGCGGCCCCTGGCAAGGATGTTTCCGGGCAAAGAGGCCACCGATTCTTTCTCTGTGGGGGGCTGTAGGTCCGAGGCCCCTGTCATGGCCCTGGCACTTCAGCCGTCTGTGCCAGTCCCTCACGTCGTGTGTCACAATATACCCTCCTCCTCCTAAATTATATTGTTCTGAGACGAATTCGGAAGGGTAGGAGCATCCTCAGGAACTGTTCATCTAATGCCTTTTCTGGACGTTTCATTAAAACACCTTCCTGAGCTCCGGGGGGCTCCGCCCTGCCCGGACCCCCCCTTCCTGGGCCCCCTACCTATGCTCCCTGCCCAGGGCCGCCATGAGCCTAGAGCCACCCCTGGGGAGAGGGACGAGAAATAGTACCTCAATCACTTCGGGAGCAGATGATGGGCATTGATTATGTTTGAATTATCTGTGCTTGGTCCCTGCTCCATGGAGGCAAGCATAACTAACGTTTGGGCTGCGCTGGCCAGTTAGGAGGCAGCAAAGAAGAGTGAAGTCGGAACCAGCAAATGGTAGGTAAGGGCGGGTTTCAAGTCCTATGCTGAACACAATAGTGTCACAAACAAGCGCATATGCTCGCAGGCCCGACCCTAAAAAGCACTATTGTATTTGAACTATTGTAACCTTAGGACGTAGTTTAAACATACAAGAATGACTACAAAGATTAACAAAAAGGACTAAGAATGCAAATAAAAAAAGTGGCAAAATTAAAAGATTGGCCAACTGCATTTCTTTTTAGACCTATGGCCACATGTGATCAGACATGTAACTCACATGGTCCAGTTACCCACGCTGTTTAAGTGGAAGCAAACTGTGAAAATATGTGAATGACAGCTAAACAGACTAACGATGAACAGACCCAAAACTCTTCTGAGCATTGTTTATGTGGCACCTGTGCCTTCATAATTCCTTGCTTGGAATGCATCTATCAGTGAACTGTGACCTCAGATTGCCTCCTAGACTACACAGCCTCCTTTGGTCTCCCTGGGTTGCATTGTGACTTGTGTACTCTCCTAGACTTAAATGGTGCACTTTGAGCAGATTAGAATCTGCATCGCAACATCTCATTCAATTATCACAAACTGTACTCCTACTTTTGTACTGCTCAACTGTGATTGTGCACTGTGTTCACTTTTACTGTGATTGAGGAGTCTCAGCAATGGGTAGATAAGGTGTAGGCTTTCTTAACATTTACCAACGAGCAGCACAGCAATGGACAGGTGAAGTGTGGGGTGTGTACAATTTGTAGGTGCGAAGAAACTAATAACTGACTTATTTTGCCCTGATTTGTAACACACGTCAGCCATTTGAAAGCACTGAAAATAACCGGTGTTACTACCGCCTGATTTAATAGGAGTCAGTTTACCGACCTCGGAATGATGGATGTCTGAGTCAGCATTGCCAAGATTCAAACAGTGAATATTAAGATTTACACAATAAATATTTAAATTACATAGCTCTCGTGCAGACGAATAATGACCTATTAAAAAAAAGTGACTAGCAGTATAGTTGGAGGGTCGGCCATAGTAAAAAGAGTGAGCATCAAGGAAGCTCCAAATTGTCCCAAATGGCTTGGTTGAAGTACACAGGAAAGACAATGTAAATTATGTGGACTATTCTGTGATTAGATATACATTATGTGGCACAATTTATAACATTGTTAACTAGCTATTATTACGGGGTAATGAATACTATTAAGAAAAACATACCAATGATATAGAGTATGCATAGGTTTCTTCAGACGAAAACTATAGCTACTGAGCGAACCCCATTTAAATAAGAATTCTCCATCAGGTAATGATTGTATGATGCAGGACAGACAGGAACTCCATTTTATTAAATTGGTCCCTTCTACCTCCCAGAGTAAAACTTATATAAAGTGGCAGTGAGCAGAATAGAAGTCTATGTATATACATTACTTGTAATAAAGGGTGGTCCTCAATGTTACGTTGAAAGTGGGGTTCAATTCTGGGTTCACGCTACAAATCCCTTTGGAAGTTCCTGTTTTCATTAGGAATCATACTTGCAGAACAGTCTTGTAAATTGTACATTTAGTATGTATTGTCTCTTTAAGAAGCGCTGTAAGATTGAATGAACCAATCCTTACAAAGAGAAGAAGCATGCTTCCTAAGTGTTCTAAATGCTGAACTTCCTCTAGAAAAGACTGTTCTTTGAGAACAAAATGCGCACAATAAATGTTGCCCAGGGAAAAGACGGGTAGGTGAACATCAACCTGGGCAGAAATGACCATTTTTGAATGAAGCCTGGCCAGAGCAAACAGTGGCAGTAACGTGTGTAACAACGCTGTTGCAGTGCTGTGACTGTGTGTTTGCGCTAGAAACGTTTTGTTACTGGAAGGATGCAGCCGATTGTGGATTATGTAGCAGATTGGGCAAATTCACATTTACATGGAAAAGTGTTGCATTTGCGTAACCCCTCTCTACCAGTGGGGTTGGGAGCTGACTGGATGGGTCCGATGGCCCATCTCTTCCCCGAGTCGATTTGCATTGTTAACTCTGGATGCACAGGAGAAGCCCAGGCCTGCTTGGAAGGTTCCAGCACCTCTGGCACACCGCCTCTGAATAGTAACGTTGCCTAGCGCTTCACATCACCTTGGGATGTGAGGCACAGGAATAGCCTAGCTAAAGATGTAGGTTGCAGAATGAGATACCTTCCGTGCCCTTTGAAGATAGTTTCCGCTCTCATTCAGAGAAACCCACACTACCGACTGCAATTGTGCCACTAGTGACAAACAAGCCATGCTTACAGGCATCTGCTCCAATTTTACATAATAATTATTATTTTCTATCGTGAGGTGTTATACAGACAGTTGAGGCCTACCTTCGCCTGCGCTGCGGGCTCAAGTCTCAGGGCCCTGGTATCTCTGCAGCCCAGCTGAGCACAGCTGGGAGCACGAACTGCCCGTCCAGTGCCAGAAGACCCAAGGGGTGTTCTCTTCCAAACGATTCATTCTGGCAGGGTGTGGAAGCTGCCCCTGCCTTGATCATGACGGGCGGAGTTTTGGGAGGGAGGGCGAGGGGTGAGAGAAAAGTAGTCCAAAAAATTGTTTATGTGTGTGTAAAAGGCCGCTTTATTAGGAAACAGGTGCACATTACAAAATACAACCTCGGCAAACGCCTTACAAAACTAAACCTCACTAAATAAATAAATAACTAACCAACGGGCCCCCCAAACCCCCACCCCTACGTATTTGGGCCCTCCCCACAATACATCAATACACATTATAACATCATTATACATTACGTCATTAGAAAACATTACATCATCAATCAACATTACGTCATATATATAAAACATACGTCATCCATAAACTTTATTCATCAAACCACAACTGAATTAACATTTGTCATGTCCTCCGTAATCATCGATCCTGCCTGACCCTGCACTCCTGCAGAATACCCCTTTTAAAAACTGAACGGTCAAACCATGACCAACCTGCCCCGGCCCCAGTCTAAGAAAATTCTAACGAAATTACAACCAACAATCAACCTGAAACCGAACTGATACACCACGACCCCGCACAGCACCTGCTCCTAACGACAAATACAAATACAAGAAACAACCCCTGCACACCGGTAACCCATAAAACAGCCTTTCGGAAAAGAAAAATTATCACAAAAAGTGAGAAAAAACGAGGGAGCGAGGGGTAAGAAAAATACTACCAAAAACAGGGAGGGAGGGTGGGACAAAAAGTTAAAGCACCTAGCCACCAGGTCACCAAACCTAAAATGGTGGCGGTTAGCGGGAACGGTGGAATTTATACTTGGGCTGGCTGGTCCTACTAGACCAGCCCAAGACTAGAACTTTCTGGCAACTTCTGGAAATAACCCCTCGCAGCCCTCCCAAACCGCCCGGGGGAGGAGACCTCCCTTCGATCGGCTCCCTCCCCCAAGCCCCCCTTGGGAGGGAGGGCGAGGGGTGAGAGAAAAGTAGTCCAAAAAATTGTTTATGTGTGTGTAAAAGGCCGCTTTATTAGGAAACAGGTGCACATTACAAAATACAACCTCGGCAAACGCCTTACAAAACTAAACCTCACTAAATAAATAAATAACTAACCAACGGGCCCCCCAAACCCCCACCCCTACGTATTTGGGCCCTCCCCACAATACATCAATACACATTATAACATCATTATACATTACGTCATTAGAAAACATTACATCATCAATCAACATTACGTCATATATATAAAACATACGTCATCCATAAACTTTATTCATCAAACCACAACTGAATTAACATTTGTCATGTCCTCCGTAATCATCGATCCTGCCTGACCCTGCACTCCTGCAGAATACCCCTTTTAAAAACTGAACGGTCAAACCATGACCAACCTGCCCCGGCCCCAGTCTAAGAAAATTCTAACGAAATTACAACCAACAATCAACCTGAAACCGAACTGATACACCACGACCCCGCCACCCAGAAAGGCAGGCAAGTGGGAGGGGGTGAACACACGGAGCCTTCCTTTCTGCCCCCCAACCGCGTAGCGAACGGAAAGATACTGGGAATCAACGCTGCATGGCCAAAGCCCGAGCTAACACCTCACGAAGCTCTAAAAGGTAAAGGTCCATACCCACACGTGACAAATGTACTCCGTCATCTCGGAAAAACTCTACCGATTCAAATTTAATGTCCCTGTGCGATATCCTACTGAAACCGAGGCCCCTGCAACAACGAGACACCTCCGAATTCACCTTCTTCCTCGCCCGATCCACAGCCCTGGGGTTCACAGCTCCTCTCCATGTCCTACGCGGTATCAACTCAGTCCAAAATACATGGCACCCAGACCATAGTTCCTTAATGAGGCCTAAATCCCGTTTCATAGCCCGCAGTAAGACAACCCCTTTCGTGGCACAAAGATCATTTTCACCCAAATGAATGACCAAAATATCTGGGCATAAACCGCCCACCATGTTACTGTTTAAACAAGGGATTAACTCTCTCCAGAGCATCCCACCTTTACCCTTCCATACAATATTAAACATACGATCATTAAATCCGAGTTGTTCTCCAAAGTAGCTCCGTGCCGCCTGGACTCTGGCCCACTTAACGAAGGAATGACCCACTATCCAGACCGTGACCACTGGCGATCGAGGTCCAGCAACGGAACCTGAAAGAGAAAAAACAATTAGAACACATGTCTAGGCTGAGAACGCCTGCGCGTCATCTGCCGGGCTCCGCACGTAGCGCCTGAAACACTTAGAAGACCAGCGCCCCAACCTCATAATATCCATCTCCGTCCAACCTCTGTGAAAGGCCTCCGTGGCTGCACCTATACGAAAAGAATGAGTACCATATAAACTACTATCAAGCCCAATGTGTTGCAGGGCTTTACGTAGAACCATCCGTAACTGATAAGTCGTGACAGGTAAACCATTAATGTGGTGGAATACGAGGGCTTCATCCCCGCCCCCGCACAATGAACGCCAGCGCCGCGCCAGCAATAAAGGGCAAGTGAGCTTTGGGTCGCGCGCTTGTAACCAAACCCCTTTACCTTTACCCGTTTGATCAGTTTTGGAGCTGGATAACCATACATGAACACCTTCGTCGTAACAAAAAACATCCCTCCAGTGCAAACCACCCTTATGTTTGGTCCCCAACAACTCCGAGACCCTAAAAGCGCCAAAAAACATAAACGCCATGAGCATAGAAAAAACACACGCCTCAAAATCATCTGAACATACTAAAGGTAAAACTGTAATTAACCTAGCCAGTATTTGCCAGGATAATGGAGCCCGAGATCGAACAACATGCCCCTGTTCCCTGGCCCATCCCTCAAGCATTCTCCTGCCTATTTCCCCCGCTGATGGGGTGTAACCCCATAATAACTGTCCCATAAAAGCAATACCCGCTAGTTTCCCCGCTATAGTCACTTTAGTGAGGCCCTTATCCATGAGGTCTAGTATAAAATTAACAACATCCTCTGACCGCTGCGACAGATCCTCCCGTCTGACAGCTCCGGAATCCAAGAATTCCCTCCAGGCCAAGGAATAGGCAGTACGTGTGGACACAGATAAAGAACCTACCACCAATTGTACGACCCTACTTCTCCTACACGCCACAGATGAGTCGGCATCCGAGTCGGGGATCTGTCTGCCTCCCTCGCCAGTCCACGGAATCTCCCCCACTGTGAACGAGACAAAGCATCCGCAATGTCATTGTCCACGCCAGGAATGTGTAAAGCACGAAAATGAATGTCGTGTTTCAAACAACCCAGAACGAAAACTCTCATCAGTTTCAACACCTGTTCGTCTCTGACAGACTGTCGGTTCACTATCTCCACCACAGCCATGTTATCCACACGAAACAAAACCTTCTTGTGTGCCAATTCCTCCCCCCACAGTGTCAATGCCACCAAAAGAGGGAACAATTCCAAGAAAGTGATGCTGCGACCACCATTCAACCATTCATCCGGCCAACGTTCCGCGCACCATCTGCCGTTCCAGAAAAGGCCAAAACCATCACTGCCAGCCGCGTCAGAAAACATCTGTACGTCCCACTGGAAATCAACGTCTCTGACTAAGGGAACACCATTGAAAGAGGTCAAAAAGAACTTCCACATTCTCAAATCCTCCTTTACACCGGCAGACAGGCGCACACGATGATGAGGCAAGTGGTGTCCTGCTAAAGCCCTACCTAGTCTCCTACAAAAAATTCTACCTGCTCTCACCACCCTACAAGCAAAATTCAAATGACCCAATAGCACTTGAATCTCCTTTACCAAAACCTTCTTTTTGGCCAACATTGTCTCTAGCAGTAGCACCATGTTGCTCCTTTTATCCTCAGGCAAGCGAGCAGACATGAGTACAGAATCAATTTCGATACCCAAGAAGGAAAGGACCGTACTGGGGCCCACTGTCTTTTCCGGAGCTAAAGGAACTCCTAGATCCTCCATGAGCCCATGGAATGTGTCCAGAGCTGCCTGGCACTCCGCGGAGCCCGGGGATCCAACAAAGAAAAAGTCGTCAAGGTAATGTGTCACCAGGGAATGACCAGTCTGAGTTGAAAAATACCACTGTAAGAAAGTGCTAAAACATTCAAACAGCGCACATGAGATGGAGCAGCCCATAGGTAGAGCTTTGTCCACATACCATTTACCACCGAATTGGATACCGAGAAGGCACCAATCCTCAGGGTGTACCGGCAACAGGCGGAAAGCAGATTTTATGTCACACTTGGCCATTTCAGCGGCTGCACCCGCTGTCACAACTAGCGACATGGCCACATCCACAGACGAGTATGATACCGACACATCCTCCGGGGCAATAAAATCGTTAACTGAGGATCCCTCCGGCCATGAGAGATGTTGAATGAGTCTGAACTGACCTGCCTCTTTCTTAGGAACGACACCGACTGGAGAGACAATCAAATTGGGTAACGGCCAATCTATGAACGGGCCTGCCATCCTACCCTCCTGAACCTCCTTAGTAAGTTTGGTTTGGACAACTGCGGCATGTTCTAAAGCCGACTTCAAATTGGCCGACCATCTCCGTTCCCTGGATCCTAGGTAACCCAATCGGAAACCAAACTGAAAACCATCCAATAACTTCATTTTTGCAGACTCGTCGTCATAACCCTGTAAGGCAATCTGTAGCCTGTCCAATTTAACCGGAGTACGAGCCTTTGGCCCCAAAACCCTTATTACCTCTGGATCCCCGACCCCTGGAGTTGGAAGTACCTGAACCTGACTGTTTCCCCTGATGGCCGCCCGAAGGCTCGTTGTCCCAACATTTTGATAACGGGTGTTTCCTCCCGCAACCTGAACACTCATGTCTGAATTTACAGTATTCCCTAATACAGGAACCCCTATTGAATTCCCAACAGAAACCTGTTTCTGATTGAGTGTTAGAATTGGACCCCACCCCTCCCCGGGTGGGCTTCCCCTGAAAGGGCCGGTACACTAGAGGTAAACCACTGGCCGTGAACACAGTCTTCCCCCCAGCTGATGACCCCATTGTGTGTTGCCATAAATCATTATCGAGCTCACCCCACTTCGCCTCAGGGTCCCACGCCATCCTGGCCCTAAATTCCTCGTCGTATTGAGACCAGGCAAAACCACCCCCGGTGATCTGAGCTTTACGAATCACATCCATGTACTTAAACAGGGAAACGCTGCGCTCAGGGAACTTTTCGCAGTATACACTGGCATAAATCAAAAACGCAGCTGTCCAATTTTCAATATTTAAAGGGACCTTCGGGCGTTTGGCCAACTCGAATTCTTCTTCTTTAGAGCCCTCCTTAGACCGGACTTCTCGATGGAGAAGCTTAAGGAGCTCCACATACTCACCATTCCAGATTCTTTCTTTAGTACTAAGCATCAAGTGGGCACCCAGAGGCTTCGTCACCCCCATGTATGGCAATTTTTTAATTTTCAACTCTTTACTAGCCACTGGCTCTTTAACATTGCTGGAAGCACCAGCTATAACACCACTGTCCATTTTGTCTGAAACCTTGCTGGAAGCACCAGCTATAACACCACTGTCCACCGTTACTGTAACGTTGCTGGAAGCACCAGCCATAACACCACTGTCTACTTTGTCTTTAACGTTGCTGGAAGCACCAGCTATAACACCACTGTCCCCTTGATGAGTAACTTTGCTGGAAGCACCAGCTATAACACCACTGTCCCCTTGTTGTGTAACTTTGCTGGAAGCACCAGCTATACCACAGTCCCCTTTATTTTGTAACAACAGATCGTCAGTACCCACCGCAGTGTCTTTGACATAACGGCCTTTAACCAAACGGCCATCCGTAATGACCACATCAAGTTCACCACCGGTACCCACTGACACCATAACAGGTTTGGCCTGTGGGACCGTTTGCTCACCTTGTAACAGAGAGACAGCTCTCGATGGCTCCGCCCGTGGCGCCGAAGACAATGCATCCGGTCTCCGAGGTGCCCTACCCGATGGGCCGCGCTCTCTTCTCCCTTGCAGTTGCCTCTGGACCACTGGAGCCTGTAAAACACTATGAGAGGAATGAGAGGGCACCCCCCCCTCAAGACCCCGCAGTTCTCCTTCTTCGGGACTCTCATCGTCATAGTCCAACACCACCGAGTCCACACTTGCATGCATCAAATCACCCCGGGTCTTACCTAACCCGGTATCAACCACTGTACATTTCAATGATTTCGAAACTCCAGGTGGGGGAGCAGACTGTACACGCCTGTACCTCCCTGGGCGCTGACTCTGTTGCTCCATAGCCGCCGGCAAGGCCTGCCACCTATACCTGCTACTCGTTGGGGCCAGCGGGATCACGCCAGACCCTCGTGTGCTGGCCGCGTCGGGTTCCCTCGGTGGAACAGAGAGGGCCGCGCTAGGCACTCTCCTCACTTCCCCTTGGCGAAAATGGACTGGACTGCGCCCTGCCAAGTCCGGAACGCCGCGCCTAACCTCGTCCTGAAAAGAAAAAGTTTGGACTGGTGTGCTAGGGTTCCTATCCACAGACCAACCACACACATCCTCCCTTCGAGTAGAATCAACTACCCTACTCTGACCTCTCTCCAAGGAACGGCCTCGCGCGTCATGCCTCAAAGGAACCACCTGAATTTGAGAACCACCTATCACCTCCTCGTCGTCACTATGATCCAAATTATCAGGTGCCGAAAAGGAAGCGCGACTAACAACTCTAGGGGCTGAGTCCTGGCCTGCTAAATCCTTCCGAAAAGTACGGTGTGCCAGGCCCGCCGCGCCAAAATGTTCCCAGCCTGGAGAACCACACATGAAATACGGACCCCCAGAGGCCCCAGATAAGTGCGGAGCTGTACTCCTGGGTCCTTGCATAGGCCCGCCACTCACCTGACCAAAACCTCTATCGGGGCCTAACAAAGTGCCCTGGAAGCTAAACCCCGCCGCATTCAAGGCCCCAGGAGCCGGAAAACCAACCATACCCATTCCGGCCGTGCCAACAACCGCAGGGCCCACACCAAAAACAGGCTGACGGTTCTGTAATCCCGACTGAAAGGGCCCACCCCTCAGAAATGGGACCCCACCACCCTCCGATCGAAAACCTTCACCCTGTCCCAAACCAGTAATCGCACCACCAAACGAAACATTGACGCCCATTTGGGCCCATTCACCCTCACCTCGAGAGCCACTGCCCCCAGAAACCACCTCGCCAGTCGCCGATCCCGGGGTAGAAAACAATAACGGACTCCCCACATTGCCTCCAAAATCAATCGCTCCCGCGTCGGCCCCTTGGGCCACGACCTGTACACCAGACGATAAAACAGTCCTGGACCCCACCAATCCCCCTTCATGGCCCTCCCCAACTCGAACATTGAGCGGAAAACGACCTAAAGGAGTTAACAATCGTTGACCATCGTCAGGGGCGAACTGAGTTTCACTAACAACCAAACTGTCCTCCTGGGCCCCAAGGGTAACCTGGTCCCGCTCGGAGTCCTGTAACACAAATTGCACCGAGCCCCTACGACCTCCGCGCACGGGGACACCGTCTGCAGACTGTCCCCGCCGCTCAACAAGCGGATCAGAGGCGGAGCGTTTCTTGCTGCCTCCCCGACCACTCTTGCCACCTTTCTTTGACCCCTGCCCCCGTCCCGCCATTAACGGAAAATCCCCGGTATCAGAAGCAACACACAGTTGAAGCGGCGTGACCTGTGAAGGTACACCCTTCCCCCCGCTCAACATGCCCGGGGCCTCCGTAGCTTCCGAAGCACCGGGCTTCCCCCGAGACGACCGTTGTGGGACCAGCTTCCGGGACCGGGAGCGGCCCCTCTCGCTTACCTGGCTCGGCCGACTCTTCTTCGGCGACGAACATGCTATTACTGCGGCCCCGACACCGGCGGAGGCCTGGCGGTGAGGCCTAGCCTGGCCGCCTCCCGCGAGCAAATCCAATCGCCCGGCATCAGCCAATAAACGCATCGCCTCCAGAACTCGTGCGTCTTCCATTACTAAGCACAAAGTAATATCGCTACAGGCAAATAATGAAAAAGAAACGCACACACACAAGATACTCTCACAAAAAGTTAAAGCACCTAGCCACCAGGTCACCAAACCTAAAATGGTGGCGGTTAGCGGGAACGGTGGAATTTATACTTGGGCTGGCTGGTCCTACTAGACCAGCCCAAGACTAGAACTTTCTGGCAACTTCTGGAAATAACCCCTCGCAGCCCTCCCAAACCGCCCGGGGGAGGAGACCTCCCTTCGATCGGCTCCCTCCCCCAAGCCCCCCTTCTGTTCATCGTCGTCCTATAGGAGGTGCATGCAAGGAGGGACGTTTGGCACACCTCCGTCGGGTTTTAACGGAAAAAGGAAACAGCCAGTAATTGAAGTGGACCTTTCATATTCCCGGGAGTCGGTGCCACTGCACCTGTTGCAGTATTGGTAGCTCTGCCCCCTGTCTTTCTGTCCTTTGGTGGGGGGTTAGGTTTCTAAGCGTGCCTACCTGGAGTGCCGTGTAAGGGGGTGCACATAAACAAAAGGCCTGTGTTTCAGCTGTCCTGCGTCGCCAAGAATCATTTGTGTTTCTCCAAAGCACTTTGCCAGAGAGCCCTGACCAAAGGTATTAAACATGCAGACATACAGATGCGGGATATAGCGCTTACCTGGCAGCTGATGCTGTGCAGGGAATGTATGACTTCACTTCGGCTTTTCAGGTAAGTTTTTTTTTTGGGGGGGGAGACCCCCCCCAGCCCCCCTTTTTATCCCAACGCTTTATTTTTTTTATGGGGGAGACCCCCCAACCCCCCCCTTTTTTTTCATTTACCACACATGCCTTTACTACGTATTTTGTAGTAAAGGTATGCGTGGTAAAACCTCTCGTTGTAACCACGCATGCGTTGTAAAGCATGCGTGGTAAAGGATTTCGTGGAAACGGCTTCGTTGTAGAGGCCGTTTCCCAATTAAACGGGAGTTTGTCACAGTCACTGCGCCTAGTGACGTGTAAACACTATCAACAAACGTTCCTAAATCCGGGGACACAGAGGTAGCGTTTCTTCCAGTCCCAGGCCTGATCTGTCACACTGTCAGATGGCGCCGTAAATTCCGCCAAAATGTACACCTCTCAAACAGGGTTTTGGGGAAATGAGCAGGGTCAGCGATAGGTGAATATATGATAAAGGGGAGATTTCACTGCTTCTGTTTCCTGATTTCTTCAGCTCCAAGCAGCCAGGGTGCGCCAGGGTGCGCGGGATCGTGGGAATTCACCGAGCACTCCTTGTAGCCAAGGATTTACAGAACAATGAGGTCACCAGGTACAGGGAGGCGGTCCTGCCTGGCCAGGTCCAGAGCTCGGTTCCTTTACCAAAGGAACAACGCATTTGCAATGCAAGAGGTCTGGCATTTACGACACTTTGAGATATTGCCATTATTAAATGACAATGCCTTTTATCTATGTGTGTGTACCACTTGCAGGTTTTCAAAACACATAAGTAACAGGCATTACTATTTAAGAATGGCAACACCTCCACCTCAAAGTGTGGGAAATGCCAGACCTTTGTGGCACTCGCGCTCTAGCTGAAAACACTGTAAGCTAAAGCGCGGTTGCTGCAATTGCTTAAAAAGTAAAGAAATAGAAAAAAATATTGTTTCTATTTCTTAACTGTAAAGATGAGGCTTCAGACAGTGAGTACAAAATCCAAGTTTATTGGAGATGAGGCACAGCACAACTATATAGAAGCAATGCTAAGTAGTAACTGAACTCCAAATGCTCTGGAACATGGAACGCAAGTTGTACAGCGCAGGTACTGTGTTCCATGTTCCAGGCAAAGAAAAGGAAGAAAACAGGGAAAGAGTAAAAAAGTGCCACAAGAAAATGCAACACATCTCAGTCGTAACATAGAAAAGAAAAGAAGAAGAGGAACCTGGCAGGTAAAACTCTAGGTTGGTCATTGCTCTTGACTCCAGATGCCAAAGATTTGGTAGAGTGGAAAGAATTACTATCAGGATTAGGAAAATCTTGCAACGGTGAAGCTTCATCATTATTAACAGAGCACCTTAAGGACTTGAATTTAACAACCCTCCTTACATTCCATACTCCACAATCCTGAGTAATAACAGTGTTCTTACAAACCTTAACAACTTTAATAGGATGACTGAACTTGGAAAAACCTTTCACCAAGAACTCAGGTTTTTTTTATTCTAACCCAGTCTCCAACGGCAAATCAAGAATATTAACATTTATTTTGGAGTCAAACAAAGTTTTCAACTTGTCTTGCCTGTTCTCCACACGTTTGGCATCTAAGTTAAGGTCAATACTGTCATTCACATTAACCCCTTCGCTGCGGCGGGAATTCCACCGCAGCGCTAAGGGGGCGGGGGGGTCGAGCAGCGCTCGCATGCTCCTGACGGAGCCGCTCCGTCACGAGCCGCGGTTGAGCTGTGCTCGTGACGGAGCGGTTCCGTCACGAATGCGCCCGCTCAATAGAACGCGCCGCGCAGGCGCGCCGAGCGGGCCATGACGGAACCGCTCCGTCCTGAGCACAGCTCAACCGAGGCTCATGACGGAGCGGCTCCGTCATGAGCACACAAGGGGTTAATATTTACTTTAATCCACCATGGAAAAATTTCCGAAATAGGTTCTCTGCCCTTGAAAAGTCTTAAAAGGAACATACCCTAGTCACCGAATGGGGAGTGATGCAATACATCCATAATTTTTTCCTTACAACATCCCTCAAATCAGCTGACCTATCAGCTGATTGAATACCATCTTTGAAAACATGATTAAACTGCTCCACTTGGCCATTTTCCCTCAGCTCATACAGGGAGGTGGTCACATGTTTGGTATTACACATATGGAGAAAACTTTCCATTTCTTGGAATGTGAGTTGCACCCATTGTCCCTTACAAGAACCTCGGGGGACCCATCAGGTGCAAAAACCTCTTTGAAAAAGGTAATGATGACTTGACTAGAGACATTAGCTACAAACGTAACCTCTGGCCACTTGGAGTGGTAGTCCACCATAACAAGAGCAAAGCGGGCATTAGAAGGTAAATGTTTTAAAGGACCTGGTAAGTCAAAAGCTACTTTTTGCCATGGGCACTCAGGCCAAGAGACTGGTTTAATAGGGACAGAGGAGACTTTAAGCATTTTATCACAACTGATACATTTGGGACATTCTCTAACCACCCTATCTACCATTTTATAAAGCCCAGGCCACCAAAAATTTGCACGGATGAGCCGTTTCACAGAGGGCATACCCAAAAGTCCTTGGTGGGCAAGTAATAAGATCTTGTTCTGCATAGACGCAGGAGGAATGATCTTTCCTGCTTTAAAAAGCAAACCACCAAGGTCTTCAATCACACTAGAAACATGACAAAAAGGAGCAATTTCAGCAGAAGCTGACCTTTCCTTGGGCCATATATTTTTAATACATTCAATGATCTGTTGACACACAACATCATTATTAATTACTGTAATCCACTTGGTCTCAGACAAACACAAATACTCCAGAGATACAAAATAATTGACAGAGGCCCCAATATCCATTTCTTGTTCATCTCGGGCAACACATTCATCTGAACACGGCAATCTAGAAAGAAAATCGGCTGTGACATTACTCCTGCCAGGAACATACACAACTTCGAATTCATATTCCTGTATCCTAGATGTGAGACGGGCTATTCGAGCAGTGGAGTTCCTTCCTCCCCCCGGGGATAATATAGCAACTAGGGGCTTATGATCTGTTCTGAGCGTAAATCTGTTTCCCCACACATAGCTAAGAAAATGTTCAATGACCCAGATGCAAGCCAACAATCCTCTCTCAATAACAGAATATCTCCTCGCAGTCATAGAAAGAGTCCAAGACACTGATAGTACATCTCTTATTAAGGAAAAAAGACTTCAGGGTGGGTGCATTAACAATTTCATTCTTAATTTGTCTGAAAGCTGTCACTTGTTTATCTGACCGGAAAAACTCCGTAGATTTTCTGGTTAACTCCCTAAGAGGTCCCTTTGGGTTGCAAAATTCTGTATGAATTTACTATAGTATTCACACTGGCCCACTAAAGAAAGAAACTTCTCTTTATTGTCAGTAGCGGGTGCATTGATGATGGCATCAAATAAAGATTTCTTGGGCACAACCCCATCACCAGAGAGTGTATGACCTAGATACTCCACCAATTTACATAAAAAATTACATTTGCCAGCTTTGAGTGTCACACCACACTTACCTAACCTAAGAAAAACTTCCTTTACGCGATGAAAGTGGTCTTCCTCATTTTTAGAGAAAATTAAGATATCATCATGAAAAAATTTAACGAACTTGCTGACATCTTTAAAAATGTGGTACATAGCCCGCTGAAACACAGATGCGGTCGTAGCAAGGCCAAATGGCATCCACGCTGTGCTGCCATCAGTAAAGAATGTAGTAAATGTGGACGTTTGGGACACTTCTCTAAAATGTGTAAAAATACTATAAGGGGTGGTGCTCCGAATTCTAAGAAGTTTGTACCATCTTCTTCAAAGTTCTCCAAAGGGAAAGTTTCTTGTGTATCTTGTCATTTTCATTCTTGTGATAATTCTCAAGGTGATCCTCATCCATGTGATCATTCTCAAGGCGATTTAGAGTCTGGTATTGTTGTTTCGATTCAAGATTTATATGATGTTTCTGAAGCTGAAAATATTTGTTCTTCTAAGTGCATTGTATGCATCTTGGAAAGAAAGTTGGAATTAATGACTGACTCGAGATCGCCTTGGACTATAATCACAAAAGATTATTGCCTAAAATCTTCTGGAGAACTTATTGACCTCGATTTGTTATGTGAAACTGATATTGTGGCACAGAATTTTGATGCCTCCTACATTGACTTTATGGGTTTCAAAGAGGTATCCATTGAGTTCAAAGGTAATTCTGCTACCATCAAGTTGGATGTAGCTTTCAAGAGTGTTAATGTCTTAGGCTGGTGTGACCAAGCCAAGCTGGGGATTGTGTTGAACCTCAGGAACAAGGAACCTGTTTTTGTTCTTGCTTTGTCTTCTGCTGGTACCGATTTTATTAATTTGTTTCCCAATGTATTTTCTGATGATCTTGGCAAACTTATTGGTTTCAGTCATAGGATCAAAGACAAAGAACTAAGAGGAGTCCCTATCAGTATTAGGACCGAGTTAAAAAACTTGTTGCTTGAGATGGCTGAGAGTGGCACTATTGAATAAATTGAATCTTCTGAGTAGGTTTCTCCCATTGTTTTAGCCCAAAAATCAGATAAAAGTATTATATTATGTGTTGATTTGAGGGCTTTAAATTCTAATGTGGTTGCTGATTGCCACCCTCTTCCCAATATTAATGAGATGGTTTACATGTTGGACGGTGCCTGCATGTTTCTACTTCTGATCTCCGGTCGGCCTACCACCAGATTGTTACACATTTTAGAGAAGTGTCCCAAATGTCCATATTTACTACATTCTTTACAAATGGCAGGACAGCGTGAGAAAGAGGCTATATGGCCAGGATTACCGCATCTATAGCAATAAAATTGTTTGGTGCTAGAGACACTTGTGTCATTGTAGTAAGTTTTAGAAGTGTCAGGGTTGATCACATTGACCTAACTAGATGTGGGAGATATAGTTTCTTTGTTAAGTGACTTGATACACTTATTGGACTGCTCCAAAGCCTTGGCTGTACTGATAGCATTTTCCAAATTAGGATCGCCCAATATTCACAGTTGCTCCTGTACCTTCTTACTTCTTACATGTACAATGATTTGGTTCCTGATCATTTCGTCAGTTAATAAACCAAAATTGCAATGTAGGGAGAATGCACATAGGGCAGTGAGAAATTCATCAAAGCTCTCTCCCTCTTCTTGAGCCCTAGGATAAAATGTAAACCTTTTAAGGGCAACACTAGTCGTTGGTTTAAATCTGCCTACTATATGCAAAATGGATTCATCATACACATTGTATTCAACTCCTGATCTAACAGGAGGAGGAGTCCTATAAACAAGCTGTCCCTCAGAACCTAAACAATGAAGACACATATTATTTTTCCTCTCTGCTGACATTCGTCCTCCATCAATAGCTTAAAAGTATGTGATAAATTCCTATCCACCTTGTCCATGGAATGGGTGGTTCTCCATTTGTTTGTAAAAATTTAGAAGATGGACCAAATTGCATTTTGATGTAAGAGTAGCAAAATGAAATTAAAAAGTGAGAGGAAAATAAGCGTAGGATTGTCACTGCTGTAAAACAAACAATGAATACATAAATATAAAATGTGCTATGGTAACAATTTATACAGTAAACGAAAGAATGCACATAATAAATGGTGGTAACCATAAGAAGGCAGAAATAATGAATAAATAGAAGGAAACAAACTGTAATATGCAATAAAAATAACGTACAAGGGTTGCCTGCCACCGAAACAAAGCAGGCTGTAGTGCATGAAATTTGACAACGTGTGTCTGCAATAAAAATAAAGTACAAGGTGTAAAAATAAAGAACAAGGTGTGCCTGTCACCGAAAGAAAGCAGGCTGTAGCGCAAGAAATTGTACAAGGTGTGTCTGCAATAGAAATAAAGTACAAGGTGTAAAAATAAAGTACAAGGTGTGCCTGTCACCGAAAGAAAGCAGGCTGTAGCGCAGTAAATTTGACAAGGCGTGCCTGTCACCGATCCGGAAACAGGCTCTCCTACCTGTAGAAAGCATGAAGAAATGCCAAAGGAAATGCTCAGTACCTCAAAGGTAAAATACAGGAAACATACGATGAGTGCCAGAGTCCTCAGCGTTAGTAGTGAAATTTCCGGAATTTACAATGAGCGCATGAGTCTTCAGTGTTTGCAGTGATGTTTCAGGCGTTTACGGGAATCAACCCGCTCCAAGATGGAGACAGGCGTGATGACGCACAACGTGCCCAATCAGGAACAATGGTAGCGTTGAAGAGCCACTAAGCAACAGTATCCAAGCAGCACGTCAGTGGTCATAGTGTGGCAACAGTAGTAGTCCGTTGGTGAGTAAAACATTTACCAACAAGCATTTACAATGCAATGGTTTTGCCTTTGTTAAAGTTAGAGCTATTGGCATTGCTCTTGACATAATTTTTATTTATGTTTTTTTTAACATAAATAAATGGCATTGTCATTTACAATGCCACTAGCTTTATCTCGCAAATGACACACACAAACACCCACAGAGAGCCCCCCCAAACACACACAGAGCCCCCCAAACACACACCCACACAGAGCCCCCCACACACACAGCCACACAGAGCCACCCACACACACAGCCACACAAAGCCCCCCACACACACAGCCACACAAAGCCCCCCAAGTATAAGGTACTTAAAATGAGTAATTTTGTCAAAATGACACGTCATGTGTAAGATGCCCTGGTGTGTAGTGTTCACTAGCATGGTGCCAGGCCATGCCATCTGTGTCATATACCTCTGTGCATAGAATCTTGAGATCCCTGAATAGCAGCCCCCGGAGCTCTTAACAAATGAGATCACAAGAAAGATGAAGAGTTTCTCAAGGACCACAGGACCAAAGAAACACTAGACAATGTTCTAGGAGGCAAACCTGGGGCAACACAACCAGCTGCAATACTACCGTTCACTGAGAAGAAACTTCTGAAAAACTCACTATGGCGAGAAGCAAAACACAGGCAACACCAGCCAAATACAAAATGAGTGACTACGGACTGACTGACACCCACCAAACAACCCAGATAGGTCACAATCTACCAGCAGTGTGGTCTGGGAGAAATCCATGCAGAGATCACTTTCTCCACCCCTACCTGCAGTAGCTCTCTGGACACTGACAGCACCACATCCCACCAGAAAAGGAAGCGTCTACTAGTGAAAGTGAAGGAGAAAAGCAGTTCATCATTCTAGTGCACAGGCCAGAAACAGGGCAGAGAGCAACAATAAGCACCCATGCATGAGACCAAAACATACCGTGTATGAAACAACCGCTGGGGAGCCAGTGGCATTGAATCAGCATTTACATTTCATGGAGTTACTTGGCCAATAATGTACCTTGAATTACTTAACCATAATAGGCAAATCCCCTCTCGCCCCCATCAGCTCCTCCGCTTATGACGAGAGAATACCTAGCCTCCTTTTACCTTAGAGGCACCAGAACAACCTTCGGGGAAGAAGAGTCACGCCCCCCCCCCCACCCTCAGATTTTTCTCCAATGATGATCAAGCATCCTACTCCTCTGATCTTACCATTCCCACTGAGGAAAAACCCCTCCTAGATTTCAACCTGTGAGGAAGAGGGGAAACCCTTACCGCCTCAATTCTGCAACTTTGAGGTTCCTCATACCCAGTGACTGACATACAGTGGACTGCGGTCCACACATACACGATCCATGCCTAGGCGACCCCTCTCGGAGTCCATCATCCCGCCCCGAGTCCCTTCAGCCTCCTTGTCACTCGTCCAACACTCACCCCAGCTCTGCGCCTCCTATTCACCCTCCTCTCCGCCTGCAGCACCCAGCCTATTACTCCCGGCTCGCAGCAATTCTCTTGCCCATCCCCGAATTACCATAATCCTTCACCCTATACATTTTCCCAAATCCCCACTTTAGCCACTTAACTTGGACATTCACTCCCTGCCTGCTCTTGCTCTTCAGCACACTCACTCACCCCTGTACCGTTCAGCACTCAACCCCTTTCCGCTGCCCCCATCCTTTCAAACTTTCCCCTCCTAGCCCCCAAACGCGGCCTCTCATCACCTCCACAGATGCCATCCCATACACTCACTCCGCGGCCCCCGGTGTCGGACACTCACTCCGTGCTTGGCCTCCTCCTCCGCCTTCTTCCTCTGCAGGCCCCGGTCCGCCAGGGTCATCAGGTAGGCCCACACCTCGCTCCTCGGCCGGGGGGCACGAGCGGGCCCTGAGGGGCCTGGAGCGGCCCGGGAGAGGTCCAGGCGGAGCCGCTGTGTCCCGGCCGCCTCCATGGAGCTGTGTCCAGGCTCAGCCTCTGCCGGCCCAATGAAGAGAGTTAAAATGACAAAACGGAATTTAGAGAGGAGGCACGTCGTTCCAGGCATGGGGTCTTCTCTTACCCACAGGTGAGCTGGAAGTCAGTCGGAGTCTAAAACCCGGGAGGGTCCATGCGGCCTCGAGAACAAACACCAACGTTTCTCTTCTGAAGGTCCCTAATCCGACCAGACTGACTTTTCAAACATTAGTCCCAGTTCCAACATGGATCCAGTAAAACGTCCACAACTAGTGATGTAGAACGCCCAACCACCTGCAAACACACCACACGCAACGCACCCAGGGATACCGAGTGTGTCACAGCCTTTCTGGACAACCTTAGAAGAGGTTTCGTCAACAAGGTTAGCGTGGCCTGGATTGAGAGTTTTTTTACAGTTCTCACAACTGTAATGCCAGCGGCTATCCAGAGTATAGGTCAAACTAGGATGAGGCCTTGACACGGAGGGAAATAAGTTCTGTTCAGAACTGCTAACAAGCGGGAGGGGGCGGTAAAGGGGGTGGAGAGACGCTGACGACGGCCGGAGCAGGAAGGCGGGCATCAGGAAACAAGCGGGAGGGGGCGGGAAAGGGGGAGGAGAGACGCTGACGACGGCCGGAGCAGGAAGGCGGGCATCAGGAAACAAGCGGGAGGGGGCGGGAAAGGGGGAGGAGAGACGCTGACGACGGCCGGAGCAGGAAGGCGGGCATCAGGAAACAAGCGGGAGGGGGCGGGAAAGGGGGAGGAGAGACGCTGACGACGGCCGGAGCAGGAAGGCGGGTGCCGGCAATGCCGGAACAGATTCGGGGGCGTTCCCGGCTTTTGGCTGACGTCGCGTGACGTAACCAAAAGCCAAAAATTCTCGGGAACGCCCCCGAATCTGCTCTGGCATTGACGGACAGGCCCGTCTTCCAAATGGCTAGCCTCCATTTATGGAGCTAGCCAATGAAAGACGGAGGCCGTTCCTGTCTCCCGTATAGATCTCAAGAGGTTTTTGCCTGCGCGAAAAAGATGCGCAGAGCGCATCTTTTCGCCAGGCAAAACCTAAAAAAGGACAAAATAACGTCCGAAGTTCAGCAAAACAGCCAGAAAACTGCGGTTTTGAAAATTGAATGTAGGAACAGAATATGCAGGACGCAGGAAGGCTAAACAGGCAGAGAACTGAAGGACAAGGAAGCAGGTCCAGAAGACGTCGCAGCACCTGTGCCTCAAGGAAACTTGTAGCAAACAAAGTCTTCTACCGGTCGTCGCCAATTTGTAAAGATGAGTCTTCAGACGGTAAGTACAAAATCCAAGTTATTGGAGATGAGGCACAGCACAACTATATAGAAGCAATGCTAAGCAGTAACTGAACTCCAAAGGCTCTGGAACATGGAACGTAAGTTGTACAACGCAGGTCCAGTGTTCCATGTTCCAGGCAAAGAAAAGGAAGGAAACAGGGAAAGAGTAAAAAAAGTGCCACAAGAGAATGCAACATTAACTTTTTAAGCAATCACAGCACCCAAGCTTTAGCTCACAATTGTAAACAGCTAAAGAGCTAGTGCATCCGACTGCAACAACAGTAAATAAATCGTGTCATTATATGCGATATCATGATATACAATCATGATATACATTACAGTAATGCAATATAAAATACCTGGGTTGGATTCGTAATGCGAGCACTCGGGAAATGGCTGAAGGGCCTGTAGCAGTGTTCCAGCTGTGGGGTGCTTTTTTGGGCAGCCTGGGGGTTGTCTGTGCTGTTAGGATGCCGCCAGCAGCCCAGTGGGTGCCTGAGTGGCCTTTCTAGAGGCAGCTAGGCGGAAGTATTACTCTCTTTCTCTCGCTGGGCTGGCCCATTAATGTATGTTGATTGAGAGGGGGCAAGGGACCTGAGCAGAAGTGGTCTCACTTGCATTAATGTGTGGCTCAGCAGTATGAACTAATCTGCATTTTTAAAATCTAAGTGAAGTTAAAGCATGCCACCGACCCCCTTTCTTTTCATAAAACTTTGCTGAAACAGTGCTTTACAGAAAGGCTATACGCAAATGTGGGCCACTTTTTTTTTCATGTGACCGGGCTGATTTTTAATCCCAATCAAACCCTATAAAACACCATAACAAAATATACCGCAGCATAATGCACAAGAACTCAATGTCTGCATAACACCAAAAGAAACATAACTTCAATACAATCTTATAGGAAGAAATAGCATAACAATATTAATGTATCTTCAGAAGGGGCGGGACAAGCTTCATGGGTATTGGTGTGTATATAGCACTAACTACCCCACACGTGGAATGTGTAATGTAGCTTTTAAATGCTTGTCTAGTTGTTTTTTTCTTGTTTGCATTTTTAGACTTCCTAACAATTTGGCATTACATTACAATAAATACAACAGCACAACATGCCACTACTGCAGCACCACCAGAAGCCATAACAGAATTTTACAGCTTGCTATTTCCTTCTGAGGCACTAGAGAAATGGTATGGAGTGGTACGGAGTAGAAGGTACAAATTATAACATCGCTTTGTGTCGCTGTTTCTCATATGTTTACCCAATAATGCGCATAGTTGGGATTTTAATATTATTCTCCTTCTTATGAGTGCAGGAGGGTTGTGACATTGAATATTTTTGCTTAGCTGAAGAGAGACAGGTCCACGCTTGCCTTTGATGTTTTCTGGGCGCAATGAACTGAGAAGGGAAGAACATAAAGTTTGCATTGGAAGAAGGGAGTAGTATTTTGGTCTCAGGTTGTTTTACCCAGCACTTAAACCCTTGTAGTAATTCACACTTGCTGCTTCCTGCTCGGTGTGTGACCGCCATGGTGCACTGTGTTGGTAGCGGCTTGGCGTCCCTGACTGACAATGCTTCTCTGAGATGGGCAGCAGGATGATAGGGGTGGCTCTGGAAGACAGGCTGGCTGCACCGCCCCCAACATCCTTCCAGTAAAACCTGCGCTCACTGTGAACGAGGGACCCATATGTGAACTTGGCGATGCTCACCTTACACCCAACCGAGCAGAAACCCAAGCAGAAAGAGACAAGGGAAGGCGAGCCTGGTAGAGGCTTAACTACTAATAAAGAAAGCAAGACCTATGGCATTTCAAACAAGCGGCAACATTGTCCCAGCTCAATAAAGAAAAAGTACTGGTACTGTGTAACAACCAAGTAAAGGGGCCAGTAGCCATGGGAGGATACAAATGATGACGTGGCCGTGCAAAGGAGAGACTAACAACCCTATTACGGAAACAGACGTCAGCAGTTACGAAGGACAAAGACACAAGCCAAGGACAAATGTTGGCGGGGCTTCTCCTCCTGACAGTACCTACAATAGATCACCAGAGCAGCGCTTGTGCACTGGCGCAGGCTCGACATAAAAGCTCATCTCACCGTCCACCCTAATTAAGGTGGATGGTGTAATGCTCTTCCTGTAACAACACAAAAATAGGCCCCTGGGTCTAAATCGCACAGAGAGTGCTGGGGAGTCCTTTTTTGTAGGACGGTTTCCCTCATCCACTCGTAGGTGGAATGCTTCATCATAGGGTGACAGCTTCGCACTGCGAACCTAGTCGCAATGCGGGCTAAAAACCTCTCTCCAAGCGAGAGGAGCTCAGGTATGTTTTTGTATAGAGGAGAGGTATCCTAAAAACTTAAGATGAGCAGGGTGTGAAGGGAGTGAAACAGGAAGTGTAAGTGAGCTAAAACTAACTCTCTAGTATGCCAAAACAATCTTTAATGGGGCATCCAGAGGTTAAGATTAAAAAGTGGAACTATAGCAGGAGGATTCAACCTTTCTTAGAATGGTGAATGTTGACATGTTTCAGTCTGGCACCCTCCGTAGGCTTTGATGCCCCTTTACAGAAATAAAACCAATTAAAAGTAATCTTAACTTTATGAAATTACAGAACACAATGAACATAAATTATCAGCAATGATTACAAAGTATCATCACATGGTTCCCAATTACTACTGAAAGGTACTGTTCGTTGTTATTACCATATCTGTGATAACTATTTTGATCAAAACGTAATGTTCACAAGCACTAAGGTTCCTCACTCATAAGAGAAAACACTATGCTTTTCTATGCATTGGGACCTGACCACTTCAGCCAAAAATTGTACCTCCCTTTCACTTTTTTACCTTAATGAAAGTAAAACCCAGTTCACAATGTGAGGGTCATGGTCCACCCTTAGAGTAAATAATGAATGTGTGTTATTATCCACTAATGGAGATGATTATCAATCCTGTTGCAAAGTCCTGCACCTTACTGCTCTGTCGACGATCAATAAGTGATCTCTCATTCACTATTATAATTACAACCTCAACATCAGAATTGATGGAACCTTCATAACATATTAAACAGTTTACCTCAGTTCTCAGTGCTCATGGTACATGTTTTAAAGCAGAAGTTTGATGGAGGAGCTCCGCTTGCTCTTCCAGTTCAGAGTAAGGGTGTCCTGGGGGCCTTTTTTTGTTACAGGTCTGTTTTTGCAGCATAGCTACAAAATCAGCCCTGTAACAAAATCGGCCGAAAACTGGCCCTGGCAAAGAGCTCGGCGGCACCCACAACCCCCCAGGGGAGGGAGGGGGCGGCCGAGCACTTTGCCAGGGCTGGTTTTGGTTACCAGTCTGGCCCTGGGGTAAAGCTACTCATAACTGAGTGAAGAGAGCTCCTGATCTGGCTAGTAGGCAAGCCCCCCAGATAGATCATCCTAGACAAGGACAGTAGCATGACACCCAAATGTGCCCTGGGAACACTTATTTCAGCCTTCACGCTGTGTACCTGTTAAGTTGATGTGTGGGAATTAATCTTTTAGTATAGGATAGTGCTTCTGGATGCCTTGGACTGAATGGTTGCTTTTATAAATGCAAATGTGAAACAAAAAGTAGGCCAAGCTAGTAGTATTTCTGTAAAGTATCAAACATAGTCCAAGCCACATGTAAAGGGGCTGCACTATGGTTATCATCTGAAAGGCACCTTAACAGCGGCTTTCAAGTGCATGAGTCGAGCTCCTGGTAATATGTCCAGCCAATGGCATCTTGGTAGCAGGTTATTGCCAAGCCAAGTTACTGCATCTAAACATTTGAACATCCAAACACTCAATTTTGGGCCAATTTTCATACTTTTTGAAAGGTGCATCATCCATCCTCCATCTTACAGGAGGCTTATAAATAAATGTATGTTCCTTATCCTAATAATCCTCATGGCAGCTGCACTTGAGATGATCACAGTCATATTTTGTCTCTTACATGTTCATGATCAACTATCAGTACTGAAGTCACAAGGATTAGGGTGCAGATTTACTAAGCCCTTGCTCTGTCATTGTCTCATACAAGGCAAACCAAGGCAACGCAAGGTCTTAAGAGATATGTACTAAGCCACTTAAAGCCACCTTATGTCGCTCTGTGTGGCCTAGTCAATCCAGAATAACTCAAGGCAGTGCAAGTTTCTGCATTGCCTTATTCTGCATTGGGAAGGCTTTTTATGTGTGGAGTGTGGGGCATTCCTGCACTTCCACCCATCGATTTTGGTGCATTCTCAGATTTAATAAGGGTAGTAAACCTGGGACTGCATTAAAATGCTATGAATTCCCAACAGAGGCGTAGTGAGGAGAAATATGTTTATTCCTCCTCGTTATTTCCTATTTTTACGTTCACTGCATTTTGCAGCACACATAGAAAGAGGAAATGCCTCTGAGGAACACCTTCATGCTGAAAAACATTCCTACCTGTAACACAAGTACCCTTGCACCATGGCACAACAGTTCCTGCATTGGAGCTAGGTTCCACACAGTGTGCTTATGCAGAGAGAGCAGGAATGCACCATTCCTTAGTAAATATGACACATTCCTGCTCTCTCCATTTGACGCAGTGCAGCAAATTGTCTTGCTGTATTTCTTCACATGTTAATTAATATGCCCTTAATTTTGAGTGTATCCTAGCCACGCTCTATTGATGTCAAGCTGAAATCCCACCTATGTCCTGGTCAACTGCAAACATTGACAACTGATTGGCGCTTTACGTTTCTTGGCATATTTTGACTTAAATCCTTTAAAAAAATCAGATCTCCAGTTCCCATTATTGGACTTTTTTTGTGTTATTTTGTTCATTAAGTTATTTTCTATTTTTTTAATTGGTTGTGGAACTTAATCGTGTGGTGTTTGATATACTAACAATTTTTTACTGCTAAATGCTTTCGATCTTTTCCTAAGCTAAGCTCATCCACTCTGTGCCATAATTATCAGAGGGTTGAGCCCAGCTTTAAATGATTGAAACATTGTTTTACCTTAACACTTTTGTGCCTTTATTCCTTTTTCTGGTCGCCCATCCACCCAATTTAATAACCCCTTTCCTAAAATCAGTAAATTGTATACAGAATTGGTTTTGGTGGAGAGGCAGCCTGCTTGATGATGGAATGATAATGTGGTAGTGTGTCTAGCTAGAATGTACAAATTTCTAGTGGCAACACTTTTACCTTATTGATTAACACAAAATAATATTGAGGGAGTTAACTATAGCAATAGTCGATTCTGATGAGACAAAGATTGTTTTGATTTTGTTTAATGGGATGAGAGGGTGGATCTCACATTTTTCAATGTTCCCACTTCAATATCGACTCAAGAATATTGTAAGATCATTTTATTTCCAAATATCGATATATTTGCAATATCAAAGGAGAACTGATGTATTGCTTTAAAAATAAAGTGGGAAAATAGTTAGAAAATTAAATAACAAAGATGAATTTCAATATTTAAGGTTACGTATTAAACCCTATTTTTATTGTTTTTGGAAATGTTTTACAATATACATTTATTTTAATTAGAATGTTTTAAATGGTTAGTTTTATGTATTTAAAAACTGAAAATAATTCTGGTTTATTGTTCAAACATTTAGAAATATTTTATCATAATGAACACTTTAAGAAGTAGACATTGTGGGTTTGGTATTCGACTAGTTAATATAACACACAAATTATATTAGCTTAACATTAGGTTTTTGTGGTATTTTCAATGACAACTTTAAATTAACCAAAACTCACTTTTCTCAATTCTAGTCAGACCTTGAATTTAGCTTAGTAAATTTACTGTGCATAAAATCTTACATTTCCCCCAGTGGGTGCGGGCACTTTGCTGATCCTTTGAATAAAGATGAGGAAACCCTGGTGTTGCAGGGTGCTCTGTCTAGGAGCTGCTCTCTAACAAAATCTGGGAGTTCTCCGCTCCCTATTTTGCATAATTTATTCAGCACTCTAAGCCTGAAAGGGTAATGTTTTGACTTATACTGGGTGCTCCCTTGTTCCTGGACAAAGCTACACCTCTGTAAAGAGCTCTAATAAGGGCGAAATCCACGTCAGGAGTTGCTTTTATACATTCCCGGTTGGCTTATGTTGTATTTTACCAATTCAGAGCTGTAGTACTGTGCTTTGTGATGTAAAAGGCTTTTGTCATTTTACAGCTCTGCATGGATAGTACTTTGCTAATTCTATGCATAAAGAATATGTTGTATAAATGACAAAATGCTTGTCCCTTTCTAGCTCGGCATGGATCGCACCATGCTAGACCTACTCCTGACAACTTTCTAGAAAAACAGAGATTTGAGGCAAGCAGATTCAGTGTCACTGGTGTCGCAGGGTGCTCTGCATAGGAGTGGCTCTCCACCTACATTTGGGAATTACCCAGAGTTCTCTGCTTCTTATTTTGCATACTTTATTTTGCACTCTAAGCCTGAAAAGGTATTGTTTTTACTTTTACTGGCTGCTCCCTTGTTCCCGGTAAAAGCTACACCTCTCTAAAGAGCTCTAATGAGAGCAAAACATGTGTCAGGGGTTGCTTTTATGCATTCCAGGTTGGTTTGGGTAGCATTTTACAAATTCAGAGCTGTAATAATGTGTCTGAAGTGGTAAAAGGCTTTTGTCATTTTACTGCGCGGCATGGATGGCACTTTGCTAATCCTATGCTTAAAGACTTTGCTGTAGAAATGGTAAAATACTTTGTCCCTTTCTATCTTGGAGAGGATGACACTGTGCTAATCCTATGCTTAAAGACTCTGATAGAAAAGCAGACATTTGAGGTGAGCAGATCTAGAGTGTCACTGGTGTTGAGTGCTCTATACAGGAGCTGCTTTCCACCTAAACTTGAGAACTACCCAGAGTTCGCTGCTACTTTTTTGCATAATTTATGCGCCACTCTATGCCTGAAAGGGTATTCATTAGACTTGTACTGGGTGCTCTCTTGTGTCTGGACAAAGATATACTTCTATGAAGAGATCTAATGAGAGCGAAAGACATGTCCAGGGTTGCTTTTACTAATTTCAGGTTGGCTTGGTTGGTATTTTAATATTACACAATAGGGCCTGGCCTAATAAGAGGGTGGACAACAAATTTCTTCTGAGGAAAGCCTTATGAAGTGAAGCTATCTACCTTCAACTAATCTCTGACAATATGTCTAGCCTAGGCCAGTCCTAGAACCCTCAACCATTAAATTTTCTGAAAAAGAAGAACTGCAATAAGTCAATCCGCCCACACAAACCCTTACCCCCAATATGTGAGGGAGGGCCACTTATAAGTGAAAAAGTGAGTAGACACCTCACGTACGCAATACCAGGGAGGCTACCATCAAGTTCTCACAGCATGCCCACGTTTGTCATCATTGGTTGCCTACCCACTTGAAAAAACGTAATCGTGCCCAGCAAGAGGATAGAAAGGGTAGAAAAGAGAATTTTAACTGACTCCAAAAAACTAAAACCCTGTGATGTGTAAAGGACAATATGCTCCTTCAATTAAAACTGAGATAGAACTCACAATTAACTTTACCCTCTTTATTCGGAGTCTTCAGCTTACTCAAATAAAAAGAACTGCATGTTGCAAACCTAGTCAAAGTGGACCAACATGTTTCATTGCCATTGCTAAGTCGTGGCAATTTCGTCAGGGTGCGAGGTTTGTTATTCGCCTTGCTGGACTGCAAGCCTTGTGATGCGGATTGCCTGATAAAAACACAAACAGAATAGCAGTTGTCTGTTAAAAGTTGACTAACCAAACACAGTGTCCATCAATAAAAACACATTTAATGCCCATTGTTATTCTAATTAATTACGTAATTACCATGTGAGAGCCGAGGGTGTTCATACCGGCTGCCGCCACGCCTCAGGGAGTTGTATTGATCAGAATTTCCCCGGTTTAAAGCACGTCTGTTGCTTTATGTTGTGCCTGTGGAGACATATATTGTAATTACATCTATGATTCCTGCAATGTCCTGACATCAAGAGAAATATACTGCCTCAGGAACCATTTTTACACTCGGAGCTATATCACCCCTCATTATCCCCTCTAATTGTTCCCAACATTTCAGGCAGTCATACTACTGCTGCTTTAACCCCCGTTTTTTCTACATATCCAATGCGGGCAATCATGATCTTTACACTACTCTACACTATACAACGAACCGTCATAGATTGTTCCAGTTCCCCTTATTGCGTTATCCAACACTGTATGGGATCTTGCATGGGTTATAGCTTCTTTAGCCGGATAGAAGCTTAGCGTGCAAAACCTCAAGTAACCCGCAAAATGGTGCCCCATCTTCAAGTTACGAGCGGCAGTGCACGACTGCACATCGACTATTAAGCTGCTCTTTTAAAATATTGTCACCATCAGCCAACCTAAGTTAATATTCTTACTGCTTATCCTGGCTGCGTGAGCGGTGTCTCGTCACTGCTTCACCCTGCCGACATCCCGGGGAAACTTGTAAACCGCCCGGGAAAGCTCTCTGCACGTATCATGTCCCCCACGTGATTGTGCGCTCTAAGCCCGCCGGATCTCCACCCCACTGCAGGCGCCATCTTTAAATATGTTTTAGAGTTGGTAACTGATCTAATTCACCCAAACATACTGCATACTTTCAAGTCCTCAGAAGAAATTTGTTGTCCACCCTCTTATTAGAATAGGCCCTATTGTGTAATATTGTTTAATGAGTGGAGGGCGGTCTGGCCAGCTTTTTTCCCGCTTAAGCTCCCTGTAGTGAATTGGTTGGTATTTTACCGATTCAAAGCAGTAATACTGTGCCTGGAGTGGTAAAAGGCTTTTGCCATTTTACAGCTCAGTACTGTGCTAGTCCTATGCTTAAAAACTTTGCTGTAAACATGGTAAAAGACGTTGTCCCTTTCTATCTCTGCATGGATGGCGCTGTGCTAATCCTTTGCTTAAAGACTTTGGTAGAAAAAATCAGACATTTGAGGTGAGCAGATCTAGAGTGTTGCTGGTGTTGAGGGTGCTCTATGCAAGAGCTGCTTTCTACCTGAACTTGAGAATTCCCCAGAGTTCTCTGCTCTTTTTTTTGTGTATATATATATATATATATATATATATATATAATATACTATAATATAATATTATATTAATTATATTATATTGTATTGTATTGTATTGTATTGTATTATATCATATTATATTATATTTGTTACAGATTCCCTTCTCTAAGACATAGGAAAGAGCGTGGATGGGTTATGATTCAGTATGCTTTTATCTCTGGCAGTAACACATTTCGACTTGACTGAATCTTGTACACACAAACTTTCTCTCGATCTGCAAATTATGAAAATGGGCTAAGGAAGCCCCATGTAAAATCACCCAAGTGCATATAACAACTTTGATTGTTCGGAAGGCAGAAGAAGATCATTTTCAGTGATATTATCACTTTGATTATTTGTTTACAAATTCATCAGTAAACAAAATACTAATCAGGAAATGCAAAAACGTATCATAAGAAGCACTTTGTGAGAAACAAGAAAGATAGACTGAAAAAGTTATAAAGGACCTGATAACGAGTTATGTGGACTTCCGACCGCTGCACATGCAGTGGCGTAGCAGTGGCACTGTCTGCCATATTACAGCTTCAACCATCATACCGGCGGTGGACTGCTGCCTGTGCCAGGGAACCTTGCGCTGGCATGGCTGAGGGACAATATAATATGCTGAGCTAGACTGGTGCAGTCCCGCAGAGCATATTACAAGTTCCTCCACCGCCAGCCTTTTCATGACCATGAACCTGCCACGAAATAGCTGGAGGTGGGGGGAACAAGGGGTCCCTACAGGGCCCCCCTCTCCTCCGCCATGGGGAAGCATTCAGGTGGGCACAGCATGTGCACCTCAGTCTGCTTGCATTCCCAGTTCGAGAACAGCATTCACAGTCCATGCTGTGCTGGAACATTTTTGACATTCCCATTGTGGTGACCTTTTTAACGGGCATCGCTTTGGGAAAGGCAAACAGACTGCCTGTCTGCATGAGATGAACTTGTAATCAGACGGGCAGTGTTTGCGGGACTTTGGCGCAGCCATGTCAGTGGAGAGCCAGCACAACTGCGCCAAAGTGGTAATCAGTCCCTCAGTCTCTGCAGGTGTATTTTGTCTAGTATCCATATGTTGTTTGTTCCTGGCTATAAATGTCAAAATCAGTTTTGCAAACAGTCCGATTAATGATGATGACATTTATATTCATGATCCAGAGAATACACTTTTTAGTGTGGGAATAGATATGGAAAAAAATAATTAACTGAGCACACAGCCATCTTACAGATCCACCATTCTACTATACAAATTCACAATTATAGTAACTCATTTTTTGAAAATGGTTGCTGAAAAAATATCAAACCACCAGTAAGTCTTAACTGAGATTGATCTGATAGGCCATTGAGTACCAGACCAACAAAATTGAACTTGAAATTCTTGTCATGATCTTCCAGTGATCTCCACATATCATGTTACTGTTTTCATAGTGAATATAGGATGTATTCCCAGTATTTAAACACGAAATCTTGTATCAGTGAACAATTATGTTCATAAAAACATTTGTGTTCTATACCAACACCTTTAAAAAGCATTAAGAGCATCATACATACATTCATTGAAGATCAAACTTAAGGTTGTATATAGTGATGCAGCAATAAGTGGACACGTAATTCCCTCCAGATTCATTCTCCAGGGTGCCAGACAACCAGCCGCAAAGAAATACCTAGATTCCATTCTACAGAGTGCCAAAGTTTGGCCACTCCCTCTCAGATTTTGTGGAATGAAATCAATTCCAAAGAACTTCATAGCTCTCCAATCTTTTTTCTGTTACGTATTGAAATGTTGTGCCATGATGTAACATATATAATTAATTTTGATAGAATAAATGTGCTCAAGGATGTGCTTTTTACAGGAACACTAATGCTGCATATATACCATTTATTTCAAGGGCATGATATGACATCAACTACATATTCGGTTTGAAAGGTAATATGTTTCTGGATAGAATGTTTTTGGCTACTTAACTCCAGGTGGCATTCTTTAATTGATGTACTCTAATTTTTGTTTAATTGATTCAATAATTGGTATACTTTTTTGCAGCCACCACTTGGGTAAAAGCCACGTGTTGGGTGTAACCATGAGGTCTGTGCCAACCAAACTCACTATGCACTAGTCTGTCCCACAAAGAAGCCCTCTTTAAATATGTTACAAACGGACTATTTCATATCACTTTTCATCCAGTTGCAAAATACCCCAAATTCTTTGCAGAATATTTTTCAGACTGGACTGGGTAGTGTAGGTGGTTATGAAACAGACAGGCTCCTTTTTTTGTACTTTATCGGAGTTTCTAGATTTAGTTTTCGTTAGGGTATGCTCAATTCTAAAATCTCATTATTATCATCATCAAAAAAACTCTTTTTGGTTTTTGCAAACATAAAAGCATATGCAACAGAACATACAACACACTATGACATCTCAAACAATATACATATAGGAAATAATTATAAAATCGTAGTTAAAACTGTTTAACAGTAGTCATAAAACAATAATTAAAAGCTGATGGTACCTAGAATATTATAAGAAACATATATACACCAAGAAACACATGTCACATGAAAACATAAGGAATGCAATTCAGTATCCTTCTCAGTCATTCCCAGCACAAAGGTGGACGTGCAGCACAGTAAAGAGGAATTAACTATCTAAAAGACCAGACTATTGCTGGGGTAAGCTGGGTGTTACACCATCGCCTTTGCTCTATTAGAGCAGCTCCAAAGAAGGAATCTAGCAACCACAAAGACATCTGAATCCCTGGTATCTGCAAGTAAAAGCCTAATCATCGGGAGGTACTGTCTGCAACCAAAGAGACTATATATATGGAAGATCCAACTTTTCCTTGGTCGGATGTAACCCGGGCAGAAGAAAATAAAATGTAGCAAAGTTTCTTCTGCTTTCAGGCATACCAGGAATACATTGAATGCGTCAAGGCAGGAGTTACAGCTTGAGAAAAAAGATAATAAAGGTAGAGTGCCATAGTGAAGCTTGAGGTACATCTGGCACCAGGACTCAATAAATAATCTAGAAATGACTCAAATTCAGCATGAGGTTTGATATCAAGAAAAGTTCACAAAAGAGAGCCTTGAGAGGTATTTTTTATTTCCTGTTTCCATTTCCATACCTAGAATGCACCTTTAAGAGCTTCTTTTGTGAGTTAAGGGGAATTGTTGCTATCACCCCAATACTCACCAAGACCACAATAAGTCAGCGTACACTCTACATAACCTATCCATTTTGTTTTGCTTGATTTGTCCAGTTCAACTATTTCCCTAAGACCTTGGAAATAGTCATTCAGAGCTGGCGTGTACTTAAGACTGCACCAATATAGTATAGGCCTTAGTGGAGCCTTATGAGCTAAAGGGGTGAGACGAATGTCCTGTTATAATGGTAAAATAGGCATACTTTTAGGGAAGCTCACGAGGCCCCTTAGAAAGCTGTTCTCTGCAACTCCCAACCTGTCCAAGGCTGGGAAGCCCCAGACCTCTGCCCCATATAATGCACTGCCCTCCACCTTGGCCCTATATACTTTCAAAGCGGGTAAAATGCACTTAATCTTGGAAGCTTTATAGCATTTTAGGATTGCAGCAGCCTCATGTGTACGTTTTAAAGCACTTTTCCTGAGCTGGAAACCTCACTATCATTTCATCCCGGGTTTTTCTGTATGCCCCTTGTGAATTGCAATTTCTTTTGGCCGGTCTACAAAAAGTCACTATATGGTAAACTGCCCCTGAAATTTGGTGTTAGTATGCAATAAGGAGTTTCAAGATGTGCTCTTCCTGAATAAAGGTGTTTCCAAGGTTGAATTAGCTACTATCAGTTTATGATCAAGGAATGCAATGGTTTCCCTTCTGTAGTTCTTGTTAAAATGTATGTTTAATTTATTATTAATGAACATAACCAAAATAGTCTTCCTTTTCTGGCCCACCCCTTCCATATTAGAAATACATCATCAATATATCGTAGTCAAACTGCTATGTTGTTGGTGTACTGCTACATTTCACCTGTCCATAGCACATGCTTCTCCTACTAGCCCATTACTAAATTTGCATAGCTGGGTGTGAAGCAGGTGCCCATAACAGTCCCTTGCACTTGCTTATAATGTTGGTTTACAAACAGAAATATATTTTCATTATGGCATGCATCAACCAATTTAGGTAACATATGTATATGTTCTAAAACAAATCACTGCTTGCCCTGTGATAGTATTTGAATGCTTTAATCCCATCATGATTTTGTATCTTAGTGTAAAATGCAATAACATTTAAACTTACTAAGACAAAATCAGGTTCCCAAGAAGTGTTCTGGATCTTGTTAATAAAATCTTTAGTGTCCTGAACAAACATCGGGAGGCTTTGAACAAATGAAAACAGGCAGGAAAAGATGTACACATATGGATGTATTCTCCTAGAAACAGTTTTTAGATCAAATAATGTGTTGCCTGGTGTAATTTTCCTGGGCCTTTTGTACCTTAGGTAAAAGGTAAAGGGTTGGGTTGTAGAAGTCTCATTCCATATATTCAAGTATTCATCTGAATCAAAGATAGTTTTGTTATACCATTCTACCAATATTTCCTTGCATCTAACTTGAAAGTCAAGATACTTGTTCTTATCAATGTTTTAATAAAATTCAGATATTGGCAATTCTTTGTATGCTTCATCAACATATTTCTTCTTTGATAAAAACAAATCTGCATTACCTCCCTTATCTGAAGGTTTAATTACTATTCCCTCATCAGTTTGTAGTGTCAGCAACACTTCATACTGTTTTGCTGTTAAATTGTGTTAACACTCAATTTTTTTACCACGAATAGTGATTATTTTCCTGGTTTTCATGTCATTAAATAAATCAATATCATCCTTAGGTGTCTGAGGAAAAAATTTGGATTTAGGTTTGAAGTAAGTTTGTGCACTCAAATCAGTGTTAATCCCATATACCTCAGGGATCAGTGTTAATCCCATATACCTCAGGGATTCATGTTCTTATCAAGGATCTGCTCCTCTGCGCTCTGATCACAACTCAGATCATAAAGTGTAATGTTTCTATATCAGCAATGAGCAGATTAGATGTACATGCAGAGGGTAACAATATTGTTTTGGAGTTGGGATGGCACATTTGATGTACTTTACATACTTTTAATTTATGAGTAGATTTAAATAAATCAATCCTGGTTTGTGACCGACCTAATTATCCATTTGGGAAAAGACACAATCCAAAACTCTAAATATTGTTTTTGCAAGCCTTTTTAATGATGAATTATTATAATTATGAATTTTTATAGTGGTATGGAGGAGCTCTATTCTCAGTTATGTGCATTTATAGTATGTATATATATATATATATATATATACATATATATATATATATATATAAATATATACATATATACATACTGTGATCAAGGTCACCGTGGAGTGACCGAAACGCGTCATGCTGGCGAAATCGTGTGAATAAACTTGAGAGGAAAATTACATCTTTGCGCTGTGGAGTGGTTTGTACCTGTGGCATCCGTTTTGGCGGATAGGATCTTGGTCCTGATGTGAGGCAGCGGAGCAGGACTTTGAATTGCATATATATATATATATATATATATATATATATATATATATATATATATATATATATATATATATATATACACACAAGGAGGCAGAATTACACCAATTCTTTCTTCGATATAAATTGCCCACAGTAAAACATGAATTCCCCATATCTTGACTATACACTTCGTCCTTATTAATTGGATTGTTTGCAAAAAAAATGTTGGCTTCTATAGCTGGGACATGCTAGATATAATACGCCAGCAGTGAGCAAAATAACTTTTTCAATCTATCTTTCTTATCTGTCAAGTAAACTGCATGTTATGATATGTTTTTGTTTTTCCTGCTTGGCATGGGGTGTGGGCTCTGAGAGAAATGCTGTTGGCCTTTCCCATCCCTCACTCAAGCTCGTACCTGCTGAGGAGTGGCAGTACCGGGGCCTGGGTGTGGAGCTGCACTTTATTTTCCCGTGTTGCTGCCCATGAGTCAGTAAGAGTGGCATAGGGCCCGTCCAGAGCACCGTGATCGGTGCCAGAGTACATTATAGTTGCATTACACATTACAATATTGTTGCATTATGAACTGCCTGATTGTTGCATTATGCATTGCATTATTTTGCCATTATGAACTGCCTGATTGTTGCATAACGAACTGCATTATTTTGACATCCCGAAGTGCCTGATTCTTGCATTACGAACTGTACAGCATTGCATTAGAATTGCATTGGATCATCGCAAATTGCTCATTAATACTGCAAGAACCTACAAGGGCTTGTTAGCCTTATAACAAGCAAGATGAAATATTACAAATATGCATATGTTGGATTTTTATCGTGTGGTCTCATTGTATATCTTTCCTTTTATAAATATATAATTGTTTTTATTAGGAAACTCGTGTGGAGTCCATTTGTGGTGTCATCATTGGGTTGCTGAGAGCCTGGTTGCAAATGCTTTACACATTTGCCTTGAAGATAAGCCTGGCTGCTGGTGCTAAGCTACTGAGGGGTTGAGCAGGGGCTATCCGAGAAGGTGTCCTTCCTTTCCCTGACTTAGAAGCAAGGGTCCCTATTTGGACCAAGGTACCAAACTCAGCCAACTAGAGACCCCCAGTTCTATCACTGAGACTTCAGAACAGGAGGCCAGTACGCACAAGCCCTTGGAGATTTTTCTTCAAGCAGGTTCTCAGCAAAGTTCCAGTCTTTGTTCTCTTCCTTGGCAGAAACAGCAACTGCAGGCCAATTCAGCAAAGCACACAACAAAGGGGCAGTACTCCTCCTTACAGCTCTCCATCTCTTCTCCTTGACAAAAGGTTCCTCTCAAGTCCAGAAGTGATCTAATTCTCTGGGGTTTAAGGTCCAATACTTATTCCCCATTTTGTCTTTGTTCTCTTTGTGGCAAGGGTCTCTGAGCCCAGTCCAAATCAGTTCTGCCCTCTCTGGTCCAGCTTCACTACAGGAGGTGGAGACCGCATTGTGCAGAGGAGACACTGCCTATTCAGTTACAATTGAAACTACGCCCACCACTCTAAATGTAGCCAAGGTCTATTCAGCTCAGCAATGAGACTCCCAGGAAAGGAGGACACTCCTCAACCCCCTTGTGGCTGTCTACAGTTGATGCACATCCCCAGAACCTTTCACTCCAAAACCAGACAGTCAAGACATAAAACAGAAGAGGCACACAGAATAGTTAAAAAAGTGGCATTCAAAAACCATCTCCCTATAAAGATGTGCTATTAGATTCTGAGTTCAGAGAGCCTAAACTCCATTTCCCTAGCTTGTCCCAATGGAAAGTTACAAAGTAACTCCTATGGGACAGATTACCTTTCAATAGTGAAAACAAAATTTGCAGTATTTTACTATCAGGCCATGTAAAACATGCCAGCACATGTCCTACCATTTACCTACTCTGCACCCTGCCCATGGGTGTTCCTTGGGCCTACCTTAGCGGGGCTTTACATGTAAGGACAGGGAAGGTTTGGGCCTGGCAAGTGGGTGTGCTTGCCAGGTCCACATGGCAGTTTTAAAACTGAGTGCAGACACTGCAGTGGTAGGTCTGAGACTGAGATACCTTTACAGGGCTACTCATGTGGGTGGATATAACATCCAAAAAAAGAAAGAGGACTCCTTGGTTGCTGTGTTTAAGGGGTAGATTCATTGATTAAATGAAGTTACAAGGTGGAACGGTACAGCATATAATATCGATAATAAATTCCAGCAAAGGCCACACAGGGAGCAGCCACCCTTCTGCTCAACCTCAGGAATAACTGACAGTACACTTAAACATACACAAATAGAACAGCGGATGACCTCAAAGAGACTGGCTGCGCAGCAAAGTACAAGGCACTAAGAAAGGACAAGGAAGGAGGAAGAGCAGGGTACAACAGTTGTGCAATCAGTGCTGGAGGCCCACTAGTAGCATTTAATTTACAGGCCCTAGCACACTCAGTGCACTGTACTAGGGACTTACCTAGTAAATCAAATATGTCAATCATGGATAACCAATTATGTTCATAATTCACACAGAGAGCGTATGCACTTTAGCACTGATTACCAGTGGTAAAGTGCCCCGAGACCTAAAGCCGACAAAAACAGGTCAGGCAAAATATGACGAAGAAGTGTGGGGATAACCCTCCAAAAATTGCCATTTCTAACAAGATCCATCACACTCGCGCCAGCCAAATAGCCTAGCAGTTGACGACCAGTGCCCTAATGTGACCTAAAATGGAGGTGCTCGTAGCACCAAAGGAGATAGCAGCATAATTCAATGGTTTGCCCCTAGCGGACTGTTGCTGAGAGAGATGCAGGCACATCGGGTCCTGCTGAGAGGGAGGACAGCTCCTTGGAACCCCACTGGGCCAAAAGTGAAAAACACTGGGTGGTGCCTAACAGAGGTTCGCCTAACCTATTAGTGATGCGGCGGTCGAAAAAAAAGATCCCTGGTGCGTTGCCGGAGCACCTGGGCCACATGCCACTGGCAACCCAGCAACACTTCACTTACCCTCAGTTACAGGTTAATCGGGTGGGCCTGCATTGTGAGGTGGCCTGGAACCCCTGTGGAGCCCAGGAGTAAACATGTAAAGCGTTCTGGGCGTGGTCTTAGTTACCTGTACCTATGCACATTTGGGGCCACCCTGACAGTGGTATTCTTTTAGTCAACGTGCACAGAGCCCAGCCCCATTATTGCAACTTTTGTGGAATATGTAATGAAACAAATGGGACCAGATTGCAGTAATTGAAGTAATTGGCAGTGGATCCCCGAATACAAGACTTTTGGGTGCAAATCTGTTGTCACTTGACTAGTTCAAGCACAGCTAAAGTCTCAGATTGATCAAGAGCTGATTTCGGCCCCACCTGAAAATGGCCCTACAAGCTACACCTAGCAGACCTGGCACACCAATCTTGGCTGGCTAAGGGTGCTCTCTGCCCACTCTGCAGCAAATTCTTGTGCGTTCACATTTCTCCCCAGGGTTAGTGGTGCCGGCAGGATAAGGATAATTGGAGATCCAGCGTCTTGCCATAATAATTATATATAGATGGGGAACATGAGGGGGAGGAAACTAGAGAGCACTATGCTAAAAAAGGTTGCGAGTAGTAGAAGAATATCAGCTCCCTTCACAGAGCGGATAACAAGCATGGAAGAAAGGCGAACTGGAAATCCTGGATTCTGTGGGTTTGAAGCCCATCTCCGGAGGTTGTAATCAAGTGGGACGGTGTCCAATGGGGCATAAGAACCTCTGAGACAGTAGTCAACATAAAAGAGTGATTTACAGACTTGCCATCAAAGTTGCCTACTTAATGCATGTATTTAAAAAGGAAAGACTTCTGACCCCTACACTGCCTTAAGTGACTGCCAATTTCTCAAATTGCTTACCTTTCAAGGCAATATATGGGGTTTTCCAATCTTATTACGCCAGTAACCTTGTCGCACAGGTACAATGAACAATATGTCCAGAAGGACCATGAATAGCAGTAGCAACCTCCTTGGAGCAATTCACACCCAGCCCAACATGGCCAGTGTAGGTTCCAATAGCAACAAAAGCCGGGAAAAGAAAGATAAAGTTACCAACTAAATTTGCAAACATTCCATGTCAAACAAGCTGAAACTGCACAGCTCCAACTACTTTTCAGATGGACTGAAAGTATAGTACAATATACATTGCAGAACAAATCAAATATTTCAAATCGAAATGGCACCAGCATGCTAACTGCATTCCTTCAAACCTTTTGAAAGATTTAGCGTACAACACTCTTGGAGGTGGATAACAAAGCTCAGCTGTGCATTCATTGTCCACAGGTTTACACCAGTAATGGCATCAAACCATTAATTAACAGCAAGTTTTTTATGCTGGCATGAGGTAATAAAGGAAGGTGACATTACTAATCTTGCAAGTAGTGTATTGGATGTACCTTGAACCTGTTAATCCTGACTGGTTCTGGTCTGCTTCTGGTCTGGCATGATCTTCAGAACCTCATCCTTTAGAGAGGAGGCCAGGAAGAAATCAATGATCTTAGACTCCTGCAAGGGAAGGCTTCAAGACCGCTCAACGATGGGGGGAAACCTTAAAGGAATGCCCCTGGGACATGAATGTGCGCTAGAAGGATGGAAGATATTTATGCAGACATTCTCAACTTTAATCCAGACTTTAATACCATTTTACTGAATTTGGCCAGATCACTCATTCAGTATGATTAAATTATATATATGTATACAATAATGGACGTAAATTGTATGTATTTATGGCTGACCATTGTCTGGTCCAACTGCGTCCTGTACAGCTTGTCCTCTATGGACAAAGCCCATCACTGTGATGTTAAATGCCTATGAGGGTTAAATAAATACAAAAACTAACAAACTTGATGCAACTACGCCTTGGTAGGTCAGTCTGTAAGATAGGGCTGTGACATCACATCCCCAGAGTAGAGGTTTCACACTGATTATGAGGTGGTTGCAGTTTTCGGACCCCAGCATAAACACACATTTAAACAGAGGCGTGCTGCTTTAAATGACCTAGGGCCATATGTATCAAGCCAAATTGACTTCGCAATTTCGGCATTTGCGAATGCAATTTGGACTAATGGTATGCATCAAGGGAATCTTCTTGAAAAATAAGGAATCACAAAATTTGCGATTCCTTATCTTGCGATTGCATTTGAGGAACCGCAAATTTTGCGATTCCTTAAATGTAATGTAAGAAGCCAAAAAAAATAGCCAATTGGCCTTAAGGAATCACAAATTACCACCAACGTCTAGTTGGTGGTAAGTTGCGAATTCCTTTCAAAATGCATTTTTCATTTTTCAAAGTGCCATGTGACGTACCTACATGCCCTTAGGGCGCCACATGCACCCATGCAGATTTCAGGGGTGCAACAGGGTGTCCTTTGGACACCCCTGCACCCTTGAAAATATTCTCAATTTGCGATTAGCAAATTGCGAATCGCAAATTTCCCCTTCATTCCTATGGGCCTCCTTCCTTAATTGCGATTAGCAATTTGCTAATCGCAATTAAGGAATTTTAAGGAATCGCTAAAAAGAAGCGAATTTCTACATGCATACAATTTTGCGATTTCTAAATAGCGATTCCTTAAAAATCGCTATTTAGAAATCGCAAAACGGGATGTTGATACATATGGACCCAAATATCTAGCCATAAGATCATCTAATGAAGGGTCACTTGATAAAATACACTTTGTAGGAAGTACACTGCATGGATCCACACCCCATGAACTGACGACTTGCCCCACAGTGAACTGACACTAATTCAAATGACTGCTCTTGGCAAAATAAACAGCTCCAGCTGTCACTACACAATCCACCTTCCACAGCTTAAGCACAGGTACAATGATTGGAAGTGAAAAAAGATTGATCTCTTCCAGAGACTTGATTGACATGTCCTTGAACAGTTGGCCTGGTTTAGTCAACGACACCCACTGTGGGAAAAAAAATACAAAACCACTTGGTAGCTAGAAACACTTCACTTTACAGTAAAGGTTCGTTTGGTGTAACAGCTTTAAAAAGTAATTTATGTAACAGTTCAATTGTATCTTAGCTCTACCCCCCCGAATATTCCACATCAGCCCCTGTTAATTTGTGACGTAGTTTCCAATACATAACTGTGTGGTGGGAGCAAGATTCACACAACAAGAATCACTTCAGACACAGGAACCCTGCACAAATGTACCTCTTTTTCATCTACCTTCCCGTGAGCCCCTCAGCCTCGTTCACTGCCCGTCCTATTCCAAAGCCACAGCCCCTGCTGCCAAAGCCAAGTCGGAAGCCTCCCCTGCCTTCACCGGCGTTGTCCACCATTAGCTGTAAAGTTAGAAAATTAATTTTATTACAAAAACAATGCAGGACTTTTATTTTTGGTCAAAGTGAATGGGCAAGTCATGCAGGAATCAGTGATGGGCACACAATGGTACACACCAAACTGAATGCCTAAAGGGGAGTGAGATATACTACATTTGTTCTATGAGCCTACACTTTACACTGAACCAAAATATACACCACCCAGGCCTTGAAGCATTATAGGTAGTACAAACAAAAAACACACCATAGGTTTATTGCAGGCATTGCTAATGCGATTTTGCTTAACTGTCCAATCTCTCTTCACTGAATGAACACGAGAAATTGGTGATAAAAGACAGATAAGTAACAGTGAGGGGTCTATTACAATGTCGGGCGATCGCCACCGCCCGCATCTCCATGGGGATCCTCCCAACATTATCTCCCGCCCGCCTCCCTTTTACCCCCACCATATTATGATGGCAGGGGGTACCACGGTGGACGGGAAGACCATCTGCTGCTTTTCCACGGATAAGGGTTGAATATAGTGGCAGTGTCTGCTAGACACCACCATCCATATTATAATCTATGCAGGAAACAGCCTTTCCGTAACCTAAGTTTTCTCAGTTGGGGGCCCGTTGCGGGCCACCAGGATGTTAGGGGGGCGGGGCACATGGGGAGTACCATAGGTATACCCCATGTGCCCCCCACCCCACCCCCCTAACACCGCACGGTGCCTGCCACGTTATGCATGCAAATGCACATATGCCTTTTTTGCATTGCGGCAGGTGCTGCTGATAACATCGCCTGCCGCAATGTAAAACTAGACACCCTTAGTGTAGGTTTGGTATATCCCTGCATTTCTTCAGCGGCCGGTATCCATACCATTTCTCGCTTTAACAATTTTTTTTTTTCAATTTACGTCTATTATACATTAAAACAGTGTTGCAACAGATTTTCATGTTTACATGCAATGTGTGTGCATGCCTTCAAGCACAAACAGTGCACAGCATGCAGTTGCACTTATCTGTGCAGTAAGTTTGGGGGACGAACCTGAGGAGCGGTTCAGGAGCCCATTGGGGCAGAAAATGGTTGTTGGTAATCTGTTGGGAAATACAGCTCAGTAGCTCAGATGGGTGGGGACAGTGTTTGGTGGTTGTAAAGACAGTAAGGAATAATGCGAAAAGAGGAGTTAGAGTTCACAGAACTGATTGCTACAAACTTCATGGGTCTAAATGGAAGAGGCGGCAGCAAAGCCCAGGCACACTGGACTTAAGTACTTAGTGGCAAGGCTGGCATTATCAGTTGTCCCGCTTGGACAAGTGTGCGAAAGCCCGCAATTTCTCTTGTAAACGTTATCCAAGAAACTGACAACTAATCTACGCTCTGAGGTTTGTTGCTGGGAAGGGGCAACAGATTTCAGGAGTAAGTGGTTTGTGCAAAATACAAGTGATAAACAACATAACCTTTCAAGAGCCAACACAGTAGTACACCCACTACCACCCCTCCACCATGGCCCTGCCGAACTGGAAGGGCTGTCATCTCTAAAGACATCTTCAGTATAGACAGCTAAAAATAACCTGATTAACAAGTACATTGATGTCTAGAAAGCTTCTTTCCAGGAAGAACTCGGAAATCAATTAATAGGTTAAAACAATGTCAGCAAGATTCCAAGCCAAGGCCACAAATCAAACTCTCTTACGCCGCCATGCTTCTACTCACATCATCTTTAATAAGAAGAAAAAAGAGCGGCTGCGACGTTGGAAAGGAAACATTAAAAAAATATATTTACAATGCAATAGGTTGCGCATTTAAATATGAGACCTATGGCATTGGAAACAAACTGCCGCCATTGTCCCGGCTGCTGCGAAAGGGAAAGCGGGCAGGGCCCGCTGAATGTAAGCGAAGAATGTCATGCTTAACATAGGAAGAACTCAATAAAGGAAATAGTACACCTACTATGTAACAACCAAGTGAAGGGGCCAGTAGCCATGGGAGGTTACAAATGACGACATGACCATACTAAGGAGGGACTATCAAGCCTGTTACGGAATCAGATGGCAGCATTTACAAAGGACAAAGACACAAGCCATTGAAAAATATGGGTGGGGGAGTGGGCGGGGCTTCTCTCCCATACTGAACTACAACAGATCATCTCCCGAGCAGAGCTTGCGCAATGGCTCAGGATCGACCTAAAACTTATTTTAGCCTTAGGCCAGCATATAACACTTGAGATAGACAGATTAAAATACCTAATCATTTTTACGGCAGTTTGCCATAAAAAATAGTTAAAATACACAATCAAATAAAAATATTGGGAGCAAGGGTGTCTTCAGTTAGGTGCATGGAGTTATAAAAAAGTCTTAAATCGTATCAAAAAGAATTTACAACATAAGTCATAACCGTATGTTCAGTACACTCTGGCCTCCTCTATTATTTAAAGTGCTGTCCAATCAAGGAGGGCACAGAGCCTCGTGAATGCCAGGGTATTGGTTGCTTGCTCATCTATTGCCTAATCCGTCACACAATTATTAACTATCATGATACTGCAAAAACCAGGCTTTGGCTCGCATGTTATTTTAAAATAGAAAAGGCCTCTGAAAATTTTCTGACTCCTGAGTTCTGACAAACAGAGACTAACCATTTTCTCCTTCCTTTACAGGAGGCTGGACAGAAAAACAAAACATGCTCTTCTGATTCGTTGTTATACTCACAGGAGGGGTACACCAAACTGTCTTTCTCATGAGTCTTAGCCCATTTGGCGATGAAGGAGGCAAGGGGTCGTGTGCTGTATTGAAATTGGAGCTATAACGTCCTGGCTGCTGGTGGTTCCATCACATCAAGAAACTGTTCTGGCCTAAATTCGGCCCTCATCAAAAGAAAATGTTTGTTCATTGTGCCAAATGAATGATGATCCTGCAATTGAGACAATTTGTACTGTCCGTAGTTTCTCTTTAAATATAATTTGTTAGTTGAGGCAGCTACCGGATCATCCCACACCCCATCTTACCCAGTGTCTCTCTTACGTACTTGATCCAGGTTATGCCTTCTGACCCAGGGATGTCTAAGACTTCCTTAAACCCTTCAAAATAGGAGTGGAGGTCAGGCGTAACACTGGTACGTCTCCAATAAAGAATTGGTCTCACTACAGCAGTGTCTGAAATGTGCCTGAGCCCCATATCTAACCTCAGATAAAGCAAAGGGGTGCTTGTTGGTAAACCCATCAGCTGTCGTAGGAATCTATTTTACACTATTATCATTTTGGCCATATCCTTATGACCCCAAAATTCCACCTCTTAAAAAGCTGTTACAAGGGCCTGCTTTTTGTATATTTGAATTACTTGCGAGATTCGGCGAAAGGGAGATCCTCATGCACTTTGACCAATTCCCCGTGATTTGATCTATTTTAAGCCTACACCTTTCAATATGGTGCCGCCAATCTAGCTGCTCTGTGAAGGTCAATCCAAGGTATTGAAAGGTATGCACACGATCGAGGGTGGACCTTTTGAGCTTAGGATCTGACCTCGTATAGTGGCCGGCATTTAGAACCGTGTATTTGGTATATGCTACATTTATTTCCAAGCCCCTTACACTGCAAACGTTCTCAAAACAGTCAAAGATTTTTTGAAGTCCCATTGATGATTTAGACAAAAGCAATGTGTTATCGGCAAACATTAAGGCAGGAACCCTAATGCCTGCCAAACGTGGAGCATCACCATCACATTGGTTCAGATATGTGATAAGGTCACTGTCATAGAGAGTAAACAGGGTGGGGGCAAGAATACAACCCTGCCTTACCCCTCTGTTTACAGGGAATGTCTCTGTCAGCTCACCCAATTGGCCACATGGGCATAAATATGTTCATGAAGCTTCATTAGGCTCGCTAAAAGCTCTTTAGGTATGCCCATTTCAGCCTAAACCTGACAGAGTGTAGACCTAGGAACCTGTTCGAATGCAGACCTCAAGTCAACAAAAACAAAAAAGAGCCTGCACCCCCCAAAAGCCACTGTTTTCCTGAAAATAAGTTCGAGTCGAAAGACCTGGTCCACAGTACTAGTATACTCCTGGAAGCCCGCCTACAATGGTATTAAGATCTCTTCATCGGTCATCCATTTTGATAACCTTTCAAGGATTCTTCTACTAAACAGCTTCTGCGAGGTGTCAATTAGGCGGATCATCAAATAGTTTGATGGCTGCAAGCGGATGTAGTGATGTCCACCAGTGACTCGAATGGGAAGGCACTAGGACCTGCCCGAGGGTGGACGAGGGCGGGCGGAAAGGGAGGAGCCGGGGGATAGTAACGGCAGTTGTCCGTTAGCCCACGAAGAGGAAGCATCCCAATAAAGAAGGTCTGGATCATTACCACATGTCTGCGTGTGTTATTGAGCCAGACACTACAACTGGCGACGAAGGTGGCTAGATCCCAGGCGCGAGGATGGCTACTGCAGCAACCAGGCGGTAACTGACCGGCCCAGAGCTCGCCCCACGTGTGGAGGCTGGAGCGCGCTGCATAAAAGCACCCACCGGGAGCCCACCCCAGCAGCGGAAAGAGCGGAGCTCGCCCCACGTGTGGGGGCTGGAGCGCGTCGCCCAAAGTGCCCACCGGGAGCCCACCCCGGCGGCAAAAGGCAAGGAAAGCGACCCCACCTGCAGAGGTGACTCTGGCAGTGGATCGCGGCTGTAACCAGCAAGAGGTGAGTGGGGAGTGGAAGCGCCGAGCAATTGAGTGACTCCGGAAGAAAGAAAACAAAAAACGACCGAAATCTCGCCGAAAACGAGATTCCCGAGCGGCCATCTTGGAGTCAGTAGGCATTGTCCAATCTCCTGCGAGGGATCATCGGCGGCCATTTTGAAGTCAGGCAGAAGACCTGAATGGCAAACAAACCCTGGCGAGTGCAATAACACCAACAAAACAAGCACTGGTGAGTGCAACAAAAATAGCAAACAAGCACTGGCGAGTGCAACGAAGATAGCAAACAAGCACTGGCAAGTGCAACGAAGATAGCAAACAAGCACTGGCGAGTGCAACGAAAACAACAAACAAGCACTGGTGAGTGCAACGAAGATAGTAAACAAGCACTGGTGAGTGCAACGAAAACAACAAACAAGCACTGGCGAGTGCAACAAAGACAACAAACAAGCACTGGAAAGTGCAACGAAGATAGCAAACAAGCACTGGCTAGTGCAACGAACATTAAGAAAGAGACTGTAAGAGCAGTCAAGAACAGCGGAGTCGGAAAATGGCTGATCCAGCTCCCGTGAGTACGTTTGGGGCCTCATTTCTGCGCTGTCCCGAACCCCTCGCTCTTGAATATGGCGGAGGCATAGGCTTGCAATGGCAAGAATGGATCAAAGATTTCACGGTCTACATGAAAGGGTCGAAGGTAACAGACGCCGAGGAGCACCTACTAGCTCTCCAGGAGAAAGTCTGTGAAGCACTCAACCGCAAGTTCCTACACAAAAGGAACGTTGACTTTGAACTGTACACATTCAATCTAACCACCCAAGAGAAAGGTAAAGAAATGGGTGTATTCATCACACGCCTGAGAAGGCTAGCGAGATACTGTGAGTTCGACAAATTTTCAACCGACGATGCCCTTCGATTAAGAATCATAGAAGGCTGCATCTCAGAACCGCTGAGAAGTAAACTGCTCAAGAAACATTACGCGCTAGAAGAGATTGAAGAAATGACGAGAGTAGAAGAGCAAGCCGATGAACATGCAAAAAAGATGGAAACAGGAAGAGGGGATAGACGAGAACAAGCATTCAGAACGCACTCTCGACAAGCACCTGGATGATCGCCATTTCGAGCACGCTCCTCCAGATCAAAGACTCAGCGTCAACAGTCACACAATGGAAGCCAAAGCACAAGATACACCAAGAGACGATCTGACAAGCAACTGAAATGCTACAGATGTGGCCACGACTTCCCGCATGCCGTTGCATGCCCAGCACTAGGGCAAAGATGCCGGAAGTGCGGTCGAGACAATCACTTCGAAAGCATGTGCGGGACACTACATAAAAGCGATCAGCGAGGACAACGCCGGCAACATCATCACTCAGACAATCGTCACCATGTCAGAGCAGTCCAGGACAGACGAGACTCGTCCACTGGGTCATCACAATTGAGCTGCCACTCTTGTCGGACATATCAATCTCGACGGTCATCATCGCGAGACTCTCGATCCCTCTCCCCGATCTCACAAGACCGAAACGAGTACATCTATTTTGTAGCTGACCCTGATCGGCTGAAGGAATATCCACGGCTAGACATCAAAGTTGGTTCTCATCCTACCAAATTCGTGCTGGACAGTGGAGCATCGTTAAACTACCTTCCAGTAGCGGAATATCAACAAATGAGTTCACCTCCAAAACTGTCGTATAAGGTAGAATCTTAGTGCAATTCCTTCTACTGTCTCACTCTTCCAACAGAAATAAACTGAAATCGATAGAGAGACGCGCCAATAAACTGTTGAGATGAAGAGTGGACTTTAGGAGCGCTAATGGATCGTTTATGAGTCATTATCTTTCTAAATAAGGTTAGTGTTTAGCCTATCATGAGATTTTAGAACTAGACAAAAATAGAATAGGACTAAACCCTTCTTATACCCCTTTTTAGAAACCTATTCGTTCTACACCCTACAAGTAAAATGAAGTAATGCAGCTGACCACAGTATGGGAGAATCACATTGAACGTCACTGAAGAATTTTAAGGGTGAGTTGTTGCTTTAAAAATAGATGGTAATGTCAATAAAAACCATAGAGCTTAAGGGACAAATATATATATTTTGCTTGCAGAACCACTTATCCGTGAACAGACTCACAATCTAACCCAGGATTCTTCAAATTCATTCTATCAGGGTAAGAACATGTCTTGCAATCTGAGTCTAAAATAGAATGTCTCTGTCCCTGTTTAAAATAACTGAAGTCAGGACTCAAATGTACACATAAAAGGCTTATTCATGGGGGACCGACTAAGGGTTCCATGATGCATTCAAGGTAGTGAAAGCATTTACTATCGCATTGGCAATATGATTTTAAGATTTATTAGCTTTTTCCTTTACTCGCTCTTTAAATACTTCTAGTATGCTTACCCCTAACTTTCAATGATATTCTTACTCAACTGGAAAATGATAGAGGTTTGAGTGCTATTCTGTACATTAAGTGGAGCAATTACAGAAGACATGGAATGTGTATAAAAATTGTAATGAAATATGCTGTGCGGATTGTACACAAGGTGATCGAAAAATAATAAGGGTTGATCAATTTTGTAATTGATGATGATTTATGTTGAGAAAGTAACTCAGATATATTATATATTATTTATTATTAGAGATATCCATGCAGAGCTTAAATTATTGGAAAGAGCGTTTGTTCTGTTAAAGGTCCTGAGGAAGGTGGTCCCATTCCACCGAAACGCGTCGACCTTGCGTAACAGATCACATAACAACCTGTGACCCCTCAGACAAAGAATAAAGAATGAATGCAGTTTGTACGAGAATGTTTGTATGAGAGAATTGTGAGAGTGTATTTGATTTGTTTTTCTTGTCTTTCTGTATGGTATCTGTATTTTTTAATACTCACTCATTGATGATTTACATGTCCGTTTTTTGATAAAATAATTGTTATGAAACTAAGAAATTTGTGAAAAATATAATCTCTTTTGAAAAGAAAACATAAAAAAGAAATAAAGTATAAAAAATTTGACACAATATAATGTGGTCACCTTGTTGTTGAAAATCTTTGATGAAAATAGAAGAATTCTCAAGTGTGAAACAAAATAGGTCACGAGCGAACTTAATTCTATGTTATTATCGTATTCCTCTCTTTCCCTGACCTAAAAGTATACTTAGAGGGGGTCCCCTATTTTATGTAAGTATGATCATTCCTATTCATGGCCAGCTACTGCTCCAGATATATACCAGACTACGCCAAAATAAGCCACCCACTGAGAGTACTGACCAAACAAGGACAACCATTTCAGTGGTCCTCCAATTGTGAAGAAGCATTTAGAGAAATCAAGAGAGCGGTGGAGTCAGCTAAAAACCTGGCTTACTTCAATCCAAAAAAGAAAACGGGGATAACAGTAGATGCTAGTCCCGTAGGACTGGGAGTAATCCTAGCACAATGCGACAGAGAAGGAGATCTGCGACACATAGTGGCATACGCTAGCAGGAGTCTAACGGACACAGAGAGAGCATACTCTCAGCCAGAAAAGGAAAGCCTGGCTGTTGTGTGGGCAGTTGAACATTTCCACATATTCATTTTTGGAAAACATTTCACTCTAGTCACTGATCACCAAGCACTGACAACAATATTTGGAAACCCTTGAGCAAAAATGCCACCACGGATAGAGCGATGGGGCCTCAGGTTGCAAGAATACACGTATACCATCATACACAAACCAGGAAAAGGTGCAAATCCCGCAGATTACATGTCCAGACACCCCACCAAATGTAGCAAATCAGAAGAATCAATTGCAGACGAATACATTCATTTTGTAGTAGACCAAGCTAGACCTCCGGCCGTCCCGCTGGAAGCCATCTGTGAACCGACACAAGCTGACGTCACCCTACAAGAAGTGAAACGCAGGATCAAGACCAACAGCTGGAGGCACTCACAGACCAGTGAACAAAATGACCAAGAGATGGCAGCATTCAAACACGTCCACGACGAACTGTCAATAGCGGCGAATGGTCTCATCTTAAGAGACACCAGAATAGTAATACCACCACAGCTTAGACAAGGGGTCATCAACCTGGCGCATGAAGGACACCGGGGCATAGTAGCAACAAAAAGAGCACTCCGTGAAAGAGTCTGGTTTCCAACACTAGACCTGATGGTAGAGACGACTCTGAAATATTACCCACAATGTCAACTAGTGAGCCGTCCAGATCCCCCGTTCCCCCTACAAATGTCTCCACTACCAGAGGGTGTCTGGCAAAACATTGCCATTGACTTCTTTGGGCCAATCAAGTCGGGCCAATATGTCCTAGTCATCATGAACGAATACTCCCGATTCCCCTTCGCACAACTATGCACATCCACGAAAGCGTCCAGCACCATACCAATCTTAGAAGAGGTTTTTGCTGCGTGGGGCATTCCTCAATTGGTGAAGTCAGACAACGGGCCCCCATTCAACAGCCATGATTTTGCTGATTTTGCTCAACACCTCAACTTCAAGCACCGGAAGATCACACCTCTATGGCCTCAGGCGAACGGAATGGTTGAACGTTTCATGACCACGATCAAGAGAGCGGTTCAGCAAGCTGAACTAACCAGGAAGAACATTCAGACAGCACTAAATGAGGTGCTACGAGCCTACCGAAACACACCACATTCCACCACAGGCAAGTGCCCGCCACCATCATGTTAGGACGACCGGTGCGTACAAGGCTGCCAATGATGAGTCCGTCAGAGAATGAACAATATCCCGACTCTGACCATGAAGAAATGGTGGCCATGGATAAGATCAAGAAAGAAAAGATGAAGGACTATGCAGATGAACGGTGACATGCCGCTCCCCCTGAAATTCAGGAAGGAGACTGGGTACTGGCGCGGCAAGAACAACACCGAAAGACTGACTGCAAATATCATGAGGTGCTTCTGAAAGTGATACAACAAAATGGAACTATGATCACTGCGGAGGCTGACGGAAGACGACTTACCCGCAATGTGACGTACTTCAAGAAGTGCCGCCCCAACGTCAAGTAACTACTGACTGAAACAAGAGTGGAGAAAGGAGAACCAGAGACACTACCACTTCACAGTCAGACATGGATAGAAACCACCGACGAGCGCGAGCATGACAGCTCTGACCTCCAGTCGCTCCCCAAACGGGTCATAACAAAACCATCCCGCCTGATTGAAGAACTATAAGCAGAGACGGTTAATGACTAGAAGGAAAGGGCATCAACCATCTGCTGTGTTATGTTTTGTTTTATTTTTCGTTTGTTTACAGAGGGGGGAGATGTAGTGATGTCCACCAGGGACTCGAATGGGAAGGCACTAGGACCTGCCCGAGGATGGACGAGGGCGGGCGGAAAGGGAGGAGCCGGGGGATAGTAACGGCAGTTAGCCGTTAGCCCACGAAGAGGAAGCATCCCAATAAAGAAGGTCTGGATCATCCCCCCGTGTCTGCGTGTGTTATTGAGCCAGACACTACAGCGGGGACCTTTCATATGTATTTGTATAAGCTCAGCCCTGAACAAGTTGGGGGAATTGGTGCACCTAACAAGATGGCATTAACAAGTAAAGTGAAATATGGGCTCCAAACATCGTTCTCACTCTGGTACAGGTCACCAGGGATCTTGTCCAGGTCAGTGTCTTTATTTGGAACGATCTTACTAATTGCAGAGCTTACTTCCCATATTGTGATAGGTGGGATTCGTTCTCTGATATTCCCTTTGCTCCATCTACCCACCTGTTGTCCCACAAGGAAGGAGGGATACCGAAATCCATTCCCTTTACAGAGTAAAGGCTGGAAAAGTGAGCAACTCAGTCTGCTGCGGGAACATTAGTCTCGATTGGACATGCAATTTTAAAGGTAATGCTAAAAGTAGAGCCAACAAAGGCACAATGGACCAACAGAGGGTATCTGGTCACACTGGACTGGGACAAAATCTCAATTTTGGCAATGGAGCGCAGGCTGGGTACCGGACCAGGTTTGGCCTGCTGAGAATTGTACCTTATGTCCTTGGTGCGAGGTTTTGAGTCATTCAGCATCATTTATAGTAAAGCTGTGAGGTTTTGCAGGGCTTTGCGACACTCTGCGTCAATTTCAATGAAGCCGACAGCTGTGCGACAAGGCTTTGTGGGGTTTCACTTAATTTGGCGTCGCTTCTGATGAAAATTGCAGTTTTGCAGCGAGGATTTGCAGGGCTTCATGTTGTTTTGTGCTGGATTTGGTGGAACCTTCTGTTAGGCGAGGAGGAAATCTGATGCCAGCCAAGGTCCCCAGGACCTGTAGAGGCACCACCTGGGGATCAAAAACACACTCCAGAAGAGGCTAGCAGGGTATAGGCAGGTCCGTTTGCTTGTTCAGGGAGGTCCTTGCAGAAGGTCAGCTGGGCGGTTGCAGAATGCACTCTGGAGTTTGTTATGCCCTGTAACTTACACAGGAGGTCAGTCAACTGACTCTTGGAATCCCTCAGGATGAACAACTAGGTTGAAGGGAGCAAGTACAGTCTTCCTTCTCAGCAAGCAGGACGGGCCCCAAGCATCAGAGCAGTAGGATGCCCTTCCTCTCTAGTATCCACAGGTCCAAGAGTCTGCTTAAGAGTTGGGTCTAAGTGTCCATTTTATATACCTGGTGCCTGTTTTTGAGTGGGTGATGCTTCTTGAGTCCTCCCCTACAAAGGTGTCTGGAATTTCCTGCCTCTCTGTCCTGGTCCTAGCTTGTCTGGGTGCACATAAGGTTATTGTGAAACCCTTTGTGGTGATGTGCAAGTGTGGTAGATGACAGCTCCATCCCTTATCAAGTCAGAGATGGCCTATCCTGCCAACACCTATTCCCACTTTGTTTCACTGTCTGGGAGCAATACACAAAGACCAACTGCCAGCTACACCTAGTCATGTGATCCAGTATACAGGCTGTAGGCACCAAATTGTTTGGACAAGAAAATACCAACTTTCTAAAAGTGCAATTTTCTGGACTGTGACATAAAATCCAACTTTAACATTAAAAAGGGTTTTAAATTAGGCACGGCCGAAAAGGGTTATATTTTGTGTGTATTAAATGAGTATTATTGTTATCTTATAGCATCTAATCCTCCTGAAAGTGTGACCATAACCCTATATGTTGTTGGTGTTTGCTTGCTCGTGTCTGCACGGCGTGGACTAAAAATTGTAAATCCAGGTTACTGATTCCATGTTAACATTGTATGGTCATTTTATGGTAATAAATCATTTAAAAAATATTAATTAAGACGGTTTTCAACTACAATTCTTTAGTGAACAATTTCAAATTACCTACTTGCTCCCAAGTCAAAGTAATCACTTATTAAATGTAATAAGGCAACCAAATGCCATCCTTATGGGAGAGGTAGGCCTTGTGATAGTGAAAAAAAAAATTAAGAGTTTTCACTACCTACACATATAAAACTTAAAAGTACCTGTCTAACATTTTAAACTCACTGCAGCATGTCCTGTGGTCTGTATAGGGCCTACCATAGGAGAGAAATATATATATATTTATATATATATATATATGTATATATTACCTACTGGCGGTCGCCAGTACGTAGTTATAGTTAGGATTTTTTTCAATGTTAAATCTCAAAATTCTATTTGGAATAACATTGGCGCCGGTTGACGAATCTGCCTGAAAATTTCCTGAAAATGGCCTCGCGGCGCTCCGGTCCTTCCCTGAAAGTTTGGGGGGATACGTAAAGCGGGGGCCAAGATAAAAGGGGGGTCCCAAAACGCGGTTTCCCCATGTTAATTTCCATAGGGCGGTCGATTTCACTTTTAGCCAGAACGGCTGAATGGATTTCCACCAAACTTGGCAAAATTGTAGGGACTGGTAGCCCGATGTGCCTTTGCTATGTCTCAAGATATGTGCTCCAGTGGATTTTGAGTAATTTAGGTTCAAAAAAATATATATATCTATAGGCGCTCCGATGGGAAAAAGAATCACTTTAAAAAAATGTTATGTTTATCAAATTTTTTTTAATTTTTTTTTATTTTATGTAAGTACCTACATGTAGGTACCAATGCAGAGACTTAAATTTAATGTACACCATCTCCTCTGTAGATATCTTGCATGTTGCTATTGAAGTTTTTGTGGTATATGGAATCCATAACATAGTCTGTCAGGAAAGCAGAAACAGATCTTTTAAGCACTCCCTGAGAATTTCTAGGGGATCATGGGTAGTCTATCCTGATCCCTTATGATGAAAAAGAGGTGTAAAATATACATAGGAGATAATATAGTGGGAGAAAGGTAGTAACTATGAGTAAACTTAGTATGTAACAGAAAAAAAGTTGCACAGTATACTATAAGTCTCATTTTATAATATAATTATTTTGGTAATACTTTATGAATTACATATAAAAATGAATATTGTCTCAAACAATTTAAAATTATTAAATATAAATTTATTCCTCTGATTCTTTTTCATAATTTAATAAAACTTGTAACATAATATTGTCCGGTATTTCCTCATAATTATAAGTACATGATTCCATTTGATCCAAACATTCTATAAACTGTTGATCCAAAGAGTCATCTATGAAATCAACTTCATCTTTTTGCTCTTCTGGTTTTTCCACCTTTACTTCGATAGAAGTAACATTTGCTTGATTTTCTCCTTCCATTTTCTTTCTGAAAATTGCATACAAATTAACTATATTAGTAGAGTTAGGGTACTGTATACCAGAGAAGCGTAACTCAATCCATAACTATTACAGAGAAGTCTATCTCAATCTATAACTATTACAGAGGGATAGTATATAACTAACAGAATATTTTTTCTGAAATTAACTTAAAGTGTACAACATACTTCCAAAATAACAACTTACCTTGGAGAAATCAGTTGAAGTTGTCAGTGCTATTTGTTTTCAAATGTACTTCTGGAAGCAGTAGTCAAAATGGCTGTGTTTCCCTCTCTTCTTTTATATATATTTTTGTACATAACCAATCAAATGTCAGGAAATAATCGTAGAAAATGAAAGAAACTTTTTAATTGGTTGTAAATTCTAACATTTCATATGTGTTTTTGTCATGTAATTTACCTCAGGATATTTAGACAGGCCTGTAGCCTAAATGTCTCAATGGAATTCCACCAAATTTGGGCAAATGGTAGGGACTGCTATGTAGTAGGGCTTATTCTATATTTGATGAAAGTGTCTCCAGTGGTTTTTCTGAAAATTACTTTCCCACCTTTTTTTATGGAGTGCTTACCGGTGCGCGCTCCGGTACGCGCACCGGCAGTGTAACGGGAGTCCTCCATTTTGTGTTTCGTTACAATCGAGACACAAGATGGAGGGCAAACAATGTTCGGTATGGCTAGAAGGGGGCACGGTAGAGACTTCTTGACCCTCTAGGTTTTCTGAGGGGGGCTTAGGAGGCTCATAAACGTAAAAAAAATAAAAAAATTCTTTTAATTTTCTGCGGGAGAAGCGCCCGGTACGCGCACCGGTAAGCGTACCGGTAAGCGTACTTTGGTGAAAAATAGTGAAAAAAATTAGAAAAAGATAAACGTTTTGAATGATCAGAGGTAGGGTAGCTCTGAAAAGAGCTTTTGGGTTCTGTGGTTGAGTTAGGTACCTACAAGTAGGTTCCAAAGCACAGTCTTAAATTCAGGAGGAATATTCTATTTCCCTCATCTGAGAAGTGCACACCATCTCCTCTGTAGATGTCTTGCATGTTGTAACGCAATTTGTTATTGTATATTGAACCCATTCCACAGTCTCTCATGTAAGCAGAAACAGATTTATTCACATGTTTCCGTGCTTTCTCAAATTGTGGACAAAATTGGTTGGACCAGTTCCATTTCTGTCTTTGGCATATATTTGAATATACCAAGGCAGTTTGTGGAAAAAGTGTCATCAATTGATGAAAGGTGTCCTTTAAGAGCATTTCCAGACCAACCCCAGTCATAGTGCCCAAATCATTTCCACCACAGTGCACTATTAAGAGGTCAGGGCTTGGCAGATGGAAAAAGGTTTTCACCAATGGTATCAATTGATGACATTTTAATCCTCTCTGGCCAATCCACTTGATTTCCACATTTGATAAATCAAGGTTGTGATAATTTCTGCTTGCTGCATACCTTTGAGCCCAGTGGATGTAGCTATGTCCTATAAGCCTTACAGAATACATGATGTGAGAAGGTTCTGGTGCAGTCAGATGAAGTGTAGGAATGAAATGGCAGTTGGAACAGTAGGAGTTTACAAAAAAATAATTGTGGAGTTTCACTGCTCTTGAATCACAAGCAATGATTGGTGGATTCAGATAGTTGAAAACTGAAAGTTAGGGTGCATGGTTGTGTTGTGTGAAAGAAGCAATTTGAATGGTTAAAAAAAAGTCACTAAAAGCTAAAATACCCTGGATAAGCTGGTGTATTGAGAGGTCAAACATCCTTGCTGAGTTAATTTGCAACATTGTACAATAAACTTTTGAACCTGAGAGTTCAGTTAGGAGGGAGTTGCTATGGTAACAGATAGAAAGATCTGAGAGGGGGAAGGGTGTTGGTTTGAAAATAGTGAGGGAAGACTTTTGATTGGTTGAATTAAGGCATATGTGTACAAAGTTAGAGATTTTCTATGCCAGTCTTGGTTTCAGTGTATTGAGTGCACACTTTTTGCTCTGCTAAATAGAAATTGGTGTGTGTGTGTCTGACACTGTTTTTATTCTCCCAAAGCATTTGTAAAGGTAAGTAATGATTTATTCAATTTAGATAGAGACTTGTTTGCTCTATGGAGAATATTTGGAAGCAGATAGTTATGTTTCAGAAGTCAAATTGTATGCTAGTATATAAGTCCTGTGTTGTGTTTCTAAAATGTTATACAAAAAAACGATTTTGGGTGCAAATGAATATTATTTTCATTTGGCCCTTTTTTATGATTGTCTTCTGCATCACTTGTACATGGGGAATAAGTGACGCAAGGCCTTCATAAATAAGGCCCTGAGTTTGTTGGCTGGTGATTTGTTATTTGCTTTTTGATAATACTTATTATGAACATATGCAAGATAGTGGATTTGTATTTTGGGACACAGTGATCTTTCAAAGCTGATATTGAGTGGTTGTACATAGGTTCTGCGCAGTGTTTCTTAAATGTTATTCAAAAAACGATTTTTGGGTGCAATTGATTGGTATTTGCATTTGGCCCTTTTTTATGATTGCCTTGTGCAGCTGATGCATCACTTTAAACATGGGTAATAAGTGACGCACTGGTGGCGCAAGGCCTTTATAAATAAAGCCCTGAGTTGCTATTGTATAAACTTAAATACCACATTTAACTTCTTTCAGTACCTCTGCTTATCCACACTCCTTCACTTACCTTTTTTACTGGTTCACTTAGTTCCTTTGTGACACTCCTTCTTTTACTCTCTCTCTTCTTTCTCTCTGTTACTCCCCATGTCTTACCCTTATTCACTTATATATACCCTCTTTCACTCCTCTTTACTTACACTCACTGCTATTTTCATTCCCTCCGTCACCGCTGTTCCTTTTCTGTGGTTCCGTCACTATCTGTCATTCCCCATACTTAACTGTCCTTCCTTTTACTTTCATCATCCATTCACATTCTCCCAGAACCTCTGCTTTAGTCTTCTTCCTATTTCTTCTCTTCTTTTGCTCCCTTATTCTTTTTCTTTTTCTCAGTTACTTCCTCTTACACCTTTTCTCTGTCTTACTATGTATTACACAGTCCCTCTGTGTTCTTCCCTCTAGCTCTCTTTCTCTTAACACCACTCTCTCTGTCCCCATTCCTTTTAGCTTCATACTTTTTTTTCTTTTTTTTTTGTTGGTGCGCTGACGGGACGCGCACCGGTACGCGCACCGGGGCGTTTACCGGTGCGCGCACCGGGAGCGCTCCTGAGATGAAAATATTAAAAAAAAAACTATTTCAAAACAAAAACTAATATTATAATATACATTATAGTGTTCATTTTTATAAAAACATACCTTTCTCAGCTATAGACATTTTTGAAAAAATAAGCTTAGAAATTTACTAAAAAGTACATAGGTATGAAGCCCTATAAAAAGTTAAAAATTAGCATTAAAAAAACCTATGAAATTCACTGAAAAAAACCAGAGGTTTCACACCAGTTATAGTTAGGAATTAGCATTTAAAAAACCTTTGAAATTCACTGAAAAAACCAGAGGTTTCACACCAGTTATAGTTAGGAATTAGCATTTAAAAAACCTATTAAATTCACTGAAAAAACCAGAGGTTTCACACCAGTTATAGTTAGCTGGAAATTTTACTGACATAAAACCATTGAAATTCCCACGTTATAGTTAGTCGGACTCACTATAACTTGCGCATGCAATGCACTGCTGATGACATCACATATTACATCACTCATGACATGGTCAGTGACATCACTCATGACATCACTGATGACACCATCCAGTGAATGTGTGTCTTTCTGAAAAATAAATATGTTTTATATATGTATATGTAAAGGTCGATGGAAGAATAAATGTTTAAATTATTGTCTTAATTAATGTATTTTTTTTTTAAAAATTGATTGGTTAACTGGCTTATTAAGTGTATCTTAGTGAATACATATATTAGCGAGTAATATTTAAATATTTAAATATATGTATCAGTGTTTCACTTTGTGTATAAGTGGCTGTATGGGTTGATGAGTAGCTACATGTGTGTGTATATGGGTTATTACATGTTTTTTAGTATCAGTATGAGTGTCTGTATAGTTTGGTGGGGGTGTTACTTAGCACATAGATGTATCAATGACTGACTCACTGTTTGTATGTTTTTTTAAAACTGCATATGTGCAGGACTGTATGAGTGGATGAGTGTGTATATGTGTGTGTTAGTGATTGAATGCCTGTCTCACTAGTGTGTTTATCAGTAACAAGATATATTTTAATCTAGTATATGTGAGTATTGATTTATATAAGTCAGTATATGTGAAAGTGAGAGATTGTAAGAGTTCCTGTTTAACACCATCGATGCTCATGGTATTCTGCTGCTGTGCTGCAGATTTCTAAATCCCATTGTTCATGACGAGCTGGGCTCGTCATCAGTGTTTGAGGAGGCTACACCATGACGAGCCCAGCTCGTCATCAGCCTCGAAGGGGTTAAATGAGTATGTGTTTCTATAAGGGATTGTTTAAGAGAGTACATATGTGTAAGTTTCTTTAGAAGTAAGGTGGTAGTGTGTGTAAATCTGTATAAGCAAATAAATGGATGTGTATTAGTTTATTTGCATGTGTGAGTATATGTGTGAGTAACTTTTTGATGACTGTCGGTGTGTAACAGGATGAATAGGGGTATCACTACATATGATGAGTGAGTATATGTATGAGTGAATATATAAAACTGTTGGTGAATGTGTGAATTTGTATATAGATGGTGAAATTACTGAATTGGTTGTTGTAACTGGTATGGGTATATCCACTTTTTTGAAAATGTTAGTTTCTATTTTTGAATATGTGTTTCAAAGGTTACTTTACAGTGAGAGGAGGTCTGTCACTGTGTCACAAGGATGGTGTCATCAGTGATGTCATGAGTGATGTCACTGACCATGTCATGAGTGATGTAATATGTGATGTCATCAGCAGTGCATTGCATGCGCAAGTTATAGTGAGTCCGACTAACTATAACGTGGGAATTTCAATGGTTTTATGTCAGTAAAATTTCCAGCTAACTATAACTGGTGTGAAACCTCTGGTTTTTTCAGTGAATTTAATAGGTTTTTTAAATGCTAATTCCTAACTATAACTGGTGTGAAACCTCTGTTTTTTTCAGTGAATATATATATATATATATATATATATATATATATATATATATATATATATATATATATATATATATATATATATATATATATATATATATTCAATGCAAAGTGCTACTGCCAATCAACGGATTACAGAGGCCGATAAATTGCGGAAGGGACCAACAGAGTCGCCATCAGCCTCAGAATTAAGCTCTGCGGTCGAAAGTGGGTCGGAATCGGATAATCCAGCCATGAGACCGGAGCTAAGGAATGTGAAATTAACCTTGAGGGAAGAATTAGAAATGTTAAAACTCAGTCGAAGGTAGACTCTAAGGCCACGCAACAAAACCCCTGCCCAAATAGGAAAATCCACAGAAGAAGGGAGCGCAGGAAGGCAAGGAGAAGATGCCGTGAAGCGCGGGAGGGGCAGAGGAAAGCGCTGATAACATCAAACAGGGCCTGCGTAACTGACCAAGAAACTAACCCTGAGGAGAACAATACCATTGTAAACCTGGCAGGCATTGATTTTTTTATTTTTTATTTTCAAAAACATTTATTCATTCATAAAGCATTATACAGGGCATGTAGCGCACAGCGCTGGTGTAGGCATCTGGTGAAATATTGCTCATCTGTACAGTGTGGTCACTCACTACACAGCCATTTAGCCGGCATCCCGGAGGCTCGGCGGCAATCAGTTAGTGTGGTAAACAGGGACCACAGGTCTAATATTTAGGTACAAAGCATTATACGTGCCTCAAATATCCTATACAAATACGAATTTACATGCATGTACAATCATCGTGGCAGTCACAGTGAGTCACATACCTACAGTCGTAGCATTATACTGTTCTTAATCCTAAAAAACAACCTACCCCAACTACCCTCCCCCCCCCCTCAGTATGCCAGCTATTATGCTCCCAACTAGTTTACCTGGGAGTGTACTATTAGCAACCCCCGCCAACTACCTACTAACAGGGAAAGCTTGCCGCTCCTCCAAATTCAACCCATCGTGACATAAATGCATTGCCATTTAGTTCTGTCCTCCGTTCGATCCCCCTATCTGGGTCGTTAGGAATGTAAGTATTCCCGGCTCCTATCTCCCCCTTCAAGTTGGCACCGTACTTCTCCTAGGTCCATGGCGCTAGGTATATTCCTTTCCTGTGACACAGACCCCTATTACTCCTGCTCGACCTGCTCCTCAAGGTATTCTAGTGCATCTAATGCCTCATCTTGCTCTATCTCCTCCTCTTCCCCTGAGCGTACATAAGTCTGGTATAGTCCCCAGAAGTTTTTAGGACGACTCTTAGGTGGGAGCAGTTCACTTTATATTTCCGATTAGGTACAACAATATAGCAGGTCACCTGCCCATCTCTTCTTGGTTGGTAACGAACCTCTCATCCAGCACATGGCTATCACCCTCCTGGCTATTAGAAGGGCCATATCTACTAGTCGTCGCTGGGCAACCGGTAATGGTTTGGAGTATCCCAGCAGCGCCAGTTCCTGTTTGACAGGTATCTCTGAACCCAATATTAAACTGACTTCTGAAAAAACTTCGTTCCAAAACTTGTTAACGCCCGGGCAGTCCCATGCCATATGGATAAAATCTGCAAACTGCACATGACAGTGTTCACACTCCGCTGTTTGTCTGAGCCCGTACCGGTGTAACCTCTCTGGGGTATGGTAAACACGTTGCATAAATTTGAAATGTACCAATCTGTGTCTTTCGTTAAGTGACAGTTTCCTTGTGCTAGTGCAGCAATACTTCCACATCTCATCATCTATTTGTAGTTGCAGGTCACGCTGCCATTCTATCCTAGCCTTGGAGTACTGGAACTGTTTGTGTTTGAGACCTAATTTATTGAGATTGGTGACCAGTTTGCATGATGACTCTGTTTTAGTTACGTAAGTAAGCTCAGGGACTTCTGGTGGTTCAGCCATATCAGGGCCTAAGAGGTCTAGCAACGCACTTCGGACTGTGTGGAATTGGAAACGCGGTAAAAGCGAAGCTTCCGTCTGCAAGGGGAGGACCTGCTCCCAGGTTTTAAACACCCCATCTATGAATAAGTCCTCTATCTTCATGATTCCCAGTGCATGCAGCGCCCTCGTGACTCCTTTTTCTTTCAACGGCGCTAGCCATACTGCCCAGTCCGTCTGCATTAGTGGGGAATACGGAAGCTCACAGTTCTGTGCCTGTAACAACGCATGCCAAGCATGATTCGTGGTCTTGATGGAGTCTAGTTGACCAATGGTGCGGTCAACCGGAAAACAGGTGGTGGTTGGTAAGGGGGAGGGGTCCGCAAACAATCGTTCAAGGGTTACATGAGGAATGCGAGGGTCTCCATGTATCCATGTGTGCAGGTGAGCTGCTTGTGCCACTCTGTAGTATCTCTCCATATCTGGAGCACCCAAACCCCCTATATCGTAGGGAAGCATTAAGACTTTCCACTGAACTCTGGGTTGTTTGCCCCCCCATGCCAGCTTAATAAGCACCTGCGTCAGCTGTTTGAAAATAGCCTTGGACAGAACCACCGGGATATTGTTAAACAGGAACAGGAATCTTGGTAGGACCACCATCTTCATAATGGCTATCCTGCCCATTAAAGACAATGGGAGCTTGCACCATGCGTCCACATCCTCAACTAGTTTTGTGTATGCAACCCCATAGTTCTCCCTAACCAGTATATCTGGGTCAGTGTGAAGCTGTATCCCTAGATACCTGACCGAGTCAGTAGTCCACTGCAATGGGTATTCCATATCGAACGGCAAGGTTACAGGTGTTAATGGAAACGCCACTGATTTGGCCCAGTTCACTTCCAACCCTGAAAGGGCACCAAATCGAACTACTTCTCTCAGTACAGACGAGAGGTTCGTTTCCGGGTCACGGATATAGAGGAGTGTGTCGTCAGCATACGTAGAAATACCTATTTTATATGTTGGAAAGCTAATACCTTCAAGGCTGTGGTATTCCCTGATCGCACATGCCAGAGGTTCCGCCACAAGGGCGTATAGGAGGGGTGAGAGAGGGCACCCTTGCCTATTTCCCCTACTTATGTCAAAGGAGTCTGTGACTTTGTCTCCTATTCTCAGTCTCGCTGTGGGTTTGTTGTACAGTGCCCCCAGCATCTGGAGGAAGGGCTCTCCCAACCCCAGCTTCCTTAGGACTCTGAGCATGAATGGCCACTCCATAGACTCGAAGACCTTCTCCATGTCGAGAAAAATTGCTAATGCGGTATTTTCCTGGCGCACATGCTGCATAGTTCCCAGGACCGTGCGAATATTGTACGTTAGATTTCTATTGGGGACAAATCCAACCTGTTCCGGGGCCACCAGTTCCTGCACAAGCAACGCCAGGCGCGTGGCCAGAATCTTAGCAAATATTTTGGCATCCACATTTATCAAAGAGAGTGGTCTATAAGAACTACATGTATTAGGGTGTTTCCCAGGCTTTAAGATGGTAATAAGTAGCGCCTCCCTCATAGAAGCAGGCATACTACCCACCTCACAGATGTCGTCAAATAAAGTTATCAGGTGTGGGACAAGTTTGTCTTTAAATGCTTTATAGAAGCCCACAGTCAGTCCGTCTACCCCCGGAGCACTACCAGCTCGCATACCCTCCAAGATGGGGCTGAGGTTTGCTCAGCCCTCCCAACCTTTTCAGGAAGGACATCTTGGATTGGGGCTGTAGCCATCACAGCCCCACTAACCTTTCCATGGAGATTTACCATTCTAAAATGGGTTTGCTGTTCAACATCAGCCCAGGCTGAGATTTCCAAATCATTACCCAGTAGGCAATCTACAGGCAAGTTTGCTGACACTGCCACTCTCATTGGGCCAGTGACACCTCCCCAGCTAAGATTGACTACTGCCATGGGATGATTGGTTTCTATGCCATCAATGTTTGTCACCTGATATCTGGCATCAGGTAAAAATTGCCTTGAGGGGACTAGACATTCAGCCACCATGGTGATGCTAGCCCCTGTGTCTCTGAAGGCCTCAACTTTCAAGCCATTGGTGAGGGGCTCCTGTCTATACTTGCTCAAAATGTTTGGGCAAGCAGTGAAATTGGCAAACCCCATGCCAGTCTCATAGACAAGAGTATCTGAGTTAGGGGACCTGGATAGGCCAGAGTCCACCTGTCCTCCAAAAGTAAACCCACCCAAATTCTTGGGGGTCTCCCATCACCTGGGGGACCACTGCTAACAGTGACAGGAGGTGTTGGAGCCATACCTGGAGGTATATTCTCCGTATTGCCATTCTTGGGACAACAGCTGTCTGTTTTCCAATGCCCAACCTGTTTACAGGCATGACAGTAAGGTTTCTTTTCTGTAGAGGAAGTGTTGGGGGGCCCACCCTTCCCATTGGAGTTTTGGGCCCTGGGGAAGTCTTCTCTTTGGATTTATCCCCACCTTTCTCTTGAGGCTTGGTAGTCTCTTTCTTTTGGTCACCACCCTGGTTCTTAGGCCTGATCCTGGTTCTGACCCATTTGTCTGCCCTCCTACCCAATTCTTGTGGGGAGGTCAGATCAGAGTCAACCAGGTGCTGATGTAGAAGCTGATTTTGACAATTACTTAAGATTTGCTCTCTCATAATTAAATTATACAATCCTGTATAGTCAGTAACCTTACTTCCCAGCAACCAGCCCTCCAGAGCCTTAGTGTCACATTCAACAAATTCAGACCAGTCCTGAGTCTGTGTCTTCTGGGTGTCTCTGAACATTAACCTGTACTGTTCAGTGGTTAAGCCTAACCCATCAATCAGAGCACTCTTCAGGACCAGGTAGTTTCTAGAATCCCCATCACTAACTGTGAGGAGTCTGTCTCGGCCTCTACCTTCAAAGGAGAGCCACAAGATTGCTTCCCACTGCTCCTGAGGGATCTGCTGTACTCTGCAGGCTCTCTCAAGTGCAGTCATCCATTTGTGGATATCATCCCCAGCTTTGTAGGGGGGCACAATCTTACTCAGGTTTCTGGTATCAAAAGACCTGTCTTTATCCTTAGGGATAGTGCTGCCACCAGTGGATCCTAATCCACTCTCTCTAGGCTGTCTTGCTCTAGCAAGTTTCTCTTGGGCCAGGGCAACTTCTAATTCTTGTCTCTGGATCCTAAGCTCAGCCTCTCTCATTTTGGCCTCATGTTCCCTTCTCTGAGGGCTAGTCATCTCCCTTCTGGAGTGACCATGAGAACCTCTAGAAGCCTGGGAAGTATTGGAGTCACCTGGGTGATTCCTCCTCCTCCTATGCTCCTGGTTAAGTCCACCTGGGTGCCTGAGCAAGGTCATCCTTGCTTCAGTCCCAAATATACTTTAGTTAGCCTGGTTAAGCCTGCTGACTAGCACCTGGCTATTTCTGCCATCATCAATATCACTGCTCCCCCCTTCTGTCTCATCTTCATCCTCCTCCTCCTCATCTACCTGTGGAGCTCCAGTGACTTGGTCATCCTCATCTACCAGGACTATGGGGATAGGGGCATCAGTACTGTCATCTTCAGTGGGAGAGCCTCCTTCAGCATTCCCTGTGGGGTCTGCTTTAGAGGTCTTTAGAGCCTCAGACTGGTCTAAGAGCTCTCTAAGGTGGTCTGTAGTAGGGGATGGCCCTGTCTTCAGACCCCTTAAGACACAAAGCTGTCTTAGTTCCTTAAAGGAAAATATAGCAAATCCGGATGGTGCCCTTGGAGGGTCACTCTCAACAGAGCCATTCCCTGTGGAACCCTCTGCTCCAGACATTGCTCTAGTGTGGTGGATATGTTGCAATCTACCTACACTGGTGTTTGCCTACTAAACCTATCTAGTAGTTGTAGTCAGGGTGTGCTACTCCCTATCCTCTACAACAACTAAGTTCAGTAGAACTTAAGTATACTAGTCTTGTTTTATTTGTACCTAACAGGTACCTGTATGATCTTTCAAATGATACTCTCAAAGATTGTAATGGTAAAACAAACAGCAAGCTCAGATCCCAATCCGCTGCTCACCAATGTGAGAAGTTGGCCTGGTATGTGATGCTCACTAATTCTAGTGATCACCTTGTACCATGCCAAGCAACCCTTATGATGATTGGTTGTAAGTCAACCTTATAGACCAGCTATCCTAGTGGTAGCGTGGACAAAGCAGTCTTAGGCTAAACTCTGAAAGGCATGTGAAGCAAGCTGTTTTACCATATACAACCCCCTTGAATACCAAATGAAAGGACACCACACAGATATATATTGAAAATATTTATAGTTTATTAACTACAAATATCCCCTGGACTCTTTATGAGCAAAGAAGCACAAGCGTTAAACACAAGACAGTTTAAAATACACAAAAGTTGCACAATATGATGAGCCCTAGGGGCCACCTAAACCATATACTACGAAAGTGGTATAAGAGATACCAATCGAAAAGGAAACAGGCCTAGGGCCTTGGGAATCACTGGAGATGATCAGGACTAGCAGTGACTAAGTCGGGAAAAGGCCCGCGGGACTCGGGTGCAGTGTTTAAAGTGCACGCACTCACCAATGCAATGTCTATGGTGCGTAAAAGTTGTAAAGTTAGTTAGTTAGGAACCTTCCGAGTGACCTAGGAAGCTGAAACTTAAGACACAGGCCCTAGAGGTGTGTACCAGTGTGGGAACACCGGCGTTGCTGAGTTACCTCACCCACAGGAAGCGGGTTTATACGGTCGAAGTAGTGTCGGGTTTCATCACGCAGGTCGATGGTGCTTGGAGCTGAAGATGCTGCAGGCGGCTTGATGTGAAGAGTTCCGGTGGATCCAAGGGTGGATCTGAAGTGGTGAAGACCTGAAAGCAGAGGGGACAATGTTCAAAGTCACTAGCCAGTGACTACCGTGGAACCAGATTGGAACCAGGCGATGTCGGGTGCAAACAGGTGTTGAGGTGTAGCTTCTCTCTGCAGCCACGTGGACACCAGGGGTCGAGGACGTCCAGGAGTCGCTCACGAGCTGTCCCACGCAGGCTTCTCGCTGTTGGCGGTGTCGGCAACTTGATTGGAGCAAACAGGCCTTGGCTAATGCAAGCCACGCAGGAGTCAAAAAAGGCTTATCACTCGGACCAGCAAGGTCAGAGCGGGTGCTCCCTTTTACAGGAGCGAGAGCAAGTTTAGAGCAACCAGGCGCGCAGTGTAGTTTGTCGGTTTCATTGCCAAGATGCCGCTGACCACGTGGCTAGTGGCCGGGATGGCGCGTCGAGTGGCACAATGCAAAAGGGCCCCACGCAGATCGTGGAGATGCTGGGGGGCTGATCTTCGGTGCAAGGGCTGCTCGGTGGTGGGGCTTCTCAGTCCCCAAAGCACAACGTCGAGGGTGCCTTGGATGCTGCGCATTCAGCTTCTCGGGGGTCAGACTTGTGTCTGTGGTGGCAGCGTCCATTTTGTGATGCTGAGGCTCTGGTTAACTTTAACCGGGGTTAAGGCTACGCACATGTCGTGTCCCTCTAGAAGGGTGGAATGCTATCCCCGTCGACAGAACTGTCGAGGGGATAGTATTCCAAATCATATGACACCTTACTCGACATGTTTTGATAAAGCCAAACCAAAGTTAACATATAACCGCGAGGATTATAATGCACTTAAGAGTATATGGTATGGCAATATCCCGGAACAGCTAAGGGAGTGGTTCCCGACAGCTGCAGACAGGCTCAGCTCATGCTAGAGCACCATCTCACATATTCCCAAGCACTCTGCCTCCAGGATTGATGAGGCCTTCCATAGGAGTGGCTGATAGGAACATATGTGTCCAGTTAAGGTTAGATATAGGGATTCTATATCTAAGTAAGAGGTGATTACACTAACTTACCCGAGCTGAGTGATCAACCAGTTGTGTCAAATATGGAGGCCAGGCCAGGGGTGGCACAATACATGCTGCAGCCCCTGGTAGGCCTTGGAAACACCTATGCCCTGGGTACCTAGGGTACACTGTTACAGGGGCCAATAAGGTGAACCAGTTCCAATTGTGTATGCACCTAAGGTACATGGAGTCCATTTTAAGGAGAGAGCAATCAGCCTGGGGCCCTGAATAGCAGGATCCCAGGCCAACTATGTCAAAAACCAGCTAAACACCAGGCAAAAAGTTTGGAGGTAACCATACTCAGATGTCCACCTTCCTACATTCTCCCTCCCTCTATCCCCGTACACATCGCGGGAAACGCCTCGTTTTAAGGGCAGTAATATGTAAAATGATCTTCCATCTGCACTGTCTGGGTTTTTTTTTAATGTTGGGAGGGTGGGCTTGATAATACGTCCTTGTTAATTCCCATAGAAGCCCATGTTCTGGTGTTAACATGGGATTCTACGGGAAATAACAAGGCCGTGTTATCAAGCTCATTATCGCTGTTTTATCCGCAGTTTCCTGGCAATAAAACGGCGATAATTTTTACACCGGTCTTTGATAATATGCACCTAAGTTTATTGGTCAAAAAAAGATCAATGGACCATATTATCAACAAAAGGCAATGCATTATCGCCGCTTTTATCTGCAAGAGAGTGCTGATAAAGCAGCAATATTGGTCTTTATGATATGCCCTTGTGAATTGCCATAGCAGCCATGTTAATACCAGAACCTGGGCTGCTATGGGAATTTACAAGGGCCTATTATCAAGCCCATTATTGCTGCTTTATCGGCAGTTACTGGCGATAAAAGCAGCATTAATGTATCGCCTTTTGTTGATAATATGCCCCTTCATTTCGATGATAGTATGTAAAACTTTCCTTTTTTTTGTATAGTACTTGTACTCTGTACGTATGCGCAGCCTCGTTTTGAAGCCCACGTTTTTTTTATTTTCTTCAAGTTCAACAAACAAACCTTTCTTTATCTCAGGAATTAAATTTGCTGCTTTGTTTTCTGGGTCGTGTGTGTCATCTGCTGCTGTACTTTTGTAATATATTAATAATCGTATTTTATCTAGATTTATAGATTAATTTTCTTACACTGTAAATAATGCTACTTACAAATATATGCTGACAAACTACACAACAAAAACTTCTTAATGGTTTCACACACTTTTCCTTACGGCCAAATAGTATGCATTAAGTCCTTTGTTTGGAAGTTGTTCAATAGTAATCCTGAACGTCCGCCTCCCAGCCTTCTGATCCAAAACCACCGACATCATCTACGGGTCCCCCAGGACTCATCCATCAGTCCAACCCTGTTCAACATCTACATGGCCACCCTAACACAAGTAGCCCACCATCACAACTTCAACAACATCTCCTACACAAAGAACACCCACCTCATCCTCTTCCCCACCAAGAAGCCACATACCACCAAAAGCAACCTCCACAACACAATGAAGGACGTCACCAACTACATAAAGAGCAGCACTGTAAACACAAGTTCAACAAACAAACCTTTCTTTATCTCAGGAATTAAATTTGCTGCTTTGTTTTCTGGGTCGTGTGTGTCATCTGCTGCTGTACTTTTGTAATATATTAATAATCGTATTTTATCTAGATTTATTTGGAACGTAGTGCCGAGGCGCCAAACGTTGATCACGTACACCGTCCAGCGCCATTTTAGTAGTTTTTCACCGTTGTTTTTATTATATCTGTTACTTTCATTTTATCGTCCTCCTATTTTCTTTGTGATCGACGAGATTTCGAGGCACATACACCACGGTGTTTGCCCTTAAACTCTGATGTTATCAGACTTGGTCACACGTATACCTAAAAACTAATTTGAAGGACGTAAGTCACAGGCATTACAACGCGTGTTCGTCAACACAAAGACATTATTAAGATTATGCGTGGTAAATGGATAGTACTTGCAAAAGCATGCGTGGTAAAACTATAGGGCATATTAGATTATTGCCGCTTTTATCGGCAGGAAAACTGGGCCGATAAAGCCGCGATAAAGGGCTTGATAATAGGCCCTTGTGAATTCCCATAACAGGCCAAGTTAACACCAGAACCTGGGCTGCTATGGGAATTTACAAGGCCCTATTATCAAGCCCATTATCGCCGCGTTATTGGCAGTTTCCTGCAGATAAAAGCAGTGATAATGTATCTTCTTTTGTTGAAAATATGCACCTTCGTTCCGTGCCCTGCATCGCATTTTGCGATGCCGGACGCAGGATATGAAATTCACTTTATTAATTTAATTGTTTAATTACCTGCAATCATCCTGATTCCCCTGTTTATAACCCCCACCCTGCCCCTCCCCGCCCCACCTGTCTACCCCACCACAACTCCCTCCATGGGCCGCGGCTGAGTTAGTTACTTGTACTTACCTTAAGCATAATAAATAATAAAAAAATTATATATTATAAAATTATCACCTCTGCAAAATACAAAAAAACATAGTTACAATATGTATTTTACAACACAAAATAATTTGTAAAACATTTCATTTGCCTTTTTTGCTGTTCTCAGAATATATTGAACTTTGCTACAAACAGTGAGTTCAATAGAACTCATCACATAACAGCGGGCAAAAAAAAGACAATCCATAAGGATATCTTAAAAAAAACCAGTAAACATTTTCAATAACAATATAAAAAATTGAAATAAAACATATCTTAAATGTTTTTTTCTAAGAGCAATTTCTTACGTAAATATGACACATCTGAAACAATCTTAAAATAACAAAACATTATGATTAATTTTCTTACACTGTAAATAATGCTACTTACAAATATATGCTGACAAACTACACAACAAAAACTTCTTAATGGTTTCACACACTTTTCCTTACGGCCAAATAGTATGCATTAAGTCCTTTGTTTGGAAGTTGTTCAATAGTAATCCTGAACGTCCGCCTCCCAGCCTTCTGATCCAAAACCACCGACATCATCTACGGGTCCCCCAGGACTCATCCATCAGTCCAACGCTGTTCAACATCTACATGGCCACCCTAACACAAGTAGCCCACCATCACAACTTCAACAACATCTCCTACACAAAGAACACCCACCTCATCCTCTTCCCCACCAAGAAGCCACATACCACCAAAAGCAACCTCCACAACACAATGAAGGACGTCACCAACTACATAAAGAGCAGCACTGTAAACACAAACTGGCACAAGATGAAGGTACTCATCCTCAGACTCACCCCCTCAGCCTCAGACAACTCCTGCTACCTGACTGCACTGTGAACAGTACCAACACCTAACAACCATGTCCACAATGTAGGATTCAACCACAACTCCTCCCTCTCCATGTGTAACAAAGTCTACACCGTCTCGTCGTACTGCTATAACACCCTCCACATGCTCTGCAACATTTACAAGTGGATCCTAAACAAAAGAAGAAGAACAGTGACACATGCCCTCATCAGTAGCAGACTACACTGTGGCAAAATACTCTACACATGAATTCCAGCCAAACACCTACAACAACTACAAAAAATCCAAAAGACCTCCACCTGAGTGATCATCAATGTCCCCGGCTGAAACTACATCACCCACCACCTGATACACCTACACTGCCTAAGTATCAACAAAAGGATCACCTTCAACCTCCTCACCCTCACTTACAAAATACTCTACAACACCAGACTAATCTACCTTAACAGCACTAATCCTAAAGGGCAAATTTTGATCTTAAAATTTTGCCTTTAAAAATATTATGTAAGAATTTGGTAACTGTTTGGGCAAACGTTGCTTAAAAACTAATTGAGTATCATTACAATGTATCCAACCTTTCAGACATTTTAAATAAACAATGTAATGTCCAGATGTGGTAGAAGGTCCATCATGAAAAATAATAGCAACAGCTTCAAAAGTTCTTCCTGATACTGAACATTGACCAGCTACAACATTTTTAATTAAAGTTTTCAATTTTCTTCCATCAGCTCTACAACGTTGCAGCATTAAAATAACATACTGTCCATATCTTTGTATAAGAAATGTTGATGACATTTCTGACTTACATTGGCTACACTCCATGTTTTGACTTGCTCCTCTAATTAGATTGTTAAAAGACACTGATTCACAGGCAGGTCACAGGCAAGTCAAATATATGAATCTTTCAGTGTCTATGTCAGTGCTACATGTAAACAAACAATTTTGACAGTCATGAGAATTCAACAATGAACAGAATCTTTTTGTCCCGATTTTCTACAATTTGCTGTTGCAAACTTTCAAGAAAAAAAACAACATTAACAAAGACATTAGCATAGCAGTTGACACCACAACTATTTTCAAACCGATAACCAACATTCTCTGCAACACTGTCCTTTTTCTTTTTGCTTGCAAGAGCAACTTCATCTTGTTTTTTTTCTCTACAGTTTCACAACAGATATTCTCAAATCTTCTTTTTCTACCTACCACACGCTTTTCAACTACTGGATATTGACCTTAATTGGGTGCATATTCTCTTCTTAACCTATTATACTCTTTCACATAATTTGCATCTGCACAAACCTTTGTCTCATCAAAATCAATCAAGTACAATCCGGATAAAGTTCTGACTGGAGACAAAGCAACATATGCCATACCTTCTTTAAACACGGTACTTCCAATATTCACTAAAGCACAATCTACACTTAAACCTTGAGATTTATGAATGGTCACCGCATATGCCAAACAAACAGGAAACTGTTTTCTGCAGACATACAAATCTTTTACAAGCAAAAAACGAGCTGCACAATGGCTAACTTGTTGTACTTCAGCAATTTCATCGAATTTGATTTTCAAAAATTCAATCCCACCTCTATTTACATAATTAACAAAACCAACAATTTTACCCATTGCTCCATTTACTAAACCTTTTTCCACATTCAAATTACCATACAATTTACACATGCATACAAATTCTTTTCTAAACCAGCAGTTTTACTTATAGATTTCTCTAAAGAATCCAATTTCCTCTTCAACTTTTCACTCAAAATAATACTGATTCCTTCATGTTCTGTTTTATCAATTGCTTCCAATTTTATAATTTCTTCATTTTCCAACTTTAACATTTCTTCATTGAATATAGAACATTCACGCAGTGTTGGCATTAAGCAGATTACAGATTTGTTTTCTGCAATTCTCATGTATATTTTCTCTGGGACAATATTTGCATTTGGAAACAAATTGGAAAGTAATCATCTCTGTAAAGCTTGTTTGCCATGTTTGGTCAATTTTCCAATTCTTATATCTTGAAGAATAGTTCCATAATCAACATCATTTGCCTGTCGCATATTTGTAGTAAGTTCCTTATACTGAAAATATGACCAAATGTTTACATTGCCAAAACTCCTCAAAGACTTTCTTCATGCACCAGTGTTTTAAACACTGTCTGTCCTTCTACAGGAGTAAGTTGTAGAAGATCTCCAAAAACTATGACGTGTTTTCCTCCGAATAATACGTCATACTCTGTTTTAAGAATTTGCTGCATTCTTAAATGCACAAAGGCAAGCATTAATAAACAAAGTAAAGTAATTCCTTTAATATTGTGAGCTGCTAATCCAGTTGGAGCAGTGACAACACAAGACAAATGCGACTTAGTTCTTTTCTGTAGAAAACTTGTGATTACTTTAATTAAAAAACGTTTTCCTGTTCCAGCTTGTTCAGTCACATACATACGGATAGGTTCAAATGATGAGCAAGAGCACTCTTTCTTCTCATGAAGTAATCCATGGTCAATCTGTTCTCTTACTTGCTCATATATTTCTTCTGCTCAAGATTTAGTTGTTCTTCCAAGTTTCCTAAGTTTGTTAGATCTTCTTGACCTTGATATATTACTGTTTCCACCTCTTCCATAGCAGTTGCTTCTTCATTAAGGACAATTGGTTCTCCTAATGGGTCAATGGAGCAGAAGTTTGACTGTCTTGAGAACTGTCTCTAGCAATCTCAGCTGCAATTGTAGCTTTTTGCTCAATTTCGTCATTCAACATTTTCACATAATTAGCAAAAACAGGACATTCTATAGTATCTTTAGTTTCATTGAAGGAATCTTCATAGCTCTCAAAATCTCCAAGTAATTCCAATTCTGAACGCCATGGCTTGAAAAGTTGCAAAAGAGCTAAATAGTAAAATTCCCTTTTGTCAGGTGTTTTGCAACTCAGTTTACGGTGATTAATCAAATGTCCTTTTCTTTGTTTCACCAGACATCCTTCAGAACCAATAACGGCATATATACCATTAATAATGTTTTTGGTATAGTCCGTTTAAAAATATAGTTTTGCAGCACTTCATAGAGACAAATGTTCTCAAGATGAATACTTCTATGTGGATAATATGTATCCAACATATTTGTTTTCACAATATCAGTACTTTCTGGCTCTTTCTCAGCTAAATATCCAATTTCTTGTACAGATTTAAGTACTCGGTTTCGTGTTGCAGCAAGACCTAGACTCACGCAAATGATTCTTCTAGATTTAGAGTACAGACTTGCAGATGACAAGCGATCCGAGCATTCATACGCTCCAATTTCTCAATGAGATAGCATCTTCAAACTGTAACTGTATAATTTCTTACTTAGACTCTTCTCATGGGAAATCTCTTCCGACATTTCCTTCAATTCCGTCCTTTCTAACTTTGTTATGTACGATGTCACATATCGAGCAACAGCAATGGAATTGTCTGCAACATATTGAATATCCATATTAGCATTCCACATAGACAAAATGACTGAGTTATAGTCATTAATGTATTTTGACTCTTCATTTCTTCTTAAGTTGTAGGTATTTTTTGGAGACGTTCTTGTGATATTATGTCACAAAGATGACATAAAACTGTTCACTCTTCCTTTCGATATTACAGGTCAAGGAAATGCAAAACGGCATTTGCTGTAGAATTTGTCCTTAGATTTGTACTTTCGACGACAGTATTTCCCACAACGATGGCTTTGGAATCGTAAGACTTGTTGTCTTAAGTCCTTATATTGTGTACTTTTGGGTATTTCACAGGTATCATATTCTTCAATAAAAGACAACACAGTATCATCTGAGTCTGTTCCAAATTTGGGAGCATCTTTCATCCATAATAGCATATGTATGTGAGGAGCACCTCTCGCTTGATGCTCCTTTCTCCAAAAGAAATCCAGAACCTCTTCAAGAGGAGGAATTTTTTTATTGGTGATAAAAGACATCATAGCTTTGAATCTTTGATTGAAATACCTGCATACATTAACAGGATCCAAAGAGCACAATTCTCCAGGTGTCTTGTATTCGATATTTAGTTTATTTGGATTTGCCTCTCGAAGAAATTGAAGTAAATCATCCCAAGCATATTCAGCACATCTTAGAACCATGTAGGAGTTCCTAAGTTCCTTAGCATACATTTGAGTTCTCCGTGACGACGGTACCAGTACTCATTAGTACTACGCTGACATGCCATCAGATTAATCAGCTGAGATTCCAAAACATTATCTTTCTGCTGTACTTTATCCATAAATTTCTTTGCCGAAACATTTTGCAGATATACACCGGTTTTCAATATATGGTTTACTGCATAAGAAAATCCAGACAAATCACTCTCAAACAAAAGATGAAACAAATACGGAATACAGTGTCGAAATCTTGGATCTTCTGCATATAATCTTGATGTCCGGTATTCAGATGAAGGAATCTGCACAGGTCGTTCATCATATTGTCCTCCTTTTCCTGTAGGAAACAACTGAGGGAAACAACAAGCTTCCAAGCTTTTTTCCCATACACTAATCGGACTTCCTTTTGCTTCTTTCATTTGAAATAACTCTATAGCATTCCCCATCATTTCTTTGGAATGCAATGGATGAACACTCTAATGTTCGTAGATTTCTTCAGTTCTGGACACATCCACTTTTTCAATTTGTCCATATGGCAAGTCACTATCTTCTTGTACAGTTATTTCTTCTTCTCCCACATACACATTTTTGTAATATTGATAATTTTTTTACCAGATACAACGTTGTCTTTTTCACTTTCCTAACATCCACTAATTCTTGTCAGATTTTCTTACTCTTAGTAGGACCGCCATTAACAAGAATACCTAAAGGTTCATCCTCTACATTTTCTACACCAATAGTTTCAATATTTTTCTTTAAATCTAGAGGCAAATATACAACTCTTCCCTTTAATCCTCTCTGTGAATCAGAAGGAGGCAATTTTCCTGTCTTAGGCTCCATACGAACAATAGCCTGAAATGGATGCACACATTGAATAAGAATAGACTCATAAGTAATTAAATCCATCAGTTCCGAAGGAATATTTACCAACTCAAGATTATTATGGACAGCTCTAGCAGGCCTTTTGTTCTCATCTAATTTGTTATAACAATATTTACAAATATGCTGATCAGAAACCAAATCAAAACAATTCTCTACCAACAAATAAGTTGCAAAATCCTTCCATGCATTATTATTTTCCTTTTCACTTTTTAAATACAGATACAAGAATAATTTGGCCTTTCACCTGAAATCACCTTAAACTGTATAATTTCTTGCTCAAAATTTTCTACACTGCACTGTCCTACATTCTCTTCCACATTTTCTTCTATTAATTTCTCACTTTCTCCACTGTCTTCCTGAGGACCAAAGTAACTAATCTGATTTTAATCACAAACATTTGTTACATCTGATACAGATCCACGCAAAAGAGCACTGTTCAACTTTTTTAACATTAGTGCTGGACTTTTCGCGTAATACAATGTTCTGATTAATTTCCTCATCTGAGTATGATGAACTGCTAACATCCTGAAATGGTGGAAAACACTTCGACATACTTGTTTTAGAAACACAAGGCAGAGAATGACCTTGCAAACCAGTATTTTCTCTAACGCTGAAAGGGTCTAGTCCTTGCAACATCCTAATCTTTTGTTTAACACTTTTCTTAGTATAATTACGTAAGAAATTGTGTAAAAAATCAATAGTTTCTTGCCGCACACTGCAAATACTACTACAATTCCAAATATACACTGGAGCTTTAGGACGTCTCCCTAAAACTTCACCAGCTAACACCTCTTCTGCATTTCTAGAAACAATTTTCTCTTTCTCAATAGGACAACCATTTCTAACCTCATAAGCACGACCATTGGTGTCAACTGCATGCAACAAATCATTACTCTGAAGATAGCTTTCTTCATTAAAAAAAGGCTCAGAACTTGAACTATGTTTCCATTTACCCAAAAAAAACTCACAAAAACTACTTCTGGTAATCAATCTTCTCCACCTACTTTTGGTCTCCTTAAATGGATTGGCTTATCTAGTGATCTACCTCTATTGATTACTAAAATAAACAATTTTCTTTTCAATTCCAAGGCTTTCTCAACTACATTTTCTATAGCTTTCTTCTTATAAAATACTGTTTTTTCTTACATACCTTAATTTCTTCAAATAAATTTGTCACAAATCTTTTATAAAACATTTGTTTTCCAATTTCCATAAATTGAGTTTTCCTCCTTTTACTATACACAGTTTTGTATGCACTTGATTTTCCATTATTCTTCTCTTTATTAGTATTTTTTTTTCCGTTGCTGATACACTAAAAACATTTTTCTCTTTCTGAACACTACTCTTAGTCTTTAATATTTGCTCAAAAAAGTGCTCCTGCTCTTACCAAGACTTTCTTTCTGTTTGTTAAGACATCTCTCTTCATGGAATTCTTCTTGCTGACTTCTCTTCAAATACACACTTTTCTTTCGTTGCTTCCGCTTTTGGTACTTCGTTGGCATCATACAGTATTTTCAGTATCGATAAACACAACCTATAATAAAAATATATATATAACATTACAAAAAAAATATCAAATATTCTATTATATTACTTACAAGAACAGAGGGGCATATTACCAACAAGTAGCGATATATATCGCTAAATAGGCTTAGCAACAATTTTTTTATCGCTGCCTATCGCTGGATATGCTAGCGGAGAAAACATGCTATTAGCAACGTTTTTCTCCATTGTGCTAAAATATCCAGCGATAGCGGCGAAATGCGTGAATATCGCTGAGAATACAGCGATATTCACACATTAGCGACAAAATGCTCTTAGCCATGTTATCCACCTCCCATTGGATAACATGGCTAAGAACTGGTCTGGGCAGGTGTTAGTATTTGGAGATATTCGTGCTTAGCACGAATATTTCCAACGCTACGCCTGCCTTGCTAATAGGCGATAGCAATGTTAGCGACTGCTTTCAGTCGCTAACTGGTTGGGTAAGCCCACTTTGCATGTCATTAGCGATAAACATCGCTGACATGTAAAGCGGGCCACAAACCACTCGCTACCGCCTAAAAGCTGTCGCTAACATCAGTTAGCGACAGCTTGCTAATAGGGCAATAGAATTATCGCTGCTTAGCGGGCGAAAACAGCCGCTAAATCTGCGATAATTGCCTATCGCCCCCCTTGGTAATATGCCCCAAAGGGAGGAGTATGAGGACAAACCTCGGACTATAAAAATAAAAGGACTTACAACAAAAGAACAAGGAGTATGAAACGAGGACAATATAATAAAAAATGAGAGTATAAATAGACACTGCAATATAACAGAATAAAGAAACAGCCACGGCCCGTGGAGGGAGTTGTGATGGGGCAGGCAGGCGGGGCGGGGGAGGGCAGGGTGAGGAGTGATAAACAACGGAATCTGGATCATTGCAGGTATTTAAACAATTAAATTAATAAAACAAATTTCGGGACATATTATCAACAAAAGGCAAATGATTATCACCGCTTTTATCGGCAGGAAAATGCAGATAAAGCGATTATAATGAGCTTGATAATATGCCCTTGAGAATTCCCATACCAGCCCAGGTTAACACCAGAACTTGGGCTCCTATAGCAATTTACAAGAACCTATTATCAAGCCCATTTTCGCCGTTTTATCGGCAGTTTCGCTCTGGGGAAAAGCTGCCACCACAGGGGAGGTCTGCAGCACAAGATCCCGGTGCCGTGAGGGGAACGGCGGAAAACTCCACTTTGCCAGCAACCCGACCGTCGTGAGGGCAAGGGACTACATCCCCCAGGTGCCCCGGCGGTCGGGTGACGTCAGCGGAGCGCCCGGAGGCGCGGGAACAAAGGCGGGAGAACCTCTCGCACCGCGAGTCGCGCGCGGGAGCGCCGGGCTAAGCCCGGGCAAAGGGCGGGCCCTCTGTGGCCCTCAGAGGACCGACCAGGACGGGACGGGCCACCCCCCTTGCAACTACTACTAAAGGAGGTATCGTGTCCACACTAAATTTAAACAATTATTTGTAACATCATCATCTCCACTGTGATCATGCCCTGTAAGGGAGGAATAAGTCCAGCTGCGCAGGGGGGTCATGCGGTGCAAATGCACCAAATGCTTACCACAAGCTCCCGGTCTACTGTGCATGTTACAGACATAATCTGCCCCTGTTACTCCCCATCTAGTACACTATCTCCACCACTAAACTCCCCAAGAACGCAGAACCTGTCCCCGTGGGGTGAGCTAAACAGATTATGCAACACTAAATATGTCAGTGTGGACTCACCCATCTTCGCCAAAGGCATCCGCACTACCAATACTAAAGGCAGTACACAGGGAACCCCCTCTTCATTGAATAGAGTCAATACACAAGCCTCTGTACTGTCATGGTTACTACCCGTCAATAGAGAGCATGATGAGGACTATGCCGAAAGGTCTCAATGCAATTCCCATATACCAACTGTTACCCCCATAATGTCCGTCCATAATCTCCCTACCACCATGGAGACTGATGTCAAACTGGTTGAACCGATATCTGATTCCCAGACCTTTCTTCTAACTCAAATTGAACAACTTGTCAAAAATATCATTTCCCCACTAACAGAAAAAATCAACGCCATAGGGGATAGGCTCTTGGGTATCGAGAACAAAATCACGACCATCCTGAAAACCATTGAAAATCCTGTAACATCGAACCGACCCCAGCCAACCACCACTCTGCCACCAGCTAATCTATCTGCCATCCTTAAAAGCAAGCAAGTCATTCCACAATCTCCTATAATTCCAAGTTCAACTACTCTCAAAGCTCCCTGCAAACCTGCGATATCAAGGCCCTCAGAGGCCAAGACAGCACGCAAAGCACCACACATTCACCTCCCGCCACAAGCAGCACCATATGTCTCCATCCTCACAGGAGTGCCACCACTTGCGTTGGGAAAAGCTGAAAGTCAGCGGGACCTAATGAACAAAGTTATATTCTGGATGGGAAGGAACAGACCCCTACCACCGGACAAAGACGGCGGAATCCTGAGCGTGAGAAGGGTGGGCTGGTTGGGCTTACTACCAAAAAACATTTCAGGGGACTTGGTACTGGTTCGTTTCAGGAATCGGAACATTGCATCATATTTAAGATCTTGTCCAGCCCAAGAAGGGGATGGCCCAATACAGACTTGGGACTTACATGATTTCTATCCCTGTATGCCAAACATCCCCCGATTAGGAACAACAATAGCTTACCACCACCCGCTGGGTGGGGGAGTCCAGGTACCCAGTGGTATTAGTTTCCCTGTTGCCAACAGATTTGTATCATTGCACAATTGCCGCAAATTTTGAGCTCACCTACTTTAAAGGACAAATCCGTGTATTTTCGTTCAAGATAGGGATATACCCCTGAAAACATGTCTCACCGCCGAATTCAGAGGCGGGGGCTATGTCTATGTCTTTTGAATGTGAAGTTATGTTTTTTGTTGAATGTATATATTTATTTTTAATTACTGTTATTTTTTGTATGCTTTTATGATTTTAAAAAACAAAATCGAATAAAGCTTTATTCATATCATATCGGCAGTTTCCTGCCCATAAAACGTCGATAATTTTAACACTGGTCCTTAATAATATGCCCGTCAGTGCCATATTATCAGTAAATGGCGATACATTATCGCCGCTTTTACCGGCAGGAAACTGCCACTAAAGCGGCGATAATGGTCTCAATTATCTCACTTTGCCACTGGATTCAAGCAAGCCGGGCTGAAGACGGCTGGAATGCCAGAAACCGGTCCTCGGAAGCTTGTTTCCGCTCCAGGGAAGACATGGCTTGGCAGTTCGGGCTGGGCTGTTCCCATGAGGCACAGGGTCAGACTGATTTGCATATAGCCATGTCTGAACTGGGGTGGCAGAGAGGGCTAAAGAACGGTGATGGATTAAACCCAGATCTTTTGACTGGGTGTGAGTGTTTGGATGATTCAGATGCTCCATCCATCACCACCCCCTTTTGTACCGCTTTTGGCCGCCATAGGTGTGGCAGGGTATGCTCAGACGTGAGTCCCTTGCTCACTTTGCCACTGGATTCAAGCAAGCCGGGCTGAAGATGGCTGGAATGCCAGAAACCGGTCCTCGGAAGCTTATTTCCGGTCCAGGGAAGACATGGCTTGGCAGTTCGGGTTGGACTGTTCCCATGAGGCACAGGGTCAGACTGATTTGCATATAGCCATGTCTGAACTGTGGTGGCAGAGTGGGATAAAGAACGGTGATGGATTAAACCCAGATCTTTTGACTGGGTGTGAGTGTTTGATTTATTCAGATGCTCCGTCCATCACCACCCCCTTTTGTACGGCTTTTGGCTGCCATAAGTGTGGCAGGGTATGCTCAGACGTGAGTCCCTTGCTCACTTTGCCACTGGATTCAAGCAAGCCGGGCTGAAGACTGCTGGAATGCCAGAAACCGGTCCTCGGAAGCTTATTTCCAGTCCAGAGAAGACATGGCTTGGCAGTTCGGACTGGACTGCTCCCATGAGGCACAGGGTCAGACTGATTTGCATATAGCCATGTCGGAACTGGGGTGGCAGAGTGGGCTAAAGAACGGTGATGGATTAAACCCAGATCTTTTGACTGGGTGTGAGTGTTTGATTGATTCAGATGCTCCGTCCATCACCACCCCCTTTTGTACCGCTTTTGGCCGCCATAAGTATGGCAGGGTATGCTCAGACGTGAGTCCCTTGCTCACTTTGCCACTGGATTCAAGCAAGCCAGGCTGAAGACGGCTGGAATGCCAGAAACCGGTCCTCGTAAGCTTGTTTCCAGTCCAGGGAAGACATGGCTTGGCAGTTCGGGCTGTACTGTTCCCATGAGGCACAGGGTCAGACTGATTTGCATATAGCCATGTCTGAACTGGGGTGGCAGAGTGGGCTAAAGAACGGTGATGGATTAAACCCAGATCTTTTGACTGGGTGTGAGTGTTTGATTGATTCAGATGCTCCGTCCATCACCACCCCCTTTTGTACCGCTTTTGGCCGCCATACGCGTGGCAGGGTATGCTCAGACGTGAGTCCCTTGCTCACTTTGCCACTGGATTCAAGCAAGCCGGGCTAAAGACGGCTGGAATGCCAGAAACCGGTCCTCGGAAGCTTGTTTCCGGTCCAGGGAAGACATGGCTTGGCAGTTCGGGCTGGACTGTTCCCATGAGGCACAGGGTCAGACTGATTTGCATCGCTTCTCGGCCTGATTTGCATATAGCCATGTCTGAACTGGGGTGGCAGAGTGGGCTAAAGAACGGTGATGGATTAAACCCAGATCTTTTGACTGGGTGTGAGTGTTTGATTGATTCAGATGCTCCGTCCATCACCACCCCCTTTTGTACCGCAGTTTCCTGCCGATACAGTGGCGATAATTGTATCGCAGAGTCTGGATAATATACCCCATAATTCCTTAATGTACAAAGATACACCGCACACACGCACTCCCATACAACTTTTCAACTAGCCTTTCAAATTGAATTCTAGATTAACAACAATACCAGTCACACAGTGGATATTCTTCTACAAAATCTCTCTAGTTCAGTGTTTGCAGCACAACCGTGAAATTGAACATTTTTCCTCTCATTTTACACATACATACATACAAATAACCAATTAAAATCCTGTACACATTAATTCAGAGGAAAACACACATTTCTATTGGTTTAACATTCCAAAGCTTTCCAACTAACAAAACGTTCAACCCTTCCCACATCCACAATCTGCCAGTTACCATAGAAACACTTCAGTGAACACCTAACTCAGCACACAGGTGAAAAGTTCATCATACATGGTTGCAAATTGAAACAGCAAGTATGCTGGACTGGAGAATATACCAGCTTATTTTATGTAACGTTCTTTTCTATCACTTTTTCTTAGCCAATAAAAATAAGGCTTTTAAAAACAGAAAGATGCAACCTAGTTTTCTGTAAAATGTTGTCAAACAACCAATCATTTCTTTTCTTTTTTTCAAAACTGCATTTTGTCCAACATTTTAGAAAAATCTTACTTTTCAAACAACAATTTCATTTACAGAACCCATCAGAGTGCATCCAGACCTCTCTTCAAAATGCTTACAGTGTGGATTGTGGGACACAGCTATATTTTCTGGAGCCAAAGGTAGGCACAACAGAAAATAATTCACAAGGGCCTAGGTTTACCAAATGTGGACATTAAATGGATTGGACAGAGAGGATTAAAGTGGCACCAATTGATGCCATTGGTGAAGTCCTTTATGCATCTCCAACACCCTGACCTCATAAATGTGCACTGTGGTGGCAATGACCTAGGCAATTTGACTGGGGTAGCTCTGGAAATGCTTATGAAGGACACCTTTGCACAATTGATGACACTGTTCCCCAAAACTGACTTTGTATATTCTAATATATGCCAACCACTATTGTCCACAGTTTGAAAAAGCTAGGAAACATGTGAATAAATATGTTTCTGCCTTTCTCCGAGACTACCGAATGGGGTCCATTTACAACAACTATCTTCATTTCAATATGCATGGCATCTATAGGAGAGATGGTGTACATTTTACAGATGAGGGGAACAGAGTCTTCCTCATAAACTTAAGACTCTGCATCAGTACTTACTTGTAGGTACTAAAATCTCTCAATAAACACAACAGCTCTTTTTAGAGCCACACAACACATAAACAAATACACTTCATAAATATCTAAAATTATTTTGATTTTTCTTGCTTACGTACGCTTACGTGATGACTTTCAACATTCCATCTGTACGTCGTCCATACGTGCTTGGTATGTGTACAATAAATCTACCAGCCCCTGAGCAACACTATAGGTTCAGAATCTTTCTACCCTACCCCCTTTCCTTATTTCTCACCTTTGTTTTACTGTTTCCTTGTGACTCGGCTGTTGTGACAAATAAGATGGCTGCCAACACTTCCTGGTTGGAAGACTTGACAACCGATCAGCATTCAACTCCTGCTCGTAATTGTGTGAATTTCGGTACGAGTATGGCGCGATTATTCTTTAAAAAAAGAGCCTAAACATCCTTATACGACCCCCTGAGCTACCGTAAAGAATCAGAATGTTTCTACCCTGCCCCCTTCCCTTATTTTTCAACTTTCTTTTACTGTTTTCTTGTGACTCGGTGAAACCGAGGCACAAGATGGCCGCCAACACTTCCTGGTTTCGAGTGTTGATATTATCAAACCCATTATCGCCACTTTAGCAGCACTTTCCTGCCGATAAAGTGGTGATAATTTTGTCGCCCAGTCTTGATAATATGGCCCAGAGTGCGTGGTGTACAGCAGCTTCTTTGTAAAATCTATAATTACTTTCGAGCAGTGACAACAGATACCTTACAACAGTCTGACAAACAGATCCACAACCTTATTACGCCACTTTTGAGTCACTTTTAACATGGGTAAAGTGACGCAAGGAGCTTGCAAATCTACGTCTCACTTTTCAAGAAAAAATCTCAACTCCAGACTCTGCGAGACAGTTTTAATGTTCTTTTCTCTCTCTTTCTCTCTCTCACTCTCTGTGACATCATTTCTCTTTCTCTCTTAAACTTATACACACTGCTGTCTACTTGCACATGTAGAAGAACAGGCCAGCTGAAGTTATGAATTCCACTGGCTGAAGTCTTTGGCCGCAGTGGTTATACAACGGTAAACACAGAGGCCTAGATCTACAAAGCCTTCATAGCATGGCATTAGAAATAAGTCGACATATTTACAATCCCTAAATGCCACTTTTGTGTCAGTAACGCAGTAGGGACTTCCATATAGACACCACTTGAACGCGGCATTATAACAAGTGAAATGTACGAGGCACACTGCACACGTAAAACCATAGAGTTACCTTGACTTGTAATGCTTCAGCTCATTTACTCACATCTACATAATTCTAAACTTTAATTTTCTTTTTGTTTTACAGATTACTAATCGGACATCTTATGAAGACCATTTAACAATTTGCTTATAATATTGTTTGTTATTAAACTTATTTTTCTACTTGTTTGCAATATAGTTATAATTAAGTTTTGTTTAGTTATTATTTTAATAAAAGTTAATTAAAAAAAAGTACATACTTCTTTTATCTGTGGGGGGAGGTCTGTATGACGGTCCACAATAGAAATATTGTTGAAATAGTATAGTAAGATATTCAAGATTAGGATTGAAAACGAATGACTTCTATTTCCTCTGAATAGACTACAATTTAGAAAAGAAATCAAAATAATACGAAACAATGTGTACCACATTTAGAAACCTCTTGCAACATTTTCCCATGCAAACTTACCTCCCTTCAAAATTAAATGTTTGGGCCTCAATCACACCCCTCAAACCACAGAAACAATCACCCCACAAAGATTTCTATATTGTATGAGGAGCTGCGTGGCCCTCCGCCTACTGCCCTGGAGCCCGCGACGCCCAGAACAGTTTGCTGCAGTGTTCTGGGGGAAACAGCCATTACAACGCGGTCATAACCACGCGTGATCTCCACCACAAAGCCATTAGCCTGCATTTCGGGCCATATTATCAACAAAACGAGATAGATTATCGCCGCTTTATCGCCACTTTCCTGCTGATAAAAGCGGGGATAATGTATCACCTTTTGTTGATATCGCGGTTTGTTGATATTTTGGCCTGAAATTTGTTTTATTAATGTAATTGTTTACTTACCTGCAATCATCCAGATTCTGTTATTTATCACCCCTCACCCTGCCCCTCCCCCGCCCCCCCTGCCTGCCCCATCGCAAGTCCCTCCACGGGCTGCCGCTGAAAGACGCGGTTGCGATCTAGTCATTTACCACAGAGTTGTGGGGAATCCTTGGTGAGGCGCCCGCTCACTAACGAGTGCGCACTTCACCGAAGACGTTCCAGAGTTCAGACCCGTTTTCAATTGCTCCTTAGACTTTCGTGTAGAGAAAGTGGAAATATTTCTGTGAGAGTTAAAGAACGTTGTTTGACAAGTTAGTGAGTAAGTAAACTTACCTGACATTATAGACAATATTGAATGTACTCAGTGGATGTATTTTCTCTAACTTAAAACAAGAAACAATAAAATTCGTGTTAAGCAAGGTCTTAAGGGAAAATAACACATTGAGTTAGGAATAGTAGGAAGACTTTTGAATTAGGAAGGAACATTAATGAAAAACAAGATATTGAAGGATTGAGAGAATAGATAACAAGCAACTGCATTAAGAAAATTTAGTAGAAGAACACGAGGAAATTAATAATATAAAAATTAGACAATAAACTGAGAGGCCTAGGTTAATGAATGTTACGTAATTATAGGTTATAAGCAGTGAGAAAAATAAAGAACCGTAAGCTACAAGGTTGCAGATAAATACTAGAGGAGAGGCTAGTTCGAAATTGGAAGGGGTAGGTAATTAGTAGAGTTAGACTAAGTTATAGATGAGGAATAGAGATAGAGTAAACACATGAAGTATTCAAAAAGTAGTGTGATAATGATGTCTAAATATACACAGATACACAGTGTTATTCTGGAGAATGAATACTATCTTTTCCATTATAGTAAAATACATTTACTATTTTGGAAAGGGTAAGGTGAATAGACATATTCTATATTTTTTAGTAGTGTATTTTACTATGACAGCCTGAGTCTTTTCCTATAGTCATAAGGAGTGACTGCTTTCAAAATTTAAGAAAAGCTAAGAACAGGATATCCTTATAAGCAATTATAGTTGTATAATTTTTCAATGGACTAAAACTCTACTAATGGAATGTTATTAGATAATAGTATTTATACAGTATTTTTTGTAGGCCAAAATAGGTGAAAACAGTAGTTTTGTATTATATATTACGTAAAGTGATAACATTAACTGTTTATATTGTTATACAAGGAGCAAGAACATAAAGGAAAAATTATGGAAAGAGAACAGCCTCATACTCAGGAGATTTTGGATATTACTTTGAGAATAATTTAAGTATCTGTCACAGGCAACAACGGTGAAGAAGGGGAAATTAGTGCTGCAGACATGAATTGTGTTTTTAAAGACAAAAGCTTTGATGGAGATTTTATTGAAGTTTTAAATTATGTTGAAGTTTTAGTACAAATTAAATCATAAACTGCTGACGAGGAAATTGATCTGAATGACATATCTGATGAAGTTCCATTGGAATGTCTGTTAAATTATTAGATGTTACACGAATACATTTATTGTTGAAAAATAATAAAGGTTTGAGCACTATTTACTAATGTATTTATTGTACTAGAAGTGAAGCAGTTATAGATTCAGTTATATATTCTTTAAATGTTTGTATTGATTTAAAATATGCAAAGAGGGTTTGAGGGTATCGATTGCTTAAAATCCATATGGAGTATACATGCAGTCTTGTATGCAGCTGCAAACTTGTGTTTTATGCCTTCAATTGCCCAGTCTGTATCCTTAGACTTCCTGCAAACACTGTGACACTGCTGTTTTAGTATTGTAGTGAGCGAGTCAGCAGTATGCTCTTTTTCATTGTACCGTGGTAAAACTGAAGCTGTAGTAAATTTAGTGAGGAACTTTCTTTGCAGAAGTGTAATGATCCAGTCAGTATTTAGATACTCATGGATTAAAAGAGGCCTTAGTTCATAGGCTGTTTCAAACCTCTATAGACTGTGCATGCACTGTTCTATGCACCAGCAAACTTATGTTTTAAACGTTCAATTCCTCAAAGTGTATCCTAATACTTCCAGCAAACATTCTCACACTACTGTTTCAATATTGTAGTGAGCTATTCAGCAGTATGTGTTTATTTGTATACTGTAGTACAACTGAGGCTGTTATAAATTCAATCATGTTCTTTCCTTGCAGTCTTGTAATAATCCACTCACTATCTAAGTACTCATGCATTAAAATAGGCCTTAGGGCATAGACTACTTCAAAACCCTTATAGACGATGTATGCAGTCTTCTATGTACTTGCAAATTTGTGTTTTATACGTTCAATTTACTAGTTTGTATCGTTACACTTCCAGCAAACACTCTGTCACTGTTGTTTTAGTTTTGTAGTGACTCATTCATCCGTATGTAGTAATCCAATCACTACATTAAAACACTAATGGGCACATATACAATAACTGGCATATCCCCAGGAATATGTCAGTTATTGTGCTCCGTGACACCACCACCATGGATGCGCCGTATTTACAATGGGTGTACCATGGGACAAAAATGGCACATATATGTGATGTATCTGTGCTGTAAAGGTGGTGCATTGTTTGAGTTATGTTGGAAGTGCAACGTATATCCAGCAATGGTCTGGGGGCTCTATGCTCAGACTGCTGTGTCAATCCTTACACCTGCTTCAAGGTAGTGCAGGGTTTTGACACAGCATGAGCGCAAAAGTGACAAAGTGAAATCTTGTAGATTTTAGTCAGCCACTTTTAGGAGGTATTCCTGCGCAGGAACGCCTCCCCATGTAGGAATGTGTCCTTCTGGTACAGGGATTTACAATGCGACGTACCTCCCAGATACGTTACATTCTAAATGTTATGTTATGTTATGTTATAATGTTTATATTGCGCATGGCTACCCCAGCAACAGGGCGTCCCAGCGCTTGCGGACATGCCTAATTACAGGACGGCCAGAATGGAGGCGACAGAGTGCCAGATCACAGGGGAACCCTAAACAGAAGAAAACAACCAGGTTTTAATGTGTTTTTGAAAGAGTAGATGGTTAGTAGTAGTACGCACTCTTAAAGGGATAGAGTTCCAGAGTTTTGGGGCCAGATACCTGAATGACTAGCCCCCGGCTCTGCACCTTCGGATCTTGATGGTACAGGCAAGAGAGAGGTCCACAGAGCGGAGAGCACACAACGGGACATAGAAGGAGCAGAGTCCCTGCAGGATTTGAGGGCCAAGGCTATAGAGAATTTTATGAATGAGACAAAGGGTTTTAAATTGAATGCATTGTTTGACAGGCAGCCAGTGCAACCTAAGCAGAACCTTGGAGGTATGGCAACGTTTTGGCAGTCCGAACAGAATACGGGCAGCAGCGTTCTGAGCCCTTTGTAGTCTGTTAGTGACTGTCAAGTTGGAACCAAGCATAAGGGCATTACAATAGTCTAGATGGGATAAGACCATAGCTTGGACGATTGTCTGACGGATGGAGGGTTCAAAGAAGCCAAGAATGGGTTTAAGAGAACGTAGGCGGCCTAAGCAAGTGCCAGCCACTCTTTTGGCATGGGATTCAAGGGTAAGTGAGTTGTCTATAATCACACCCAAATTTTTAACTTCCTTCTTGGGAGTAGGAGGCGGGCCCAATGTAGGGGGCCACCAATGCTCATCCCACTTCTGAGTGTCACTGCCAATAAGGAGAACCTCGGTTTTGGATGAATTCAGTTGGAGGCAGTTCTCTGTTAGCCAGCTGGAAATGGCCAAGATGTCTTCTTGAAATTTGGCTCGGTCCCCCACGGTGTCATTAGAGAAGGTAAAGATCAATTGCGTGTCGTTCGCATAGGAAATTAATTTTATGTTACGTTCCCTGGCCAGGGGGCGGACTTACACGTTAAACAACGTGGGCTGAGGGCAGAACCCTGTGGGACACCGCAGCCTAAGGGGAATCTGCTGGATGAGTACGGCGGAGCATGGACCTGGAAGGAACGGTCGGATAGAAATGACACAAACTAGTCCAGAGCTCCGTCTCCGACTCCTATCTCCCACAGTCTCCTAAGAAGGATCCCGTGGGAGACCGTGTCGAACGCCGCACTCAAATCAAGCAGGACCACAGCTGAGGTGCTACCCATGTCCTGTGTCACCCTTAGCTGTTTCATAACGGCCAGTAGGGCCGATTCCATGCTATGATTGGCGCGGAATCCGTTCAGGGATTCTTCCAAAATCCCATTAGTCTCCAAAAAACCTGTCAAGATGGAATTCGCGTGTGCTTCTGCCACTTTAGCCAAGTACGGAAGCAAGGAAATAGGTCGGAAACCTTCAGGCTTGGAAGGGTCCAGAGTGGTTTTTTTTAACAGGGGGACAACCTTGGCATGTTTCCAAGATTTGGGAATAGTAGCTGACTGAATAGATCTATTGATCAACTCCCGCCCTTCAGTCATGATGGAGTCCTGGATAAGTCTAACGTCTCTGGTTTAACAGGATCTTCCGGGGACCCAGACTTGATTTTTAAGGCCAGAAGTTTCATATCTGTCTGTGAAATGAGTGGAAGGGTTAGGAGTGAATAGGGGAGGTCCGGTGGGTCTATGATAGAGCTAGAAATCATAGAAGAACCACCAGACTTGAATGAGTTATAGATCTCTTGGACTTTATTGACAAAGAAGCAGGTGAGCTCTTCGCACTGCGAAGGCTGTCTTTTAAGCTCTGTCCTTTTTTATAGGACCAGTTTTTATTGATGCTTTTGCTCACTTGATTGGATAGTGTGTTATAGATTGTAACAAAAGCATCAATTAAATACTGGTCAATACTTAACACAGGCAACTTCAAATGGGATAAACCTCTATTCTCATATAAAAAAGGACAGAGCTTAAAAGACAGCCTGGTTAACACTAGACCAAAAACCACAAACATCAACACAAATCCCTCCATAACACAAATATGGGGTCTTCCTCCGGTGACAGAACACTCAAAATGTGGGGATTGCAGCATTAGTCACGTCACAGAGAACACCAAGTCCCTGAACCTTGAGCCTGGCAGAATCTGGGACCAAAGAGCTCACACCAATTGCAACAGTGCCAATGTGGTATATCTGATCAAATGCGTATGTGGAAAACCTTACATAGGTATGACGACACGAAAAGTCAAACCAAGAATAAGTGAACATAGGAGCACAATACGGTGCAAAAAGAATTTCACCAAACTCACAGAACACTTCCTGACAGTAAATCATACTCCAAATGATCTGAGGTGGACAGTCATCGAGCAGGTATAACCCGGTCCAAACCTGCAAAACCGTCTTTTCGAAAAGGAACAAAGATGGATTTATAGACTTTCTATAAATAAGTCAGGTTTGAATGACAATGTTCCTTGGGCTACAGTCCTGAAATGAATACCTGAAAAACACGCTGACGACCCGAAAACAATCTCCTTTTCTGAAAACCCATGGCCTCCGTAGAATGGAGACGCTCACGCGTTGCGATAGCAACAATCACGTGAACCGAAGGCAGTCCCCGCCCAACCCGGAAGCCCAACTGTTACTTAATCACACACGAGACAGTCCGGCTTCGTAGCAGGGCAGCGGAGGACAAGCATAGGTAACCGGCATTTCCACCATGAAGTAACTGTAAGTAGAATCTCTTCCCTCAACAGGAACCAATGCTGAAAACGACCCTTTCGCCCTCACGGCGTGACTCAATGGCCTTTTTATAACAAATATTTGCCGTCTAACGAATCCACCCATGTTGTTACAGAAATCGGTTAAGTAGTGGGGATACCCCCTCCCACCCTCCGATGAGATAGGACTCCAATACAGTAGTAAGCTAAGCACTTACAACAAGCATGTGTCTGTATTTGTCTTTGTTTTATGTCAAGTAAGCCAGAGTATGTCGATTGAAATGCCACAGATAAATTATGCACTTTTAACTCCTTATTCGTGATCACCATTAATGTATGGCGAGATAGTGATATCACATCACCTATATAATCAGGACGAATGCCTGAATTAAAAATAAAATATCGGGAACAATCACGCTGCCGTTGAGCACGCACCTCTTGATATGTTTGCGTGCATCATCCAGACAAATATCCCGCACTGGATATTGTCAGCAGGTGATAGTTTCACTTAACAATCCCATGAGATTCCTTCTACTGAGAGTGGTAGTAAGCCTGAAGAGTCGAATGACACGACACTGCACTACGTAACAGGCATGTAACACTGTTCACATTTGACTGATGTCTGTTTTTATTCTTCTTTCCCACAGGTCTTTTTTCATTGTTTTGGACTCACCCACTGTGGTTAGAGTCTTTTTGACCAGATAGCAGATTTTTGCTATTTTGGGTCACAGAGAACTAGGAAAGGGTGTGCCTTTTAGGGGGTACATACCTACCAGTTCCCTGACTATACGGTCCTGATGAAAACCTGGTACATCCCAATCACAGTTGAAACATGTAGACCATCACACATATAAGAGATACTCTGGTTCTTAATATACCCACACAGTATCTCGCTTCACCCTTTTAACATTGTCCAGTTTCTTGTTAATAAAATGTATTTCAAGATAAACCAGGACAATTTTTAACATTTTTTCTGCACTTACATTCACAACCTGCTCCACTGTAACCCATGTGTCGTAGCACACCCTAGTGACGTTAGGCCACTAGGGTGGACCCCGATGATGAAGCATGTCACCACTAGGTTGGTGAGTGAGGGGTTTTGAACAAAAGCATAAATTCTTTCCTTTTGTCATCCTATCACCACATTAGGAATCTCATTCTGACTTTCCCATGATGGTACTCCTCTCTTTGTTTTTCTAGTTCTTCCACAGGGGAACAGGAGTACACTCCGTTCACCTTCAGTGAACACGATCCCTTGCTCTCTCCTTTGTTAGCATACCATCAAGTTTATGTCATGGGCGCCTCCAGAGAGGGGGAGGGAGCTTTTCCCTAGAGCTGGCTGGGATCTTAATGGAAATCTGCACCAGGAAATGATCCGTCCAGCTGAGGGGCCTGGGGGTAGAGGCTGTAGTTCCCTGGATGTTCCCTGGTTGTTCGAGGGTGGCCTGCCAGATGAGAAGACCCTTCAACCAGCTGGCATAGCTGGCAGGCTTCTAGGTCGCCCAGGAACTTTAGTATGGCCGGAGACTCGCGGGACTCAAGATGGAGGTTGAGGTCCCCCAATATGCTGAAGTTAGCTGACTGCAAGGTTAGTGCTGAGACAGTTGAGACTAATGACTCCTGGAAAGCGCTCGCTGGCCCGGGGGTGGGGGAGGTGATATATCAAAAGCCCAGTGAGGGTGAAGATGTCTGAGACCCTTAACTTAAATAGCGTGCTTTCACAGTTGGCTATGTTTGTGGGGGGAAAAGTACAGGAATAGATGGTTTTAAAAATCACTGCCAGTCCCCCACCCCTTCCTTTGGGTCTATTCTGAGTTTGAATAAGATAGCCAGGGGGGAGGGCCAAAGCCGAGATAGCCAGTGAATCATTAGTTAACCACGTTTCCGTTAGGAATAACAGATCAGGAGAACGATCCGTAAGGAGCTCATAAACATCCTCATGGTGTTTAGCTAGGGACCTGCAGTTAAGGCTCAATATCTGTAGGTTCGCAGTAGTTTTTTCCACTGAGGCTGTAGCCGATGGGGTGAAGACGGCCTCCGTGGCCTCAAAGCCGCAGTGGTCACACAGCAAGTATTATGAGCCAGGGTTCCAGAGATGAGCCGCAAAGGCCGGCTGACATTGAAGAGCCAGCAGCTCCTCACGGACAAATGGGGCCATTCAGGATGACTGTCAGGCCAGGGATCCTGGCGACGGACCAGCGCGGACGGGCGCAGACGGGCTCGCCTTTGGCAAGCCTTCGGCGACCCGCCGGCCCTCGCCGCGTGCGTCTGCTGCGCGGGAGAAGATGGTGTTGCCTAAGAAGGCACCGGTCCCGCATCTGACGAAAATGCTACGCCCACAGGGGTCGGGCAAAAGGTCGAAAACGCCCTCCACACAAACAGCACCAGCCGTGATGGAACGAGGCGGCGACCGAATTAAAGGTACAGTGAGCTCCTTCAATAGTACACAGTTAAAAAACACACAACTTTATCAGGCTAGAATCAGGGTTTTAAAATAGCAGTTATGAGGCACATAACGTGGTGCAACTTTAGCACCACTGCTTCATCAGAAAATTGATGCAACAGTGGTGTAAAAGAGGCACAAGGGTGTTGTAAATCTGCCTCTAACAAACACTTACAAATTCACTAAGGCAGTTTCACTACCAGTGCATTATTTTTGAATGTACTTTTTTTTTTTTATTGAACCTTTATTTGCAGTACATGTAGTTATAGGTATGGGCCTACAACCACCGCGGCCGGTCGCTAAACAGAACTGGAGTATAGCAAGCACTATGCATAGGTATAGCAGTTCGAAACCCAGGATAAGAAAATAGCAGTGCATAGCTTTTAAGCATACACGACAGCAGTAAATCAGGATTTAAGAGGTTCATTTTTCAAATGAGAAACTAAGGAAGGTGTCGCACAATCGCACTCAGTCCCGCAATAATGAGCAAATCAGGATATCAGCAGATAATAATGATATGAAGGAATCATCGGGGGGCAAAATATACAAAGCAGGAGAAAGGTAGGCACAGCCCCATCGTGTAGCAAGTCTAACCCCCGCCCCTCAACACCAAACATACCGCAAAGAACATGAGCGATGACAACACTAAAAAGGAAAGAAAGACTAAAGGGCCATAGAAACAAACATAGATCGAAATGCCCATCCCGCAACCCCGCAGAAGGCCATGGCCTACCCCCCCAGCAGCGTGCCTGTCCCCCTAATAGAGACCCGAAATATAGAAAGATAGAGGAAAAAGCGAAGAAAATAAGCGGAGGAGGGCCCTCATCGTGCTGCCCGGCCCCGCCCTTCACCCCCATGCCACGAAAGTCCCAGAATGGAGATAATACTGTATTGGAGAATAACAGACCCCGATTATAAGCATGATAAAATATCGATCGAACATACCCACTCCACCGTCTGTCAATAATATTACCAATAAACCATTAACCACATCATCCCTGACCCCGTCTGGCAGTGGCACCGCCAGAAGTCCTCTCGTTAATTAATTTAGAGGACAATCCTGAGGGTCCAAACAGTATGAGTGGGCCCGGCTGGGGCGCAACCATGGAAGAGTACAATAGTCCAAGCCCATCAAAGTATGAACAGCAAAGATGAGACAATGTCAACGCCGGTCCCGGGAACCTTCCAAAGCTCACAAACAACAACGCCATCAAGGAGAGGAAAGTCACACAGTCCAGCCACCGGTGCGACACGACCAGGCCAGTCCAAGAGGAAAAACAGCGCTCGACCCCCAGCCGCCAGCTGAACAAGTGTCCCAAGGAGACATCCAGACGAGCAATCGAGTCGGCTCGCACGGGCACGGGAGCCCGGTCCTCAAACGGCCCCCAGTGCCCCCGCGGAGCCAAGACTTCCTCCATGGGCTCAGCAGCAAGGACACCGGCAGTCCCCTGGGATCGGGGCGTGGCCGCCAAGGACGGCGAAGCAGCAATGCGTCCATTCTTCCGCCCAAGTCTCGAGCGTGACAAAGTATAGTCTCATGCAAAACTGTTAAGGCAGCTATCACATCTCGGGAAGTGAACTCCTTTGCGTGTTGCGGGCATCCGGCCCCATCCGTACACCGGCCGTCCGACTTGGACTCAAGTCATAGAGGAGGGCACCAGCCGCCATCTTGATCCAGCCGGCCCGACCCTCTTCACCACACTCAGGGACTAGGCCTTACCAGGCGGGCACCACGGGTTGCGTCTCCAGGGCAAACAGACAGCGGGGCAGGCTCCAGAAAGGAGAGCCACCTAAAGGCTAAAGTCCCAGCCGGGTCCCGGGAGTCGCCCACCTATATCGGGGGCAGACCTTGGTTATGCCCGGGCAACAAAATTTGGGGAGGGGGGCAGGAGTCACGCGCCCCCTCCGATCCAGTGCCGCCCCACCGCTCCTCAAGGGTCGCCGACAAACGGACCGGGTCTTCACCGCCAGAAGCAGTCTTTCACGTCAGCGGCACCCATCGGCAGGCCCCTCACCGCCATCAACGGCCGTTGATGCCACAGCTGCGGCCGGAGGCTCCTCCGAGTCAACGCCCCGGTCTCGTCACCGAGTAGGCCGCGGAGCAGACGGGGACAGTTCCCAGGATCCGCTGCACACCGGAGCTCCGGGAACAAACAGTAGGTGCCCGTTTTCCTTCTCCTATCAGATTATACCTCCGCAGCTCAGGATCGACGTCAGGGGCGAAAGGGCTCGCGGAGCCGAGAGACTATGCGGCCATTTCGGATGCCTGCTTGGCTCCTCCCCCCTTGAATTTACTTTTGTTATTATTTTATATTAAAAATATGAAATGTAACTTTAAACAAAATAAATATAAGTATTCATAATAAAAATGTAGGAAATTACTATAAAAAGAAAGAAATTTAATAATTAGTACATTTTAAAATTATCATTTACAAAACCATAGAAATTCAATGAAAAACCCATAGGTTTCAGGCACGTTATAGTTAGGAATTAGCATTTAAAAACCTTAGAAATTCACTGAAAAAACAATAGGTTTCACCCGTGTTATAGTTAGCAGGACATTTCTCTCATACAAAACCATTGAAATTCCTCTGTTATAGTTAGTTCAGCTATAATATTTATTTTTCAGAAAGACACAGATTCACCGGATGATGTCATCAGTGATGTCATTTGAGATGTCATCAGTGATGTCATGAGTGATGTCACTGACCATGTCGTGAGTGATGTAATAACTGACGTCATCAGTAGTGCATGCGGGCGCGCAAGTTATAGTTAGCTGAACAAACTATAACAGAGGAATTTCAATGGTTTTGTATGAGAGAAATGTCCAGCTAACTATAACATGGGTGAAACCTATGTTTTTTTCAGTGAATATATATATATATTTATATATATATTAAAAAGGAAGGTTAAGGCCTGGCAAAAGTTGTATTTTGCCAGGTTGAAATGGCAGTTTAAAATTGCACATACAGGCTGCAATGGCAGGTGTGAGACATATGTAAAGGGCTACTTCAGTGGTTGCACAATCATACTTGCAGGCACACTCAAAGCATTTAATTTACAGGCCCTGGGAAAATGTAGTACCACTTACTGTGGACTTACAAGTAAATTAAACATGACAATTAGATGTAACCAAGTTTACAATGTTTAAAGGCGAGAGCACAAGCACTTTAGCATTGGTTAGCAGTGGTAAAGTGCACAGAGTCCTAAATGTCAACATAAACTCACTCAGAAAACAAGGGGGATGAAGGCAATTTTTTGGGATGTGACCCTTCAGAGAGAGCCAAGGCCAACAAGGGATCTGACAGATATGAAACAAGAGAACAAGATATATCTGGGCACAGGGTTCTAAAACTAGATGAGACAACCAATGCAAGAGAAGTTGAACAAGACTTCCTGTGGCAGGAGATACTAGAACAAAAAGATCAAAGGTTTGCTTCCCGGGCCCACCCAGAGGACCTGAAAAACAGATCCCACAGGAACAATATCAGGATTTGGAGGGTTCCCGTGGCATCTAAATGCGTCAGTATTGAATCATATTTCCAAAGGCTGTTCATGGCTGACCCTCAACCATGTTTTCTCCTGACATTCTCACCAATATTCACTTCTTTCATCACAAAGAGTAATCATGGCTGTGACACACCTGAAACACAACTTAATTTTTGAAGGCTACAAGGTCAAGCTCTTCCAAGGCTATTCTCTAGGAGCACTACTTAACAGAAAACAATTTAGTCGAGTTTTTGCCTTCTTGCAAGAGCAGTACATTCTCTGTAGATGGGGGAACACATTCAGCCTTACATTTCACAGACAGGCTCATAATTTGTAGGTCTCATCAGTGGAGCTTGTAAATGGCAACCTACAGCTATAAGAGGAGCAAGCCACCAGGAAAGAATCAACAGAAACCACAGAGAAATCACCCCAAATGGAGTCAAAGGTGGCCCAATGGTGAAAGGTCGGGAGCATATGGCTTAAGTCCAGTTGCAAACCTACAGCTGCTGCTATTGAGAAGTAATACAGGGATCGGCTAAACAAAATAAAGACCTCCTCTATCACATCACATGCTGTGCCCACACCTCAGAACAAGACTGAAGACTCATTGGTCTGAGTGTCCGGGCTTGACCCACCTATTGTGAGATAAGAGACCCTATTCCCTCCTAGGAGTCAAGAGTGGGCTACTTTCCAACTTTTCTCATATCATCTTTAGCATGAGGGAAAACTCCAGCCAACTGCTGACTGAGGGCAAATTTAGAAAAGGATAAAACAACACCTGTAAACATTTTACTACTATATGGGTCTGCCACGTATGTCAAATTCTAATGTGCCTTTGATAGGACTAGTGTGCTTGCACACTGGATTTGCTAGGACATTTGTCTTGCAGAAGCCCCTTGTATTTAAATTAAAATGTTCCATTGTAGTGTTACTGTAAAATAAATACTCATTTCAAGTATCACATTATCAACTTGCATTAGTACAGATTGGCTTTGTGAATTAAGGGTAAATGGTTTTGTCCCTTTGTTGTCAGACTAAGTACTCCATCAGCAAACCCGCCTGATCCAATTCATGTTAATAATACAGCAGGCATACAGTTCAGTACAGAATGTTTTATCACTGTGAACATGAATTTACTAGGTTATAATTTATGACCTAGCATTACAGATCAAGTTACAAGGTAGTCTCATTTAAGTAAAAGACATACTCCAATAGTTGAAGACTTTTCCTGGGCTCAGTCATGTGACTAGTAATAATAATAATAATAATAATAATAATAATAATAATAATAATAATAATAATAATAATAATAATCTTAATCGTGAAATGTAATACTTCTTTGTAGAAATGTTTTTTCCAAAAGCAAAAATAGCTCACACACCTGCGTCTGAAGCATGTTTTCATATAGCACATCACCATTAGAAATGTATGATTTTCTGACTAAACTTTCCCATCACAATGCACTGGTTCTTTTATGGTATCGTGTTTTTGTCCTTGCAGGTACGTATTTTAAATTGTTGTTTTTTTGTCTTGGAATTTGATTCTATTGTAATTTCTTTAGAGGACAAAAACAGTAATGTTAGAAAAGGTTAAAAACATCTAACATGAGCAGCTGTAGGAATGAACTTGATTATTGTTTGCGGCTCCAGAGTTGTAGAGTTACCATGGATATGCAAAGCAGTTTCATTCTTATGTATATTATGCTGAACAAAAGCAAATGGTTCTTGCATAAATGTGTGTTAATAACTTTCACAGCTTCTCTATCGTCCTGATAAACTGGTTATGCAAGGCCATCCATTTCAGATTGTCACATTTATTTTTTCAAAAGGTGCCACAAAGAAATTGGCAAAAAAACGGAGTTTGGTCCTGGGACAGGGGTTCAACTGGACCGTAATATAGTAGAACAAAAAGCAATGTTGTCCCCCAAGGTAATTTTCTCTCACAACTTTTGAGAAATACAAACAAGGGAAAGAAACCTATTGTTTGTGTGGGTTGTTTTATTTAAACCCTTTTAGCAATAAAATTTGAGTTATTTTGAAAGACATTTTAAGGTAGAGAAAAGACACTACTTACAAACATTTACACTATTTACACTATCATACAAGCAATTCTATACACAAGACAATATATACAAATGAATTCACAATTATAGGCAAGCTTCTTTTACAATAAGAAAAAACAACAATTCTGTTCACACAAGAAAATAATCTTTGTGAAAAATTCAACTTATTAGAAAGCCCAACCAGGGTCAAAACAACAGGAAAAGGCAACAGAAAAATCACTTATTACTCAGCAATCAGTTACAGTTTAACAAATTACTACTAGTTTTGTTCAATCAAAAAATGCCTATTCGCCGTTATGCCGACGCGTTTCAAATCTGGAAGTGATCACAGATTCTCTTCAGGGCTCTGTCAATGTAGAGTTCTATAAAGATAAAGGAAGCTTGTTTTAGCCACTATTTTCAAGGATTGAAAGCCTTCCCCTCCAAAAACACAGGGGCAGAAGTCACAGAATTTTACCTTATCATGAGGGTAACGCGGTCCCGCGTTCCAGTGATTCAAATAAAGGGGGCCTTTTGTAATGCAGGGGTTCTGTTAAAAAGATTGCAACATGGGATTTAGTACCAAGCTTCTCAGAGACAAAAAGGTAGGTGGTCTCATGATTAAAAGCACACGAACCGTACCTTAAATTGTGAAAACGGGGACACCACTATTTATTTTCTTCAGAAGTGTTTTCATCCGCGGTATGCCTATTGAAGACTCATTGGTCTGAGTGTCCGGGCTTGACCCACCTATTGTGTTTCCTGGGGACAGCTTGATGGAGGCATGGGCCTCTTCTTTGTCCTGCACCATATTAAGATAATCCTTAGTGAGATAAGAGACCCTATTCCCTCCTAGGAGTCAAGAGTGGGCTACTTTCCAACTTTTCTCATATCATCTTTAGCATGAGGGAAAACTCCAGCCAACTGCTGACTGAGGGCAAATTTAGAAAAGGATAAAACAACACCTGTAAACATTTTACTACTATATGGGTCTGCCACGTATGTCAAATTCTAATGTGCCTTTGATAGGACTAGTGTGCTTGCACACTGGATTTGCTAGGACATTTGTCTTGCAGAAGCCCCTTGTATTTAAATTAAAATGTTCCATTGTAGTGTTACTGTAAAATAAATACTCATTTCAAGTATCACATTATCAACTTGCATTAGTACAGATTGGCTTTGTGAATTAAGGGTAAATGGTTTTGTCCCTTTGTTGTCAGACTAAGTACTCCATCAGCAAACCCGCCTGATCCAATTCATGTTAATAATACAGCAGGCATACAGTTCAGTACAGAATGTTTTATCACTGTGAACATGAATTTACTAGGTTATAATTTATGACCTAGCATTACAGATCAAGTTACAAGGTAGTCTCATTTAAGTAAAAGACATACTCCAATAGTTGAAGACTTTTCCTGGGCTCAGTCATGTGACTAGTAATAATAATAATAATAATAATAATAATAATAATAATAATAATAATAATAATAATAATAATAATAATAATAATAATAATAATAATAATCTTAATCGTGAAATGTAATACTTCTTTGTAGAAATGTTTTTTCCAAAAGCAAAAATAGCTCACACACCTGCGTCTGAAGCATGTTTTCATATAGCACATCACCATTAGAAATGTATGATTTTCTGACTAAACTTTCCCATCACAATGCACTGGTTCTTTTATGGTATCGTGTTTTTGTCCTTGCAGGTACGTATTTTAAATTGTTGTTTTTTTGTCTTGGAATTTGATTCTATTGTAATTTCTTTAGAGGACAAAAACAGTAATGTTAGAAAAGGTTAAAAACATCTAACATGAGCAGCTCTAGGAATGAACTTGATTATTGTTTGCGGCTCCAGAGTTGTAGAGTTACCATGGATATGCAAAGCAGTTTCATTCTTATGTATATTATGCTGAACAAAAGCAAATGGTTCTTGCATAAATGTGTGTTAATAACTTTCACAGCTTCTCTATCGTCCTGATAAACTGGTTATGCAAGGCCATCCATTTCAGATTGTCACATTTATTTTTTCAAAAGGTGCCACAAAGAAATTGGCAACATGGACAAATGTGAAGTAAGACTGTTCTACCTTACTTGAGGGATCAGAAAGAGGCTGAATTTAACATCTCTTACAGTGTTAAGACATCTGCTGCTCTCATTTGCTGCTGTGCTTTTTTGTTTTGTGCTTTTAACCTCTCTTTGTCCCACTCTGCTGCCTCCTGTCCTTTCCAATCCCTTCTCCTTGTAAATGACCCCGCCCACCACTCTCTCCTACCCTTTCCCTGGGGTCTTTGCAATGCTGGCTGCAGCATGGCTACTCCACTTGCATGCCAAAGGCAAGCCTGCTTGCCTCTGTTTGTGCCTCATTGATGCCTAGCACCAAGACCCCTGGTCTGGCTGCCATTCATCATAGCCTTAGGTGCTACTCTGGCAAAACTCTCTGAGCTATCAACCCTAAACACTCATTCGAGCACTACACCTGGGCTTTCTCACCTCAAAAGAAAAGGTATTCTCTTGCCCCACCTGTCGCTTCACTTCCCCAACCCCCAACACCACAGCCACACACACAGCTGAACAAACCCCTCCACCACTTTGCACTACACACATCTAACCCTCTGCTGCCTGCTCCTTAACCCCTACTCCCTCATCAAGTATACCATAAACATTTTGGGACCTCCAGAGCAACTCTCCAGGCCTCTTAATCCTCACAGAAACCTGGCTCCACCCTGTATGTGCCTCAGATATGTGTGTGGACACCCCTCCTGGTACCAAAATCACAAGACAGGACAAAACCAACAAACCCAAAGGCAGCCTCGCCATCATCTACAGCGAGGAAGTCAACTACCCCATCTCCTCAGCACACACCAGTGACTCGCTGGAAAATATGGTTTTCAAAATCTGCACCTCGTTCACCTCAACCCTGGGAAAAACTTTACTCCACCCACCCCAGACCTAGATCCAGCTCCCCTTCAAACTTGCAGACCTCCTTGTCCCACTGGCCTTCGCATCAAACTCCTTCACTCTGCTTGATGACCTCGACTTCCACCTAGATGACAAGACTGAACCAAACTCCAACACTCTCCTGAAAGACCTCTGCATCTTGGGACTCACCCAGTGGGTGAACAACCCCACCCGCATGGCTGAAAACCTCTTCGACCGCATCTTCATCACCTTCTCCAACATCACTGTAGGCAAACCCTCATTTGCTTCAGCATGCACCTGCCCAAACAGGTTCTGAACCAATAACACACAGACTGCCTAATTGCACTGAAACCCCAAGGACACATGAATTTTCAAGCTCCGGTCTCAACACCATAACCACCACACCAACCTAACATGTGCCTCAAAATGTGAATCACATCCAGCGTGGACCCCAGTTCTCCTCTGAGAACCACCTCTACACCCCACTCCAAGCCCCAGGCTATGTGCTACACCAAGGACCTCCGACTCATGAAGCTTCAGAGCAAGCAGCAGGAACAATGGTGGGGTCACTCTCATAAAACACCAACAAAGACGTACTAAATGGATTCACAACAGATCCAACTCCACCAAAGATATCTTCACAATCGTGACAGGATACTAAGAAAAAGGGCAGTGTCCCAAAAATACTTCTCCCCCGTGCAATATCCCATAAGAATGATAGATAGTGATACAGAAGAAACAGCTGAACAGAATTTCACTAAATTTGGCAGAAAGCTATGTCCTTAGTGAGCTTTTGGTTATTTCGTATAAGTCTATTCGCCATTTTAAAAAATTGACATTAGAAATGTAGCGAAATCTGGATGCGGGCTGAACATTTTTATTGACATGCAACATAATCAACAGAAATGTTACGGTCACCTTTTTTGGTGTAATTCTGTTCAGTTGTTTTTCCAGCATCGCTGTCTAAAATTCCTAAGTGAAATTAAATGGGGAAAACATGTTTTGGGGCCCTCTTTTTCTCACCACCCCCGTTGACAGATCACCCTGAAACGTTCCAGGAAGGAACTGAGGTGGATGAAAAGCATTTAAATGTTTCTTGAAGATTCATTAACCAGCGTCAAAGTTAATAGCAAAAAAAAAAATTCTCATCTTATGGAAAGTCTGATCTATGTATACCTACAAAGTGGAGACTGCCCCTGTGTACTATATATTTCCAAATATCCTGTTTTTTGTGCATTTTCTGCCCTGCCTACATTTTTGGGGGGATGCTCAGGAGTAGGAAGACATCTTTCCTTTGTCTTCATTCCTTCTTTTATTTTTGCCCTTTGTGCTGGTGCGTAATTTTGTCAAGTGCATGTCTGTGTGTGTATGTGTGGTCAATGATGAATGTCATTTCCTCACTGCTTCCTCGAGGCCTTTAGTATGCTGAAATGGTCCTCCATTTTATAAATAGTTCAAATTTTACAGGATTATTTTAATTTGTAAGGTATGTATGCCCTATTACAGCCTGGGTGTATTGATGTGCTCCTGGAATGGCCTTCATTTTGTCAATGTTCAAATTGTTAATTCTGGAACTTAGTACCTCCCTATGTATTAACGGGCAAGCTACCTTATCTCTCTTTCTCTGCACGTTATGGCTCTTTATGTGTGGTCAGGTTGGTGACGGTCAGACTCATGGACATACTCTAACGACAGTATCTAGCATTGGAAACCAGGTTTGAAAATATCAGTGATATCAACTTTTAATGAAGGATTCTTTGCCACTGCTTTAACCCCTTCGATGCTCATGACGGAACGGTTCCGTCATGAGCATCGGTTGAGCTGTACTCATGACGGAACCTTTCCGTCATGAGCCCGTTGGCTCATTAGAACCTTCAGCACAGCGCAAGAATTCGCGCCACGCTAAAGGTGTTAATTACACATGATATTGTATTCATTGTCATGCATTTCAATTGCATATGTTGTATCACTGCAGTGGCTCAGTCTGAAAGCTTGATTTCTTGCTTCGTGTAGCTTGTTTTAAACAAAATGAAACTCCAACCCTTCCTTTATCTTGACTGTTTGGGTTTTTAGGGTATCAAAAAACAAGGTGATGAATGGAATGATTAACATATTCTTGGCCGTTCGGCTGGACTGTTCCCATGAGGCACAGGGTCAAGACTGATTTGCATATGGCCAGGTCTAAACTGGGGTGGCATGGTGAGCAACCGAATGATGGATTTAACCCAGATCTCTTGACTGGGGTTGAATGTTTTAATTTGTTCTGCATACCGTCCATCAATTGTGTGTCTTTTGCTTCCTCACCCTAAAATATTCTCAGCCACTGACAATCACATGGGCCACGCCTCAATCCTCAGTTTTTCACCCATGCTGCCACCTCAGTTTGGACCCAGCCATATGTAAATCAGTATTGACCCTGCTCCGATGGGAACAGTCCAGCCCGAACTGTCAGGCGGGTCCTCCTTGATGTGGCGCACAAGCAACCCAGGACTGGTTTCACCCTTATCAGGGCTTATCCGTCAGGTATAGCTTGGTGCCAGGGTACAGTGAGCATGGGACCCACGTCTGAGTATATACATCACACTTAGGGCATCAAAACACAAGGTGATGGACAGAATGCTTGAATTAATCTCAGCCACTGGTAATCTCTCAGGCCTGTAATTCAGTCCAAAGTTTTTCACCCATCAGCCGTCTGCAATTTATTCTTGACCAGCTACATTGAGAATAGCCCAGCCCAAACTGTCTCAATTTTAGATCAACTGTGGAAGAAGTGAACCTGTACTTGCCCAGAAAGTGTACACTGATAAGTCTAACACCTTTCAATAGGTAAACACCACTGCACAGAAAACCAACAAATAGATTTTACTCTTTCGGCAAAGTGTGCAGTAGGGCAGTACCAGGTGCACCAAGTTCATCTCAACAACATGCTCTTAGATCCAATATACTAGTAACTTTATCCACATAATTGGTCTGTCAGGAAGAAAAAAAACCTTACTCCCAGTACTTTCTTGGAGGCAATCATGGCTGACACAGCAAACAGAAGAGCAATAAAAGTCTGATACCCTCATGAACGTCATTTAGAGGTCACTAGAGGTAGCAATTGCAACCCCAGGATTCCCCCTGCAACCCGTGGCACAGGCATTGCAACCCCTTGCACAAGGCATCGTTAAAGCAGAACCAGTAGTAAACCCTTTTTAAACTTTCATATCCTGCAGCAGATGCAGTTGTTTTGCTGGCAGGAATAAAATCAGCAGCCGTGAAACTGGCACTGCAATAAAACAAAATGTTACCACCATTCGTGAACTCGGGCCTGTTATGAGCCGCCTTTGCAGCCTGTTGTGAAGGGGTGTCCTCAAACCAAATATAGCATTTGCAACATAGTTGATTTATTGTTGCTAGTTGAGAGGGCCAGCAAGAAAGGAGCCTAAATATCTCTCACTCTCTCGTGCACTATAAGATGAGAGGAAGGGAAAAGGAAGAGTTAATAGCTGAGCCAGGGCAGTAGAGAGACTAGCAGAGAGGAAGAGGCAACATCACACAGACGGAATAACAACCAAAGGCAAAAAAGAGACCAGAGGCAGAGAGGAAACCACAAATGAGAGATGTGACAGGAGAAAAATAGGAAAGGTGCAGCTAAGAGAGAGATAATTTAAGGAAGAGACAAATGCGACTAAGAGAAAGTATAGAAAGAGAAGGTGGGCACGTGAAACAGAGACATCTGAGAGAAAGGGATGAGAGTTGACAGAGAGGTGAGACAGAAAGTACAATTTTGGTATATATTCAGGATACAAACTTAATACTGATAAAACAATAATAATTTGCACAAAGAACATTCCGAAAAAAGATCAAAGATATGTTGATGCGGCGATTTATTTAGGAATTAAAATCAATGCTGATGTGGGTAAAATAACTCAGGAAAATTATCTGCCAGTATTAGCGGAGATTGAGAAAGAACTAAAGAGGATCGACGTTTTACATCTCTCCCTGATTGGACGAGTTAATGTGCTCAAGATGACAATGTTTCCAAAATTGCTGTATTTATTCCGGGCTATTCCGCTGCTAATTGATGAATCCCTGATGAAAAAAATGGACTCAGTTTTTTCAAAATTTCTTTGGCAATACGGGAAAGTTAGAAGGTCATTGGCTAAATTGTCATTACCAATAGAGAGAGGAGGGCTAGCAGCTCCTAATCTAAGGTTATATCATTGGGTATGTCTACTGTTACATATGAAACATCTACTATGTTTTAATATACCTGATGATTCCCCTAGGGTTCCTACAATATACGAATTGGCAGTCGGTGAAAAAGCCAATGGAATTTTAACCCGGGAAGTGAGTGCTCAATTTTTCAAGAGGAGCAAAAGTAAGGTCATGCTAGGTGTATGGGGGGTTTGGAAGTTAATCTTGAAATTTCTTAAAATCCCTAAAATCAATGGAATTATAGACCTGTGGGAGTCAACCCCATTCATACATCTGGGACAGAATAGAAATAGTGCTCTCTGGAAAAGGTTGGGTATTCAGTATTTGGGGGATGTTATGAATAAGGAAGAGATGTTGGGATTTGAGACCCTAAAACAAAGATATGGTATCTCAGCGAATCACTGGATGTTGTACAACCAGTTAGAACAATCGGTGAAATCCATAAGACCCAAGATCTCTATTCAGGAGGTTAATCCGATTGTTCAATATGTAAGGAATGGGGGTAGGAAGATTAAAATAGGTTATGGTTTCCTGTTACAGGCCATGGAAGATGATGTTGTACAGGTGGAAAATGCTTGGGCTATTAAAACCGGGGACCCAAATGTGGATGTGGATTATGCATTGGCACTGAATAAGAAAATTTTAAGAGCAACTAACCTAAAAGCTCAACATTATAAGATGATTTTTAATTTATACTACACACCTGCGAAACTGTATCAATGGGGAAAAAGGGATACGGACAGATGTCAAAGATGTGATCAAGGCCCAGCAGATTTAATCCATATGTTTTACTCTTGTCCAAATTTAAAACCGATCTTAACTGAAATGGAGAAGTTTTTATCGGGGCTGCTAGAGGGTCAAATTCTTCTATCCCCAATGACTGTTTTAATTGGCAGGGATGAAAATCTTAATATTACTCAGGATGCGGAAGCCTTTGTATTCTTGTGTGTTGCAGTATTAAGAATTTTAATAGCGGCAGCCTGGAAAGATCCAATAGCACCTTCATTCCAGATATGGCTAACTAGATTGCTCGGGATTCATAATATTGAGGATTGTCTATATAACTTTAAGGGACCAAAGAAGAAAGATCTTGGGAAAAAAATTTGGGCACCCCTTAGTAAATGGAGGGAATCAAGAGGATGAAATGGAGTATATGTAAATTTAATAATAAGAAGCTAGTGTGTGGCTAGATGTTGACTTTTTTAATCCTCCATGTATATTGACATTTTTTTTTTTTTTAAAACCTCCATGCATATTTCTATGTTTTTACCCAGCTGATAATCTATACCTGTGTATGTATGCTTTCTGTTTTTCTTTTTGTATTCTAATCCATCTCATTAATAAAAATATGTTAAAAAAAAAAGAGAGTGGAAGTTAAGGAGATAGTAATAAGAGAAGTAATAAAGAGAGACTGATGTGAGAGAACTCAGAAAGAGACATAGAGGGAGCAAGAGGCAACATGCAAGAAAGAGAGTGTAATCAGTAATCTTCCTCGTGAGTATTGGGCTCTACCTCCTTGTTTTATGCCTGTTTTTATACACTAATAATTAATAGCCTTTATTTTCCGTTAGTGTAATAAAAAATAGCTGGAACTAGACATTCCGGTAAGCCTGAGTAAGCAAATGCCTTTATTTGTATGTTGTGTCCGTGTGTGCATGAGAGTGCATTTGTGTGCGATAGTGTGTGTGAGCATGTGTGTGTTAAAGTGAGAAAGAGTGAATGACTGGTAGTGAGTGAGAAAGAGTGAGACCGAATCTTTAAGTGAGTTAGAGTAAGTGAGCATGAGTGAGTGAGAGTGGTACTGGAAGTGAGGGTGAGTTAGTGAGAATGAATAAGAAAGATGTGGTATTGTAAACGTTCTAGTAGCTGGGTGGGCTCAGTTAGTGGGCTGGGGAAGAGGAGGATCCAGGGGATGGGCTGGTCAGTTAGAGTAGGGACGGGGACCTGAGAGCACATTTTGAATAAAGCTCTTAGATACATAAATAAGTAGTCTGTCGTTATTACGAGGAAGACACGACAACTGGCGACAAGGGTGGGATGCACAGCTTGCTGTCCTTGAACCCGCAAATGACATTTGGTCCCGTTCCTAGAAATTGGGAAGGAAGTCGCTGCTGCGACGCAGGTGCCCCAAGAAGAATTGCCGCCCAGAGAAGAGAGGCCAGCAGTTCGTATCTGTTCCGTGATCGGGAGATCGCGTAGAGCCCCAGCGAAGAAGCGCAATCGAGCATTGGTGAAGTTTTGAATTTGGTGCCGGTACGCGCTTGAAGCAGTTAGAAGCTAAGAGGCCCGGCATGGTATGAGGCCTACTGACAAGCTCTGAAGTCACCTAGTACCACCGTGCTACGAAATCGTAAGAAGTGTGAGATCAGGATGAATGCGTGGGAAAGTACTGAACAGATGAGATAGCCCGCCACGAGAGACCCTCACCCCAAAAGCGTGCGAAGTGGCATGCGCGCGAAAAGCCGAAGTTTGAATTGTGGCCCAAGCGCACCTGGTGAATCGGAGTGGCCGGCGAGAGACAAGCAGACGATTGGAGAAATCGTTGTGCCTGCAGTGTGGTGGCGACTGGTGAGTCCCTGTTGCAACGCATCGTGCGAGTGAAGAGTGCATGTCGTCGGACATCGCAGAGTGAAAGCCGTCAGTCAAGCGGCCATTTTGAAGTCAGGCAAGACGGGAAGGACCTCCCTGGTCAACAGTGAAGCGGCCATCTTGGATACAGGCATCAGTGCGCGTCATTCAGTTAAAGAAATTCGAGCACAGTATTGATTGAATAACGGACTGCACCAAGAGCGCATCACCCCGAGAGGCAAGACAATCATCTGCGGCGTACCACAAGGATCATAACTCAGCCTCACGCTGTTCAACATCTACATGAGCCCCCTTGCGGCCATCGCACGCCAACACAACCTCAACATTATCTCCTACGCCGACGACACCCAGCTGATCCTCTCCCTCACCAACGACCCCGCCACCGCCAGATCCAACCTACATGAAGGGATGAAAGACGTAGCCTAGTGGATGACGGACAGCCACCTGAAACTGAACTCAGATAAGACGGAAGTCCTCATCCTGGGATCGTCGCCTTCCGCCTCGGACGACTCCTGGTGGCCCCCTGCCCTGGGCAGCTCACCAACGGACCACACACGCAACCTGGGCTTTATCCTGGACTCCTCCCTCTCCATGACCAGACAAGTCAACGCCGTCTCCTCGTCATGCTTCAACATCCTACGCATGCTACGGACGGAAGATCTTCCGATGGATCCCCTCCGAAACCAGGAAGACGGTCACCCAAGCCCTCGTCACCAGCTGACTGGACTACGGCAACTCCCTCCACACCGGAACCACTGCAAAACTGCAGAAAAGACTCCAGCGGATTCAGAACGCCTCAGCACGACTCATCCTGGACCTCCCCCGACACAGCCACATCTCCGCACACCTACGAAACCTGCACTGGCTCCCCGTCAACAAGAGAATCACGTTCCGACTCCTGACCCATGCACATAAAGCTCTCCACAACCAAGGCCCAAGATACCTCAATGACCGCCTTAACTTCTACACTCCCACCCGCCAGCTTCGATCGACCAGCAAAGCCCTCGCCGCCGTTCCCCGCATCCGAAGAGCCACAACGGGAGGAAGATCCTTCTCCTACCTGGCCGCCAAGACGTGGAACTCCCTCCCCACCCACCTCCGCCTGACCCAAGCCCACCTCGCCTTCAGGAAGCAACTCAAGACCTGGCTGTTCGAGCAGCAGCGGACCCCCCTCCCCAAGCGCCTTGAGACCCTCCGGGTGAGTAGCGCGCTATACAAATACACATGATTGATTGATTGATAGACAAAGAAGGACACGAGTGTTTGTAGTGTTGCACAGAATTGCAGACATAAAGTGTCACGAGTACAGTGTACCGACGAGTCACATGAATGAGGTGACCCTGTTGCATGAAGACAAGCACAAGACATTCCAAGCCACACGGTAATGAACTGATGAAAACATGAATAACATGAGATGATTGCTCAGCGTGAATAAGGGCATCACTTGAAACTGTGAACAGTGAATCACACGACTGCCCAGAGGCAGCAACAGAGTTCTTGAACAAGCACAAGACAATCCAAATGACCACACGTGGTCAAGAGAGATAGAGTGTTACAGGAAACAGGAACATTAGATAAATCAATCATCATGTCAACGCACAACTCACCACAAAGAGAAGCCAAGCCAATCCTGGTGGGCATGACCCACATGAGGCCCCGGAGCCATTGACTCTGATATCTGGTGGAAGCATGGGTCCACGTGGCAGGAGTGGGTTGAAGACTTCAAGGACTACATCAAAGGGTCCAAGGTGACGGTGGATGAAGATCAGTTGATTGCATTGCGTAATCTAGTTGGAAAAGACATTAGCAAAGTGATAAAAGAACTGCCCCCGGCTGAAACCGGGACATATGCCAAGGTTCGTGAGGCCCTAAACAAAAAGTTCCTGCACAAGCGTAATGTTGATTACGAGAGATATATGTTTCACCAGGCTCGTCGGGACCCAGAAGAGCTGATGAGCACGTACATAACACAACTTCGTCGGTTATCCCGATACTGAGACTTTGACACTTTTTCCACTGAAGATGCCATACGGCTTCGAATCATTGACGGGTGTCAGTCTGAAGCACTTAGGCGGAAGCTGCTAAAGAAAAGCCACAATCTTGATAAAATCAAAGAGATGACAAGAGTGCACGATCAGGCCGAGGAGCACACCAAGAAAATAGAGTCAGGGCGTGTAGGAAAAAGAGAACAGGCCAACCGGGTTCAGAATGTCCGATCCCGCCGGCGTTCCAGCGAAAGGCCCAGAAGAATCAGGCCATCCTCGCGGCGCCAACCAGCCAGATGCTGGCATCATGAAATCAGTTGGCACGACCAAAGGGTGGCTCGTGCCAAGAAATGCTATAGATGTGGCTATGACTTTCCACATACAGACGCCTGCCCGGCGATGGGCCAGCAGTGTCGGAAGTGTGGGCGCCAGAATCATTTTGAAGCGATGTGTGGAGATCACCGACGTGAACAGGAAGGTGACGCCGCACGAGCGTCCCGGCCGGGCGCTTGGCGTCATCATGCGCGAGCAGTGCAAGATTTCACCAAATCCTTGTCCAGATCATCAAACTCCAGCAGGGAGTCGAGACGATCTCAGTGGACCCGCAGACCGCGTCGTCACGAGAGTCCCGGTCAGGATCCAGAGAACCTGAATACACGGATGAATACGTGAGCATGGTGACCGACCGAGATCAGTTAAAGAAGTATCCCCGCCTTGAAATCTGGGTAGGGAGTCACGCCGCCAAATTTGTGTTAGATAGCAGAGCGTCATTAAAATATATCTCAGTGAATGAATACAAAAAAATGAAAGCATCACCGCAGTTAAGCCCCGCTTACGTCCGGGTGTACACGTGGATGGCCAAAGAGCCGCTTACCTGTCTTGGAAAGTTTTTCCACGACACTTCAATACAAAGCAATGTCAATACCAGCTGTCGTTCATGTTATCGAGGGTCCAGAGGCGGACTGTCTCCTCAGCCTGCCTGCCTCCGGCTGGTAGAAATTCTGTATATAGGTGATGATGACCCAGGCATAGTGCACCAATTCCCAAAGCTATTCTCGGGTCTGGGAAGGATGAACCAGTTTCATATTAAACTTCGCATAGATGAACAAATCCGCCCTGTGGCTCAACAACCCCGAAGGGTGCCCGGGCATCTCCAACAAGCTGTCGAAAAGGAGATACAAGAACTATTGAAAGATGACATGATTGAGCGAGCAAGTGGTCCTGTCCCCTGGGTGTCACCAGTTCTTATCGTCCCCAGGAAAGGGACGCCCACAAGAGTACACCTGTGTGTGGATATGAGAGCACCCGGCATGGCCCTTGGCGAGAAGCGCTCTGTAGGACCCCATCTGAGTGACATGAGATGAACACTAAATAATGCTAAAGTGTTTTCCAGACTTGACCTCAACCGTGGATATTCCCAGCTAACACTACACGACAAGTCGCGATACATAACGACTTTTGTCACACACAAGGGACTATTCCGTTACAAACGATTGAGTGAAGACATCCCTGCAGCAGCAGAGATACTGCAGGAAGCGGTTGGCAAAGTCATTCAGCATATACCCAATACTCTGAACCACAAAGATAGCATACTAGTATATGGGTCCAGCACACAAGAACATGACAAGGCACTGGATAGAGTATGTCATGCTCTGGTGGAAGCTAACTTAACGCTAAACAAAGAGAAATGTGAGTTTCATTGTTCCACCCTCAAGTTCTCTGGGCACATTCTGTCGGAGGCTACAACAAAGGGTGCCAGTGACAAGCTGGTTATGGCCGATGACTTTTATGCAACTACCCTTAAACCCCGGGAGTCAGCCGACACTGGTGATCATGTGCCACGCTCTCGGCTTTCCTCTCCTGCCACTGATTTAGCAGCAGCGGTAGAATGCTATCATCGTGTGGCAGATCAAGTCAAGTCACCGGCAGTTCCCCTGGAGGATGTTCGGCAAGCCACCAGAGATGATGCTGTTTTCAAAAAAATCTTATTGTCAGTGAAACTCATTGTCAGTGAAATTGCTCTCCCACCCTCGCAGCTCCACCCGTTAAGTGAGGTGCCCCTGCCCCTGCACTCTTCAGTGTTGGTGATCGAGGCCCTTCTCCACCCGCAGGTTTCCCTGCGCCTCATCCCTGGTGGTACAGTGGACCTCTGTCTCCTTTCTTTCTTTCTGCTCCTTCACTCGTTTTTCTCCCCTTTCTATCTTTCACCTTTCTGCACCTCTGCTCTTTTGCGCCTTATTTCTGCCCATTCTCCCTTTCTCTCCCTCTGCTCTTTCACTCGTTTTCACTCGTTTTTTCCCCTTTCTATCTTTCACCTTTCTGCACCTCTGCTCTTTTGTGCCTTATTTCTGCCCATTTTCCCTTTCTCTCCCTCTGCTCCGTCACTCGTTTTCACTCGTTTTTTTACCCTTTCTATCTTTCACCTTTCTGCTCTTTTCTGCATCTCTGCTCTTTTGTGCCTTATTTCTGCTTATTTTCCCTTTTTTCTTTATCCCTTCTTTCCTCCCTTTACCTTTCCCCGCCGCTGCTGCCCCCGCGGCCCCTCCCCCCCAGCACGCCCGGCCCAATCCACCTCCCCTCCCCACCTCCAAACTGTCCAGCCCTCCCCGACCCCTACTTAATGGCGGCCACTGCGGGGACAGGCGAGCAGGACCACTGACTCATTGTCAGTGAAATTGCTCTCCCACCCTCGCAGCTCCACCATTAAGTGAGGTGCCCTGCCCCTGCACTCTTCAGTGTTGGTGATCGAGGCCCTCCTCCACCCGCAGGTTTCCCTGCGCCTCATCCCTGGTGGTCCAGTGGACCTCTGTCTCCTTTCTCTCTTTCTGCTCCTTCACTCGTTTTTCTCCCCTTTCTATCTTTCACCTTTCTGCACCTATGCTCTTTTGCGCCTTATTTCTGCCCATTTTCCCTTTCTCTTCCTCTGCTCCTTCACTCGTTTTCACTCGTTTTTTTACCCTTTCTATCTTTCACCTTTCTGCTCTTTTCTGCATCTCTGCTCTTTTGTGCCTTATTTCTGCTTATTTTCCCTTTTTTCTTTATCCCTTCTTTCCTCCCTTTACCTTTCCCCGCCGCTGCTGCCCCCACGCCCCCCCCCCCCCCAGCACGACCGGCCCAATCCAGCTCCCCTCCCCGCCTCCCAGCTGTCCAGCCCTCCCCGACCCCTACTTAATGGCGGCCACTGCGGGGACAGGCGAGCAGGACCACTGACTCATTGTCAGTGAAATTGCTCTCCCACCCTCGCAGCTCCACCATTAAGTGAGGTGCCCTGCCCCTGCACTCTTCAGTGTTGGTGATCGAGGCCCTCCTCCACCCGCAGGTTTCCCTGCGCCTCATCCCTGGTGGTCCAGTGGACCTCTGTCTCCTTTCTCTCTTTCTGCTCCTTCACTCGTTTTTCTCCCCTTTCTATCTTTCACCTTTCTGCACCTCTGCTCTTTTGCGCCTTATTTCTGCCCATTCTCCCTTTCTCTCCCTCTGCTCCTTCACTCGTTTTCACTCGTTTTTTCCCCTTTCTATCTTTCACCTTTCTGCACCTCTGCTCTTTTGTGCCTTATTTCTGCCCATTTTCCCTTTCTCTCCCTCTGCTCCTTCACTCGTTTTTTTACCCTTTCTATCTTTCACCTTTCTGCTCTTTTCTGCATCTCTGCTCTTTTGTGCCTTATTTCTGCTTATTTTCCCTTTTTTCTTTATCCCTTCTTTCCTCCCTTTGCCTTTCCCCGCCGCTGCTGCCCCCGCGGCCCCTCCCCCCCCAGCACGACCAGCCCAATCCAGCTCCCCTCCCGCCTCCCAGCTGTCCAGCCCTCCCCGACCCCTACTTAATGGCGGCCACTGCGCGGCCGCGGGCTGCGGGCCCGCCGCTGGTGCACCGAAGGCACATCAAAGGCAAGCACGTCTGCGCCCGTCTGCGACCCGTCCGCAACCAGCACCAGGAACCCTGGACCTCCGCCCCGCCAACGCTACGACCCAGCAGCACTCCACGCACTCAACCCAGTCTGCAACAACAACTGCAAGCTAGCATCACCAGCCGACACCCATGGACCCTTCAGCTGTCACCGCTGCCGGCACACCTGCAGCACCGCCAAGAACACGGATCCAGCTCAACCCGCCCATAAGAACACAACCGAACCGAAGACCCTGCAATGCATCCTCCTCAACGTCCGATCCCTCCACAAACACGCAACAGAAATCTGGGACCTCCTCGACAGCACCACCCCAGACGTAGCATTCTTCACCGAAACCTGGACCAACACCACCTCGGGACCGGACATCGCCATCGCCATCCCCCAAGGATACAAGATCTCAAGGAAGGACCGCCCGATCCTCCCAGGAGGAGGAATCGCCATCGTCCACAAATCCAGCCTCCGCCTGAGCACACTCCCTGACGAGTCCACAGAACTGATGGAACACCTTCACTTCAAGATACTGGCCAGCCCCACCGCCGCCCTCCGAGGAACCCTCATCTACCGACCCCCTGGACCCCGCGGACCCTTCGCCAACTCCATCACGGACATTATCTCCCCGCAGGCCATCGCATCCACCAACTACACCCTGCTGGGAGACCTCAACTTCCACCTCGACAATCAACTGGACCCCAACACCACATCCCTCCTGGACAACCTCCAAAACATTGGACTCCGCCAGATCGTGACCGAGCCCACGCACTCAGCAGGACACACCCTCGACCCCCTCTTCACTACAGGAAACTCCATCACCACCAAACTCCCATGGACCGACCATCGTTGCGTCCACTTCACCTTCAGAACACCCACCATCCACAGACACCAGCACCTGCTTCCACAAAGAAACTGGACCAAAATCACCGATGACCAGCTCACCTCCTCACTCAACAACTCCACCCCAACCATCGCGGAAAACGATGACCCCAACACCGTAGCCCGAACCCTGCATAGATGAATCTCGGACAGCACCAACACCATAGCCCCCCTCAAGAAAAACAATACCCGTGCCAAGAAAGCCAGATGGTTTATCACTGAACTTCGAGAGTCCAGGCGCACATGCCGCCGCCTTGAAAAGGCCTGGAGAAACACCAAATCCACAGAAGCCCACAACAACTTCAGAGCCGCCACCAACGCCCACCATCAACTCATCAGAGAAACGAGGAAAAAACCGATTGAAGACAGAATCTCCACCCACGCACACAACAGCAAGGAACTCTTCAGCATCATCAAGGAGTTTGCCCAAACCACCAGCGAGTCTACCGACATCCCTCCCTCACAAGACCTCTGCGACAAACTCAGCATCTTTTTCCACCACAAAATCAAGAGCATCTACGATAACTTCGATGAAGACAACCAACACACTGAACCCTCACCAACCACCCCGACACCCGGAAACCAGCGATTGATGACTGGACAGCCCTCACCACCGAAGACACACTGAAGACAATGAAGTCAATCCACTCAGCGGCCCCCACGGACCCCTGCCCCCACCACATCTTCAACAGAGCCGCCAACACCATCGCACCCATGCTCCGCCAAACCATCAACCGCTCCCTGGCGACCGCCTCGTTCCCGGATTGATGGAAACACGCCGAGGTCAACCCCCTTCTAAAGAAACCCTCAGCGGACCCCACCGACCTCAAAAACTACAGACCCATCTCCCTGCTCCTGTTCCCAGCGAAAGTCATCGAGAAAGCCATCAACAGCCAACTCGCCACATTCATTGAAGAACACAACACCCTCGACTCCTCCCAATCCGGCTTCAGAAAAAACAACAGTACGGAAACCGCCCTCCTTGCCGCAACAGACGACATCCGCACCTTACTGGACAAAGGAGAAACAGTAGCCCTCATCCTCCTCGACCTATCAGCGGCGTTCGACACAGTCTCCCACCGCACCCTAATACGCAGACTCTACGATGCAGGAATCCAGGACAAGGCCCTCGACTGGATCTGCTCCTTCCTCTCCGGCAGGACGCAGCGGGTCAGACTCCCCCCTTTCCTCTCGGACCCCACACCGATCACCTGCGGAGTCCCCCAGGGCTCCTCCCTCAGCCCGACGCTCTTCAACGTCTACATGGCTCCACTTGCCCCCATCGTCAGAACCTACGGTCTCAACATTGTGTCATATGCAGACGACACCCAGCTCATCCTCTCCCTATCCAACGAGCCCAACACCGCCAGACGCAACTTTCGAGAAGGCATGGAAGCCGTCGCCAAATGGATGAAAAACAGCTGCCTTCAACTAAACACCAACAAAACAGAAGTACTCATCATGGGCCCAAACCCTGACGCCTGGAGCGACACCTGGTGGCCCACCGCCCTCGGAAACCTGCCAACCCCCACAGACCACGCACGCAACCTGGGAATCATCCTGGACTTAGAGCTCAAAATGGACCACCAGATCAACTCTGTCTCATCTTCCTGCTTCCACACCCTCCGCCTCCGCCGTAAGACCTTCAAATGGATCCCCCTCGAACACCGAAAGACAGTCACTCACGCCCTGGTCACCAGCAGACTCAACTACGGCAACGCACTCTACGCCGGAATAAACAAAAACCTCATCCGCAAGCTACAGAACATCCAGAACGCCACCGCAAGACTGGTCCTCAACCTGCCAAAACACTGCCACATCTCCCAGCACCTGCGCACACTCCACTGGCTCCCCGTTGAGGCGAGAATCACCTTTAAGATGCTCACCCACGCACACAAGGCCCTCCACGGCACCGGACCAGCATACCTGAACAGCCGACTCAAATTCCACGCACCCCAAAGGACCCTACGATCAGCCCAGCTTTCCTACGCCGTGGTCCCCCGCACCAGAAAGACCAGATCGGGAGTCCGCTCCTTCTCCTTCCTCGCGGCCAAAGCATGGAATGCCCTTCCGCTCCACCTCAGACAGACAACATCGCTCCCCATCTTCGCAAGAAACCTCAAAACCTGGCTCTTCGACAGACCCCCTCCTTGATGGAATGGAACCTGCACCCCCCACGCCCCCCCACCCCTAGCGCCTTGAGACCCTTACGGGTGAGTGGTCGCGCTTTAACAAACTCCTGATTGATTGATTGATACTGTCTACGAAACAACCGGTGGAGAGACATTAACAAAGAAGGGGAGAATGAACCACAACTTCTGCAGGAACTGCAAGTGTTCCAAAACATTCGGAGGGAATTGTCTGTCACCCCCTGACGGGCTTCTGTTAAGGAACCAAAGGATTATCATTCCCAGTAAATTACATCAGAGAATCATCAATTTAGCGCACACCAGTCATCGTGGTGTGGGGGCCACCAAGAGAACTGTGAGAGAATGGGTCTGGTTTCTCTCACTCGATCACATGATTGAACTAGCGCTGCAGGATTGCCATCAATGCAAAGTAGTCAACGCTGGAGGTCCACACCAGCCTCTGCCAAAGACTGGACTACCTCAAGAGGTGTGGCAAGAACTAGTCATAGACTTTCATGGCCCGTTACCTTCGAGCCAGTATGTCCTCGTGGTGATTGACGAACTTTCCAGATTCCCAGTTGCTCAGCGGTCTCCTCCGAGAGTGTGCTTAACATTATAGCGATGCTTGACGAAGTCTTTGATGCATGGGGTGCTCCCAAAGGGCTGAAAACAGAAAATGGTTCCCCATTCACTAGTCCAGAGTTCGAGGAATTTACAAAGCAGCTCAACATTCACCATCAAAAGATCACCTCGCTGTGGCACCAGGTAATGGCACTAGTGATAGGTTCATGGCTGTCCTTCGGAAAACATTTCAACAAACCGCTCTGAACCGGAAGGACTTTCAGGTGACCCTTGATGAAGTAGTGAGAGTCTACTGAAACACTCCCCATGTCACCACGGGCAAGTGCCCAGCAACATTAATGTTGAGTCGACCCCTCCCGACAACAATGTCCACAAGGGAAGGCGCACTGAGACATGTGTCAACGACTGGCTGTGTTTCCGAAGTCAGCATTACCCAGAAGGCCAAGACTGAAGAAATGAAATTGCATGTCGATCACCGCCGGAAGATGAGACACTCCTCCCGGCCGGCAGGGGACACTGTGGTGATAAAGCAAGAGCAACAACCAGAAACAGATTACCCTGTGGTGATAAAGCAAGAACAATCAGTGGAGGCAGACTGTCGATTCTGGGACGATCCTTTGACTACCACATGTCAGAAGGGCGCCCTAGTGACTACAGCACCTGCCCGTCAGCGAATCCCCAACAGCATGTCGCGTGCACTCGAGTGTGCCCCAGTCCTGAGAGACGCCCTCGCTACAACAGTTGAGCCATCCAATGGTGAATGCAGTGAGAGTTCTGTTCTGAACATTAACCCTATTCATAGGGACATCCAGTCTGAGAGTGAGATTGCCGGTGGAGGAGGCTCTCAACGGCCCGAGGAGCTGTTCATCGGCCTAAACGACTAATTGAGGAACTGTGAATTAACTTGTTATTCTGTTTTGTCAAGAAAGGGGGAGATGTGGTATTGTAAACGTTCTAGTAGCAGGGTGGGAGGAGGTAGTGGGCTGGGGGAAGAGGAGGAACCAGGGGATGGGCTGGTCAGTTAGAGTAAGGACGGGGACCTGAGAGCACATGTTGAATAAAGCTCTTAGATACATAAAGAAGTAGGCTGTCGTTATTACGAGGAGGACATGACAAAAGAGTGTGAGGCAATGGTAATGGTCATTAATATGAGAGTGAGTTACAGTGAGTGAACGTAACTGTAAGTGAGAATTAATGTTTCAAAGTGAGCGGTAAGAAGTGAATAAATGAATGAGAGTAAGACTGCGTGTAAGTGAGTTTGAGGGTTTGAGAAAGTCCTCAGGACCGCCTTACTCAGGGTGGTGGTCTGACCACTGCCACAACTGCGGGTTTGCCCACAGTATTCTGAGTGTGGCAGTTAGATTACCTCAAGACCTCTGGCTATGCCAGGTTCAAGGATCCCACTGCGCTGGCGTTCTGAAACCAGCCCCAATATGCTGCCGTGCCAATGCTGGAACCGTAGAGCGTATTATGAGCTTGCTTTCCACCACCCTTTTTTATGGTGTTGAGCCCGCCATAAATAGGGTGGCAGAGAGGCACCTAATGGGAACAAAACAGGGCCTCATGCTGCTTCTGAGCCTGGGGGTGCATGGAGGGGGCAGGAACATGTTGTTCCCCCCTGAAATTGCATCCCCTGTTCCTGCATGGTGTGGCATGCATTCCACACCGTGCAGAATCATGCTGCAGGCACTGCCATGACAGCTGTCTGCTGTTAAGGCTCTCTGATTAGCCGTACACAGCCGCAAGACTACAGCAGTACCACCAACCAACCCTGGTAATCTGGCGGGTGGGCGTACAACGGACTTGGTGCTCTTCCTGGTGGCGTGGTGGTGGTGGGCCGATAGGAGGGTCACCAAACTCATAATAAGTCCATAAATGTGAGTGCAAAATAATAAGAATAAATGAGATAGTATGAGAATATGTAGGGTTGAGTGAGAAAGAATGAGTGAGTCCAAAGTGAGTGTGTGATAATTTATAATTTATCCAAGTGAGAGTGAATGAGTGAGTTAATGTAAGTGAGAATGAAAGAGAATGTGGTGTTATGCTTGCAAGTCTGCACTTGACCCTGGCATTCTGAAGGTTATTCTTGGTTTATAGAACCCTCCACCAGAAACATGCTTGTGCTAGCATACTAGAGACACTTCTTAGCATGATACTGAGACTAACATGCTAGACTTGTACCTTGTATATGGGGGCAGCCATGGAAAAATTGCTGTCGCTGGATTACTGGAGGAAATGCTTGGCATAGAAGTACACATTGCAAAATGCTAACACTGGCTAATGGGAATTCCTTCTGTAGTAGAGGACAACCGTGGCATACTGTGGGAAGGATAACCATGGCCACATTCTGTCCTAACACAGAGGTATTTTTTTTTTTTTTAAAACCTTTATTTTCGGATTGCACAGTACACAGCGTCTGCCTACAACCCAATCAGGCCGGCCGCTATGACAAACATCAGGATACCAGACAACACTATGTATCAGTAAAGCCATAGATCGCAACAAATCGGTGTACTGGCGTCAAACATCATAAGGAAAGGATCATTCAGGCTTTGTTTTATGATTTTGATGAAATTAGAACAAACAACACAAACACTCACATGGTAGGAACAATATCTGGGGTATGAGGTGGGGAGGAGGAGGGAGTCAATTGCTAAGAATTTAACGACTACTATCGAAGGGCGGGGGATGGCGAAAAGGATCACTAGGAAAATGTATTGGCCAGTCTATAGGAACGTCAATTACGGGGACGAAGGAATACCAGCAGTGTAGTCGAGTGGAAGGGTACAGATATCTCCACGGTATTCATTCCACAGTGACGAAATCCTACCCCACTTCCTGGGACGGCCCCGAGCTTCATAGACCGTCTTCTCCCAAAACATGCACCAGTCCATGTTTTCTTTCCAGGCAATTATCCCAGGCGGTCTATGGGAATCCCAGAGTTGCGCTATGTCCCTCTTGGCAACCATGTTGCCAAGAGTGACCCAAAAGGTCTGAGCGGCCGTACAATCCGTAGGCTCCCAGACATTAAGCAGGCAACGACGCGCCTCAGGTAGAAGAGAGACCCCGGTGACCCGCCCCATTATATCATGCACTCTGGACCAGAAAGCGGAGACCACCAGACATTCCCATATGATGTGGAGAAAGGTGCCATCCATGCCACAGCCACGCTTACACAGCCCATCAGTCGAACACCCCATACGAACCAGACGCGTACCAGTCATGTAAACTCGATGGAGGATCTTCAATTGCACAAAACGAAGGCGAGCTGGAATAGCCACTTCTTTAGGGGCGGAAATCGCTATCTACCAATCCTCGTCATCTAGTTCGAGGACGTCCGCAGTCCAAGAGGCCCGAAGCCGCACCAGAAGATCAGCCCTGGTGTTGATAAGCTTTTTGTAAATTAAGGAAATCGTACTGTCCGGCACATGGCCGTCCAGAATCCGATCCTCAAGCGGAGACGACTGGGGGATCTCCGTCCCAGGAGGAAACACGGAGAGCAGGGCATGGCGCATCTGGAGGTATCGAAAGTACTCCTTGTTGTCTAGCTGATACTCCACCTTAAGGGCCTCAAAGGACTTAACTGTGCCCTTGGACCAAAGATCCTCCACCTTGCTAATACCGATCATATCCCATCTGTCAAACCCTTTCGTTCCCCACAGGCAGCCCAACCGCTCTGAGTCATACAACGGAGTCAGCCGTGTCATCCTATCACTCCAGCCCGTAGCCACAGTCGCATTTTGTGGGTCCAGTCAGGAGTCGGAATGGCGCCTTCGAATATAAAGCCCTGTTGAAGTTGCCGCCCGGCAACAGTAATTTGTCCATAGCGAAGGCGGGAACAGGGCCCGGAGAATACGTCACGTGATTGATCGCACTCAACTGTGAGGCCCAATAGTAACGCTTGATGTCTGGGAGGGCTATGCCACCATCGTACCATGGAAACGTGAGTTTAGATAAGGAGATGCGAGCCCGCCCGTCCCAAATCAATTGTCTCTGAAGTCCTACAACCTCGCGAAAGTAGCGAGAAGGAACAGGATCAAAGAAATTCTGCAAAGCGTACAAAAATCTAGGAACGGACATCATTTTGAAAAGGGCCGCACGTCCCAATGGGGACAAAGGCAAGCCACGCCATCGTTGAACGTCCCGTTTAAGGCGCCGGAGAGGAACATAGAGATTACGGTCATATCGCACAGAGGGATCCAGGGAGACGAAAATTCCCAAATACTCGAACCCAGCCTCCGCCACTTGGATCGGAAATCTACGGGGTAGCGGAGGCAGCTCCCTGCTATAACGTACACACACGATTTAGTCCAGTTAATAACGAGCCCCGAGTTCTTCCCAAATGAGGTAAGGACATCAAAGAGCACGTTAAGGGACTTCTGAGGGGAAGTAAAGTAAAGAAGAATATCGTCTGCGTAGAGAGAGACGCGATCCTCAAGGTACGGGGCCCACCGGATCCCCTTAATCGAAGGCTCCCTTCGAAGCCATGCCGCCAGTGGTTCCAATGCCAAAGCAAAAAGGAGAGGGGAGAGCGGGCATCCCTGTCGGGTGCCGCGCCCCAACGTGAACGATCCAGAGACTCTGCCGTTAACAACTACCTGGGCCAACGGTCGTTCATACAGAAGCTGTACCCACGCGATAAAGTTAGGGCCAAAACCAAACTTCGAGAGGGCCGCCCACAAATACGGCCACTCAATGGTGTCAAAGGCCATCGTGGCATCCAGTGAGGCCAAGATGGCGGGTTCAGTAAGGGTCCCAGCTCTCGCGAGAACGCCGTGAAGTCTACAGAGATTGAGCGCCGTATTCCGATGAGGAATGAAACCGGACTGATCCGGATGGATCAAGTCGCAAATAACCGTTAGTAAGCGATTAGCAAGGACTTTAGCCAGGATCTTAGGCTCGACGTTGAGCAACGAAATAGGGCGATAAGAAGTGCAACGATCACGAGGTTTAACGTCCTTGTAAATGACAACTATAGTGGCCAAACGCTGATCAAGGGGAAGGAGGCCCACCTCAAAGGCATCAACGAACATATTGCGCAGATGGGTCGACATCTTATCAGGCCGGAGCTTATATAGCTCAATGGGTAGACCCTTAGGCACCATAGCCTTACCCGAACGTAAGGATCGTATGGCGGTTGCAACCTCATCCACTGTAATGGGCGCGTCCAGAGCGGACCTATCCTCCTCCGACACACAGGGCAGCGCAATATCGCGCAGAAGCAAGCGGGAATCAGCTTCGTCTCTATCACTCACCGATCGGTACACTGTTTGGAAATGGTCCACAAAGCATTCGACAATCTCCCCCGGATCAGACACGCATTCCCCAGTCTCACGGGTGATCACGGGCACCACACGGTTCATTCTCTCAGATTTATCCAACCATGCCAACAACTTACTAGCCTTATCACCCACATCATAAATCCTGCCCAGTTGATTTGTGCGCATTACCTTGGCAGCATCGGTCACCAGGGCCCTATAATCAGCCTGTTTCAACGCTATGGAGTGCAGAATTGCAGGGGTATCATCACCACCCAATTCACTTTCAAGCGAGGTAATTTCGGCCTCAAGGGCTAACAAGTTTTCCCTCCTGGCCTTCTTGTCAGCGGCAATGAAGGACAGTGCAGAACCCCGTATTACGGTCTTGAAGGCCTCCCACAAGGAAATAGGGGAAGAGACGGACCCCTCATTCTCATCAAAATAACAGTCAATAGCCTTGACAAGTTCCGAACGGAGCTGAGGATTCCTAAAATGCCAAGGATGGAGGGGGGGGACCCTACTCCCACGAAAGCATCCCACCGATACCTCAAGCTTTAGGGGGAATGGTCAGAGATACTCCTAGGAAGATGACGAACCTCTCGCACCAAGGAGGTATGGGCAGTTAACATCAAAAAGTAATCAATCCTCGAGAGGCTGCCGTGTGTACCAGAGTGGAAAGTGTATTGAGTTTGCGTGGGGTTCAACATCCGCCAGACATCCACAAACCCAAAAGTCTCAAGCAACTCAGTCAGCCACAACTGAGACGACGGCAAAACCCTGGGGAGCAGCCGGTCACACTCACCCGAAACCACTGAATTGAAATCTCCACCCTATATGAGGATACCATCCGGGAGCCCTAGGAGAGTCTTACCAAGATCGGCATAGGTGGTGGCCTGGAGTCCCGGGGGAACATAAACAGTGACAATTACAATCAGCTTCCCCTCCCACCGACCCGAGACAGCAGCATATCGGCCCCGATCGTCAAGGGCGACCTCATCGATTTCAAGGGGCAGGGAGGATTTAACTATTATGCCAACCCCCCGGGAGCCGGATGTAAAGCCAGCATGCGCCACTAGTCTGTAGCCTCGTCGATCGAGGGCCTTACAAGCGTCCCCTATCAAATGGGTCTCCTGTAGCAGAACTATATCAGGGGAATGACGTCTAACAAATTGAAGCACTATACCACGCTTGATCCTGTCACCCAGACCATTAACGTTCCAAGACAGCAATTTCAAATCACCCCCCGTCCCAGTAGAGCATCCGAACCACCCGCTCTCGAAACCCCAGAACAGAAGGATAAAGGTAGATGAGATGATACCATATGAAAAGAACATACAGAAAAGCAAAAACAAAAACAACCCCTCCCTCCACCCCCAACCAACAACCCGTTACAACACCCCCCACCCTGCACCCCTGCTGACTAAAAAGCCACCCCAAACTGCAGTGTGCCTGTCGCCCCTTCATAAAACTCTACACAAAGAACCCCTGAGGAGGAAGGGAGAGACAGTCCCACCCCGCCCCACCCCCGGGCCTAAGCAGTAATAAATATAAACAATACTCCGTCGATAAATGCGACCCAGAACCGGACCTCCGGAACCAAAATGTCACTCCTGAGCCGATGCACCTCCGTCCGCGCCTCCGGGGCCTCCACTCCCAGTGTCCTCCTTGGGCAATGAGTCTAACCAGTCGCCAACACTGTCCGGTCGGTCAAAAAAGAAAGTACGTTCTTGGTACTCGATGCGAAGGCGAGCTGGAAACCGCATCGCATACTTAAGTCCCAAGTCCCGCAATCGACGTTTCACTCCCTGGAATCCCGTCCGTTGCCGTTGCACTTGAGGAGTGAAATCAGTGTAAATAAAAATGGAGCTGTTCTCGAATTTCAGTGGGCCATGCCTACGAGAGGCCTGGAAGATAGCGTCCCTATCCCGAAAGTGGAATAGCCTAGCGATAATAGGCCTCGGGGGAGCCCCCGGCTTGGTCTGTCCACCCGGGAAGCGGTACGCACGCTCAACCACAAAAAACTTACTAAGGACTGCGGGAGCAAGATGAGTAACAATTAAGTCCTCGACCAATAGATCCACTGAAGTAGCGCCACTGTCCTCAGGTACCCCAACCAAGCGAATGTTTTTCCGCCGGGCCCTATTGTCGTACTCCTCCAGACGTCTGGCCATTAGATCATGCGATGACCGCAGGTTGCCGATCTCTGATTGCGCATCCGCCATGTCGGTGACAAGACTGGAGGCCTTAAGGTCCAAGGCTTTGACCCTCTCATTGGTCTTAGCCAAGTCCGCTCTAATGAGGGTGACATCAACTGCCACCGTGTCAATCTTCGATACAATGGCCTCGTATTGTTGTCCCATGTCCGTCTTGATCCCAGCGATGGAGGCCATGAGATCCTGGAGGGATACCTCCGACGTCGCCGCCAGGTCCGTCCTCGGGTCTTCAAGACTACGGCCAGCAGCACTGGGGGAGCCTTTCGGTTGCGTGTAGCGGTCCATAACATTGGATTGGACTGAGCCCCCATGAGTCGGCACCTTTGTTTTGCGCTTCTCAGTATCGAATTTAGTCGCCATATTAGAAGCGGCGCCCCGAAGGGTCCTCCTGGACCTGGTGTAAATGGCAGCGATCTGCAGGTCACCAAAGCAGCACTTCTGCCGAAAATTGAAGCCGGCGAGACCAGGGTTATGGTCAGAAAGCACAGCGAGTCAGGCTACCGTGGTCAGAAATGAGGAGTACATCCTAGGCAGTTAGCTCGGAGGTGGAAGGAAAACCGAAAGTGAAAGTGACAGTGGCACGGGTGGAGCAGATGCCCAGCGACCGTTGTTGTTGAGTTACGTCTCGGCCAGCCAGAGCAGCAGAGACCCTGGTCCCGTCCGGGGTTAGGCTAGAAAACGTATGACGACGTAGAAATGGTTCCCGAAGTCCAATCTCAGCCATGAAAGGTGCAGCAGGATCAGCAGAAGTGGATCTTCAAAAGCCCATCAAAATAATCAGGATATCGGAAGGATAGATGGATGAGGGCGGCGCGGGTCTCGGGAGCCCTCTGCTCACGCGACCATCTTGGATGCCCGCGTAGCTCCTCCCCACAGAGGTAATTTTTTACTTAAGGGTCACCCATGGTATATGGACAGCACTAATGGAAAAATTGTGGCACTGTCCTATTGTATGGTGTTTTTGCCTAAGAGGACACCCATGGCATAGGAGAGGAGGGGCATCTTAATGAGCCATGTTTACTTTCTGCAGCTTTCTCTGGAATCAGGGCTTTATATTGAGGTTTTATCAAATTATTAATTTCAGAAGTGCAATGTATATTCTTCTAATTAAGTAAACATTTACTCAAAATCAAACATATTTTTGTACAAGTTACTGCTTTGTTTCATTATGGTTAATACATAAAATATTGTATTTGTGTAAAAAAACTTAACCTCTGTGACTTGTACAAGTGAGAAAGCCTTGAAAATGATCATTAATCAAATTGTATTGGCAATCTGGAATACTATATTCATATTCAATATAAGGTGTATATTAATTCACACAGGTGAACTTAAATACTTCCTACGATCTATTAATAGATATCCCATTGTGCTTCACACTGGGTAAACCATTAAGATATGGCTCCTTGTGGTGTGAATAAGTTAAGTTACCAGTACTAATAGTGGTCTGTAGCACTATATTCTCTTCAGATAATACAAACATTTGTATATAACAAAAAAAGAGAAAGGATTAGAGTTCCCAAGGATTACCAAGTAATTACCCTAAAGGTTGTGACCTCACTTCCTGTAACAATATAAGGGCAGTCTAAGCTCATAATGACGTTACTTCGGTGATGTTATTAATGTCAAGGGTGTGTGGTGTCAATTCTGCTACCCAAGGCATTTTACTGAATCGACCTCCATGACACAGTTAAGGGCACAGCAGAGCTGGAGGTTGCACCTGCTTCATCATCAATATCTTCTTCTTCACCATCCCCTCCTCCAAGAAAAAGAAAGATGCACCCCTCAGCTGCTTCAAGCAACCTGTAGTGAGCCCAGAGGTATGAGTGTCATATTAGACATGCTACAAGCCCAGTTGAGAGTTACACTACAATACCACACGTGAACCTGTTTTTGTACATGGAGCGAGCGGCATTGAGGAGAAACATGTCACCTCTATTCAGACTGGAGCCATCCCAATTGGCTCCATTTTGTTGACATAGAAATAGATAAAAGAAAAAAATAGCAACACCCAACATCTTCACGACAGTTTATTTAGTCTGGAGCCACCAGAGCTGGGGTTGGCACCATAAGGAAGAGAACATCACCGATTTGAAATTTATTTACTATTAACTGACCCTTGAATACATTGCAGTAGCAAACTTTGCAATTATGAAGTGTGTTATGAGAAGCTGGGCATCTATCTTGACATAAGTGGCCAAGAGGCTTATTTGAGAGACAGACATGCACTCAGAGGGGCAGACTTATGAAAGGTAGCTTTTAGTTCAGCTTCATATTTCAGAATGCCAGAAGTTGGAGTTGATGATACAGATGATAGGAGGTGCCAGCTCTACATAAGGACATCAAGCCTTAATGCAACATTAGCCTCCTCCAGCTGGCACAAGGATATCATTCCTTCACGCATTGGCCCTGCAACTTAATGCGAGTCCATTGTGGAGCTACCATAAACCACACTGAATTTATCCTATGGCACATTTATGCAGCTGGAGGCTGGCCACAATATTGGTGCTTGAACGACTTTGATTTTTTTGTTTGGAAGGAGAAGAGTCTTGGGTTTTGTTGTAGCCATTTGTTTGGGATATAAGATTCTAAGCTGGGCAAGTTTGATTGGTGTTGCTGTGGAAATGTTGCACATGGAACTGTTCGTATTCGTTGATGAAGAACTATTAGAGGCCATGATGCATACCATCCATCTGACAATGGACGTTTTTAATAGTAGTCAAGCTACAGACTACATGGACCTCACTGCTGTCAGGACCTTTGACAGAACCAAGATGATTGCCACAGCTCAAGGTCTGGTGATTGCAAGGATTAATGGTCTGAAACACACATCCTTGTGACCTGAAACACTTTGGAATAGTAAGCAAGGGCTTGATAACTGTGTTTCCTGTATGGCCAACATCTGTAGTTGGGACGGAGCCTGTGTGCTGCAGGATTTCAGGAATACTGTAAGATCCCCAAGCAAACCCTGGGCATGGCACTACTATAAATAGGGGACCCACACATCACCATCCACCTTTCACCACAAGAAACAGCAGCACTGGAGTCATACTACTGGTAATGATTTACTATGTTTGGAGAGTAAGCTACCTTGAGACTGTAGCACTCTCAGAAGTTGAACATGCGAGTGTTTATCAATAGCAGTGGACAGAGAGTACCTTGAAAAGAAAATTACGTTTTTGTGGTCCTTTCCCAGCTGATAGTGAGCTGTGATTCAGAATTTGAAGAGACAATGTGAATTGGAAATCTCTTGAGTTATAGTTAACCTTTATCTCCTCACTTTGAGCAAACTAACCTTAATTAAGGGACAAGAAAGCATGAAGAGGTGTGATTATGGGAAAAACTTGACCATATATGATATCAAAGGAAATTTCCATGGCGCTCCAGAAGGTGATTGAAATTAATGGTCATTTGATGGAAGATATTTAACATACACAACAACGATTGAAAAGAGGGTCTAAGGGCAGGTTTAACGACTAACCAGGTACACGCCCCGAACTCAATATCAAAACACCAGATTGTACCTAGTAGTCAAAAAAGTGAGTTATTCACCAGGAATCACAACGCGAATATGATACAGATAACACCCGTGGGAACACACCATGCAAGCTTATATGTGATGTTGGCCAAGTAAGGGCTCAAGGGCGTATGGAAGAAATTCCCATCAGAAGCCACACTGTACTGCCCTCTTTTGCATCATTTGGGTTCTCCTCGCCCAGGAGACAGAACAAAACGGCCGGTTCAGATGTTACCGTGACCGAAAGAGAAATGTGAGAGGAGAGTATTGCATGATTTTTAGGTGTTGTGGTGGCGACTGAAAAAAGCAGTGTGAGGTGATAGGGGTGAGAAAGTGAGTGGTTATAAAATTAGGTGAACTGGGTAGAAATCAACAATTTATTAGTGTCTCCCAGTCCCTAAGGCTAAAAGACAAGTGCAAATGCGGGTTTGAAATAATATCCGCAATCAGTAGTGGTCAACATGTTTCTGCATATAAAGAAAAGAGTTTCCATGCATTCTTCAGGACCTGTTGTTTCAAAAACTACTGCTTTTCGTGAAAAATAATTAAAAGATATCACCTGAGAAATCCAGGTTGTGTGCTCAACCATGTACTGTTATCGCACCGCATCAAGACCATTGGATCCACAGGGAAAAACAAAGACAAACAAAACAGAAGAACATGAATATGTCATATTCCCGCGGTTTTATGATACTTTATCAAGTTAAACCTTAATTTAATGGCGCCAGATTCGCACATGCTGGGAAATAAGTTCCTTTCCAAACACTCACCCATAAACGATGGTTGAGGAGCTTCACCCCACCTGGCTGCTGCTCAGGTATGAGGAGCACCGCTCTAAAGTAGAGAAATTGAATTGAAAGAATAGAGGCAATCATGGCTCAGTTGAAAATATCCATGGAATGGTACATGGATTGTTTATGAACATTCACTGTTTTTACCGATTCTATAGAATCAGGTGATTGGTCTTTAACTCAGCTTTAAAAGATTAAATCTCAAAACAATTGATCTTCCACATATTACAAAGCTCTATGTGTAATATTGCACATGTAGAATACCACATGAATTTTAGCAAAGCCTAAGGAGACCCGTCTATGGTGTTCTGGATATGCAATCAAACGTCCTAGCGTTACGCTGTTTGAGTTGGTAAACTCCCAGCCACGTTAAGTGATACAGAGAACTCATATCCCTGGCGTTTTTTAGGTGCATTGAACACAAGAGTGTCGTGCGCGCGGCTTACCTATCCGTCGGTGTCTCCCGACAGTCATCCGAGCTGTCTGGGGGGGCACCGGATTGTGGAACTCACGTAGTGTTTATGCGATTGTTTCGGGAGGTTGAGTCACGTGACCAGTTGTAGTCACGTGATCACTATGTGTGTCGGGAGTTGTAGTTCGAGATGCGTAATATTGTAGTTTTTACGAACAACAAACGCTGAAGCCCAGTTTATATTTTTAACTGTAATTATGCCTGATGTACTGACAGTTTTAGGCTTATTACCGCATTTTATGTGTGTTAAAAAGACACAGTCTCGTGTGCCCGAATTTTCTAAACACCGCAGTTGTCTGGATGATAATCAGTGTGTGTATGTTGGAGGGTATCACTATAAGTAACAAAACAGTAGGCACGTTTGTTAGGTATGAGTCTATATACTGAACATTGGATGTGATATTGATTTTAAAGGGACATCCACGGTATAGGCTCATTGAGTCCGCCTTATCACTGTTCAGTCTGTAGACCCATTTCTGTTCAATTTTGAACAGAAAGCGTCCAGCGTCAGGGCAAAATTCAGGGATCTGTGGTTGTTCTAAAACAGTCCAGTAAAAATCATTAGGACCGTGTCCTTTTTCTAGGAAATGTGCAGTAAGGCGGGTGGCTTGTTTGCGGCACTGCACTGTACTCTTATGCTCTTGTATTCTCGTCCTTACCTTCCTAGTCGTCATGCCAACGTATCGGAGTTGGCAAGGACACGTTATCAAATAGGTCAGGTTGCTGCTGTTGCAGTTGGTGAACCTAGTTTGTGTCCATGGTCTATTTGTCCCTATATCTATGCTCGTTGATTTGCAAGTTTGGGGACACACTGAACAAGCCCCACAGGGATGGTGGCCTTGGACAGGCGGCAAATCCCACAGTCTGCCCACCTGTCTGGGTTCTTTGTTCCGTGGACGTGTATGGACTAACTGGTCCTTGAGATTTTGTCCTCTTTTAAAGGCAAAAAGTGGCAAAGGGATATCATCACCCCCAGTTTTTAAGATCGACCAATGTTTTTTTACGATCTTTTGAACCTGATTGGATCTGCTATTGAATGTATTAACAAAGGTGATGCGGTTGTTTTTTTCTTTGGGAGGATGTATCTCTAGCAGAGATTCCCTGTTGTTATGTGATGCCCTCTTTTTGGATTGGCGAATGATTTTCTTTGGGTAGTTTTTTGCACTAAGTTGTTGTTCCAGATTTCTCGAATGAATCTTAAAGGCCTCTTTGTTGGAGCAGTTCCTTTGTACTCTAAGAAACTGGCCAAAAGGTAAATTGTCTCTTAGAGCGCGGGGATGACAACTATCGTATCTCAGAAGTGCATTTCTGGCCATGGGCTTGCGATAAAGTTCAGATTCAAGACCATTGGGACACTTCACTGAATGGGTCTGCAAACAACACTCCTAGAGGGTGTGGAAATCGAAGGAATTGGAGGGGTGGACAACACCCACAAAATTTCAACAATTACAAACCATGGTGGCCGGCCAATCCCTGGATGTTTGGACCGTCCTACCCTCCCCAAATGGGTCCTTTTGGTCCCCCCCAAATGCAACAAGGCCCCGGAGCTTTTCCTTTTTTAGGGTTTGGCCCGAGACGGGGCAGGGGCAGAAGGAGACAAGGAACAACACCACAAGTCCACTGCAATACCACGCCACAGTCCACGATGGATCTTCGCAGCGGGAAGAAAGTCCCACAAGACACCGCAGGGACGAGTAATTCGACAACCTCGTGATGAATCTCAGCTCACATACTCTATCTTCTAACGAGGAACGCCTTTTAAACAAAGGCCTTGGCTTTGTGGCTACTCAGAAAGGGGATCCTTTCGTAGCACAGGTGGAATTAGCCAAACTTTTCAGAAAAGTAAGACTTCATTACTTCTTCTCCAAACCAGGGAATATTGAAACACCTATTGTGGATAAGAACACTGGTCTAAAAAAGCCATCCACATTTAATCCACCTAGTGTCGGATTGCCTTCAAAGGTTTTGGCATTTGAAACAGCAGTAGAGAACAATATTAAACATCTCTACCAAACTGAGAACAGACCCTTTATCAACCTCTCCAGAGAAGAACAATCGGCGCTGCGCTCATTAACATCTAACAAACATATAATCATCATGCCAGCCGATAAAGGCGGGGCTATTGTTATTCTGGACACCGACACATACAGAAATGAATGTCTGAGACAACTGAGCGATCGGAGATTTTACCTCCCACTGAATGAAGACCCCACAGATAAACTAAAGATCAAAATAGGCAACCTGGTGGAAGAAGCGACCACTGAGGGTTGGATTACACCGCAAGAAGGGCAATATCTTCTCACAAGTCATCCTACCATACCATATTTTTATTGCCTTCCAAAAATCCATAAACCCCAGAGACCACCACCCGGGAGGCCTATCATCTCGGGAATTGGCTCTATATTGGAACCACTGTCGACCTTGGCATTTCTTGATCTGAAGATTCATACGACTCCCAATGGTCTTGAATCTGAACTTTATCGCAAGCGCATGGCCAGAAATGCACTTCTGAGATACGATAGTTGTCATCCCCGCGACAATTTACCTTTTGGCCAGTTTCTTAGAGTACAAAGGAACTGCTCCAACAAAGAGGCCTTTAAGATTCATTCGAGAAATCTGGAACAACAACTTAGTGCAAAAAACTACCCAAAGAAAATCATTTGCCAATCCAAAAAGAGGGCATCAAATAACAACAGGGAATCTCTGCTAGAGATACATTCTCCCAAAGAAAAAACCAACCGCATAACCTTTGTTAATACATTCAATAGCAGATCCAATCAGGTTCAAAAGATCGTAAAAAAACATTGGTCGATCTTAAAAACTGGGGATGATGATATCCCTTTGCCACTTTTTGCCTTTAAAAGAGGACAAAATCTCAAGGACCAGTTAGTCCATACACGTCCACGGAACAAAGAACCCAGACAGGTGGGCAGACTGTGGGATTTGCCACCTGTCCAAGGCCACCATCCCTGTGGGACTTGTTCAGTGTGTCCCCAAACTTGCAAATCAACGAGCATAGATATAGGGACAAATAGACCATGGACACAAACTAAGTTCACCAACTGCAACAGCAGCAACCTGATCTATTTGATAACGTGTACTTGCCAACTCCGATACGTTGGCATGACGACTAGGAAAGTAAGGACGAGAATACAAGAGCATAAGAGCACAGTGCGGTGCCGCAAACAAGCCACCCGCCTTACTGCATATTTCCTAGAAAAAGGACACGGCCCTAATGATTTTTACTGGACTGTTTTAGAACAACCACAGATCCCTGAATTTTGCCCTGACGCTGGACGCTTTCTGTTCAAAATTGAACAGAAATGGGTCTACAGACTGAACAGTGATAAGGCGGGACTCAATGAGCCTATACCGTGGATGTCCCTTTAAAATCAATATCACATCCAATGTTCAGTATATAGACCCATACCTAACAAACGTGCCTACTGTTTTGTTACTTATAGTGATACCCTCCAACATACACACACTGATTATCATCCAGACAACTGCGGTGTTTAGAAAATTCGGGCACACGAGACTGTGTCTTTTTAACACACATAAAATGCGGTAATAAGCCTAAAACTGTCAGTACATCAGGCATAATTACAGTTAAAAATATAAACTGGGCTTCAGCGTTTGTTGTTCGTAAAAACTACAATATTACGCATCTCGAACTACAACTCCCGACACACATAGTGATCACGTGACTACAGCTGGTCACGTGACTCAACCTCCCGAAACAATCGCATAAACACTACGTGACTTCCACAAACCGGTGCCCCCCCAGACAGCTCGGATGACTGTCGGGAGACACCGACGGATAGGTAAGCCGCACGCACTACACTCTTGTGTTCAATGCGCATAAAAAACGCCAGGGATATGAGTTCTCTGTATCACTTAACGTGGCTGGGAGTTTACCAACTCAAACAGCGTAACGCTAGGACGTTTGATTGCATATCCAGAACACCATAGACGGGTCTCCTTAGGCTTTGCTAAAATTCATGTGGTATTCTACATGTGCAATATTACACATAGAGCTTTGTAATATGTGGAAGATCAATTGTTTTGATTTAATCTTTTAAAGCTGAGTTAAAGACCAATCACCTGATTCTATAGAATCGGTAAAAACAGTGAATGTTCATAAACAATCCATGTACCATTCAATGGATATGTTCAACTGAGCCATGATTGCCTCTTTTCTTTCAATTCAATTTCTCTACTTCAGAGCGGTGCTCCTCATACCTGAGCAGCAGCCAGGTGGGGTGAAGCTCCTCAACCATCGTTTATGGGTGAGTGTTTGGAAAGGAACTTATTTCCCAGCATGTGCGAATCTGGCGCCATTAAATTAAGGTTTAACTTGATAAAGTATCATAAAACTGCGGGAATATGACATATTCATGTTCTTCTGTTTTGTTTGTCTTTGTTTTTCCCTGTGGATCCAATGGTCTTGATGCGGTGCGATAACAGTACATGGTTGAGCACACAACCTGGATTTCTCAGGTGATATCTTTTAATTATTTTTCACGAAAAGCAGTAGTTTTTGAAACAACAGGTCCTGAAGAATGCATGGAAACTCTTTTCTTTATCTGCAGAAACATGTTGACCACTACTGATTGCGGATATTATTTCAAACCCGCATTTGCACTTGTCTTTTAGCCTTAGGGACTGGGAGACACTAATAAATTGTTGATTTCTACCCAGTTCACCTAATTTTATAACCACTCACTTTCTCACCCCTATCACCTCACACTGCTTTTTTCAGTCGCCACCTCAACACCTAAAAATCATGCAATACTCTCCTCTCACATTTCTCTTTCGGTCACGGTAACATCTGAACCGGCCGTTTTGTTCTGTCTCCTGGGCGAGGAGAACCCAAATGATGCAAAAGAGGGCAGTACAGTGTGGCTTCTGATGGGAATTTTTTCCATACGTCCTTGAGCCCTTACTTGGCCAACATCACATATAAGCTTGCATGGTGTGTTCCCACGGGTGTTATCTGTATCGTATTCGCGTTGTGATTCCTGGTGAATAACTCACTTTTTTGACTACTAGGTACAATCTGGTGTTTTGATATGGAAGATATTTAACCCCTTCGGTGCTCGGGACGCCCCCCAGCCATCATGCGACATGGTGAGCGTATCCACACGATGGCTGGGGGCCGTCATAATCCCGTATGCTGTTTAAGACTCCAGCATGCAAGGGGTTAATTGAGATCATTGTGCAAGTGAAGGCACAACTTGCTAGCATTATAAGTTTAAGGACCTTGCAGATGACAAGAACGAAATTCAAGAGTGAATGTCTTTAAGTTATTGTTGGAAATTGGGCGATTAGTTGTGTGGCCATCACAAGTAATAGGTTCACAGTTGTCCACACTGGGAACCAAGCACCCCATTCTAGATACAGAATATTATATAGTGGAAACTGAGATCACAAGAGACAACTGAATTCCATATGGTCATTCAACCCTTTGAGAGCTAGAGTAGTCAGTCTCTTTTTCCAATGAATTTCTCTTCTTAGTAGATCTTTATTGTTACCAATCCCTTCTTTCATTGACACCATTTCTACTACTGTCAAGTAGAGTTGACTTATATTGTCATCCTGTGTGTTAAAGTGTACTAGCACAGATGATTTCTTATTCTTGGTACATATACTGCGTTTGTGTTCTGTAATCCTGACTCTGATCTTGAGTTCAATTTTCCCCACAAAGGCTAAGCCACAAGGGCAAATCAGTAGGCATGCCAGGTTTTTTGGAGTCATAGGGGCAGTGGTCCCTTTTGGATGAGTCATTTCTGTGCATTTGATAATGTTGTTACAATTACAACAGTCGAAGCAAGCAAGAATGCACTTGTAATTGATGTTGTAATGAATATCATCATTAGTTTTACTCTCAAGTAATTCCTTTAGGTTATTGGATCTTTCATTTGTAAATATTGGTATTTGTTTAAAAATGCCACAAAAATCACTTTCTATTTGGATCATGGACCAATATTTTAAGACTATCTTTCTCTACTTGCCATTCCCCCTTGCAAATTTAGATACAAAAACCATTCTTGTGGAATCCTTCTAGTTCACATTGCTATCTAATACCTGGGTTCTGTCATTAGTTCTCACTCTGTAAACAGCCCTTTGAATGATTTCATTTAGGTAAACTCTGTAGGTAAATTGGTTAACCATCATGTTTTGCCTTCTTCATATATTTCAGGATTGGAAATAATCCATTTTAAATGTGTTTGTTGTGAAAGAGGTAAAACATAAATGCATTTTCAGAGAGTGTTGATAAAAAATGTAATAATGCAAAAGGTTATTTCGGCCAGTAAGTTTAACATAGATGTTGATCTTCAGTTTCATATTCTTTTTCTTTCATGTTCGTAGGTGCAGAGACAGAATATTGAATAAAAAATATCAATTCACACAAATATCAAGTAAAAAATATTGTGGGTCAGAAATATCGACGGGCAAATTCTCGTGGTCAAAAATATTGAGTTTAGGTATATAATATCAATGTTGAAGTGTAAAATATCGTTTGCAAAAATATAGTTGTTAAAACATCGATTTTTATTAATGGTATGTTTTTTAGTATATATTTTATATGTATGTATGTTTTTTGTATAAGATTTGTTTGTATTTTTAATGCATGCGTTACATTTTTATTAGTTATTCATGATTTTTTATTTGATTGTTGCGTTTTTTGTTCCCTTGTGGGTTGTGGGTTTATAGGGGAATAGGGTGGGAAGTAATTTAATTATAAAAAATGTATTGATTATTTGTAGTAGTTATTAATATTTTTTAATTTGAATTTTGCATTTGTAGTTCAGTAGCGGGTTGTGGGTTTATAGGGGAATAGGGTGAGATGTAATTTAATGAAATTACATTTATTGAATATTTTTTATTTATTATTCTTTTTGTTTAATTAAAATGTTATAGTGTTAAATGGGTAAAGTAATTTAATATTAATTAATTATTAATTGGTTGTTAATGAATATTAAATAGTTAATTGGTAAATAATTATGGCAATTGTGCAATTCATTTAAGTTGTGTTTTGTGGTGTTTATAGGTGTAAAGGGTGGGAAGTAATTTATTTTTAATTGATGAATTAAAACTGATCCTGGAGGTGAGTTTTAGATAAGGTCAATGATGTCTTGGATGGCTTGTGTGTCGATGCTGGGATTGTCCTCATTGTCATTAGTAAAGAGTGGCTGGAACTGCTCTGCAGGAGGTGTTGACGGTGCCACTGCGATGTGAGGAGGAGATAGTGTATTACAAAGTGTTCATATGTATGTAACCACATGGTACATGTTGACATTCAGACAGCCTGGCATTTTGCATTATGACAGTCTTTAGATCTGGGCAAGGACCCAGAGTCATTATGGGTGTGCACTGTGCTGTGCTTGGTTGTGCATGTATGCCATTGTGCCCATCTCCACCCGTCCCCCAAGTACCTGGTGGTCACTCACTGTGTTGCGGTTGTGTTATGTCCTGTTGAGCAGTGTCCGATCCTCCGACTCTGGCCCAGTCGCCCCAGTGATGGCTGTCGACTCAAGGTCCTCCATTTCATCCAGCTCAAGCTGTGGCACTGGGCCCCCGCCTCCAGTCTGCGTTGCTGCCTTCCGGTTGGTGAGGGAGTTTCTCCTTAGTCCTCCGCTTGATGTCATTCCATTGCCTCTTGACCTCGTCCATTGTCCTCTTGTGCTCTCTGATAGCATTCACCTTGTCAACGATGTCCCGCCATATTCTGCTTTTGGTGCCAGATGACACGTTGGAGGTGACGAACAGTTGTTGATGGTGTTCCATCACCTCCGTGACTATGATCCTGTTCGCCTGCGGACTGAACTTCGTCTTTCTCTTCTTCTTGCCCTTCCCTGTCCCTGAGGTCCCGGGCTGGTAGTCCGGGGTGCGTGTGGGGTTGCGCTTGTCCTCGGTGCCTGCTCTGGCTGCCTCCATGGTGCTAGGGTGTTGGTCGGTTGTGTTTTTCTACTTTTATGTTAATTTTTCCCGCCTGCCTGGCATGTGTTGCAGGCCTGGCACTGCTTATCGCTGGTTTCCTGATCGCGCTTTGGCCCATTGCAGGTTTTTTGGTGTTGTGATCTGTGTTTTGTCGTCATTGAGGTGGTTGTATCGTGGGTGTTGTCCGCGGTTTCTGCAGTCTATCGCATGCTACCGCCGTGTTGTGAATTTATGGTTGCCACCGGGTTATTTTCCCACGATATGCTTTGATGGTGAAAATTACGTTACGCTACTCTTGTGAATTTACCCATGAGTTTTCATCCTGAATGATCTCAGAGTTTCGCCATGAGTATGTTTGGTTAACCTTGAGGAAGGACTTTCTTAGCCAGATCTTTTTTGATGAGGAGGAAGCTTTGTGTCTATTTTTGAAAGTTTCTTAGTCTGCACAATGCACAGAGATAACTATAGGGTTATGCTTAATCAACCCCTTGATGGGTTTCTCCATTAGGGTGTCAGGTTCAAACTTATGCTAATATCACAAATGTTTTGAGAGATAGGGTATTATTTTGTAGGTTTCTGTATACAATCCCACTCAGCAAAAAGCATATTACTGGTTTATTTATATGTGTTCGTATGCGGTTTCTTGGCAACTACTCACTTTTAAATACACTTCTGAGATAGGTAACCCTGATGAGTGGTTCCCTTCACAGAAACATTTTTAACTGCTCCACCATGGTGACTGTTTGATGCCGCATTGATGAAACATCATTTTCTGATTCGTTCTCGTTCATCTAGTGACACAATTCAAGAACGGTGACGCACAAACCATTTAAGTTTCTATTAATTGACCAGACATTTTGTCTATTAATTACCACCAGTCGAGACCTGATCTCAAATCTCCAAAATGACGAGAATCTCTTAACATAAGGGGCAATTAACATGTGGTGTGAATATTTCACTTATTTGTCGAAAACAGAATCATTCTATGGAGGAAAATGATCATTGATTTGGTTTTATTTCATATATTTTCCCTTATATACAATACAAATAATTTTATTAGTATAATTTAAGACATGGCCTTTCTATTCACAATACTCATCCTTGTGAATTACATCCTCACAAATATGATTAGGAATGTGGTCACACTGTTATAATTCTCATGATTGGTAGCTATGTTATTAAATCAACAGCCCTGGCATGTTCAGTGTGGTACTTATTCATGGCAATAAGATAATATTCATGACAACAGCAATGCGATAGAAGATTTTCTTTAAGTGATATTAATTTTGATCCTTTGTTTGCTTTTGTTGATCGATAAAACTGTACATTTATAATTTCCTTTCAGAATTACTGTCCCCTGATAAAGTGATAGATGGGTCAAAAATGCACTGGGACTTTGCGAAACTTGTCACACATTTAATTACACTATGTAATGCCAATTGAAATTGCAGAAAACATAAATGAATTAATTCAACCTGTTTGAAACATATGAGCTTTATTTACCTTATAATTCATAAAGCTAGACTGAATAATTAACGTCTAACTAGGATTACAATACTTGTGAAACATGATCTGATGCCACTCTTAGAGGAACGTTCGGAGTGCGTAGAGGGGACGTTGTTCCCAGATAGGGACAGTTCTGCTTGTTTATGTATTTGTACACCCAGGAGGTGATAACATACATTGAACTTTGACAAACATTGGCTTATGCGGGAGTGAATTGTCATCCATTTTATACTAGTCATTGAACAGTTGAGAAGCATGCAGCAAGTTAATAAATTTCCCCTCTTCGGCCTCACCTGCTTTCGATGTTTCTTCCCCTATCTCTTTGTTGTTTGATCTTTGTATTGCTCTAGCATTCAAAGTAATTGTATCCTTCTGGAGAGATAACTCTAAATTATCTTCTTTAATTTGGTGGAACTATATTTGTGATGAACATAGAATTGCTAATGTCTCTTCTCTTTCTTTATCTCAGAAAATTAAATCTGACCTATTATGGTTACCCTTTACTTCTTATCTTTCTACATTTGCACCTGCATCTTAATTTGCATCTTATCCTTATTCTTTTAATGTTTTATATTTTATTTTTAAACTTGTATACCTCTCTTCTCTCCCTTTTTCTTTTCCTTTCTTTTCTTTCTGCCTCTTTTCCCCTTCATTTAAATTATTTATCCATGTTTCTTTTTATACATTAATTATTGTGTTTTATTAACAATGTATTCATTTGCTTGATAATGTTTCCCTTTTCTCTTTATCTGAAAATGTAATAAACAATTATTTTAAAAAAATCCTCCTTCATACCCTTGTCCAGGAGTTTCTGAACCACTGAGAATCCACCTTTTACATGAACAAACACCTCTTTGAGCAGTGAAAGATATTAAATTAGTACATGATGCAATGTGATGCAGCTCGTTAATGAGGGCAATTAGACTGCATAATAGAAATGATTTCTCCAGCCGAGGTACTAACATATGGAGCCAGCAGAGGTGATGCCACTATAATTGTGAAGCCATTTAACTGCTCAGCTTTTTTAAGTCTACGTGGCAGGTGCTGGAACAAATATTTAAAGTTAACCATTATGATGATTCTGCAAGTTTTGTTTGCAGCTCACTCCATCGTCTGGTGACAAATCACAGGTTGTAACAAGATGATCTTCAGTACAAGCATGCATTGTATAGCATTACCTTTTCAGTGCTGGAGGTCTACGTGTATGAGAACTGAATCACGAACAGAATGTCTGAGCAGGAAAATGTATGACTTAAACCGGTTGAACTGAAGTGCTCTCTTCATCAATTGTGGTGATGGCTTCCGCAATTTTTACTGACGAAATAGCAGCAACCATCATTTATATTGCTGCATTCAATCATTGGATGGTGCATTCAGTTCCACCCTTCAGTTCAAAATCAATATCACTGCCTTTTGAACTGAATTTGTTTACAGATGTTTAATAGATTTCAGCATGCTAGAAGTTAGAGGAAGCTCAACAAGATATATTTTCAAAATAGACATAAAAAAAGAAGGTGGTCCAGGGAGTACTTGGAAGAGAAAAGAAAAAATATTGTTTGATCAAGAACCTTTAATATATTATCAAGGAAAACGGGGGAATGACCAGAACTCAAGAGGCCAGAACAAAATATCTATTGTGCCCTGCTACCAGTGTATCCTTAAATGTGTTTTCAGTTTGGCTGGGGCACTTCTCTGTGTCAAAAAGGACCAATCTGTCTCTGCAAATTGTGTAAGAATTGACTATGATCAGAACAAATAACATTTTAATTTCTACAGTTCATGTAATCCTCCAGAAATATAAAGGAAGGGGCATTCTTTAGAAGTTGTCTTTACCAATCCTACACAGACAGCCTCTAAAACACAAGGTGCTTATTTAGAATTTGGTGGAAAGAATACTACATTGAAAGATGACTAGTGCTTAATTTGAGCCAGTGGTTGCCTGTGGTGTCAACTGACAATCATTTATAGGGCCTGTGGGGCCGACCAGCATTATGTTTCCTTATCAGACAATACTCAAGAGCAAGATAGAGAAAAACATACAAACAGGAAAAAAAAGAAAAGAAGAGAGAAAACCCTTCAAAAAGGAAGAAAGCAATAAACTGCAAGATTGAGATACAGGGGCAGAGAGTGTCTGCCAGTGGATTAAAGAGGCATGTGTGGATTAAGGACTACACAGCCTTTGTATTCAATGTGGAGACATTTAATAGCACTGGATGTTGTCTTTTGAACAGTGCTGTGGGCATCGTCATTTATTATGGTGCAAATTAAGCACTGAACATGAAACATGTCCTGTCCACCTTAGTTAGGGCGTCATTGACTATAATGCACTTGTAATGTGGTGGAGGGGAAATCTGCCATATCAGGGACAGGCCATCCTGGCCACCAAACACTAAATAAAGCCCATAGTAATCTACTTCATTAACCAAAACAACCACTTTAAAAAACACGTTAGAGAAAAAGAAACAAGGAACCACTTTTCACAATAAAACCACTACCTCAACTAACTCCTTGTGGGCATTGCGCAAATATTTCCCCCTTCACATATCTTCCCCTTCTTAGTTTGAGAGGACTGCACTACTTGTGTGATGGGTATGGAATAAAGTGACTAATACCACTGGATTTGAAACAAGTGATTTCAAATGACTTGTCATCTAAGCGGCTTAACCATAACCTTCACAATATAACATTACCATTCCTTTTGCACCCCAAAGATATGTGCAAAATTAATCTTTTATCACTTTAATTATCAAAGCACATGCTCCATGTGTGAGACATTTTGGATGAATCTAAGTTTGTTCACTGAAGTGTATCTTCATTTTAAATGATATGTGAACAGTTTTGTTCTAATTCTTAGAACCTTCCTATTTATCCTGGCTTCTCTCACATAATTTTTCAAATTGAAAAGGTTGTTTGGAAAACAAAGCAGTGCACTTTTTTGGAGACTGTAATATGGTAGGAATTATGTAAACCCACAAATGTAGGTAAGTTTTCTTTATTTGGTATAACGAGATAGTTTCAGCAGTAAGGGTATAACTACAGATTTGTTGTGAGTCCGTGCAGGTAAAACAAAAAATGTACAATATGAAGAAAGATAATGACAGGCTTAGAGTTATTGTTTAACAGTCAAACTCTCTGAATGACAAATGATCTGGACAGGACCTAAGAGTTCCAAGGTGATGATGGATGTTCAAAACTCTTTCTTAACCCTTGCTCCCTTCCTGTTTCCCATTGATTTCCTTAAGGCCCTGAATGTGAGTTTTTTTGTGCTGGCTTCTGTTTCCACTATCAACAGATCTCACAGTTGTTAAGAGCACATATGGTGTATTCATAAGCAAACACTTCAAAGAGGAAAAAATGCAAAGGTGCCAGCAACCCATGCAGATTACACCAACGTGCCTGTTAATATTGGGAAAGTCGGTGTCAATATGAAGAACGATACATTTATGTACAGAAACGAAATCGCATCTCTATTAGTGAATTCACCAATGTTGAACAACCCCAACTCAGAAATACGTTGTCAGGAAGGCTCTGCAGCCCAGGCCTGAGGTCAATGATTGACAGGTCACAGGTCACGGACGGCATGTAGCCAGCAAACAAACACACGAACAGGAAAATCCCAGATTAACCCACAGATAGGGGCAGCGGCAATACAATGGTCCAGGGAAATTGGTCCCAATAAAACACACATGGCCAGAGCGGTACGTGCGCTCCCAGAACACCATAAAGTCAGATGCCACTTATAAGTTAGGAACATACAGCCAACAGCCAACAAGGACACAGCACACACAGTGATTTTGCGCTTTCCATGCTGGACATCTGGACACACAAAAAGTTGAGGCTCACCTGGTTTGCCCATTGAATAAATATCAGACAAGAATCCCTAGAACCTTTTATGGCATTCAATGAATTGTATATAAACACTTCTCAAGTCGATTGTATGTTGAGACAGGCCTCAAACCCTATGCCTGTAACTGTTCGCCTCGCTGCATTGTTTAATTAACTCAACTTTTCCTGTTTTGCCAAACGCCTCTTGTCTCTTGTTTTTTCAAAGTATTTCATGTTCAAGGAACATGTATTACCCAGTGACTGCTGAAGAGCTGCAGGCCTTACCATCATCTCAGCTACCTCAACGATGTGTTACACAGTTGGTACTTTCTATGCTTGTGCCAAAACTTTTGTTGATTTGAAAAAAGCCAACATTTACCAACTTGACTCGACTTGTGTTAAATATCTTGCCCATTTTACTCTGGTTAGTTTTGTATTTTAAAAAGTAATTATTACTGGAGAAACCTATGAAGCAGAGACTTGTCTAAAGTAGACCCTGCCTCTTGCTCACCCCTTATTGGGTGGGGAACTCTGAACCCTCTGGCCTTTTTATTGAACCAGCCCTACTTATTAGGTTAGCTGAAATCTAAATTATTTTTCAACTGTTGTACTGTTTTATACATTTATGCAGACTTCTTCGATGCATAGTGCTTTATGCTGGAAAGCTTGAGTATGGTTCAGGACTATTTTTGACACTGGCGTTGGCTCTAAATTAATTATCTATTACCACTGATATTGTCTTCTTTACTGAATGTGCATAATGCAGATTCGATTTGCTGATTCATGTTGGTGAAAGTCACCCAATTTCCAGTTCTGGCTTTAAATAATCTGAATCACCTTAACAGGACTGGATACACCCCTTGTTTGTAATATTGGGTCCGCTACTAGAGTAAATGCTATTTTACTCATGTTGCGATGATACATGACCTAGTAGTCTCTGTCTTGTAAAACCATATATCATTTGTTTTCTGGGCATATTGTGTGTAGTCCCCATTTTCCCATTTATTTTTATTCGGTGTAGACTTCGCATCTCCACACTCAAGTCTCCTGCCCTTGCCTTGGTTGCTATGGCATGGTCGAAAATCAAATTCCCACCCACAGGTTGTGTTTATCATGCCTCCCAGTGACTTGGAGGCTTTCTTTCTCACTATTCCCACTCCTTTTAATTGGTCTGAATTAACAGACATTGAGAGTCATTCAAACACTGATGGGTGGACCAAAATCTGTCAGGTTAGTAAATGCCATGACCTCTGCTCCCTTACAGGGATCTCCCACCTTACAATGGAGCTGCCCGACCAGCGGCACTACCATATCTTCAGAATTTCTGTTTATTTTACACAAGCAGACTTCCACAACGTGGGCTTGTTTGTGCAAAACAAACAATCACTGGTACTGACTATTCTCCCTGAGTGTGAACCTTTTAAGTATTTCTCTTCCCAAAATATGTTTGCATTGGTGTCATGGGCATTGAAGTCTAGTGACGGTTGTCCCATTCTAAATTAAGTGAGGTGACTCTAACTATGGCCTGATGGCTTAGAGGCAGCAGGGCCACCAGTTCAAAGGTTTCCAGTGCAGAGTCAGGGGATGCTCTGCTGGGGGAAATCATAGATTAAGGGGTCGATTACGTTCTCGGATGGAAACTTTCTGTGGTCGGCGGTTCCACCCGCCTGATTACGATGCGACCAAACACTGTTCGGACGGACTCCCATTGTTTACTATGGGAGCTTGTGTTCTGCCCAACAACCGGCCATAACACAGGCTTCTATGGGAAAATGGTGTGTGTGGGGAAAACCCTGCACCCTTTGTGGGCAAACCATGGTGCCTGCCACACGGTGCAGGGTTTTACAGAGGGGTCCCTTAGGTACACCTGCAGCCCCTAAACGGAGAATGCAGGATGAAGGGGGCCCTGCTAGGGGCCCCCAAAGTCACTTTCTGACAGCCTTTTCGTGTCAGACAGGCCTACACAGAAAGGCTGTTGGAAATCAACATCCATCCTTAACTCCATGTGGTCTACATGCATGGGATCAACTCCCCTCCCAAAAAGTGAAATTAAAAGTCTTGGCATCTGGCTAGACCAAGACCTCTCTTTTCAAACCCAAGCCAAGAAAACCGCTGGCGTGTGCTTTGGCCTACTCCGCACCAAACTGAAAATCCTCCCTCTCTTACCTCCCCACTCCAGAAAACTCCTCATTCAGGGCCTTATCCTCTCTAGGCTGGATTATAGCAACGCCCTATACTACCATAAACAAACTCCAACTCATCCAGAACTCGGCAGCTAGACTGCTGACAGGTACAACAAAAAGACTCTCAGCTAAACCTGCCCTTAGATCCCTTCATTGGCTCCCAATACGGGAAAGAAACAACTTTAAGTCCCTATGTATAATGCTCAGATCACTCCAGGGCAAGGGCCCCCCCATTATGAGAGACCTGATCACCCACTACAAAGCCAGAAGAGCGTTAAGATCTGACCACCTCTATCTTGCAAACACTCCCAGAATGAAGAAGGCACGAACAGGCGGACGTCTCCTCTCTCTCAACGCTGCAAAGCTCTGGAATTCCCTCTCCCTCAATATTCGGAAAGAAGCCAACCTCCTGAAATTCCGCAAACTCCTAAAACCCTTCCTTTTTCCCTAGGCCTCTGTTTTTCTGCTAAAGTCTATACTCATAGCGCTGGGACGCCCACAGGTAGTCATGCGCTCTACAAATCCAATTCCATTCCATTCCATATTCCCGAGGTTGGAAATGCTGTCTATTGGGGTGTGCAATGTGGTTCCGACCGACATGAATCTCCCGAGAGCTGGTCGGAACCGATTCGGAATGACCGCGTGGTTTACTTTCCAATCGCGAACATTGTAATCGGTGGGGTGGATTGGAAACTGACCGAGTCAGTGAGGAGGGCTCTGACACAGTTGAGGAGCATTCGACTGTCTGTAGGAGGCTTTCCGCCCGACATTGTAATTGGCCCTATTTTTCATAACTGAACGGCGTAGGTAATGAGTTAGATGCTCTGTCGATTTCTGGTGCAGCCTCTACTCTGCCAAATTCTAAAGGACCACCCCCAATAAAAAAAATGCCCATGAAGGGCATCCAGTTAAAGAGAAGAGATGTTATAGGTGTCTTGCGCCTTCCTGCGCTGTGTTCCCTATTTGGGCCTATTAGGGCCTTGGATTGAAACCCGATTCCAAACTCCCCACGTGAATACACAAATGCAAAACCCAACAATCCTTAACACAACAAACACCCATGCCATTCCAAGACCCAGCATTACTTTCCACAACAAAATTTACCCACCCCTAAACCCAACTGTTTGTGGAGGGTCAAATCACATGTCCTAGCAATTTCTGGATTCAATGCCAATGCTGTGCAGTAGAAGAAGTGGTAGTTAATAGGCACAATAAGTTAAATGATTACACTGATTATTAAAGAATTACAATAATTAACAAATGTTAAGCACCCTGAGCTGGGTGCCAGTGCTTCTACCTCCTCTGCAGAAGGTCCCACACATTCAATGTTGTTGACCCAGTGATACACTAGTTGGGGCTGGGAGCATGTGATTCCACTGGCTGGATGCATCCCCCATCACACATACACACGATGGCACACTACTTTAAGAGGAGTATGCCCTTCCCTACTCATCCATCAGCTGCAAGTGCTCAGGAAAGGTGCTGCATGTTAAAAAATACAGCTGTTGTCTCCTCTATAGCTAGAAGGATATAGAGTGGGCTAACACTGTGACGGGGATGGCCCTACCTTTGCTTTGCAATGTTTAACCAAGGCAGTCACCAAGTAAAAACACTATAAACTTTACAATATAACAACAAAAAAGCCACAAAGTATAAAAAAGTAATAGACCCAAAAAATTAAAATGGTAAGAAAGGGATGGCAGCAAGTAAAAAACAAGGAAAAATGCAGGGTAGTAAAGATGGGACAAAAAAGTGCATTGATTCTTTTGAAGTAACTTGAAATCATTTTAGGCTGGGGTCCAGGACTTCCTGTAGGGATTTAGTGGGGTTCACAAAAGCAAGCGTTTAAGAACTATTAGTTTATTTCAGTGATTACTGTGGTAGCATATTTTCAAAGTATTAGGAGGCAAAGTTGTCAAGTTCTTGTACAGTGGCTTCTTCTTTGGCCGGGACATAGCCTAAATGTAAGAGATAGGAAGATCAATTTGCAGCAAAGGAAAGCTTGAGTAATCTGAGATGCCTCTCCTTTCTCCTCTTTTGTAACAGAAACAATGCTCCATTCATCGCCTCAGAAGTAACAAGTAATCGATTTTATCACTCAATCCTCAAAAAAATCATGAATCTCCAAAAACTTCATAGGCAGCGCAATATTGTTCAATGTCTTTCTTCACTATTGTAACTTGGTCCTTGGCTAAATCCCAGGATGCTACGGTGGTACACATAACCACTGCATGTAAAGTATACAAGAAGATGGCTCAGAAAGAGTGATCAAATCAATGCCTGTCTATGCCTTAAGTAGGCCTGATAGGCTTTCAAAAACATTTTGATGTATATTTAGCTTGAAAAAACACAGTATTTATGAGTACTACAGGAGTACTCTTATTTACTCTAACATCCAATTGTGAATCAGCCCGAAGCATTTAACTTCCTATTAGTAACATTGCATGGATGGCACAGCTCTTTCAATTTGTTTTAATTGCATATGAATAATTCCAGAGTATGCCTATTTTAGTGTTTAGGGCACAATTCATAAAGGAATGCAGGAGCACGTACAAAAATTATTACAGGAGTTTTACTTTATGTACTCCTAAATGCCTTGTAAATGGACCCCCTGTTTTCAAATACAAATGTGTCTAGTTAACTCTACTATCCGGAAATTCAAATAAGTCTAAATTCATGTAGTAAAGTATTACTTTGATAATGAAAGGATGAGCTTTTTCTAAGAATTCTAAATAACATTCATCTCTTTCTTGCCGCTGTGCCAGACGGAACACTCCAGCTGTGACCCGCCTGCGTCAATGATACAGTACACTGCGGTTCAACACAGAATGCGTCATTTGTATTTACTTATAATATTCTTTGCTAAGCTATTATTTAGGAGCCAAGGCTGCAGATCAAGATGTAAGGTTCTCCGATTGCAGTCTCAGCCACATACCAATTTTTGAAAGACTCTCCTACTGCACAGCCACACCTCTAATAATAATGACAAGAATAATCCGAATCATTTTCTTCTTCCTAATAATAATAATGACAATTATGGTAATAATAATAGTAACACGTATGGTAATAATAACAATAATAATAATAATAATCATGTAGTACATGACTGTAGAGGTGTATGTTCCCAAGGTAAATAGTTTATACGCATGCCCTTGGAATGGGCTACTATTTTTACTGTAGTACAACTTCACTGAGAAGTTATGATTTTCTGACTAACTTTTTCCAGTGTGTTGCACTGCTCTTTTACATTTTATGGAAGTGTATCATTTTTTCTCTTCTTGCTAGGACCCATTTCCAATGATCTTTTTTTAAATTTCATGGCTACTCCATCCTGTGTAATTTCTTGGGAGGACCAAATAGAAAATATGCTAGAAAATGCTAAAAACGTGTACAATGAATGGTTGATGAATTGACTTTGTTGGATTTGGGTCATAGGAAACATTGATTTGTTGAATTACCAAGAATACAGTGGCAGCTGGTGACATTTGAAAGTGGTGAAGTGTAAAAGTTCTGTATGAGTGCTCAGTGGCGAGCATAGCAAGTGAGCCCAACCACCAAAAGAGGGTTTCGGGAGGCTTCTACCCCCATGAAAATGTATTTAAAAAAAGGAGTGGGCATATGGTGCATTTTCAAGTAAATTTGAGGAAGCCAGAAAGTTGATAAAGCAATTGGGAAAGTGGAGTTATGACATCAATGAAGAGATTTCATATGATAATGACATAGGTTGCTGCTTACGTAATGAGCAGGGATGGTCATTTATGTTTAATGAGCTCTCTTCCCTTCATGTCACATCCTCACCTTTAACTCAGGATGTGTAACTCAGTGAGCAGAAGGATTTCCTAAATGTAAACAGATTCTAGTATTCATCAAGACATGAATGTGCCTCTGAAAGATGCACAGATTAATTATATAGTTTCTATTGGGTGGGTAACTGAATGTAAAGGAGGTGTAGACCCTGGAGATACTTTAGAGTAATCAAGAGGAAAGAAGGATAAACAAAGGCAGCAGTCAAACGAATGAGCTAGTATTTTCTGCCTGTGATAAGCTTTTGTAAGTCATAGAACATGTACAGCAGATTTTCACCTAGAATTTCCACGAAACACAGGAACTAAATGTGGAATGAATTGGTGGAATCTTCTTGTGAGTGCTTTGGTTTTGCTCGGACATGAAGAGAGCTAGATAATAAGAATAAAGGTGTGTTTAATATCCCCTTCTTAAATTAATTTGAAAGGGGATGGGTAGAGCAAATGGGTTTCTCAATGACGGATAGATGCATATTACAGGATGAAATAAAAACAGAGACAAAAGATACCCTTATAAATCACCACTATACTGTAAATACAGTCATATTTTGCATCCAAGACGCTTGCATATGCTGCAGTGCTCCGGCTCCGCTGCCTGCCTGTCAACAATTAAAGACTTTAAAGACTAGCATTCTTCATAAATTATTGCCTGCTTGACTGCTCTCTAGACTGTGATGTAAGTGTACTTCAGTATGAATAGACCTCACGAACATTGGCTGATATAAACTCGCAGGGGCAGATTTACAGGCCACTTGCACCACCTTTGCGTAATTTTTCCCATGTTAAAAATGACGCAAAAGGGGCGCAGGGGGCTTGTTAATCTGCCCCGCAATGTACATAAACAAACTCAGAAAGGTGACTTGCTGGGGCAGTGGCAAAAACAGTGTAATTACATCAGTGGAGAAAATCAATAGCTCGACGTCACCTTTATGTGACGTCTTCATGGTACCATGTGGACAAAATTAGATTTGCAATTCCCGATACTTCTTTAATCCTGTGTAGTCGAGCACTATTGCACTTTAGTGTTGTATTTGTATTGTAAATCAGCAGCCTTCATACAGCGCCTCAAGGCACTAAGAACAAGTGCTTGCCTGGGCCTGCTGATCGTTATTACAAGGCAAACAGCGGCAGGAGGCGTTTAATAAAGTATAACACAAATTACATCCCTATTAAATGACGCTTAACTCCGAACCAGAGCATGCAAACAGCGGGCCATGTGGAAGTGATTGTAATGTGGTCACCTGTGTTGTGTTTGTGTGTGAATATATAACCTCTATGTTGGCTGAGTGTGATCCTGTTGTGTTCTGGTATCTAATCCACCCTATTTAAATCCTTCTTGAGTGTGAAATTCTTTTGTTTTGGTTACACGTGAACATGACCAACCAGCCTTGGGGAGGATGTTACAAAAATAACTGAAGCCACGCCCCCTTTGCAGTACTTATGCACGCCATCCCAGGTTCTGCTGAGCCCTGCATAGTAAGCACACAACGTGACATTCACTTCTCCCAATTGCCCAAGAACTCTCAGAATCAGAGCGTGTTCATGGCGTAGCCTTTTTATTCACAAACCAGGTAAGTCACCATTGACCAACACGAGATTAACAGTATCCTTTTTGCATATAAAATTATTACAGCATCACTCTTTAGCTGCATCAACATAACGAAGGCTGCAAGGCAATTAGGCACGACATTACACTTGAACTTGAGCCTGGCCGTACACTTTAGTGGCCTTGACCTGACAAAGGCAGTAAAGAATATATGCACTACATTACACTTGAACTTGTCCGTACACTTGAACTTGGCTGTCTCGGCCAAGCCCTCACTCTGCTGCGCACATTGTGCCCGCAGGCCCCAACGCGCTACAGCGAACAGTTGCATTACTTGAAGACCAGGGTTCTGCATGGCACACTGACCCGCCCACCGGGGTACCTACACTCAGGCCACCTCCCCAAGGTTCAACTCAGTCCATACGTTGTGGGTTAGGGCAGAAGATTCCAGGACCACCAGCAGGTGAGTCCCCCCTTCCGCCTACCCTCTGCACACGTGGATCCTACCCCCTCCTGGGGCCATCCTGTCGCTGCACTGCCATAGTTGTGCATGCCCTTTTGTTGGGAACTGTCATTGCTCCACCCTCGCTCTCTTTCTTACGACGACGCGCCCCTGCAGCTTGCCGGAGGTCCAAGGGGACAAAGAGGCTGAAGATCCCAGGGCGGGGACTTAAATATCCTTCCAGAGCATCCTGATGACACCACCTCCTCCAGCCCCCTTTTCTGCCCTGGAGGAGGCCCAGTCCCTTGGCGCTACTAAGGGTGCCCCTCCCCTAGGCGCGGGGGGCGCCTGTCATAGTACGCACACAACGTGACATTCACTCCTCCCAATTGCCCAATCAAAGCGTGTTCATGACGTAGCCTTTTTATTCACAAACCAGGTAAGTCACCATTGACCAACACGAGATTAACAGTATCCTTTTTGCATATAAAATTATTACAGCATCACTCTTTAGCTGCATCAACATAACGAAGGCTGCAAGGCAATTAGGCATGACATTACACTTGAACATGAGCTTGGCCGTACACTTTAGTGGCCTTGACCTGACAAAGGCAGTAAAGAATATATGAACCACATTACACTTGAACTTGTCCGTACACTTTGAAGGACTGGGTTCTTTAAGACCCAGCGGTGCCAGGGCACAACACCTGAAACCTTCGTGGGTAACCTGCTCCGGCGTACGAATCACAGAGACACGGGACACTTCCTTCGACGTCAAAGATTCAAGGTTTATTTGCTGCAGGGAACACAGAGATCACGACAAGTACACAGCGTGCAACTTGGGGAGACTGCTTCAAATTGGTTCTGTGGATCGCTCCTTTTATACAGTTTTTACCCATAGGATTACATTGAACACAAAAGTTTACAACCCGGTTCCCACAATTATCCCCCAGAGGGGTCACTTTGGTCACTTTGAAACACACGAGGTCCGGAACATAAGTGCGGAAACATTTGGCGGTTCCCAACTGTAAAAACCATCTTCCCACCATTAGCAAATTCCAATCAGCAGTAAAACAGATCGAAATAGGAACAAAGACAGGTGCAGAGGAAGACGGAGACAGTGGGGAGATCGGAAAGGGTGTAAAGGGGGAGGTATCGGGAAACACGAGATACAGGCATCAAAGGGACGTGCCTAATGAGATGCACGACTGAGACAATAAGTCAGTGCGGCAAGATGAGCCTCGAGCGGCGCCATCTGCTTTACAGTAGCATCCCCCTCGTCATAAAGGCACTTACAAAGAACATGTGTCTTCCGCAAATATCTTGAGAGTCCCAGGGTCGCGAAGCGGACAACGTCCGTTCGCTGGCTACTTGAGGGCAAGAGACAAAATGGATGCCATATCTAAGATGGAACCCGTGGGTACAGATGAAAAACCCACATAACAAACGAACGGTTTAAGTTAGCACAGTGAAACTGCGCACACTTACTGAACTCGTCATTTGCGGTTCATAGATACCAGACTCGACCATATTCGTACGAGTCGAAAACACCACTTACAATTGTCACGGAACCTCAACTTAAACTTGGCCGTCTCAGCCAAGCCCCCACTCTGCTGCGCACATTGTGCCAGCAGGCCCCAACGCGCTACAGCGAACAGTTGCAATACTCGAAGACCAGGGCCCTGCATGGCACACTGGCCAGCCCACCGGGGTACCTGGACTCAGGCCAAATCCCCAAGGTTCAACTCAGTCCATACGTTGTGGGTTAGGGCAGAAGAGTCCAGGACCACCAGCAGGTCAGTCCCCCCTTCCGTCTACCCTTTGCACACGTGGATCCTACCCCCTCCTGGGGCCATCCAGTCGCTGCACCACCACAGGGTGAGAAGCTTCCTGGCGCACTCACCCTCCCCGATCCATGGCGCTGACTGCTCCCTTATATCCCCCAGTATAGTCTGGCTAAAGAGCTTTCATTGCCCGATGAACCCCATTCTGACGGGACAGCTCCCTTTTCCATCTGGAGTAAGTTGTCGGACAGTTGTACCCACCATGTAACCTGCTACGATTCCCTTGATCGATTAGTTCTGCTTTTTTTACCCATTCGTTCATTGACTTTCCATTGCCTGTGTATAATGCCCCAAATAAAGTGCCACCCATTATTGGAATGAGCTTTTAAAATTCATTACCTGTCCAAGAGCCGCACACATTAGTGTTCTGCGTACCCTCAGTCCTCTCCAAGGACAGCATATAATTAATGGGCGATTAAGTAGAGCTATCCTAATATAGTTCGTAAGCCATTCCCCACATTGCCTGTGGAATATGTCCCCAATACCTCACTAACCGTTTTTGGGCTGAGCTTTTGAAATGCATTTCCTTCCCAAGGCAAACTCCATGTTAGTTGCGGATGTTAGTTGTGATGTACACCATCCGTCCTCATTAGAAACTGCTGATGCGTAAACGGAATAGGAGGCCTCTGAAAATATCTATCCAGCAATGGAAGCAAAGCCACCCTAATATTGTCCGATTTCTTAGTAATTCCCCACATTGCTGTGGCTTATGTCACCAATAAATCTAGAAATCCTGGGGAGATGATCTAGTCATATGCTGCCCATTCAGCGACCCCCAAGAGACAGGAGGGTGTTGTCTTCCTGCTGCACCAATGAAACCAGTAGCTACCAGCACAACATTGCCAGAGCAGTTAAGGGTGTATCTTTATGATGGCCGGACCTCAATTGTAATCATTTTGATGGAGGAATTTCCTCCAAGTCGCAATTGTGTAAGTCCATGTATTAATTACGGCAAATCACCAACCAAGAAAGAGTAATACAATATAGCGGCAAAGTTCCGAATTAATAAACCTCTTACCAGAACCGCGAGGCTTGAAACCAAATCATTTTGCTCGCTGCACCTCTGCTGCCCCTGCCCAAAGCGATCATCCCGGCCTCGGAAACACATCCCCTTAATAAGCATAGTAAAAGGCTGTAAATGCCAGACTGCGAGGTAAGTAACTAAACGGTTAGTCTAGAAATGGCGGGAGTCAGCCGGCCCTGAACCAAAGTGCTGTTGCACCCCGGATATTACCGTCAATGCAATTGACCCGGAACCTAAAACATCTGAACTTGTGGTTTAACACGCTATATCGTGGGACCTTAAGAAGGCCGAAACTCGGATAAGAGTTGTCTTCCCCACCCGTTTGGGGCCCTTGATTAAAGTACTTTTCTTGTGTAAAGCGCCTTGTTAAATTATTCCCCTGAAATCACTATTGTTTCCCTTGGGTCGGGTGTTTTGAATACCTCCAGTTCAGCATTTACGTTACCAGGGTGTACTACTGCCACAAGAAAGAAGAGTCCCCCTCTTTTATTCATGACCCGGGACCTAAACATCTGAACATATGGTTTAACATGCTATATCGTGGGACTTTAAGAAGGCTGAGACTCGGACAAGAGTTGTCTTACCCACCCGTTTGGGGCCCTTGATTTAAGTATTGTTCTCATGTAAAGCGCTTTGTTAGATTATTCACCTGAAAACACTATTGCTTCCATTGGGTCGGGTGTTTTGAACACATCCAGTTTTGCATTTACTTTACCCAGGCAGTACTCCTGCCACAAGAAAGAAGAGTCCCCCTCTTTTATCCCTTTCTACAGAGCTGCTGTCTACCTTTTAACCTTGCAATGTAAGTTACCACGATTTTTATTTGAACCTTAGATACCTAATGACTGCAGTGCCTTCTTTGCGACAGTGCTGTACCGTAGATCTCGTTTTTCTAAGCACATCTGCAAGTACTGTGGTTATTGCGCAACTCATACTGCATTGTAAAGAGCAACGGCTACATAGACCTACACTGGAGGCTTGAGGCTGCCATCCAGTACCCTGGATGACCACCCTGTGTCCCCCTCATATGAGCCAGAGCCTGCCCGGTAGGCATCTCACTTTTGTGTCCATAATCCAAAGACCGGCGCGAATACCATTGCAGTAGATAACCTGGGATTTGCGTGACGCCACAATAGTCCATGAGGTACTTAAGATGCCGAATAACCACGGCAGGGAGATTACGTGTCTGCCCCCACCGCAATCCCCAGGCATTGATGCCAAGACTGAAACATAAATCTCACCAGCATTCACACCAGCAACTCGGACCATTGTGCCACCTCCACTGATTGCTCCGCTAACCTTAGATTTCAAAAATGGTGTAGTTATAAAATGTAGCATGGAACAAGAGCTGAGCTATGCACACCGATCACGTCACCATACTGCCTGGCCATAATGCAGGCTGACCGACACGTCCCCGCAGGGGTCACAAGTAAGAGGGCGGCCACCGTAGTGCCACAAGATGGCACACGGGGCAGCCCAGCGCTTTGAGACCCCGGAGGGTCCCGCGCGTCACTTCCGGCCTGGGTGGGCGGGGGAGAGTATATATTCCTCCCCCGCCCATCGAGCGGCCTCTTTGTCCGCTGTCCCCTCACCCTGACGCCGTTTGGTGTGCCTCTGTTCTCTCTGTACAGAGGCCTGGTCTGGCGTCGGTGGCTTGTTGTTTCTCCGGTCGCCGGGTGGCGTCTCTTGTGGTGAGCCTTCCCCTCTCGGGGTGGGGGTTTTCATTTGTTCTGCTTTCCCGACATAGATAGAATTTTGGACGTATTTGCCCCTTGGTGCCCGCTCCCCCCCCACCCCATTTTCACAGTGGGGTGTAGCGGGGTCAGGCGGCCTGTACATGGGCGCGGAGGTGAAGATGTTAAGGGGCTATTTTTTCGAGCGCTCTGGTTTGGGATAGCACTCCACCCCTCGAGCCCCCCCCTGTGGGGGTGGGGGGGCACCTTCATCTATTGTGTTGGACATGCCTTAGAAAGGCTGGGGGGAAAGCCTTTTTGCAGCGGAGGGCCATGTTCACTTTATGGGGCGTGTGTTTTCAGTCGCGATGGCCTGCCTGGGGGTATGTGGGGCTGTGCGGAGCCAGCAGTCAGAGAATGCCTGGAACTGAGCCAGGTGTTACCTCGACATCTGTCGTGCGGTTTCTTCACTCAGCCTAATGCATCCCGGGGCTTGTATTTGTGGGTGTCTGCGACACCGGGCCAGTTTCTCACGCGTAAGATGTATGCCCCTGTCTCATGCAGCTAGTGGTCATGTACACCGCTGTGGTAACTTTTCACCCCGTGCCAGCTCCACGGCCTGTGCAGCTGCCACTGGCTTGCTGGACCTCCAGGAGGAGGTGTTCGAGGCTGCCCCCGTCCCGGTTTTGTGCCCGTTCTCCTGCTCGGCTTCTGTCTAAGTCCTGCCTTGTCCTTGTAAGACTCGCAGCTTGTGAGTTTCAAGCGCCGTTGCTCCCCGGCTAGCCTCTGTGCGGCATCTGGCACATGAGGGAGGTGACTTGGGCGTTAGGCGGGGTGGACAAGGTGGTATTGTTTAGGCGCCCCCATTCAGTGGCCATTTTCCTACTAGTCATTGGGGGTGGGGAAATTGGCACGCTTTCTCATCGGCCATGTCCAGTCTCTGCCACCCCCTTCCCCCTCAGGTGGCCATTTCTTCGAGGGGTCAGCGTTTCATCCAGTGTTCCTTACAGGGTTCCACGTTCCCGGTCTTTTGGCGTGAGCGATAGGTATTTATTTGGCGTATTTCTATTATAGGCTACACAGCGCTAACTTACCAGCAGGAGTGGGAGCGCTTCTCTATAGGACCAGAACTTCTAGTGTTCAAGGATCATAATCTGAGGATAGTTTTATGAGGTATAGTGACTAAGCATGGGCGGATAATCCGTTCCGCTCGCGCATTTTGCGGATTTTCGGTAAATTCTCAATCCGCGAACTCTCGCAAATTTACCGAAAATCTGCAAATTCGCACGCAGCGGATTTTTTTTTCTTGGTGATACAATATTGCAGCGTGCGGCGTTCACTTACCGCCATTCAGCGTTTGCCGAGTTGTTTTTCTCGATATTTTGCGAGTGCTGCGCCATTTTGGATCTTGCTGCGGGATCCCGCGGGAGTTTGGCGACGCATCGCGAGAGTTCGCAATTGCGAACATGTAGATGTGGCGGGCAGCAACAATCTCGCACTCGCGAAATTACAAAATTTTCAATTCTGCACAAGAAATCCACCAGCAAGCAGCATAAACCTTCTGAAAATGATGATTTTTATCAGAATAACTCCTCAGGTTGACATTTGCCTGCGCTTTCTTTTGCAAGGAGTCCATTTTTGGGGGAGGAGGGGAGGAAGGAAGTGCCCCACAGAAAAACAAGTTTTGCAAAACTGAAAACTCTCAGCAGGTGCAAAAGTTCAAACTCATCATTAGTAACCATTCCCTGTAGTGCTTCCTGAGGGGCCCCTCCAGAGTTCAGTTGATTTTTTGCAACTATTCTATGACCCTGCCCTGACCCTCACAGCAGGCTCATAGAATAGCTACAAGTAGGCCACAAAGGTTCTGGGAAAAAAAATTGCACTGCAACAGAAAGCAAATTACAGATAAGGAAGCAGGTGCCAGACAGGAAGTTTAACTTCAGTGACACATTAATCAACCCCAAATTAATTCATGTCAGTTGAAGCAGGGCAAGTGTGCTTGCTTTCCCCCCATAATCTACAGTGATGAACCAGAAATTAATTCATGCCAGTTGAAGCAGGGCAGGTGTGCTTGCTTTTCCCCCCCCCATAATCTACAGTGATGAATCAGAGGGCGGCAGTGATGTTCCAGAGGGTGGCAGTGGTGAAACCGAGGGTGCTGTGAACCTGTGATGATGAACCAGACGTAGAAACAACAAAGTCACGACCGTTGCGAGCAATTGCGAACTGGTACAAAACCCTCGCAAACTGGCAGAAACCCTTGCGAACACAAAAAAAATCCGCAAATTCGCGAGACTTCGCGGATTTTGCAGATTGCGAATTCGCAAATACGCAAATTTCGCGAACGCCAGATTCGCAAAATTCACCCATGCTTAATAGTGACACCTGTGTGATGTACATTCTATTTATAATGATCTATCATCAGGTTCAGTGCGGTGGTCTTTTGGGCCTTTTCTTGGGTGCGCGACTCTCGGCAGCCCGGCTATCTTTCGGTCGGGCACGCAAAATAAGTTTAAGAGTGCATCGAGCCTTCGTTGGCTCAGTTGGTTGAGCGGAGGATTGTCGTGGAATGCTGTTTTCTTTTGGCTTCTGTTTCCTACGGCTTGTTGGACCTTGGCCTGGACCACCTCGTGTCCGCCGGGGGTGTTTCGGTCCGCTTGATTCTGGCAGGACCACCCCGGCCTGTAGGAGTGTTTACTGGTGACCAAGTATGCGCTCCCATAACTGTTGGTCGAGGGCGCTCTCTAGTTATTTCTTTTGTAAGATCAATAGTGGGAGGGGGTTCCTACGGTTGTGCTTGGACTTGCATGGTACCCAATGTATCGCATGGCTAGCCGCCCTGGTTCTGGAAGGGGTAGCATGTGTGGTTGTTCTCTCTCCTCTTCTGAGCTGATTTCAATTTTAAGAATTGGGGCGCCCTTATTTTAGAATGTCCGACCTAGTACCCGGGCATGTGCTAGACACCGTCTTTGTTTTTCACCTTGTGTTGGGCAACCTGCTTGCATTGCTGGGCTTGGGTCCCGAGGAGCACATTAGCCTTGTTACTCTCTTTTTGCAACCTTTCAGCATCTCCGGCTGTTGGCACTGCCAGTTGCGCGCTCCACGAGGGGCTCAGTATTTACTAGGACCCACGTTCGCGGCTGTGGGCGCCGGGGTCGTTTTTCCTTATGGCCCCCTTTTCTATGGGATGCCCCCCCTTTATTTATTATTTATTATTTTATTTTAGTTTTTTGTAAAGCGCGTAGTCACCCTCGAGTATCCCAGCGCTGAACCTTGCACTCCTACAGGGGAGGGGCGGAGGAGACTTCGAGTAGATCAGGGAAAGAGGAGTGTTTTGAGGGACTTCCTAAATTTTAGGAGGTTAGGTTCCGCTCTAAGGTTCGGGGGAAGAGCGTTCCATTTTTTGGCCGTGTTTACAGAGAATCTGCGACCGCCAAAGCGGGCTTTCTTCACCCTGGGAACCGCGATGAGGTTACCCTGTTCAGACCGGAGCGCTCTCGATGGTCTGTAAGGGGTGATCCACGAGCTCAGAATGGGGGGGCCAGCGTTGTGTAAGGTTTTGTGGGCTAGGCAGAGGGCCTTGAACGCAACTCTTTCCCTCACTGGGAGCCAATGAAGTTTTCTCAATGCTGGTTTGGCCGACGTTCTTGAAGGGGTGTTTGTGAGCAAGCGGGCTGCGGCGTTTTGGGTTTTTTGTAGGATCTGGTAGGTGGTTTCCGGCGCGCCGAGGTAGATAGCGTTGCTATAGTCTAGTCTTGCTAGCACTAGACCTTGGATTAGCAAGAGACGGGACTGGAATGGAAGTAGGGGGAGTACCTTCCTACATGATCTCAACAGCCCATAGCAGATGCCTGCAGTTTTCCTCGCCTGAGTCCGGAAGGTGAGGTCTGTCTCCAGCCACACTCCTAGACTCTTGACCTCTGTTTTGGGGGACGGGGGGTCGCCCATACAGGCGGGCCAGATGTCAGGAGGGAGACTCAAGGTTTTGTGGCCGAGGAGCAGGATCTCAGTTTTAGATCCATTGAGCTTTAAGTCCGAGTCGCTCATCCACTGATGGACGGTGGAGAGACAGTCACGCAGGTTGGAGGGTTTTAGCTTAGGGTGTGAGAGAGTCACCACCAGCTGGGTGTCGTCAGCATAGCTGACGATTGTAACTCCGAATGGAGCGACCAGCTCCTCCAGTGGGGCCATATACACGTTAAAAAGCGTGGGGCTCAGTGAAGAGCCCTGAGGCACTCCACACTGGAGGGGGATTGAGGGGGAGCGGCAATCTCCTTCCCAAACTTGGAAGGAGCGTTGGGAAAGGAAGGATGTAAGCCATCTCAGCGCACTGCCATGTATGCCTATGTTATCCAGGCGCTGGGCAAGGACCTGATGGTTGACAGTGTCGAATGCCGCACTGAGGTCCAGGAGGACCACTGCCACTGATCCTCCTGTGTCAATGATTTCCCTCGCTTTTTCTACCGCAACCAGGAGGGCGGTGTCTGTCCCCTGCCCTGGTCTGAAGCCGGTTTGGGAGTTTTTTAAGAGAAGGTTTGCCTCCAGGAAGTGGGACAGCTGTTTGTTTGCAAGTTTCTCTGCGACCTTCCCTATCCAGGGGAGGAGCGAGATGGGTCTGTAGTTGGACCAGTCCATGGGGTCTAAAGATGGCTTCTTCAATAAACCTTTGACTACGGCCTCCTTCCAGCTTTGAGGGACTTCGCCTTGTGTAAACGAGGTGTTAATAAGGGCCGTGAGTCTAGTTACAATAGTCCGGGCGATGTTTTTTGTAAACCGGACGGGCACTGAGTCGCTGGGGGCGCCACTTTTTGTGGCTGCTAAGGTGGATGCCACTTCTTCTTCCGTAAACGGTCCGAATGAGGCTAGGTTGGGAGGTTCGGAGGAGTCAGTGAGATTGTTTGACATGAGGGTACAATTCTTTGCTGATCCGGGGGTGGCTTGCTTAGTAGCGGGTAGGGAGGAAAGGATTTTCTTTATTTTATTATCAAAGAAATTAGCCAGGCTGGTGCATTTCTCCTCGGCTGCTTTGGGGTCCAGGGATATCTGCGGGGGAGCTGGGACATTGAGAAGCTCTTTAAGAATGGAAAAGGTCTCCTTCGCAGAGCATGCAGAGTTTTTTATTTTTTCCTCGAAGAAGGAGCTTTTTGCGCTATGGAGGGCTTGTTTGTATGCCTTCATGGCTGTTTGGTAGGTGTTTTTGTTTGACGCCGTTTTATTTTTCCTCCAAGTCCGCTCCGTCTTTTTGCACTCTTTCTTGAGGATGTTCAGGTCCGGAGTGTACCAAGGGGCGTGGTTAATCCTTTTTACATGCTTGAGGGTGCATGTTAGAGGGATGAGGCTATCTAAGGGATTGGAGAGCCAACTGTTGAATTCCCTATCTGCGGTGTTAGGGTCAGTGGAGAGGGGACCGTCAGATTCCCTCAGCTTTACTTCCCATTCTTCTGGTCTTAGTTTATTCCAGCGTCTGGCACGAATCTTGGTTTTTTGTCTAGGTACCGTGGCGGGCTGATAGGGCCAGTGCATGGGGACCAGGAAGTGGTCGGTCCATGGTAGTGGGGTGGGGTCTTGTGTTTGGAGATTGGCGATATTGGAGAAAACTGGGTCCAGAAGATGCCCTTTCTCGTGTGTGGGTTTCGAGTTCAGGAGTAGGAGGTCGGCTGCCATGAGGTCTGCTTGGAGATTGGTGGCCGTGTTATCTGCTTTGTCAAGGAAGTGGAGATTCAAGTCCCCTAGGAGAAGGAAGTTGGGCGTTTCTAAGGTTTTTGAAAGAATGTGGCCCTTGCAGCACTGGCGCCTCCTAGAGACTCTCTAGGCAGGGAAGTGCCGGTACTCTAGGCCGATATGTCACTCCGGTGCCAGTTGCAGGCCGGAGGACACGCGCCCCCCCTCCCCGTTTGTCCAGCGGGGACTAGGCCTGGATCTGCTGGGTCCACTGTCGGGCGGATGGGGAGCATTGGGGAGCAGAAATTCCTCCGGATTGCTATTTCGCGCAGGGCAGTTTTGGTACTCTTCTAGCGTGATTATGGCCCAGCAGTAGTACAAGTAGAGGGGACAGACTACATTTCAGGGCAGTCATATCACTAGGACATTCGTTACGCAGGCGTGGCTGGCTCTTGTTCATACAGCGATTCTAGCTCGAGGTATCAGGTGGCATTCAGTATGCCCAAGTATTGTGTCAGTGTGTGGGTTGAATCAAGTCAAGTCAAGTCAAGTCATAGAATTTATATAGCGCACTACATACCCGGAGGGTTTCAAGGCGCTTAGGAAGGGGAGGAGGATTACTTGTCAAATATCCACGTTTTAAGTTGCTTTCTGAATGCTAGGTGGTTCTGGGTAAGGCGAAGGTAAGCGGGGAGTGAGTTCCATGTTTTAGCAGCCAGGTATGAAAAGGATCTGCCTCCCATGGTGGTCTTGTTGATGCGAGGTACAGTGGCGAGGGCTTGGCTGGAAGAACCTAGTTGGCGGGAGGGGGTGTAGAAGGACAGTCGTGAGTTGAGGCATTCTGGACCGATGTCGTAGAGTGATTTGTGTGCGTGGGTAAGCAGTCGGAAAGTGATCCTCTTATTGACGGGTAGCCAGTGGAGGTCTTTAAGGTGACCAGAGATGTGTTCGTTGCGTGGGATGTCTAATATGAGTCTTGCTGAGGCGTTATGGATTCGTTGGAGTTTCTTCTGGAGTTTTGCGGTAGTACCTGCGTAGAGGGTGTTTCCGTAGTCGAGTCGGCTCGTGACCAGAGTGTGGGTGACTGTTTTCCTTGTTTCGGAGGGGATCCAGCGAAATGTTTTTCTGAGCATGCGAAGAATGTTGAAGCAGGAAGAGGATACGGCGCTGACTTGTCTGTTCATTGAGAGTGAAGAATCCAGGATGACGCCTAGGTTCCGTGCGTGGTCTGTCGGGATGGGTGCTTTTCCGAGGGCTTCCGGCCACCAGGAGTCGTCCCATGCAGAGGGGGATGTACCTAAGATGAGGACTTCTGTTTTGTCTGAGTTCAGTTTCAGACGGCTTTGTTTCATCCATTCGGCAACTTCTTTCATTCCTTCGTGTAGGTTGGTTTTGGCGGTGCTGGGGTCATTGGTGAGGGAAAGGATCAGTTGAGTGTCATCCGCGTACGAGATGATGTTGAGGTTGTGTTGGCGTGCTATGGCCGCGAGGGGGCTCATGTATACGTTGAAGAGGGTGGGACTGAGTGAGGATCCTTGTGGTACGCCGCAGATGACTTCAGAGGCCTCGGACTTGAATGGTGGAAGGCGGACTCTCTGGGTTCTTCCGGTGAGGAACGAGGTGATCCATTCAAGTGCTTTTCCTTGGATTCCGATGTTATTGAGGCGTTGTAAAAGGGTGCTGTGGCAGACTGTGTCGAATGCTGCAGAGAGGTCGAGGAGGATGAGGGCGACTGTGTCTCCATTGTCCAGTAGAGTTCGAATGTCGTCTGTTGCTGCGATGAGGGCGATCTCAGTGCTGTGTTTTGCTCGGAAGCCAGATTGTGAGGGGTCGAGGGATTTGTTGGCTTCGAGGAAGGCGGCGAGCTGGTTGTTGACAGCTTTCTCGATGACTTTGGCCGGGAATGGAAGAAGCGAGATGGGGCGGTAATTTTTGAGTTCGGTGGGGTCCGCTGTGGTTTTTTTTTCAGAAGGGCGGTGAGTTCAGCGTGTTTCCAGTCTTCCGGGAAGGTGGCGGAGTTGAAGGAGCAGTTGATGACGTCTCGGAGGTGCGGTGCTATGACGGAGTCTGCTTTGTTGAAGATGTGGTGAGGACATGGGTCTGTGGGGGATCCTGAGTGGATGGAATTCATCAGGCGGATGGTGTCCTCAGTGGAGATTGGGTTCCAGTCGTTTAAGGGTGTTCACGGGGGGAAGATGATCAGCAAATGGTAGGGTGGGTTGGTTTCCGGGTTGGTTGTCAAAGCTGTTGTGGATGTCTGCAATCTTGTTGTGGAAAAATGAGGCTAGGGAGTCGCAGAGAGTTTGAGAGGGGGTGATGTCGTTGGAGTTGGCCGAGGGATTGGAAAATTCCTTGACGATGTTGAAAAGTTCCTTGCTGTTGTGAGCGTTGTTGTCAAGACGATCCTTGAATGCTGTTTTCTTGGCTTTTCGGATTAGTTTGTGGTGAGTGCGGGTGGCGTTTTTGAAGGCGTCCTTGGTGCTGGTGGTTGGGTCTTTTTTCCAGGCCTTTTCAAGGGAGCGGCAGAGTTTCTTGGACTTCTTGAGATCATCGTTGAACCATGAGGCCTTCTTGCTGCCAGGTTTGTTTTGACGTTTTTTCAGTGGTGCTAAGGTGTCAGCGGTGTTGGATAACCATAGGGTGAGGTTGGCGGCGGCTTCGTTAGCGTTAGAAGAGAGGGCTGGGGTGTTTTGAAGGAGCGATGCGGAGATTTGGTCCGTGGTGATTTTGTTCCAGTTCCTTTGCAGGGTAGGTTGGAGGTGGATGTTGGGTTTTGGTTTGTTGTAGGTGAAGTGAACGCAGCTGTGGTCAGTCCAGAGGAGGTCCGTAGTGTGGCTGAAGGAGACATGGTTGCTGGATGTGAAGATGGGGTCGAGTGTGTGACCTGCGATGTGGGTGGGGGAAGTGACTAGTTGTTTAAGTCCGAGGTTGGCGAGGTTGTCCACGAGGGTGGCGGTGTTGCGGTCGTTGATCTTTTCGAGGTGAAAGTTGAGGTCTCCCAGAAGGATGTAGTCTTTGGAGGGGAGCGCGTGTGGGGTGATGAAGTCCGTGATGTCTTCACTGAATTTTGCACGGGGTCCTGGTGGTATTTAGAGGAGGGTGCCTCTGAGTGTGGTTTTGGGGTCGATGTGGATCTGGAAGTGAAGGTGTTCGGAGTTGGCAAGGTTGGCGTCAGAGCTGGTTGATATGCGGATTGATTTCTTATGGACGATAGCGATTCCTCCTCCTGTGTGGCTGGTACGGTCTTTGCGAGTGATCTTATAGTCTTCCGGGGTGGCAATGGTGATGTCTGGTGCGGAGGAAGCATTCATCCATGTTTCCGTAAGGAAGGCGATGTCCGGAGAAGTGGTGTCTAGTAGATTCCATAGGTCAATGGCGTGCCTGTGGACTGATCGGGTGTTGAGAAGGATGCATTGTAGGTGGTTGGGGTCGGGAATCTGTGGTGTGGTCATAGCGGAGATGTTGTCGGTGCCGCTGAATTTGCAGGAGAAGCAGGAGAAAGGTCCATGGGTTTGTCCAGGGGCGGCTTGGACGCAGTTGGGGGCGCGACCGGGGTTAAGGGCTAGGAGGGTGGCGGCATGGTAGGTAATGCGGGAGGGCTGGGCAGCGCGAGGGGCAGGGGGTCTGGCGCTGGGCGCGGTCCAGGCGCGGACGGGCGTAGACGGGCTTACCTTTGGCGCACCTTCGTCGCGGATTGGGCGCGGTCGCTGCGCATAAACGCTGCGCGCGGGAGCAGCTGTCATATATGGATAGTGGAGGGGGAGGGGCGAGGGCGTCTCAGCTGGGAGGCGGGGTGGGCTTCTGACGACGACAAACAACAAATAGGTCGCCCTTGATACGAGTGAGCTTTATTTGAGGGATTGCAAGCTTGGGTTCACTCTGTATTTTGCCTTGGGTAGTGTGGACTTTAAAAGATGGTGTCATAGCGCCTCTCAACTCAACCTAAGGAGTTTCTTGAGGGCTCTAGAAGGGAATGGTTGCAAGCAAACGCTGGTTGCTTGGTAGCAAAGTGACGAACTTGTACTTTCTATAAGTAGTAGCATGCAGGGCATTACAGGAAGTATAGTGTCAGGTGGGCTAGTTTTTCAAGCATGTAAGTAAAAGTAGAGGGGATATCTTGCAGTCTGGGGACAGTCAGCAGAAGGACTTACGCTACGAAGGATATTGGCGACACTCTTTCAAGTAACGGAAGGAAACGATTTTTAAGAGGGAGCAATCAGTGTGTTTATAGAATACAATTCTTCGGCTGTTGCCCTGGTGCATCACTCTCTTCACCGGGGAGAGTTGTAGTTACACCATGCGTTGTAAGATTTGGGGGCCTGTCCTCAGAAGTTGATTATGCCTGTATTTAGCACGGACGTTTTATGAAGGTGTCAGGCGCTCCACATTCGGGACAGAACTGGTACTTGGGAGCACCTTTAGTTAGCACCTCACCTTTTTCTTAATTAGATACTGGGAGCTAAGTGACGTACGCGGGCAATGTATAATTGAAGTAGCTTTCGGTGCGTTGCAGGAGGATAGTGACATGAGTGCAGGTTCTTGGCGTACTTTGCGCATGCAGTTGTTTTGGCTGCATCTCATGGCAAAAGTCTAACACATGAACAATTACTACGTAAGCAACGGTGGCTCTTTTGCAAGTACAGGAAGCAAGCACGATGTAGGAGTTAGCAAACAGTGTGACACTAGTCAATGTGAGGTGTGCATGTTTCAAAGAGTGCCATATATAGCCGTTTATCCCCTGCTGCGCAAGGGTGTCTTCACGCAAGGCATAGTTTGCATTTGCCCTTCTCCTGTATTACAGGCCAAGTATTTCAGACGGACTGTGTACGTTTGTGTTACGCTGCTCCTTCGGAGTTACGCAGTCGCATATCATTCCTGGCACTTTGACTCCCAAAGTAGCTCAGGCACACTTCTAGCTCAGGATTATTTTGACAAAAGCAGCCTTATTCCTTGGCCTTTTTGAGTCTCTTGTTGGGCTATTCGGTGTCTTTACTGATTTGGGTCTCTCTCAGCGTCTTTGTTCGATTGCTGGCAGGAAAGTGTTATTCAGGTCTTTTGTATCACCCATAGTGCACTGTAATGATGGACATGTCACACATAGCAGTTGACACCTTGGTAGCTATGGATGGGGGCGGCTATTTCTTGGTTGGCTATGCACGTAAGCTATAATTGTGGCTTAGTTATCTTTTGTACTAAGAAGCTTTGACTAAACCAACGGATGGGTTTGTTGTATGGTAGCGCTCCTTTTGTAAGTAAAGATAGGGAGGCATTGGCATAGCGGCCAATTACCAAGCATTTCTCAGCACTTTTGCCAGAGCAAGCTAAGTAGCCCTGCAGAGTAGTTGTGCCTGCTTTGCCACACATACAACTCATACTTTTTGGCCCACGCTGAGACACCCGCATAGTTGTACCCAGCTTCACCAGTTTTCTATACCCCGGCAAATTGGCACTATGGTGTTGGATTGTCTATTTGCACAGAAGTTTGGGCCTGCCTTGGCACTCATTCGCCGTCCTGCCTCATCCCACCTAGACCTCTCAGCCTGGCTCCACTGTGGTTCAGGCTGATGCTTCATGGCCTCTTCTTGTTTATATCGTGGGTCACTTGTGCGGCCATGTAGAGGTTTACTTTAGCTGTTTTAACGTGAAGGGGCGCGGGGAGGGCCCGTGGCGATGTCCACGGGTAGGCTGTTACCTGACAGTATTCCATTTAGTGTTTTTTTCAGATACCGAAGTAGAGTTTCCTTCTGCAGTTTCGCAGGCCAGGAAGTAATAGTGAATAAGTAGCAGTTCCCTTTGCTGCACTACATGTGTACACAGTTGGATAGGCGGCTTGCTTTAAGCTTCATAGGGTCCAACGTAGGACAGGCAAAGGGGGACGTTTTGTACTATTGACAAACATGAGGAGATACCTTTTACAGTGCTAAAGGGAGGTTGCCTATGCAAAACTCAGTACGGCCTTTCACGCATGATGGAGATGCCTGCGGCCACAAAGTGAGTGTTCCAACTAATGTTATTGGGCACCTGGCATCACATGAGGCACTTCGTAATTTGATGTATTTGTATTTTGACGTACTTGTAGGGCCCAGAGGGGGCATGTAATATCAGTATTTATACAAACTACAGGGAAAAAATCCAATGCCACTCTTTGGGCACTGAACTTCTGGAAATGTCACACAGAGCAACTTGACCCGTGTAGCCCTGTTATAGGGTGGCCAGTTCATGGTCGCCTATTGATGAAAGCTCTAATTGTGGCTCCTTTATCTTGTGCATGTAAGCAGCATTGACTATGTCAACAGATGGGCTGTGAGAAGTGCAGGCTTGCACCACGAGATGGTTCATCTAGATCCTCCTAGACAGTCTACCAGTCCTGCCCTTTAGACCGGTTTCGGCTCACGCGACCAACTGTCTTGCTTAGTTGGGGTGCATTATGCTGAAGGGAGCATGGGGGTAGAGCTTATTTTGGCACATCTGGCTGGAAGTAGGCTTGTGGGGCATCTCTCTGAGCTGGCATGTTTTTGGTCTTTCCCCCCCTGCGGATTACTGCAAGCTCACTTCCCCAGGGCTAGGTAGTCAACTAAGGGGGGGGGGGGCTGGCCTCCGACAGGCCTTGCCAGGTCAGAGGTAGCCAATCTTTAGCTAGAACCTGTGGTGGTGATGGTGTTCAAAACCCAGTCTGGTGTTTCTGGGCCAGATTCCCCTCGCCATGCGCTGCAGAGGGCAGCGGGCTCTAGGTGCCTTTTGAGGATCAGGCAAGGGTGTTCTGGACTGAGGTGCGTGTCGATGTATTGACACGCTCACAGACAGGTTCCAGCGGAGGCTCCCCGTCCACCATATAGGGAACCTTGTTAACACACCATCTTTCTAGTCGACACCATCCTGGTGTATAGATCAGGGTCTCTAGCGGGTAGCAGGGTCCAGGCATTTGTCACCAGTCCCTGGTTCAGCAAGCAGTATAGGTTGACACTTTGCATAATTTTGCAGTGTTTCTTGATCGGACCCAACACTCTCAATTCCCCATTCCCGAAAGTGACATCTGGTGTGTGCACCAAGGATCTTTTTCGATTGGTGCTCTGGCCATCACGTCATGTTATGACACTTGAACGACCACTTTGAACTTTCAGTGGGTTTTGCTACCAGTGGGGATCAGGTTAATTTCAGTGATCAGCCATGTCTCGATCCCTGTAGGCAAGGCGCTCGTCATGGGAGGCGCTGGAGCCCAGGCACGGGAAGTCCTGTGCTGTGTGTAAATCTAAGGGCAGAAGAGACAGGACGTCATTAGACTTAGGAGACCTTACGCCATGCGCATGGTGCTCTGGGAGGATATCTTGACTCTCCTGCCCGATTTATCTGGGACAGTTTCTGGCTGGTTAGGGGTGAGGCCCTAGAATTAACAAGCTAGATAGTAGGAGGTATCCCGGCCTTGGTGGGGGGCCCTGGCTGCGACGTTCGCCACACCCAGGGCTGTGGCGGAGTTACAGGGCAATCCAGAGGCGGAAAGGTACCCAGGAGTACCCTCTTCAGGAGCACAATAGGATGCTGAGGCCTAATATCCCCAGGAAGTCTGTGTGGTGGACCCTGGGGGTGCGACGGCGCCCCGCTATCCTACGGGCGGTTGGAAACCTGTACAACCGGGGGTCGCTTGAACGCCCTGCCCCTCGTAGGGGGTAGCGTGAGCAGGAGGGTGGACCAATGGTTCACCGGAAATAGGAGGGGCTATCTCCTTACCACAACCGCTAAGCATCATCCATGTCAAGCATGCGTTCTACCACTTGAGCTAAATCCCCTTCCTCCTTCGTCTTGAACCCTCAAGCCTCTGGTTTTCTCAGCCAGGTTTGTCTGGCTATTGCATATTGCAGTGGGGTCATGCACAATGCACTTCCCCCGTCCGCGTGCTTCCCTCTTCTACTCATTGATACTGCTACCGTAACATCAAATTACTGTTATTTTGCAGGGCTATGGCCGGTACAGGAGGTGTGTACTACTGTGTTGCCATTACCAGTAGATCGGCCTGAATATAAAATCAGCATGTAACCCGCTGTGCACGTACTAGCTCGATACCAACCGATACCCCGGGTGACCCAGGAACCTTACACCAGGGCAGGTGCTCTTGATGATTGGTCTTCGTAGACGTCTCCATGTCTTCGGCCGCCGGCTCTCCAATGCCCCCCTCTGGAAACGCTGGTCGACATCCCATGGATTGGGCCACCAACATCTCAGGGAGGACCACATGAAAACAAAAGGAAAAGCAACAATAACTGTTACCGTGTACAGCGACACTATTCTAGTTCTATTATCAGGACTACATCAGACACTCCCCTACATTTGTTACTCCCCAACATACACGCGGGAAAAAGCTAACAGCTAAAAGCTAAAATCGGCAAGCGGGAAAAAGCTAACAGCACCTGATTTCCCGGGGAGGTCTCCCATCCAAGTACTAACCAGGCCCGACCCTGCTTAGCAGATGTGATCAGGCGCATGATGGGCCCGTACTAGATCTGGTTACCGTGGACAGCTACGCTATTCCTGTTCTATCATCAGCACTACCTCAGACACTCCCCTACATTTGTTACTCCCCAACATACAAGCGGGAAAATGCTAACAGCTAAAAGCTAAAAGCGGGACAAAGCTAACACCTGATTTACAGGGGAGGTCTCCCATCCAAGTACTAACCAGGCCCGACCCTGTTTAGCAGATGTGATCAGGCGCATGATGGGCCCGTAGATCCTGTGGGGCCTCCTAACCCATAAACTTCTAAGGCATGCTCGCGCCTCGAGTAGAGCAGCTGGCTGCCGGTCCCACCTCGTGCTTTGATGCCTCTCAACAGGTATGATGCTCTATGCCATTGCAGTTACCTACGTACTAAGGCCACTCTGCCATCTGGCTTGTTAGCTATATGGAACACATTGCATTTTGGGAATTATGCCCGTAGATCCGGTGCGGCCTCCTAACCCATAAACTTAACACACGCTCGCGGCTCGAGTGGAGCAGCAGGCTGCCACTCCCTATCGGAGCTTGATGCCCCCCCTACTGGTATGTTGATCTAACCATTGAAAATACCTTCACAACAAGGCCACTGTGACATCTAGCCTGTTAGTTATATGAAATACAACTAACTGTAGTACGCAAATCGCCGCTGACCTGGCCTACCTGTAGATCTGATGCATCCCCGCATGCACCCCAGAGAAGACTACTGGGCCATGTTACCCCTAACCGTTTAACCAGTGTTCGCGCCTGGAGCCTCCCTTTCCCAAACATTGTTCCGAACCAAACTAATATTCTTTAACTATGCCAAGGCCCCCCCCCCCAGCCTACCGTGCAACAGTCTGCGGCGAACGCGCTCTCAGAGGTCTCCCATCCTCCTGTCAATGACGTGCCCCTGCAGTTTGCCGGAGGTCCAATGAGACAAAGAGGCTGAAGATACCAGGGCGCTGATTTAAATATCCTTCCAGCGCATCCCGATGACATCACCTCCTCCAGCCCCCTTTTTGGCCCCGGAGGAGGCCAAGTCCCGCGGCGCTACTAAGGGCGCCCCTTCCCTAGGCGCAGGGGGGGCGCCTGTTAATCAAACCTCAGTGGCAGGGAACCGTCTTACACTCACTTCTAGACAAGAGGTGGGAGAGCCATGATAGAAATGAAGGGAACAACCGAGCCATGGGTCCGAAATAATAGCAGAGCCAGCAAAAAAAAATCGTCATGGGAATCATACATTTTGTGCAGGTATCTAGTGGAAGCAACTCTTTACCTTGCAGCATGGTCGCCTCTAGTTTCTAGCGGTCCACTCTAAGTGCTGTGCAGGCCGCTTTGGACGTCCTCGTCGGTTGCAATCCAAGACTGTCTCTGTTTCCAATATTATGAAAATGGGGAAGAAACTAGAGAGACAGCCTCCTTCCAGCCCCTTTGTCTCACTCTAAACCAATCCTGGTGCTGCTCCTGCTGTTGCAGCAGGACCAGAATGGGCTAAGGCAAGGGAGCTCACCGGGGAATGCACTGGAGTCACCTCCGACTCACTAATGGGTAGGTGGAGGCTCCTCTAGTGCGCATGCTGGGCGGGCCAGAGAGAGGCAGCCATCCAACCTGGCATGCACACTTGTGCCCAGGTGAGCGTTGTGCTGCTAACCCCTTAATAGCAGGGTCGGTCCGTCATATATAAGCCCCACCCCCTCAAGCCGCTTTTACTTACTGCAGTGCCGATTCTGACGTTTTTGCAATTGAATAGTTTTTTTCACTGTTAGTCAGTGAAATACACATACAACACGTACTACTTGCGTGTAATTGGGGATTCATGGGAACAAAACATGTGTGGGGCAACGCCCCACCCTTTAAGCAACACACCACCCATGTCATTTTGCCTTCAAGCCATAGATGAGAGGAATTAGCAAATCTAATGGCTCTGACTTGTATCTGTAAATGGAAGCCACACCTGCTGGCTTTTCCAAATATTTCTTTCCATGTTTTCCTTGGACTGTTGTTCTTGGCTCCACTGATTGTTGTCTGTGTAAACTACATCTTCTATAATTGGCCTGATGTCATTTGTGGTTTACTTCGAGACTAGGTGGGCTTCCATATAAGCTTGGTTTGCCTTTAGTATTTCTTGAGTATATGTGGGTGTAGCATGTGTAAAGGACCAGACTTACCCCCCAGCGCAAGGTAAAATGGGGGCTCCTACTACGCTTGTCCCGCCGAGAGGGAAGATGCGTCCAGGCGGGCTTTTAATGGACTGCATTACCCCATATCACATATTGACGCTTTGGAGATCTTGTGACCTATTACTGAGCTAAGGGAGACTGGCCTATCCTTCCCTGTAAAGTACTGTAGCACCTGCCATCTTGATCAGCCCTCACCTGACCCTGTTCCTGCTCACCCACCAGGAAATGTACACTGAGAACTTTCCCTAGTCAGCTGAGACCTAGCCATTTTGACAGATGCCCGGTGGAGGTACCTCCCGAGCTAAAGGGGATTCCCTCCTTGGCCATCACCTACCCAGCCGGTCTTTGGGCAAACTCTCCTGCGTCTCTCCTGTCCTTATCTCCCCCCTCCTCCTTCACCCTACCCCTTTCCACTCTACCCTTCTCTCCATCCAGCTATTGACCTTTACCCTCTCTCGTCCTTGCTCACAGTTCCCACCCTGATTACCAACTGGACCTTCTTCTGTGAGCTTTCCCTTGTTAGTTGAGACCTAGCTTTTTGACTCATGCCCGATGGAGCTACCTTGTTTAGCTAAAGGGGAGACGGACTGTGGATTCCATCCTAGAACGTCACCTACCCAGTCGGTCATTGGGCAGACTTCCTTTCGTCTCTCCTGCCGTCTTTTCCCTCATCCTCATCCTCCCCACTCCCCCCCTCCGCTCTATTTGTCTAACCTTCCTTTCCTCTCTCAATGTGTTCATTATTCTTGATGTTATGTGTAATTGTTATAACTTTTCTGTAACATTGTGTAACCTAATGTAAAGCGCTCCGATACCTAGGGGTCTAGCCAGCGCTATATAAAACACAATAAATAAATACATAAATAAAATACACGCCTATTTTTGCACAGATAGTCCCCTTTTTTGAGTTGCTTCCTGTGTCACACACACTTATACTCTTCATTATTTAGATTAAGGGCACAAGTCCTAAAAAAAGAAATGGGGGGATGTTGACGTCATGACAGGAAGTGACATCATAAAAAGTGGCTTGCACCATCAGACTCATTGCCTCTCCTCCTCACCCCTTAGATGCGATTGCATTAGAGAAGCTAGCGCGTGAGCAGTGTTCTGAATGAGCTCCGATCTCGCCCCAGAGAGTCCAAAGAGTGAATGTGTGGCTCCATTTGCTCCAGTTATCGAGCTCCCGTTAAAATAAGTGGGGGGACGCAGTCCATCCGCGTGGTATCCCGACAAGAGCCCTGGTTAGATTCTCATGTTCAGATTACGACTCATGTGTGGCTAATTGTTCATGTGTGGCTAATTGTTCCGCACACAAGAGGTAGTGGTGACCTTTGTGTACAACTACTGCATAAGCTCATATCGCCTGCCTTGATAATATGCCCCTAAGTGATTTGCCCAGAATCACAGGATGTTTAGCGTACCATAGTTTATACATTTCCTTTTGTAAAGTGTGACCTTTCTAGACTTTTTATTTCAAAATATTCCTTTGGAAGGTCAACCAAACTGAACAATTTATATAGAGCAAACCCGTCTAGAAAATGAGGGTCTTAATTTAGAAACAAATCAAATTTGCATCTCATTTAAGGTCCGCTGAGGTTTCTCTCACCAATTCAGATTGAGACTGTATTGCCAGTCTTTTATGATGACAAAAATAAATGTTTGACAACTGCTTAGTTAGGGTCTATGGTATGCTCATCCATTCCCTGGATGGCATTTCTCCCTACTCAGTCTCACTGTTCAACTTCATCTGATACATACATTTGAGTGTTTATGGAAATTAGTATACATGTATTGATAGTTTGTACGAAGAAGCAAGCCTCTGTGCCCTACGATTTCTCTCTAATTGGGCAATGTCTTTTTCTTAGGACTACGATTTAACAATGTAAATATCACAGGATTCATTCTAATTACAACTTACAGGGAATTGTGAAAAACACATAATAAATGTGAATGATTATTTCTAATGCATAGTGATTGCCAAATGTGCCTGTGTAATGAGATTGGGACTATGCAGGTGCATGTTCTCATCTGTAAAAAAACATCACTGTGCACAAACCTTTATTTATGTTTCTGGTTTGTGTAGGGATATTTCCAATGCTTGGTTCCATGTTCTTTACATTCTTTTCCAAAGTAGAAATCTTATGTTTAAGAAGTTTGTCCTTGGATGTGTTCAATAATGTTATGCTTCTCTCTTAGTGTGGATGATGTCTGAAAATATACTATTATAGAGAGCAACATCTCCTTGACAACCCAGGAAAATTGCTTTCTAAATGTGTTTCAATCATGATAGCCGTGGAGGTACAAGTGCCACCTTCAGGTTCTACTATTTCTTCCTATATTCAGGCCATACTAATCTTTTACAGATTACATTTTAATTCATTTAATATGAATTTTGAAATTGTATTAATCTTTATAAGTGCCTAGTATTGCTGATATTATTCTTACATTACATCAAAGCTGGTGATTTCATACGGGGATTCTTCAACTTACATAAGTGAGGATTATCCATTTCTTCATAATAAAGTGTTCACATTGTAATATATATAAATCTGACTGTTTTGGATAGTTGGGAAAGAGTAAAGGGTTCATGCATGGCATTCAAATTCGCAACGCAGAGGAACAAATTCTACACAGAAAAAACATAGGGGCATATTATCAAGAATGGCTTTAAAAATGATCGCCGGTTTAGCGGCAGAAAACGACTACAATGGACTTGATAATATGCCCTTGAGAATTTCAATAGAAGTCCATGTTCTGGGGTGAACATGGGCTTCTATTGGAATTCTCCAGGGCATATTATCAAGCTCATTATCGCTACTTTAGCTGCAGTTTTCTGCCGCTAAACTGTTGATAATTTTAACTCCGTTCTTGATAATATGCCCCATAATGAAGAGCAAGCAACCCTACGGTATAGAACCCTCTCACTCTGTTGATAAGTAGGCTGCATACAAGAATTGAAGTCTGCATGAAAATATGGAACCTGTCATACACTGTAAAAAACAGATCAAACTGAATTCATGCTAGAAGTTCAGGACTTCAGTGTACGGACTAAAAGGGCTATTCACAAAGATACATTTACACATGAGTAAATATATATGCAAAATAGGGGACAAAGCCAGTAAAAAAACATCATATACGACCATAAAACTACTATCAGTAGACACTTTAAAATTGTGGTGTATGTTCCACACACATTGGGGAGACCTCTGCAATCAGGGTGAAGATCTCCCCTTGGTAAAGTGTGGAAAACTGATAAAAGTGTATTAACATTAAAAATAATACAATTATTTCTATGCTATTAATGTAAAATCATTTTATATGTTTATTTTAAATGCAGAGCACATAAAAATGCAACTGCACTATTAACTTACATTAAATTAGAATTGTTAAAAAAGATATTTATTAGGAAAGAACCAACTGAAAGTATAAAATAATATAGAAGGCACTTCTCCAAGCCAAATGCGCATCTTTCCCCCCATCATTGGGATTCCAAATGCACCTCTAACCCTAAAGGGAACCTAGACAGTAGCCAAAATACTGCATAATCTTGTTTTTGTTTTGGAAAAAAGGAAAAAAAGTGCTGTGCAAGAAAGTGTATTTTCGCTTTAAATGGCATCATCAAAAGGTTTGCTGTGCTAAAATCACCTTTTCTGCAACTTTTAGGAACAATCAAAAAGGTAAATCATTTTTTAACCACATTTTAGCATTTGCCTAAGTGATAGTCCATTTCTCTTATTTTTGTGCTTTCACTCTTCTAGACGTTTATGGTGCAATTTGATGAGAAACATATAGGTGATCGCTGAAGACTATATATTTCAGAAAACTAAATAAAATTCAGAATTCAGCAACTAGTCATTTGTACAGATTGCTCTTGATTTTCCACAAAGCAACTTATTTTTTAATTAACACCTTGCGTGCTGCCCTGATTTCCCCCGGTGCTGGACATTCCATAACTGGGTGTGGTCGTGACGGAACCATTTCGTCATCAGCACAGCTCAACCGTGACTGATGACGGAATGGTTCCGTCACAAGCATTGAAAGGGGTTAAAGAAATAACGGCACTCAGGGGCTTATTCACCCGGGTGTTGTGCCACAGGAACGTCATTTTTGACGATATTCCTGTGGAGAAATGCCCTGCTCCATATTTACAAAGTGCTGTTAAGCCACAAAAAGTGGCTTATACACTTTGCGAATATGGTACCCTTTCACGCAGGTGTCTGCGAGAAAGGGGCGTGCAATGGGTGTTGCTGTGGCATTCCACAGCAACACCTATTGCTTTTTGATAATGTCCCAGGTTTACAAGGAGGTGTAAATCGGTGGCATTGCCAACATCTAACACCATGCAAGGGCAGGTGTTAGAATGGTGCTTTTATTTCTCCTTGTTTTTGCTTTTCCTATGTGAGCTGCATTCTGCAGCACTCATAGTTAGAGAAAAACACCATTATTGATTGTTTTCGTGCAGGAAGGTGTCCCTTCCTACACTTAAACAATCATTAAATAATTAGGAATTGCTAATTTTAAGTGTGTTATATTATGCAGCACACATAGAAGTTTCAAATATTCATTATGGATTGTTTATGTGCAGGAAGGGACCCTTACTGCACATAATCAATCGTTCCTTGCAACTATTGTGCATGGGTGCCTGCCTTGGCGCTAGGCAGCTCATTTTAGCACCAGGTCTAGGGAAAACACAGGGGTGTGTCATATTGAAGTACATACGGTGCATCCCAGCATTTTGAAAATGTTGGAGTGAAGCATAGTGAAATTTGGTGCAGCTCTGCGCTCTGATATTTTGTTATACATATGCACCTAAGTTGGGCAAAATAGCAAATACTGTCAATGTTTCATCTGTCATTTTTTGCCTTCATTGTCTTAACAGCACATTTACAAACCTATTGCCCTCATGGCCAATTTACAAACCTAGCACAGCATTACGTCCAGCACAACCTTCTGATCGCAAGGAAATATAGTGTTTGTTGTTTGTCCAAAAACGTGCAATACTCGAGCCAACAACTGAGCTTCATTTTATAACGGCATTTCATTGTGTACTGACAGTGCAGCAATCTATATGGTAAAACCTAATTCATAAAAATGGGAATGAAGTAAATCTATGGTTTTCTGAAATGTGCACAAGAGTTTGGGGTTAGCCAACCTAGCGTGATTCAGAGGGTATTTTGCAAAATGTGCTTTTTCTTGTACAATGGCTTACATTTGGGAGCAACACATGAAGAGAAATTCAATTGCAATAGCAAATGTTCTACTGTTTTGTATTTCCACTCTTCTTTCAATAAAAAAATTGTGCTGAGGGACCTATGGGCTGCAACGGAAAAGGCATTGAATCACAATGTGGAGGCATCAAATTTTGACAAGAAAAACATTGCTCTTTGGCAATGTGGATAGCAGCAGAATGTGGGCCCATGGTCAGTGGCCACCCAGAGAAACCTACCAGAACCAGAGATTTCTGAAAACTAGACATCCAATAGAGTTCATGGTGGGGTGTTTAGATCCCACTACATTTCCTACCTACCAGGACATGTAAACCTCAAACTTTGCCTAAAATCATTTATTTTCCCTATATTTTTATGAGGGAAAGTTACTGAATCTGTAGGGATACACCCTTTTACTACCACCTCGTGTTCCTGCACTTCTCCAGATAGAAATGGTACCACCACTTCTGTGACTGGGCCCAACACTCGCAAGGGACTGACGGACACTGTGATCATATGGGTACTGTTTGTATTGGGAGAAGTGCATTAGAAAAGTGAACCCATAATGTACTGGTTATGGGTAATAGAGTTGTGTCAAGGCACCAACCACTTTACTGGCCATTCACATGCCTTTCAGGTGCCATATTCAAAGCCATTCACACTGCCATCCACGGATCCAACACATCACTAATATCAACAAATTACTGCCATACAAGGGCCCATCACATTCCTGTGCCCACTGAACTAATACACCAATCACACTGCCCCTTACCCAGGCATCAACCAACTTACATAAAAGCACACCTCGAGCAAATCTTTACACACACTGCCAGCCAACATTCACACATACCTCCATCCAACAGCCACACATACGGGTACCCAACCAACACACAATCACCACTACACACATACCATTAGCGTTTGATCCTGCCATATGTGTGTCACTTCTACTTTGAACATCCATCTGTAACCTACATGAGATTCCTATTAAAACAAGCCTAGGCTAATCTTCTAATATCTGTTCATGTCTCTGCCTCAACCCGCGTCCTGACACCAGGGAAATCTTTGCTAATGCCTCCTTGTGGCAGCCTGTTTAGGTACACTCACTGCACTGAATACAACTCCTTTCAGAGTGTGGAAGTATTTTGTGGGTGTCTGAGAATGCACTTGTGGCCCATTCCAAGGACAAAGTGAACCTATTTTTACTTAAGCACTTTGGTAAACATACTGGGAGAGACTCTCCATAGATCTCTAAAGAGCACTCCCAAAAAGGCTGTGGGGCATATTTACAAGGATTTAACGCCATTGTACGTACATTTTGTGACACTGCAGCAGCTTTTTTTTATTGCTGTATTTACAAATTGCCACCAACTCCAGTTAGCAGCATTTTTCTTGCATAAACGTGAGTTTTTAACATCGCCATTTCTGTTTGCGTGACTTAACTAAAATGACATGCAAGGTAGACGTTCCAGTGTAAAAACTCCCACAATACATACAGCATGATATTTACAAGGTTTCCCTTGTACATCGCAAAACCAAAAAAACAGTTGCTAAGTCCAAATAGCTGCAGTTTTCTAACTTAAATGCTTACCTGGTCTTAATAATTTAAGGAAGACAATCACAGATCATCATTGGCAACCTCAACAATGCCATGGAGCTTCTGCTACTGCAACCCGGAGCACCAAAAAGACTACCACCACCACAGAGGCTGCCAAGGAGAGCAGGTCTACCAACAGAGGATCACCCTCACACACCTCCGGCCAGAGGAGGTCATAACCCATTATACGCTAAAAAGGGGCTCAATTTTCAGCCTCCTCACCCCGCTTGCACCAAGGCTGCAGGCCACATCCCAGTGCAGCACAAACATCCCTCCACAGACAAAGCTACTTGCTGTGCTCCACATAATGGCCTCAGGCACCTTTCAGCTGACCACGGCCAGAGTGTACGGAGATTCCCAGGCACACCTTTCCAGGTTCCTCCCCACTCTCCTGGATGCCATCATCAGCCTGACACAGAAGTATCTTCACCTCCCCAACACTGCGCAAGAGAAACTCACCAACAAGCACGGCTTTTATGCCATTGCTTGCTTTCCACATGTGTTGGGGGCAATGGACTGCACCCATGTGCAACCTGTGCCTCCTGCAGACACTACACACATCTACAGAAACAGGAAGCCCACCTACTCCACAAATGTGCAGGCAATAGTTGACCATCTTGGTGTGTTCCTGAATGTCTTGGCCTGAATGTCCTGGCAGTGTCCATCATTCTTTTATCTTCCACCAATCTGTCATCAACCAGCAGTTCCAGAATGGCACCTATGGAAATGGACCGCTTGTTGGTAAGTACAACTTGAAAACACCACACACCTCAAGCCTTTCAATCATGTAGGTCAACAATTTTAACTTGTACATGTAGGAAATTGCATAAATTGTTTCTGGTTGAACTGTAATACACAATCATATAATATCAAAGCACAACATATATGCAACTAGTTCCCCCAAGGGAACAGCCTGGAAATTTACTTACAACCAATTTTGTCACTCAAGGAAACTATCTTCCAAAATTAATTGGGCTATATTTACAAACAATTTATGCAGTGCTGTGCAGCAAGCCGTTTGGCTGTGCTGTGCAGCGTTAATTTCGAAGCAAAGGGATGCGTCAAATGTACAACGATATGACGGATCCCTCTGCTCTCCTCTGTGTTGGTGAACGATCAGCTGTTATGCACCACCGCATGCACCCTTGCACAATAGTTCAAGGATGCCTGCCCCAAGGGGGAAGATTATTTTTGTGCATGAAGGAATACCTTGCTGTGCAAAAACAATCATAAGAGGTGATTTCCTCTTTCTATGTGTGATGCAGAATGCAGCACATATAGAAAGAGGAAATAAAAGCAGACATTTGAAAAGATATATCCTTATTGCTCCTGCCTATACCTCCACTGGTGAGACGTATCATTCTGATGCATTTCCAGGCTTACAATATCTCGTAAATCTGGAAATGCGGCAGAAGCTATGTGTGTTGTGTGGGAACACCCACAGCAACACCCATGGCACCCCCTTCCACACAAAGGTTTTGCTTATAAAAGGTGCCATTTTCACAAGGACATAAAAAGACACGCAGGTTGGCTTTACATGTCCTTGTAAGTATGGGGCAGCCGGTTGCTCTGCAGGTGCATCACCAAAAGTCACGCAGCACCAGGGGCTTGTTACTAAGCCCAATTGAGTCAACCATTAACCATGCAAGTGCCTGTGGTGTTAGCTTGCCTTAGTCCAATGCTTCACAAAGATGGATAATGCAGATGTACATTTTAAGTAATGTGCTAAATGTGCACATTCAGCAGTGCCATTTGCTCACTACATAGCTCACCTATTTTAAATATGGATGTCCTAACAACATTTGATTCATTTCTGCAATTAACCCATGCATCATAATCTAATTCAAGGCATATCTCACTTTAGTGCATTCCCTCAACATAGTGTTCACCTTCTACCTTTCAGCATTGCTCATTTTCCAAGTTCCAGAATTCTTAAGCTGCTTCATAATTTATCATTGTTTTCCTCTGTGGCGTGTCCTGTCTGATAATATACCTCCAGCCCTTCCATCGTCCCTTCTTACCTTCTTCCATGAACTTTTGCTTTTCTTCCATTCATCCATTCTTACTTTGCCTTTGTGCACTACTCCCTTGCCCTTCCACCCATCACTCAGTTCCATGTTAAATCTGACTCTTCTGCTTTCCAAATTACTCAGTCCAATTTGTTTGGTAAGCACATAAAATCATAATTGTACTAAGATGTTTATTACCTAAACACTTTTCCAAATGTGAGTCTTTACATCGATCACACTTCTATTATTAAACCAGAACCTATGTTGCATGTGTACTCAAGGTCTATTCTGCTTCAATTACCTTACCTTTCATACTATTTTTCAGTCTGTCATCCATCTGTCCTGCTTTGGCCATAGCTTTGTAACTAATAAAAGGTTATCCATCAAGTGCTCATAATTCCTGTTTTGTGGGTCTCAGTTCCTCAAATCTCTGATTCACAATCGTAGCTTAATATAAAATGTTGCCACTGTGATTATGCTCCTTTGCCCTTACAATGCCAGTCCTGCCACAGATTACATTTAAGATTGGGCTGTCAAACACATCTGTCACAATCTCCCATGCTCAATCATGTGTAGCATGTGCTACCCAATGCCCTGATGTTGGTCATGTTGACATTCAATGAGACATTGTGCGCCATGGGATGAGGGACTGTCATTTAGTATGATGCTATGGTGAAGGACATGGCCATTGTCCCACTACCTGATCATGTGAAGAAATAATGCTGAGCGTTTCAAATATCAATATGTAATCAATAAGGCAACCCACTACAAAGGACATAACACACTTTGCAAATGGCAAAATTGTCTTCCATGGACATTTTGTTAGCCCGCAAAACTCAAGATAATGTGAGACCACAACCTGAACATACCCCTCCAATGTAGTGGAAGGTGAATGTAGAATTCTGCACACAGAACACAAAGTATAAAAAGGTTATCCATTAAAACATCATGATTATAGATTCATGTACCATTTTTCCTTATTCGTTTTCAGCTGACCATGGCTATGCAATATTGCCATGGGTGATGACACCCATCAAAGAGACACACACCCACAGGCACAGAGAGACTACAATGTGGCACTGGGGGCCATAGTAGAACAAACATTTGGAGTCCTCAAATGAAGGTTTTGGTGCCTTAACATTTCAGGTTGAAGGCTCCTTTATAGCCTGGCCTTGGTCTGCAAGATTATACTTGTTTGTTGTCTATTACACAATCAATCAATCAGTCATTTGTTAAGAGCACTACATACCTGTGAGGGTCTCAAGGCGCTGGGGGGTGAGGTGGGGGCCACTACTGATCGATCAGCCAGGTCTTTAGGCTCAGTGGGAGGGTGTTTCATGTCTTGGCGGCGAGGTGGGAGAAGGATCTCCCGCTGGAGGTTGTTGTTCGGATGCTTGGGATGGTGGCGAGTGAGAGGTCGGCAGAGCGTAGCTGGTGGGTGGGGGTGTAGAAGGAGAGCCGTCTGTTGAGGTAGGCTGGTCCGGTCCTATTGAGTGCGTGGATGAGGAGCTTGAAGGATATCCTCTTGTTGACGGGGAGCCAGTGCAGGTTACTCAGGTGGGGGGTGATGTGGCCGTGACGTGGTACATTGAGGATCAGTCGTGCCAAGGCGTTTTGGATGCATTGTAGTCGATTAATGAGCTTGGTCAGGGATCCCGCGTAGAGGGCGTTTCCACAACATTTGTGTAAGGACAAATACACCTCTGCCTGAAGACCAAGAAGAGATGGAAAATCCAGAGGAAGGACAGGAGGAAGAAGTGATTCTGAACCAACCTTCCACTTTTGCAGCTGCAACAGTGAGGAGGGATGCCATCATCATCAACAACTTCTTCACCTAAGTGATTTACAGATATTGCCATCGAGGCAAAAGAAATCACACTTGTCACATATACTGAAATTGTTCGTACTGATGTGATGCTTTGATCAGGACGAACAGTCTCCTAATCTTCCTCACAGGAGTAAATCTCCTAATATTATTAAACCAGGGTGACAAGCACACACAATTTTATGTACATAAGCATGTACTATTGTTGTGTAGTTCCTATATTGCCTACACAGGATCTGCCCATTCCGGATAACATAAACTGTGGGTTTGGTGGCAGACTGGCTCTGAGCATCCCCCCAAGAATGTTAACCTTTCTGTTTTAGCTAGCTCACAGGGCCGCTAGAATCCACTCTTATTGGGGAGAGAATAGTTTCTGGCAACCTCAGAACATGACAACCCTGAACCTTCATGATTGGTGAAACAATGTATTACTTTTCGCTCAGTCACTCGTGCGCACTTATTTGGTCTCAGAGAATTACACAAAAGAAACAGTTGGGCGTGTTACAATAAGAATTTATTGCGCAGTTGTTCTTCTAGTGTAAAATAGATGTGCTGCTGCAACTGTTAGACAGAAGCAGATATATATGATTAGCAGTACAGTGAATATAAAAGGATAGTACATTTCTACCATCTTGCAATGATCATGAACACATACATGAATATAAAATGTATGATAAAAGTGCGCATACTCCTATGATGCCTATCTACATGCACCTAAGTGTAACTAGCATGTGAGTAGACGTGAAGTCAAGATTCCCTCTAGATTTTAGTCTAATCTCATTACCTGAAGTGAGAGAGTATGGGACCACATCCTGGTCTCGAGTTGGACACCCCACGATGGATGTGTCAGACCACTGTCAGCTGGAGCGTTTGCAAATGGGAGCCTCAGCCTCTCTGGTCAGTGTGACGGCCTGGAAGTCTTGGTTCCCTCTCGCTAACACTAGAAAGATGTGCTGTATTTCTACAGAAAGTATCTAGGGTTCCTTTGTCCCTTGTTTCTTGTATTAGCCATTGTTGGATTTGAGAATGATGTATGGGATGAACCTTGTACGTGGATATTATACAGGTGGTGTAGCCCCTGCCTGGTTTCCAAGAACCCGTTTGAATATTCATTCATACTGTGTGAGTCTATGGATGAAGTTATAGGACACTATTGTTCACGGAGAAACCCTCCTTCTGCGCCCAGTACTAGAACTAGTTAAAGGTTTAATCCTAAAAGGCTTGTTACTGTATAGTGTAGGGGAGGTAATGTAGGTGAAGATGTATGATATTACCCGGGCCTATATTAGGGTACTTATATGGAACATAACACCATACAATTTTATAAGACATGGGTTGTACAAAACTAGTCCACACATTCTTTGTATTTTTAAAAAGCTTCTTTATTCAAATCTTCATAAAATCAGGCTTTTTCAAGTACCCAACGTGTTTCGTCTTTTTACAAGAAACTTCTTCAGGGCTTGATTGATTATTCGTTCACATACAACTGGTCATATCCACGTGTGCACATACTATTGACTCCCACTGTGCTTGCGAGCCCGCTACAATACAACTTTCGTTATCCTTATATCAGCATTGCTTCTATTATTGTAGGTCCCAATATCTCAGAGTATATGTCTCAACCTTATGTTAGCCTTTTAATTCTGGTGCATATACGAGGTGCCAACAAAGGCATGAACAGATGGGACAGCTAACATAGGCTTGAGACAGCAATATGATGGTCAGTAATGTCATCAGTGATGCCACTGACCATGTCATGAATGATGTCATACGTGACGTCAACAGCAGTGCATTGCGGGGGCGCAAGTTATAGTTAGCACAACTAACTATATCGGCTGAATTTCTCTGGTTTTGTACGAGTGAAATGTCCAACTAACTGTGTTTTTTTCAGTGAATTTCTAAGGTTTTTTGGATGCTAATTTCTAATTATAATGAGCCTGAAACCAATGTTTTTTTCAGTGAATTTCTAAGGTTTTTTAAATGCTAATTTCTAACTATAACATCCCTGAAACCTATGATTTTGTCAGTGAATTTTTAAGGTTTTTGGATTCTAATTTCTAACTATGCCTACAGAGGTAGGACATGTGCAGAAAGAGGAAGAAAGACACAGAAAGAAGCAAGAGAAATGCACAAAGAGGCAACAGTAGTCCAGAAAGAGGAAAAAAGGTGCGGAAAGAAGCAAGAGATATGCAGAAAGAACCAACAGAGCTGCAGAAAGAGGCCTTGTTGCTAAGTCATCCTGTGCCCTCAACTTTTTGCTGACTGGTACTTGTGGTAACTGACTCGGACTAACCAGGCCCAGAGCCAGTACTATGCTGAAAGACTCTTAGAATACAGTGAAAACACCTACATACAATTCGGTACACCCTGGGTTGAGGTACCCCTGTAATTAGTATGCCCTCCCCTGTAAGGCCCTAGTATATAATAGGGCAGGGGGATTAAAACTACCTCTAAGTCAGAGGTTCAAAAAGAGGCAAGATAAGTGCAGAAAGAAGCAACAGATGTGCTAAAAGAGGAGAGAGAGGTGCAGAAATATTCAAGAAAGGAGCAGAAAGAGGGAACAGGGGTTCAGAAAGAGGTAAGAGGGATACAGAAATTTACATGAGAGGTACAGAAAGAAGCAAGAGCAGAACAGAAAGAAGCAAGAAGAGTGAAGAAAGAAGCAAGAGGGGTATAGAAATAGGGAAGAGGGGTGCGGAAAGAGGCAAGAGGGATGTACAGAACTTTGCAAAAGAAGTGCAGAAAGAAGCTAGAGCAGTGCAGACAAAACTAACAGAGGTACAAAAAGAGGCAAAAGGAGTGCAGAAAGAGGCAGAAGGGTTCGAGAAGGAAGGAAGAGAAGTACAGAAAGAGGCATGAGAATTGCTGAAAGAGCAACATAGGAGTAGAAAGAAGCAAGAGTAGTACAGAAAGAGGCACGTGAGGTACAGAAAGAAGCAGGAGCAGTGCAGAAAGTACAAACTGAGGTGCAAAAATAGGAAAGAGGGGTGCATAAAAAGGTAGAAGTATGCAAAGAAGCAAGAGAGGTACAGAAAGAGGCAGGAGGGGTGTAGAAAGAAGGAAGAAAAGTACAGAAAGAAGCAAAAGAAGTTCAGAAAGAAGTAGCAGAGGTGTAGAAAGAGCAGGATAAGTGCAGGAAGAAGCAACAGAGGTACAGAAAGAGGCAAGAAGGGTTCAGGAACAGGTAGGAAAGGTGCAAAAAGACGGAACAGGGTGCAGTAAGAGGCAGGAGAGATGCAGAAAGAAAAAAGAGGGGAGCAGAACGAGCCAAGAGGGTTGTAGAATGAAGCAAGTGAGGTACATAAAGAAGCAAGAGAGGTACAGAAACAAGCAAGAGAAGTGCAGAAAGAGGCAAGAGAATTGCTAAAAAAAAGCAACAGAAGTGTGGAAAGAAGCAGGAGAAGTGTAGAAAGAAGCAAGAGAGGTGGAAAAATAGGGAAGAGGGGTGCAGAAAGAGGCAAGAAGGATACATAAAAATTTGCAATAGAGGTGCAGAAAGAAGCAAGTGCAGTGCAGAAAGAACTAACAGAGGTGCAAAAAGAGGCAAGAGGGGTGCAGAAAGAGGCAGAAGAGGTCGCAAAAGAAGGAAGAGAAGTACAGAAAGAGGCATGAGAATTGCTGAGAGAAGCAACATAGATGTAGAAAGAAGCAAGAGGCAAGTGAGATGCAGAAAGAAGCAGGAGCAGTGCAGAAAGAATCAACTGAGGTGCAAAAAGAGGAAAGAGGGGTGCAGAAAAAGGTAGGAGAGGTAGGCAAAGAGGCAAGAGAGGTACAGAAAGAGGCAGGAGGGGTACAGAAAGAAGGAAAAAAAGTGCAGAAAGAAGCAAAAGAATTTCTGAAAGAAGCAACAGAGGTGTAGAAAGAGCCAGAGGAGTGCAGGAAGAAGCAACAGAGGTACAGAAAGAGGCAAGAGGGGTACAGGAATAGGTAGGAAAGGTGCAGAAAGACGGAACAGGGGTGCAGTAAGAGGCAAGAGAGGTGCAGAAAGAAAAAAGAGGGGAGCAGAAAGAGGCAAGAAGGGTGTAGAAAGAAGCAAGTGAGGTACATAAAGAAGCAAGAGAGGTGCAGAAAGAGGCAATAGACTTGCTAAAAAAAGCAACAGAAGTGTGGAAAGAAGCAGGAGAAGTGTAGAAAGCAGCAAGAGTGGTGGAAAAATAGGGAAGAGGGGTGCAGAAAGAGGCAAGAAGGATACATTAAAATTTGCAAAAGAGGTGCAGAAAGAAGCAAGAGCAGTGCAGAAAGAACTAACAGAGGTGCAAAAAGAGGCAAGAGGGGTGCAGAAAGAGGCAGAAGAGGTTGAGAAAGAAGGAAAAGAAGTACAGAAAGAGGCATGAGAATTTCTGAGAGAAGCAACATAGGTGTAGAAAGAAGCAAGAGAAGTACAGAAAGAGGCAAGTGAGGTGCAGAAAGAAGCAGGATCAGTGCGGAAAGAATCAACTGAGGTGCAAAAAGAGGAAAGAGGGGTTCAGAAAAGGGTAGGAGAGGTATACAAAGAGGCAAGAGAGGTACAGAAAGAGGCAGGAGGGATACAGAAAGAAGGAAACAAAGTGCAGAAAGTAGCAAAAGAATTTCTGAAAGAAGCAACAGAGGTGTAGAAAGAGCCAGAGGAGTGCAGGAAGAAGCAACAGAGGTACAGAAAGAGGCAAGAGGGGTACAGGAATAGGTAGGAAAGGTGCAGAAAGAGGGAACAGGGGTGCAGAAAGAGGCAAGAGAGGTGCAGAAAGAGAAAAGAGGGGCACAGAAAGAGGCAAGTGGGGTATAGGAAGCAGCAAGTGAGGTACAGAAAGAGGCACGAGAGGTGCAGAAACAAGCAAGAGAAGTGCATAAAGAGGCAAGTGAGGTGCAGAAAGAGGCAAGTGAGGTGCAGAAAGAGGCAAGAGGGGTACAGAAAGGCAAGAGGGGTACTTAAATATGCAGGAGAGTAGCAGATAGAAGCAAGAGCAATGCAGAAAGAACCAACAGAGGTGCTGAAAGAGGCATGAAGGGTTCAGAAAGAGGCAAGAGAAGTGCAGATAGGAACAACGAGGTACAAAAAGAGGCAAGAGAGGTGTAGAAAGAGGCAAGAGAGTGTGACAAAGAGGCAAGAGGGGTGCAGAAAGAAGCAAGTGAGGTGCAGAAAGAGGTAAGAGATGTGCAGAAAGAGGCAAGAGATGTGCAGAAAGAGGCAAGAGAAGTGCAGAAAGAGGCAAGAAAAGTGCAGAAAGAGGCAAGAGAAGTGCAGAAAGAGGCAAGAGAATTGCTGAAAGAAGCAACAAAGGTGTAGAAAGAAGCAGGAGAAGTATGGAAAAAAGGCAAGTAAGATGCAGATAGATGCAAGAACGGTGCAGAAAGAGAGAAGACGAGTGCAGAAAGAGACAACAGGGGTGTAGAAAGAAGCAAGACAGGTGCAGAAAGCACGGAAAATGCAGAATGAAGCAACAGGGGTGCAGAACGAGGTAAGAAAAGTACAGAAAGAAACAACAGAGGTGCAGAATGGGGCAAGAAAACTGCAGAAAGAGGCAAATGAGTTGCAGAAACAGACATGAGAGGTGCAGAAAAAGGGAACAGGGGTGCAAAAAGAAGGAAGAAGAGTACAGAATGAAGCAACAGAAGTGCAAAAAGAAGCAAGGGGAGTGCAGAAAAAGCAACAGTGGTGGAATAAGAGGCAAGAGGGTGCAGAATGAGGCAAGAAAAGTGCAGACAGAAGCAACAGAGGTGCAGAAAGAGGCAAGTGGAGTGCAGAAAGAGGGTGCCAAAATAGACACGATGGATGAAAAAAGAAGCAAAAGAGAGATGCAGAAAGAAGCATGAGAGATGCAGAAAGGGGGAAGTGAGTGTAAGCCAACCCGCACCGAATATCTGGTGTTGTCAACCACTTGGTCATTGGACACCAGTGCAACGCAAACAGAAAACACATGCAATACAGAGTCAACTGCTGAGCAACTTGGGGTGAGCCGGATAAAGTCCAGAGGACAGCCAACGTGCAAACAGATGTGTCCGTGAGTCACAGTACACTGAGCTGTGGACAATAGAGATGAGCGCGCTCATGTCCACAGAACCCGCTCGGTCCACAGACACGCCATTGACCTATGGAATCTACTAGACACCATCTCTCCAGACGTCGCCTTCCTAACGGAAACTTGTATGAACGCCTCTTCCGCCCCTGACATCACCATTGCCATCCCTGAAGACTATAAGATCACTCGCAAGGACCGTACCGGCCACACAGGAGGAGGAATCGCTATCGTCCATAAGAAATCAATCCGCATCTCAACCAGCTCTGACACCAACCTCGCCAACTCCGAACACCTTCACTTCCAGATCCACATCGACCCCAAGACCACACTCAGAGGCACCCTCCTCTACAGACCACCAGGACCCCGCACAAAATTCAGTGAAGACATCACGGACTTGATCACTCCACACGCGCTCCCCTCCAAAGACTACATCCTTCTGGGAGACCTCAACTTTCACCTTGAAAAGATCAACGACCGCAACACCACCACCCTCTTGGACAACCTCGGCAACCTCGGACTTAAACAACTGGTCACTTCCCCCACCCACATCGCAGGTCACACACTCGACCCCATCTTCACCTCCAGCAATCATGTCTCCTTCAGCAACACTACGGATCTCCTCTGGACTGACCACAGCTGCGTTCACTTCACCTTCAACAAGCCAAAACCCATCAACCACCTCCAACCAACTCTGCAAAGAAGCTGGAACAAAATCACCATCGACCAGATCTCCTCATCGCTCCTTCTTAACACCCCAGCCCACTCTTCTAACCCAGACCAAGCCGCCGCTAACTTCACCCTATGGTTATCCAACACCGCCGACACCTTAGCACCACTGAAAAAACGTCAAAGCAAACCTGGTAACAAAAAGGCCTCATGGTTCAACGATGAGCTTAAGAAGTCCAAGAAACTCTGCCGCTCCCTTGAAAAGGCCTGGAAAAAAGACCCAACCACTAGCACCAAAGACGCCTTCAAAAACGCCACCCGCACACACCACCAACTAATCCGAAAGGCCAAGAAAACAGCATTCAAGGATCGACTTGACAACAACGCCCACAACAGCAAGGAACTTTTCAACATCGTCAAGGAATTTTCCAATCCCTCGGCCAACTCCAACGACATCACACCCTCTCAAGCCCTCTGCGACTCCCTAGCCTCATTCTTCCACAACAAGATTGCAGACATCCACAACAGCTTCGACAACCAACCCGGAGACCAACCCACCCAACCATATGCTGAACATTCTCCCCCCGTGAACACCCTTAATGACTGGAAACCAATCTCCACTGAGGACACCATCCGCCTGATGAACTCCATCTACTCAGGATCCCCCACAGACCCATGTCCTCACCACATCTTCAACAAAGCAGACTTAGTCATAGCACCGCACCTCCGAGACGTCATCAACTGCTCCTTCAACTCCGCAACCTTCCCTGAGAGCTGGAAACACGCTGAACTCACCGCCCTTCTGAAAAAACCCACAGCGGACCCCACCGAACTCAAAAATTACCGCCCCATCTCGCTCCTTCCATTCCCGGCAAAAGTAATCGAGAAAGCTGTCAACAGCCAGCTCGCCGCTTTCCTCGAAGCCAACAAATCCCTCGACTCCTCACAATCTGGCTTCCGAGCTAAACACAGCACTGAGACCGCCCTCATCGCAGCAACAGACGACATTCGAACTCTACTGGACAATGGAGACACAGTCGCCCTCATCTTCCTCGACCTCTCTGCAGCCTTCGACACAGTCTGCCACAACACCCTTTTACAACGCCTCAGTAACATCGGAATACAAGGAAGAGCACTTGATTGGATCACCTCGTTCCTCTCCGGAAGAACCCAGAGAGTCCGCCTTCCACCATTCAAGTCCGAGGCCACTGAAGTCATCTGTGGTGTACCACAAGGATCCTCACTCAGCCCCACCCTCTTCAACGTATACATGAGCCCCCTCGCGACCATCGCCCGCCAACACAACCTCAACATCATCTCTTACGCGGATGACACTCAACTAATCCTTTCCCTCACCAATGACCCCAGCACCGCCAAAACTAACCTACACGAAGGAATGAAAGAAGTTGCCGAATGGATGAAACACAGCCGTCTGAAACTGAACTCAGATAAAACAGAAGTCCTCATATTAGGTACATCCCCCTCTGCATGGGACGACTCTTGGTGGCCGGAAGCCCTTGGAAAAGCACCCATCCCGACAGACCACGCACGGAACCTAGGCGTCATCCTGGATTCTTCACTCTCAATGAACAGACAAGTCAGCGCCGTATCCTCATCCTGCTTCAACATTCTTCGCATGCTCAAAAAAACTTTTCGCTGGATCCCCACCGAAACCAGGAAAACAGTCACCCATGCTCTGGTAACGAGCCGACTGGACTACGGAAACACCCTCTACGCAGGCACTACCGCTAAACTCCAGAAGAAACTCCAACGAATCCAAAACGCCTCAGCCAGAATCATATCAGACATCCCGCGCAACGAACACATCTCTGGTCACCTGAAAGACCTCCACTGGCTACCCGTCAATAAGAGAATCACTTTCAGACTGCTAACCCACGCACACAAATCACTCTATGACATCGGACCAGAATGCCTCAACTCACGACTGTCCTTCTACACCCCCTCCCGCCAACTACGTTCTTCTAGCCAAGCCCTCGCCACCGTACCTCGCATCAACAAGACCACCATGGGAGGCAGATCCTTCTCATACCTGGCTGCTAAAACATGGAACTCACTCCCTACTTACCTTCGCCTCACCCAGAACCACCTTGCATTCAGAAAGCAACTTAAACGTGGTTATTTGACAAATAATCCTCCTCCCCTTCCTAAGCGCCTTGAAACCCTCTGGGTATGTAGTGCGCTATATAAATTCTTTGACTTGACTTGACTTGACTTGTGCAGAAAAAGTCTTGGATTGTGTCCCTTTGATACATTCCTTTTGCAGATGCAGTGGTATGTGTTAGAACTGCATCATCTTCACCATCAACGTCTCAGGGCCCCCACACTGTTTGAGTTGACATACCTGTGCAACCGCTCGACAGCACAAAACACAATCAGCTACGGACGATGGCCTACGATGCACTGAGTCACTAGCACCTGGTGTGCTGAGCAGGGAATTAGGCCGATGATGGCATCCACGATAGGCCTGAGCAACCACAAAGTCTGTCAGGACCACTGCTTCAACTCTGGTAGAGAGCGTTTGGAGGTGGTCCCTGTGGTGGTGGCTTGTGCCTCCTGCGGTGATGTGTCGTCCGGGCCGGTCTGGACTTGTTTTGGTGTGTGAGCCCTGGTGGGACGCATTTGGGCCTAGAGGCTGCGTACTGCATAAGGCTACAGAGTCATAGCGTTGATGACCCCATGGCCTACGCCTCAGGGGCCAGCCTATGTCTCTGGAGAAGGGGTCCCGGACTTGACCAGCACAGAGATAGTGGCCCCGGATGCACTGCGGCTGGCACAGGCACCCAGCCATGGTACGGTGACTTACTGTGCAGTCAGATGGGCCATGCAACCTGCGCGGGAAACCATCATTGTCTGAGGTGTATGTTTTGGACTGTTTCGGGGGACAGTGGAAGGAGTCCTCCAGGGCAAGACGCTGAACAGTTTGATTTTATCCAGAAGCAGCAAATGGAGGAGTGGAATGCAACAGCTGTTTCCACCACCAATTCTGTATGAGCTACATGGGGGGTGAAAACTGCCCCCTTTTCCATAGGCTCAGACGCAACCCTGTTCGACCAGAGAGTGTCCATGAATGTTGGGGAACAGACTTAGTGGAACCGTGGCTGAGTGGGGAAGCAGACTGCGATGATGCTGGTACACTGATATGGACTCTGCCATTGCTGAACCATGACTCTATGACCTACTGGACCGTAGTGTAGGCCGTATAGCCGTAGGCAGTGGTCAGCAGTGGCCCACAGCCACTTGTCTTTGGCTCGCCATGCACAGTGTTAGTGACACCAGGGCAGTTGTCAGTAGTGTACGAACACCTCAGTAATGATGATCCTTTTCTCTCCGCCAAGATGCAAGGCAACATCCTCCTAGGCCTCTCATTGAGTGCAATGATGTGTAATCTACATTTGCATACTCAATACTCAGTTCCAAATCTGTGACCTACTTGAGCACAGCCTAAGACAAGAGCAGTGTAGGCCGGAGGCAGCAGTCAGCATGGGCCATTCACCGAGTGTCACCGGTATAGGTTGGTGGCCCCACCGCCCAGGGCAGTTCAGGTTCAGTAGCACCACATGTTCGGTCACCTCCGTGACTGTGACCAGGATTTCGTCCGGGCTGAGCTGCAACTTCCTCTTACTCCTCTCTATGTGACAACTGGTGTGTACTCAGCCTTACATGATTCGTGACTAGGTGCTGGATGTGAGACCTACTGGTCAGCAGGGTAGTCCTGGTCCCTCATCCACTTGTGACCGGCTCACGTTGAACAGGGTTTGTGGCAGCACGGCTCACCGGATGGCGTTGGACAGAGTTGTGACAGCATGGTTCGCTGGATGGTGTTGGATAGGGTTTGTGGCAGCATGTGTCGCAAGACGCGCATATGGCACTATGCCTCACTGATCGAAGGGTGTCTGGTGCTGTGGCCGCTATCCCGATTTGGGGTGACTCCTATTCAGGAGCCAGGACACAGTCTCACATATGGGACCCACTGGGCCGCAGAGGTCACTGGTAGAATATGTAAATGAGAAAAGAGTAATATGGGCCAGCATCAGGGGGACAGCTGTGGCCTGAAAGGCGGGCCGGGTTGCGGGCCTTGGGTTTGGAGTTTACACTGGCATATGGTGGGCCCTCCATGACACACACCAGTGTTGGATGCTGATTAGTGTAGCCTGGCTGCGTGTGGACAGGCCTGACGGGTTTGTAGTCCAGCGGGCCGGGGTGTGGCAGGCTCATAGGATCTCAGGCAACTCTGCTAATGAGGATGGCGTCGGCCTCGTGGTAGGGTGGGAGGCACCGCCCTGGCAGAGACGTTGGGCTTTCTGGAAGAGGACAACGCCCAAGGCTACACGCTCTTTATTCATACCCCTTGGCTGGCCTGGCATACGCCGGCCCATCCCCCTCTGCTCATGCTTATGGGTGGGGCATAACAGGCAACATTTCCGCAACGACCCCGACTAGCTGGGGTGACATGGTTGCGTCCACTGTCCACTACACTCCATTCTCCAGAGGTGTATGTAGCCGTGGATATGGGTGTGTTCCGCATACTGCAGTTTGTTCAGCACTTCGCCGCCACTCTTGGCATTGTGTACATTCTTAATCATGGTTCTACTGCATCCGTCACAAGTGCCTGGTTGCCTCTTCTCCCCACATTTGTCTATTATGTGGCTGAGGTGCCATGCCATTGATTGGTCATGGTAACGGCTTGCCCAGGTTTCCATTGTGAGTTGTTCTATTGTGTTTGGTGGGTGGGCATGTTGTTGTGCATCTTGGTTGTGGACTTGTGACGTGTGCATTGCCTGAGTTGTGGATTGCATGGTTGTGGAGTTGAGGCCTGTGGGGTGTTAATTGGTAAGTTGCCAAGGGGTTGTGCATTTCCCTTGGTGCCATCCTGGAACGGCTGGTTGCTGTTGGACTGTCAGAGGGTGAAGGGATCAGGCACACTGGCTGTGTATTTGGAGGACAGATTGGTATGGGTCCCACAGTTTATTGATATTGCCTACACATTGATGTGTGACGTGTGTTTCCTGTTGTGCTGATTGTGTGCTGCCTCACCAGGGGCATAGGTGAGACATGTGTGCAGTGGATTGCCCCAACACGTGCGTGCATCCGGCAACGGCGTATGGCCCTTGCTTGGTCTCCAGCAGTTCCTGCGCATTGTGTTTGCCGTACGGGGACTGGGGTGCCAGGATGATGGTGATGTGCTGGTTGGGGTGGCCCAGGGGTTAACAGCTGGTTGTAGTGATCAAGTCCACACAGGTTCAGGAGATTCAAACAGGTTTTATTCAAGATGGTACAAGATTACAACAAGACCGATCTAGACCCCATCAGGAGCAGCCAGCAGGCAGCTCAGCCCAGTCAACTGTGAACATTTGACTCATAACATTCTATAACATGTCATCACATTAAGAGTCTACAGGCAGGGCATAAATAGCATTGATTGAACTCAGGATATAACATATGCCCCTTTCTTCCAAATATATAAAAGAACAACAATGAGAAAAGATTATGAGGAGAGGAAATAAGAACCACGAACCAATGAAAGAAAAGAGCAACCAAAAAAGATGAGGAGCAAAGAAGAGAGCATCAGAAAAGAGATGTAAAGCCAAGATATAAGAACCACCCTCCCTTCTGTTCACATAAGAAAAAGAACGAAATAACATTGTCAGAGAAAAGAAGAAAAAGAGCCGCAAATAACTGCCCCAAAGCATACCCACTGGCCAGAACAGGAATGTATGAAGTCAGAAGAGGAAAGACCAACAAAACTCCAGACAAAAGGATAAGGAAGACACAGAGAAAGAAACCATGGCAGAAAAGCAGAGTAAAGCTCAAAATCCACACGAGACACCGGACGAAGACATCACCAAGAGAAGAGAAGCGAAGAAAGAAAACAAGGAAGATGAGTACAAGCATAAGATAATCCTCACCCACGAGAAACACATTCATCAATACAAAATTTAAATTTAAAGTAAAGACAAAAGTGCATATTGATAATTCATAATTATATGTGAGGTTCGGGAGGACTATAACCCGAAAACAAGCCCTTGAAAGATAAGGCAATACAGCAGTAACAGATGGGACTAAGCCCCCTTGGAACTAGTCCTTGTAAAGTTGACATTGTTAAAACAAAGAAAGGTTGAGTGATGTAAAAAAAAAACAGATATGTGTAGGAACCCATATGATTAAAACAGATATGGGTAGGGACCCATATGATAATGTGAAAAGGACTAAAACTCTTGCATAGCTCCCAGGAGGAAAACAGAATAAAGTTGTGCACTTGTAACGTGTACAAATGCAAAAAGAGCTGATAGGACTAGAACCCTCTGCAATTCCTATGTAGGGAAACTTAAGACATGCATAGACTCTTGCTGGCGTGTACCATGATAGCGTATACCTACATGGTGTATACCTAGGGTCCATAAACCAATTTGAAACCAAAAACAAACTGCGTAGGGCCAACTCTTGTATAAGGGATAGTATGCATAATGGACTCTTGAAGGCCTCTACCAACTTGGCGTATACCTAGGGTCCATAAACATTTGCAGAGGCGGAAACAACTATGCGAAGCATTTGAGTTTGAAGAAAAAAAATTTAATGACTTAGAACTGTGACCCATGCCGGTGAGCTACTTCTCACCAGAGTTTCATAAGGTAACAAACACCCTTACATAAGGGAACAAAATGAAAACATGCCTAACGTGTTAGTTCGGTGCAAAAATATTACCAATGTGCATAAGGACATTGCGTAGCAGATGCAAAAACCAACAAAACAAAAAAAAAAAAAAGCTGGCAGCAGTAATGTCAACGTGAACAATTATGAAAAACGTGGCACCAGTGAGAATAACTGTAGAGAAAAGAGACATTATGTGGCACTAATGAAGAAGAACATGTAAAAACAGTTGATTGCCAGCAAACTGATAGGAAGAAATGAAATGTGACAGTGTAATAAAACATACCAAACAACAAAATGCCACAATGTGTTACACAATGCCTTAAACAATGTTCAGCAAACTGCTCCGTAAGGCATTGAACAAGAATACAAAGTAATGTTGAGACTTAACTGCAGAGCGTCCCTTCACATACTGGAGAACGATCAGTGAAATGTCCTGAGAAAACGCCATATTCTCCTACTGGTAAAACATTGCAGCATCCGATGATAAAAGAGTTTTCAACCTCGACGCTGGTTAACAGCGACGAGATCCGAATAATTTTATTAGACGTGTGACGTGGTTGGCAAATGGAAGGACTGTGCAGGGAAGAACATAGTACCAGCATACCTTTCCATCCACAAAATGGTGGCACACAGCATACGCTGCACCGGGTGGCTCTCGACACGTTGGTGCAGGACAGACGTGAGTAAGCATGGTAGAAGCAGTAAAGAAGATTCCAGGAGCATCAGAAAGCACACAGAGCTCCAGCACGAGATAACACAATCAGGTAAGCTTAACGCGCTCACGCACAGTTTAAAAAAATATATAAAAAATAAGATGACAGTTAAACCGCTCCCAGCAACACGGGAAAAATGTCAAAAGAAATAAGGAATTTAACCAAAAGTGCTTTACACTCCTGTAGAAATCGTTGAGACGCTGTAGGGACAGCAGTCCAGTTTAAGTAGAAGAAATCTCTCTTGGTAACTGCCCAGGCAGGCACTCTCTAGAAAGCAGAGAAGGCTTAGATTCACATAAGAATGAATGGAAGGCTTACCCTGGCTGAAGGCACAGCACAAGACGTGCAGAGGGAGTGGGGAGAAGACGCCCAAGAGTGAATAGGCAGCTCCAGAAGCAGCACTTCCCCAGACACACAGGAACAACTGGCTGACTGCTGTGGGTGACCGTTGGGAGGTTACTGGTGGGGTCAAGGATGCCAGATGAAGGTAGATGGTTAGCTTGAGTTACAGTAGAGTCTGTAGTTGAAGTTGGTTGAAGTTTAAAGAGGTGATAGATGCAGGTTCTTTTGAGGATCGGCGCCAAAAACGTATAGTGATTGAGTCAGGTACAAGTGTTGAGTTTCGAGTAGTTTTATTCAAGATGGTACAAGATCACAATGAGACCAGATATAGATCCCACCTGATGCAGCCAGCAGGCGGCTCAGCCCAGTCAACTGTGAACATTTGACTCATAACATTCTATAACATGACATCAGTAAGATTCTACGGGCAGGGCATGAATAGCATTGAACTCAGGATATAACAGTGGTGCACAGCCAGCAGCTTGGTGTGGGGTGGGATGTTGGTTGTCCGCTGTGTTAGTGCAGTTGGCATGTTGGGCGATGTTGGCCAGGATGCGTAGGATGGTTCTCCCTTTCAGCCTGTAGTGGACAGTGACATTGATAGATGTTGGGCCTGTGAGGCATGTGCGATTCCTGGGAGGGCACTGTCTTTGTCTGTGCTGCCTCTGTAGTGGTCCAGGGTGTGCCGGATGGGTATTGTGGCCCTCTGAAGTGTCCGTGCTGCATGTTCAATTACTCCTTGGCATGTTTCTCTTCCGATGACGCCCTGGGCAGGGCTCCCTATTGTGGTGCAGGCTGCCGTCCGACTTTACACCAAGTCAAAGAAGGTGTAAAATTCCTGCTGCTAACGTGCCTTATCACGTGTTTTGTGTTCTTATCGCCGATCTGTCTGGCCGTTGTGAATGTTGAGGTGTGGGCTGTTAGCACCTGCTTGTGAATGGTGGGGTAAATGTATCATGACTTTGGCTGCGATAAAGTGCCATTCATTCGGTGATAGCTCTTTGTGAATATGCCCCTAAGACTTTCCAACAAAACAGGATTAGACCTTTTATGAGTGGGGCATGCCTATTTCGCACAAAAAGAAAGCCATGAGTAGCAACTACGTAAGCGTCTCTACGTGAATTTGTACAGCACGGTAAGCAAGCTGCAGAGCTAACCTCCCTCACAAAACAAGGATAGGATTGCAACAGCTATGCTGCCTTACCTCACAAAGTACATGTAGGAGAAAGGTAGATGAAATGTAAACCTATCTCACAAAATGTACAACCTGTGCACCTGTGAGGGGATAGGTGCCTGCAGCTGCCTAGTTACACCCAATCGCATGCTTATAAAGGTAAATATAATACTATGAGTGCCCAAATGTATACTACTTTTTTTCTAAAAACTAGGACTGTTTGAATGTGTTGTTGAACGTGACACAGGACAACTAGAGTATATTCATGCAACTCTAGCATAACATTCTAGGCACTCACCCATAAATGTGGTAATTTACCTGCAAGTCTGTGCACAGGTAGTGTCAAAGTTGAACCAGATGGAAGGCCTCATTTTTTAGGTTTTTCCATAGGGCAGCACTGCATGCCTTCCTGTTGCGCTGCCCTATGGCAAGAGAAAAGGGCAGGAATGCGCCAAATCTATGCGATATGGCACATTTCTGTCATTTTCCCCTGCACCGGAGCACAATAGGCTGCCCGTGCGCCAACGCAGGCACCTTTGCACCATGGTGCAAGGTTGCCTGCATTGAGGGGATGATTGTTTTTGTGCAGGAAGGGAAACCTTCCTGCACAAAAACAATCACAAGAGGCTTTTTCCTCTTTCTTTGTGTGTAAATGTTAATGCTAATGTTAAGAGGATTTATGGAGCGTGTGGCTACCCAAAGGCTTCCCAGCGCTAAGTAGTGGACTAATGCAATGATGGCGGGAGAGCAGGCACTTAGTTGACATTCCATTTTTTTACTATACTACTAGCTTTGTTGTTTCATATAAATAGCAAGCATTCTGATTACCAACTCAGTGGAAATGAATTTATTGACCCTCAAGAAGCACATATCTAACTCAGTCCAGCTCCCATCACAAATGAAATATGAACACCCGCAGTCACTTCTGTTCAGGTCCTCCAACAACATTGAGCGAGGACCTCTATCAGCATAAGTCTTTTATATTTAAGTGAGATGGCCTTGAAGTAGGGGGTATAGCAGGAGACACCCCCATTTTGGGTTACTCCACTAGATGCGATCTGAACTTTTAAGTTTAGGATTGGACATAGATATCTGGAGCGATCAAATGTGGTGCTGGTGCATTGGATTGCACATAAAATGCATGTTGAAATAGTAGCTGGTATACACTGCTGCACCCACAATTCACCTGGATCAGGTTCTTCAATATACCTCTCTTGATTCAAGAATATATCTTATGAAGAATCCATATTTTCTAATGTCTGTAGTCTTCAAAGTGCATTTCCATTGAGCCATGCAAGGCTGTTACACATACATTCTGGTAGAGTTATGTGTGCAATTTCTCACAGTTGATATTACCTTGTTAAATACCTTCTGGTACACGCTGAAAGGAGGATGGAAAATCCGACATATTGAGCATTGAAAGGATTGCTTTTGTACACATTGTTCTTATTAACATTAGATGACAGATAAAATATTAAGTAAAAGGCAACACTTCATCTCTGATGTTCCACATGAAAGGACTTCTTTGTGGCTGAGCTGCCGATTGGAAGAAGACACATGCATAGCTTTAATGAGGATAACATTTGCATTTTTATTAAACAGGCCAATTATTTGTCAGTGGGAAAGACATTATCAGAAGGTAAACATAATTTGCTAATGATCAAGCTAACCTTTCACTGATCGTCTCCAGGTGACCTTTTACTTCTGAGAAGCAGTTTAATTGATCGCGAACAAGAACTTGTACCAACGCTAACCACTTCATTTGACAACAAATTAGTTGAAGCATCAACTTCAGATCTCTCCAGTTAAGTGGGCATCTTTATATAACGACAGCAAATAAATTAATGGGAAGAAATAAGGGTAGCGTTTGGCACGGAACCGCAGGCAGCGAGAAGGGGTTCCTGGGACACTATCTACTGGGTTGGACAGCATAGTAATAGGGTGCAGGGGAATTAAATGAAATCCTGCAGGCGGCTCGAGGGGCTGTGGTACCTGTTCATATAGGAGAAAATGTGCCTCTGTGTTGAAACTAGACCTTCTATGCAAGGCCTTGCCTCATTTCAATGAGTTTTGCCAGGCCTGGAAAATGCACTCTAAAGGTCCTGTGAGATAAATTGTAAAGCCAGTTTAGTATTATGAATCTTGCGATATTGCCGAAGAAAATGGTGCTGTATGAAACAAGAAGGCAAAATCATCCTTGATTGCGCCTATGCAGATTCCCGCCCCCTTCATGGCGCTAAAATGGCTCTCATGCAGTTACAAAGTATTTCCACATATCTTATCTATACTAATATAATAAAGAAAGAGCCCAAACCTTTGAGGCAGGTAATCTCAGGAACCACAGCACCAATCACAACACCCAATACAGCGTTGGAAAGGGCAGTTGCAGCAGAAGGACATAGGCTATGCAGGCGCCCACCATATACACTTAAAAGGTAAAATAACTGTGCCAGCAAAGTAGTCCCTTGTGGGGGTGTCTGCGTTGTGCTGTGGGCGTGTGCTGGGGGCTTGACAAACGCTGGAGGCGTGTGGTACGTTCGCCCTTCATGCCATGTCTCATATCGTGTGCTAATCCCACCCTGCTCCCTTTAAATACCCCTGCACCCCATAATCATAACCCACCCTTATTCCTTAAAATACCCCAACACCCTTAAACACTAACCCATCTTAGCCCTATAAATATACCCTGTACCCCAAAACCCAAACCTATCCTAAACCCTAAAAATACCCCTGTACCCCAAAACCCAAACCTAGCCCTGAACCCTATAAATACCCCTGTACCTCAAAACCCAAACCTACCCCTGAACCCTAAAAATACCCCTGTATCCCAAAACCCAACCTAGCCCTGAACCCTAAAAATACCCCTGTATCCCAAAACCCAAACCTACCCCTGAACCCTAAAATACCTCTGTACCCCAAAACTCAAACCTAGCCCTGAACCCTTAAAATACCCCTGAACCCCAAAGCACAAACCTACCCCTGAACCCTAAAAATACCCCTGTACCTAAAAACCCAAGCCTAGCCCTGAACCCTAAAAATAACCCTGTGCCCCAAACCCCAAACCTACCCCTGAACCCTAAAATACCCCTGTACCCCAAAACCCAAACCTAGCCCTGAACCCTAAAAATACCCCTGTACCCCAAAACCCAAACCTAGCCCTGAACCCTTAAAATACCCCTGTACCCCAAAACCCAAACCTACCCCTGAACCCTAAAAATACCCCTATACCCCAAATCCCAAACCTAGCCCTAAACCCTAAAAATACCCCTGTACCCCAAAACCCATACCTATCCCTAAACCCTAAAACTACCCCTGTACTCCATAACCCAAAACGATACCTGAACGCTTAAAAAACACACACACCCCAAAACATATACCTCAGTACCCCAAAACATATACCCCTATACCCATACTTACCTTATCCAAACATTAAAAAAAACATGCTTTTACCATTCATGCATTTACAACGTATTTCGTTGTAAATGTATTCGTGGTAAAAGCATATAAAATGTAATGCCATGCGTTATAATGGCATTGCGGAGTCATGGTACTTTCGTAATGAAAGTATGCGGAGTGATGGTATGCGGAAAGACAGTTGCGGAATAATGAGTGTTTACCCTCCCCTGGTAAGTACATTGGTGGCACGGCGGCCCACATCTCCAGCAACATACTCATATTTTTTCACCACCCATTTGAAAAATGCACAGGTCTCTCTCATTGATGGCCAGCACCGACATACACTTTTAGACACACCTCCCGCCACAAGTTCTAGAATTGCGAACTTTAGAGCTGGGGAGCTACGATTGAATCTCGGCATCAGCTCAACATCCTGTGATTCCAGGCAAATCGCTTTGTCTCCCAGTACCTACCACAAATGAATGTGTTCTTCTGTAATGTTAATTGTGCTCATGCCATGTTGTCGAGTTTGCTTTATATAATATTGCAAGGAAAAATAAAGTAGGGAAACCCGAGTTCACACACTACTGAACGCGCACTCTTAAGTGCATCAGCAGTACACTGTGAATCGTAGCGTTTCACAGGCCTGTCACAAATAAGAAATGCTATCAAAACGAAATCCTACAAAACAATATACTACTGGCCGGCAGCAGGGGCGGCCTTAGGCATGTTCAAGCTGTGCACCTGCACAGGGCCACCAAACCCCAGGGGCCACCACGCCAATATATATCCTTAATATAATAATCCTCTGAGGATGGATACATATTTGTGTGGCGGCCCCTGGCAGGGATTTGGCGGCCTCCGGCTCTGTTCCACTTCCAAACACCCTGACCCCCCCCTCTCCCCTTCACTGGCCTCCGCGCTCCGCCCCGCCCAGACCCCCTCTTCCAGGGCCCCAACCTACGCTCCCTCCCCAGGGCCACCATGAGCCTAGAGCCGCCCCAGCCGGCAGCAATTCATACCCGGACAACGTCGGTGCAGGCTGCTAGTTGCTGAATAAAGGTGGAAGTGCAGCGCTGGCACTATTGGCCCTATGTGGGGCATTTGATACCGTCTCTCATGTTCATGCAACCACGTTTGCTAACAAATTTAGGAGAAATGTAAGCCTTCTATATCGCTAGAAGGGTACTGGCCGAACAAACAGGTTTGCAAACTTTTTTGCGCTGTTTGTGTGTTTATGTAATAGGAACCAGTGTGGTAATATTAAATGTTTCCTAAAATATTGTATTCTGTACATTTCAATACGTAATATCTGCAAGTAGACTCTAGAGGCTTATTCCCTGGCACTATTTGTTTATAGCTTTCTGGATGAAACAAAAGCATTTTAGAAAAAAAAACATTAAAAAGAAATATCAAACAATAACCTTTTCCGGCGTGTCATCGCATAAACTGAATTTACTAATCGTATGCATGTGATGTTATGTATATTAAACACAGTAAGTGGGAACTTTAGAGCAACATTTTTATTCATGCCCTAAAATGCTCCAATTGGTGCTTTTGAAACATTTGAACATTTTGTGAGGACGAGCTAAGGACACATCCGTGCACGTTTATGATTTGTGTAGCTATGGTATTTTATATTGATTTGTATAGCCCACTAATTACCCCAAAGGGTATCCAGGCGCTTTATGATGCACTGAGGAGTTCGTTCCACAATGAAAATAGAGATGCGATTCATGATATTTATGACAGCTCTCTCCGAAGGACACCTTACTCCTGTTTCAAAACATCTGCCTGTCATGGTGCACTTGACAGGTAGCCATGTTTGGCTGCCATATGATACCGGCACAGTTTGGTTCCACCTGGGAAGCAAGAAGGTGCTGTAATACCTTGGTGTAATGCAAGATTTCTGATTTACAATCTTGTGTAAAGTCCATTCGGTGAGAGGTGGTGGGATGGCCCCTTTCGGTGGCGGGTAATTGTCTGGAAAGACAGATTTTCAGCTTCTTTATAAAGTGCAGATGAAAAGGACTGAGACTGGTAAGTAGTAAGAATTTATTTCAGATCAAGTTCACAACTTGTGAAAGACTGTCTTCAGGTCAGGTTTTTGCGCACCCGGATTTGATGTGGTGAATTTAACAGCCTACTTTCAGATGGAAGCTGTTGAAAATATATAATTCAACATGGCCTACCCCATTATAGGTCTACCTAAAGGAAGCTTCAGCTATGTTTAAGACCTTTCATTATGAATTCTTTAAAATCTACATAGAGCGGGATTTGGCTCCACCCTACAGTTGTTCTCGTTGACCTAGTGCTTTTGGCTTTTTGGTGTATCATTCCACCTCCTATAGACTGCTCGCATTGAAGTATACGAGGGGCAATTTTACACTGAAAAGGTACACATAATCTTCACACATCCTTTTCTTTGTTGTGCATGCGTGCATGTATACGGCAGTCATTTTTTGGTATATTTTTCACTGATGCAGCCATTTTGACAATATCCAAAGATAAAATGCTCAGCAGCTGCTCCAGTACAGTGCTTAAGGTCTTCTCTGGGCATGCACTGGGGATTATTGTTTCTAACTATGCAATTCTTCTTCACCACATATTTCATTGGTGGATAGCTGCTTTGAATCTGCTCACTGAGTGCTATCATTGACACTGATTCTGGTAGCAGCTTCTGAGCATGAACATGACAAAAACACCAAAAAAGAGCATAACCACAAGACAAACTGAAATTATCTAAAAATGTTCAAGGGCAACTGATGTCTAGTGCATTAGATCCATACTGCCAACATTTTAGAAGAGGAGAGTGGAAGATTTAAATCAGATACATGTATCTCACCGTTTGACCTCTATTGAAGCACTGGCAGTTTCAAGTGGGAGACAGCCAAAATACAAACATTTATTGCTTACGAAATCAGGGGTCTCATTTATGAGGCTGTGCGTCACTTTTACGACGCCGGTGCGTCACTTTTTGTAACACACCAGTGCCGTAAAAAATGCGCCTTGTTGTGCCATATTTACAAAGTGACGCATCTAGGTAGATGCGTCACTTTGTGAACCCCTGCGCCACATTATATCTGCGCCAGGTATAATGTATGTAAGGGGGGGGGCGTATTGACGCAAGGAAGGGTCGTAGAAGTGACTCAGTGAAATCTATGAGATTTCAATGCGTCACTTTTAGGACTCCGTTGCATCAAAATCTTGCGCCTGTCTCACAGCAGACGTAAGACTGACACAGCATTGCTGGAGTTGCGTCACTTTTGTGACCCACTGCAGCAATGTGTCACTTTTGCGCTTACAGATACGTCAGAAATACTGACGTATCTGTAACTCCTTGCGACATGACGCGCCATACACTAAATATGACGCATCTGGAATGTCGCAAGGAGTGCGCACTGAGAAGTGACGCATCACTGCTTTCACGCAGCGATGCGTCATTTCTCATAAATGAGCCCCCCGGAGTCTACTGCCTGAATTGGGGCTATTAGCATGCATTCTGTGAGCATGCTCTGGTGATTAGTGTTTGTTCTTTGAGCACATTGATTAATCTTTACAGTAAAAATGTAATTTAATTCACAAACTGCAGGTACCAGTGAGCAAGCAAAGAGCAAAAACAGATATATTTTTTTCACACTGAGCACATACAAATGAGCAGGGGCAGATTAGTGTCATATTAGAGAGGTTGCTTTTGGTACCCAATATGCATGCTTTAGTGAGCAGTGTCTTCTCCCTGCACAGTGAAAACTTGCTTCTTCTTGTTTTTTCATATGTGCTTTCAAGGACTGATACAGCCAGAACTTTTGTCATAAACATCATGAACAAAAACATGCATTGGCAAAGCCTATAAGTCAGCCTTTTTATTAGTGAAATCGTTTGGTAACTGATGAATAGGTCTGCTGTGCTTTAGCTTGGGTTTTTGTAAATGGATACATCACTTAATGTGAGGGTTGTACCCAGGTGATTTCTGGGCATAAGGATTGATCAATAGGTGCATGCAAGAGTGAGTGAGCTGCAACTCCTACAGTCGTCACGACCTCCATGTGGCCTGAAAAATCCATAACTAGGGTAAGGAATAAACGGTATGAATGAGGCACAGATACATGTTTCGTCCATACAATGCCATGCTATTGCACTGCTGTGCTCACATCACCATCCTGCATGAGTTTGCAGGGTTTACATTATGTCTCCTATATGTGTTACAGTCTACTAATGACAATGTCACTTTCTCAGTCATAGAGCATAAAGAGATCTGGGAGTAATGCATCAGAGCTGGTAGCAGAGGATGGCTTACATAGTGTGAAATTGGAGCTGCAAAATATGAAAAGTGCCCAAGGTAGAGAAAAGCCCAATGTCCATATGCCCAAGGCTGAGTTTGAAGATTGACGGAGTTTGGTTTTCTGAGGCGATTGCAGGTGCTAAATTGAAGGTGTTAGCATTACTAACGGCTATGATTTGCAATTGTGTTGACTGTTGTGATTTTGGATTTGCATATGTATTGACGTGCTGAATTTAATTAATGAGCTTGCCATTTGTTGATATTCATATGCTTTTGTTGAAGAAGAATAAGAGGTTATTGGACTAAGAATAGTTTAAGATCCTAGGATAGAACATTAAAACAAAGAGATGATTTTGTTATTTTTGTCCACTAATGTTGGAATGCATCCTAGCGTGGAGATGCACTGTTCCTAGTTTAATCAGGCGCTTAATACATGATTATTATTATTATTAATGATCTGAAGTGCAGTGGTGCAGATTTGAAAACATTGTCGACTACACAATTGGGATAGGGACAGTAACAATATTGTTGTGATTGTACTAATATTGATCAGTGTTAGTGAAACCTGATGCGCTAAAGTGACACTTCATCGATTAGATGATTTCTTGCTGTTAGAAATCTTTTGATTGAGAAAAGTTGGAAGGTGTAAAACCCTGACAATTCTGTTTGTAGAACTTGCTTGTTTTTTGATTTGCTTAGAAGAAGCAGACAAAGACTGTTAATTGATGTCACATAGAATTGTAGAATTTAAACTTTATGTGTGTTCAAAGAAATTGTGAAGGAAGGTGAATCGCTGTAAGGAGCAGGTTACTACATCATATTGTGCTGCGCTGGGATTGGTAGGTTGGTGTGGAACGTTGTGCTGAGACTGGTTGAAGCTGTGTGAAGAGTTGTGCTGCTATTGCTTGATCGACTTACAGAATTGAGCTGAGATTGGGAGAAGGGCTTATTGAAATGTGATGTATATGGAACAGAATCAAAACATTGAAGCTATTGTTTTATGTTTTTCCATCTATTGGATTAAAATTGAAATCATTCAAATTTTTTGAAGCTTTGAAAGACTTAATGAGGGTGATGTGACTATTGCTTGTTGACAAACTCATTGAATGAACTGTGCAAATTGATAAAAGTAAATACTGATAACACCGGCAACTGTCGGGGGCACTACGCCTGGAGCACAATAGGTCTCTTATGAAACCAATTAGACCGGTGCTCCAAGTATATGATGCAAAAGTGATAAGCTCAGCATTATATGGTGTAGAATTATGGCGGTTAGAGAGCTTGTCTAAACTTAGCGTATCAGAAAACAAGTTCCTACGGGGTATCACAACCTCCCACAAAGTACGCCATTGTGCCCTCTATTTTACGATCTAGGGAGAAAACCCCTTTTTGACATTGCAAAACTACGCATTGTGTTATACTGGCACAGGTTGTGACAGCACCAGAATTGGCCCAATATACTGCGGGCTTTATGGACATAATAAAATCTGACACCTTTTACAAATTAGTGTGCTACGTGGCATCAGAGACATCTTAGCCAAAATTGGTATGAAAATGCTTTGGGAGGACCCTATCACTGCCAGTTTTCCCCCAAATACGGTTTTAAAAGAAAAGTATTGGGAGATGGTTGCACACAATGCCTTGAAAGTTAGCGAATCATCCTCATTGGAAGGAATCTTTTTGGAATCCAAATTCATCCCAAGTCTAGAACCATATTGGGACACTGTCACCAAACCACTTGACAGGAAATTGTATTTCCAGTTGAGGACAGGTACGTTGCCCCTAAGGTCTTTTATCTCAAGGTGGATTAAAACATGTGGCAGTAAGTGTCCTAGTTGCTCGGCTTGCATTGAATTAGTTGCACACATGTTATTCACCTGCGCAGCTTATGAAACCCCTCGAAGGGTGTGGTTGAGGCCCATATGTAAATTATTAGGCACAAGAAGAATCCTGCAAGCAGAAAGAATTATACGTACTAATACTTCATCCCCTATTTTTTTAGCAGTTGCAAAATACCTTGGGTGGATGTGGGTAATCAGGTTGAAATCTAGCTCTGTATGAAATGTGCATATAAAACTGTGTCAAAACCTTTCCCTGGGTCAGTGATTTTAGACTTTTATATTCATCCAAATTGATATAGTGCTCTCTAGCTCTGGGCCTAGCTAGCCAATATGAATTCTTTTTTACACTGTTTTCTGGAATAAGATCATTGTGCTAGGTTTGGCTAGCTTGCAAAATAGAGATCGTTCCAAGAGAAATGTATTTGTTGCTGACAAATACGTTATATGTAACTATATATTTACCAAACAGGCTCATTTTACAAACTATCTACGACATATTTATTGTAACAATTATATAATTTTTAATGTGCTTTTATGACTACATGTCGAATAAAACCTGTTTGGATTGGATTGGATTGGAATACTGATAAAGCTGCTGAGAAGATTACCTTGGCCCGAGGTTGAGGAAGAAGAGAAGGGATAATAGTTTAGAAAAACACAGAGTAGCTTTAAGGAACACTATATGAAGACTACTGTAATCAAAGTCACAAGAAATTGACAATTACAAAGACAAAGAAGAAGTATAAAGATTGCTGTGCAATAGAAGTTGAACAAACTAATCTACTGCTACACTCATCATGTTAGAAATCTTATTTTACAAAAACATGTGTATTCTAACTACAGCTAGATGTAAGATTATTTGAGTAAGCGTTTTAATAAATGCAAATTACTGCAATTAACAAGTAGAAATAACGTGTATGCCTAAAATGAGAAGTCACATTTTTTTAAAGGACAAATGGGAGCACTAGGCTACCATAACAGCCATGTCAAGTTAGAAATACATATGAATACAGTTTTCTTTTTTCATTCTTACTATCCTTAGGTCAACATTCTTAGTACTGTGAAGAAGTGAAGAGTTCAATAATAAAATGTGCTGAAGCAACATGATCTAATAGAAAAAGATAGCTTTCAACCTAGTGTATTATATAATGTAGGTAAATTTTACATAAATGTGTCTTCATAAATAAGATTTGTGTGTTAGAATTAAGTGCGAAAGAGATGATGTAGTTTATGGACAGACAGATCTAATTGTGATCTGTTTCGTTTTGTTGAAAAAAAGCCAGTGCAAAGGGAACCACGGCTTGTATAATGTTGTTAGTAATGTTACATGTAATACTAAGGGGCAGATTTCCAAGTCCCTTGTGCTTCCAGTGCGTCACATTCTGTGACGCACTGGCAGCACATTTTTCTGCTCCATATTTACAGGACAGGAAAAGCCACCCTGCGTGGCTTTTCTTGTCCTTGTAAATATGGCCCCTTTACACGCAGCACTTTGCGTGAAAGGGGCATACCTTGGGCGTCGCTGTGGGTGCTCCCACACAACACCCATGAAACCAGACTTACAAGAAATTGTAAATCTGGAAATGCGTCTGAATGCTACGCCTCCCAATTTATTCATTTCTCCTCATTGTTTTCTTGCTTTTTGTGTTTCTTTTTCTCTTTTCTTGTGTCTCGGTTCTACCGAGTCACAAGATGGCTGCCAACACTTCCTGGTTTGGAGTGTTGACAGCCAATTAGAATAAAGCTTGTGGTCGGGAGGGTGCGCGGATCCACCACATCTCTATATATTGAAACTTTTATTTTTTGATTTTCTCAGCAGCTACTAAACGATTTACACCAGTTAACAAAAAGAGTTTTTTCCAAAACAAGGGCTACCTTTTTGGCAATTTTGGTGTAATTCCGTTCAGCAGTTCTTTCTGTAGCTGTGTCTAAAGTTTCCTATGGAAATTAACATGGATAAAACACGTTTTGGGACCACCCTTTTCCTCAGCCCCGCTTGCCAAATCACCCTGAAACTTTCAGGATAGGAGCTGACCGGAGCGCCCCACAAGTTTTGAAAATTTCACGATGATTTGTCATCCGGCCCCAAAGTTATTGGGAAAACAAAAAACGCTTTTCCTATGGAAACTAGGTCCTAACTATAACTATCTACTGGCGACCGCCAGTAGATTATATATATATATATATAGAAACTGGTCCTCAGAAGCTTGTTTCCGGTCCAGGGAAGGCATGGCTTGGCAGTTCGGGCTGGACTATTCCCATGAGACACAGGGTAAGACTGATTTGCATATGACCATGTCTGAACTGTGGTGGCAGAGTGGGCTAAAGAACGGTGATGGATTAAACCCAGATCTGTTGACTGGGTGTGAGTGTTTGATTGGTTCAGATGCTCCGTCCATCACCACCCTCTTTTGTACCACTTTGTTCACCATAAGTTGGCAGGGTATTCTCAGACGTGAGTCCCTTGCTCACTTTGCCACTGGATTCAAGCAAGCCGGGCTGAAGACGGCTGGAATGCCAGAAACCAGTCCTAGGAAGCTTGTTTCCGGTCCAGGGAAGGCATGGCTTGGCAGTTCGGGCTGGACTGTTCCCTTGAGGCACAGGGTCAGACTGATTTGCATATGACCATGTCTGAACTGTGGTGGCAGAGTGGGCTAAAGAACGGTGATGGATTAAACCCAGATCTGTTGACTGGGTGTGAGTGGTTGATTAGTTCAGATGCTCCGTTCATCACCACCCCCTTTTGTACCACTAAATACATTAATAGTCCACTTTTAAACCGGATAAATCCGTAGGGAAAAAAACTCGATATTGTGTTCCCATTTTTTTTGGTCAAAAGTGCATAATTCTTAATTATTAGGAACTTTCAGGATAAATCCATGACATGATTCTAAAAAAGTGCCTAAGTGGATCGACTTTCTAAAGTGCAAATATATTCTTACAGTGCAATATAGTGCTTAATTGTGCAAAAAATAGCAAATATAAATATAAAGTGCAGTACTATTTACAATAAGACCAGTATTAATATAATTACATAACAAACACGCATTAATATTTTCAACTGTAAAATTCTCCTCCGGATAAAACTACTTTTAAGATTCATATTAAATAATTTATCATTTGCTAAAAAAACTCATTATAAAAACCAGTCTTAAAAATGTTAAAAGGGGAAATTCATATACATATACATAGCAGCAGATTAATTACAATCACCATCACTACACAGTAAGCCATCTACCACAACAGATATTAAAGGAAATTATACATATCTTCTTTGTTATTCAGACCCAGCGGCCATTTACTGTCTAAATCAAGGATAAACTTTGTTTCTAATTGCCTTAGCTGTCGCTCCCTATTGCCACCTCTTTTTGATTTTAGAACAGCTCTGATTAAAAAATAGGAAAGGCAATTAATGTCCTTGTAGTGACATGTGTTAAAATGTCCTGCTACAGGGTATGTAGGGTCATTGTGGAGGATGGCTCTGATATGCTGCAATATTCTGACGTGCACCTGCAGCTTCGTACTACCAACGTAGTTTAGGCCACAGGTGCACGACAGAACATATACAGCATATTCTGTTTTACAGATATAGCTGCCTTTAATGGGAACTGGAGAAACATCAAAAGGGGTACAGTAAGTTGTTTTGTTACAGCCAAATTTACAGGCTCTACATACTGTGCACCTTCTAAATCCCTAACAGGTTGTAACCAAGATGTAGTTTTTCTCGTTTCAGGGGAGTTTTTATCGAGATCTGTTCCCATAGATCTCCCTTTTCTAAATGTGATGTTTGGTGACAAGGCCAGCTGATCATGTAAAATGTTATCAGTTAAAACTATTGGCCAGTGTTTTACGATAATAGCTCTAATTTTAAATTAATCTTGGGATATCATTATTGCTGTTAACGGGCACCAGAGCCATACTTTCTTTCTGGAAGAGGGTCTGTCTGGGACGCTTACTACCTTTCTCTATAGCCTCCACAGTAATTTTCTCCTTATAGCCTATTGCTATAAGCTGCTTCCGCATTTCTTCCTGGCACCTGCTAGAATGTCATCAGTGATGTCATTTAAGATGTCATCAGTGATGTCATGAGTGATGTCATGGAGCATGTCATGAGTGAAGTAATATGTGACATAATCAGCAGTGCATTGGGGTTGCGCGAGTTATAGTTAGCTGAACTAACTATAACGGGGGAATTTCAAAGGTTTTGTATGAGTGAAATGTCCAGCTAACTATAACATGTGTGAAACCTATGGTTTTTTCAGTGAACTTGCAAGGTTTTTTAAATGCTAATTCCTAACTATAACGTGTGTGAAACCTATGGTTTTTTAAATAAAATTGCAAGGTTTTTTAAAATTCTAATTCCTATTTATAACGTGTGTGAAACCTATGGTTTTTTCAGTGAATTTCTAAGGTTTTTTAAATGCTAATTCCTAACTATAACGTGTGTGAAACCTATGGTTTTTTAAGTGAATATAAATATATATACATTTTATATATATATACATACTCAATAAACACAATGGCTCTTTTTAGAGCCAACCAATATCTAAACACTCAAACTTGTTATTTAACTGTATTTTTTTTTGTTGGTTTTTTTCTGACGTGCGCACAACGTGCACGCACCTCGCGATTTAAAAAAGACTCCCTGACCCCCTGAGAAGGCGTAGGGGGTCAGGGAGTCTCTACTCCTGCCCCCATTTCACGTTCTCCACTTTTGTTTTTGATTCACATCTGCCTCGAAGGGGTGCGTGCAATGTGCGCGCACCTCGCGATTTTTTTTAATAAAAAAAATGTTTTTTGGGCCCTTCTGGGTCCTTCAGGGTCCCCTGAGAAGGCCTAAGGGGTCAGAAAGTCTCTACCCTGCCCTCTTTTCACGTTCTTCACTTTTTTTTTTGACTCACTTCTGCCTCGAGGGTGTGTGCAACATGCGCGCACCTCGCGATTTTTTTAAAAAAAAAGGTTTTTTTGCCCTTCGGGGTCCTTCAGGGACCCCATGAGAAGGACTAGGGGGTGAGGGAGTCTCTACCCTGCCTCCTTTTCACGTTTTTAAAAGCATTTACGAAAATCGGGTAAAACGTCATTCATATGCGATGGTCGCGCAACGTACGCATGCCCGTGCGCGCACCCGTGCGCGCACGTAAAGTCATGTGACTTGAAAACAAAGTCATGTGACTTGAAAACAACACTTTTGATTGGTTTATAGTAGTTTCTTTTCCAAATCTTAAAAAACCCCACCCACTTCCCTCACAATCTGTTTCACTTCTTTGAGAGGAGCATCTTCAGGAATTTTTCTACAAGATTTGAAAATGGCAGAACAGCAGCCACAGGAATCTTCAGACTCTGAAGTCGACTACTTACCAGAACAACCAAAGGTAAAGAAGACAAAAGAGTCTTTCAGTTGGAAATTGTTTTCATACCCTGAAGGGCAAAAAAAGGTGAATGCCGCAAAGGTGACTTGCAACATCTGTGGATCTGTTCTATCAAGAGGTGATAGAACCAAACACTATTCTTTTAGTGTCCATACAATGAAGCGCCATCTAAAGAATGTTCATCCCAACAATTATGCTCGGGCTTCAACTCAGCATTTGAGGGACGATCCTGCAGCTGCTGTCCCCAGTATATCTTCATTGGCAGCATCTCCATCCACAAGTACTCTTGACATCCGGCTGGATTTTGCGGACGTCCACATACGATGCAACTTCTGCAATGAGATCTTGTGCTATGGAGAGCAGAGCATAGACTTGATTGTGGTAAAAATTAGGCAGCACACATGCCCCCGCAATTAATTATTTTCTTTAATTATTTTTGCTCCTGTTGATCAGTTTTTGGTTACCTTTTTATTTTTTTGTTACAAAAAAGCCAAACAATATATAAAATTGTTAAAAAAAAAACAATTTAAAACAACAAAAGACAAAAAAACAGTTCTTATAAGAACTAACTTCACTTCTCAAAGAAGAGCTATATCTCTTATATACTGTGTCTTACTTTTTTTGAATGAATGTGTAGTGTATAAATGAATGACTGAAATGACTGAGTGAAGGGGAGGAAGGGACTGAGGAAATGAGTGAGGAAAAGGTAGTATGGTGAGTGAGGAAAGGGGAGTCAAAGAGTGACTGAAACAAGAAGACTAAGGGTAGGGGAGTAAGGTAAGGGGAGTGAAACAGTAAGGGAAGGGCAGTGAGGAAAGGAAAGTGAGGGAGGGGGAGTGAGAAAAGGGGAGAAGGGGACGGAGACAGGGAAGGGAAGTAAGAGACGGAGAGGGAGAAGTAGAGCAGGGTAAAGGGAGTGAAGGTAAGAGAAGTGGAGTGACGGTGAGGGAAGGGGTATGAGGATGAGAAAAGGGGGGTAAGGGAAAGTGAGAGATGGGGAGTGAGGAGAGAGAAGTGGAGTGAGGGGATGGAGGGAGTTAGGAAAGGGGAGTGAGAGAAGGGGAGTCAGGATTTCAATGAGGGAAGGAGAATGAGGAGGAGTGAGGGAAAGAGAGCGGAAAAGGGAAGGGGTGTGAGATACAGACACGAGGAAGTGTAGTGGGGGAAGGGGAGTGACGGTGAGTGAAGGGCAGTGACAGTTAGGGAAGGGGTATGAGGGAGAGGGAAGGGGAATGAGGGAGAAGAAATTAAATTAAGAGAGAAGAAAAGTGAGTGAGGGAGAGTGGAGGAGTGGTGGAAAGACAGAGGAAAGAAGATTAAGGGTAAGGGAGAGAGAGGGAAAGAGTGAGAGAGAGAGAGAGCAAGGGACTGAGAGGGAGTGAGGCAGTTAGAGTGAGTGAGACAGAGGGAGACATGGAGAGAAACATGGAGGAAAAAAGTGAGGGAGGGAGTGAACAAAGGAGAGTAAGTGAGATGGAGTGAGGGAGTGACGAAAGAGGAGTAAAGGAAAGGGATTGAGGGAAGGGGAGTGAGGGAAAAGTACTGAGGGGGAGTGAAAGGTAGTAACAGTGAGAGAAGGAGTATGAGGGTGACGAAAGGGGAATGAGAGATAAGGAAGGAGATTAAGAGAGTGAAGGAAACAGAAAGAGAAAGAGAAGAAGGGTGAGGGAGAGAGAGAGAGGGAGAGAGTGAGAGAGAAAGAGAGGGAGAGCAAGTGACTGAGAGGGAGTGAAGCGGTTAGGCTGAGTGAGACAGAGGGAGAGAGGGAAAGAGAAATGGAATGAAGAGGAGTGAGGGACTAAAGGAATGGGAATGAGGAAAGAGGAATAAGGGAAGGGGACTGATGGATGGAGTGAGGGAATGGGAGCAGGAGAAAGGGAATGGGAGTGATGCGCAGAGAGGAGAATATGAAGTAGGGGAAGAGGAGTAAGATTGACTGAAGGGCTGTGACAGTTAGGGAAGGGGTATGAGGGAGAGGGAAGGGAATGAGGGAGAAGAAATTAAATTAAGAGAGAAGAAAAGTGAGTGAGGGAGAGTGGAGGAGTGGTAGAAAGACAGAGGAAATAAGATTAAGGGTAAGGGAGAGAGAGGGAAAGAGTGTGTGAGAGAGAGAGCAAGGGACTGAGAGGGAGTGAGGCAGTTAGAGTGAGTGAGACAGAGGGAGACATGGAGAGAAACATGGAGGAAAAAAGTGAGGGAGGGAGTGAACAAAGGAGAGTAAGTGAGATGCAGTGAGGGAGTGACGAAAGAGGAGTAAAGGAAAGGGAGTGAGGGAAGGGGAGTGAGGGAAAAGTACTGAGGGGGAGTGAAAGGTAGTAACAGTGAGAGAAGGAGTATGAGGGTGACGAAAGGGGAATGAGAGATAAGAAAGGAGATTAAGAGAGTGAAGGAAACAGAAAGAGAAAGAGAGGAAGGGTGAGGGAGAGAGAGAGAGAGCAAGTGACTGAGAGGGAGTGAAGCGGTTAGACTGAGTGAGACAGAGGGAGAGAGGGAAAGAGAAATGGAATGAAGAGGAGTGAGGGACTAAAGGAAGGGAATGAGGAAAGAGGAATAAGGGAAGGGGACTGATGGATGGAGTGAGGGAATGGGAGCAGGAGAAAGGGAATGGGAGTGATGCACAGAGAGGAGAATATGAAGTAGGGGAAGAGGAGTAAGATTGACTGAAGGGCAGTGACAGTGAGGGAAGCAATATGAGGGTAAGGGAAGGGGAGTGAGGGAAAAAGAAGCATATTAAGAGAGAGGAAAAGTAGTGAGTGAGAGAGAAGGATTTATGGAAAGAGAGAGGAAAGAAAAGGAAGAGTGGTGGAGAGAGAGGGAGACAGTGAGAGTGAGAAAAAGATGGAGAGTGAAGGAATGTGAGGGAGTGAGGCAGTTATAGTGACTTAGACAGAGGAAGAGACTTAGAGACGGGTGGAGGAAAGGGGAGTGAGGGAGGGAATGAAGGAAGGGAAGTGAGCAAAAGGAAGTGAGGGAATAAGAGAAGGGGAGTGACTGAAAAAGAGTGAGGGATGGTGTGAAGGAAAGAGAGTGAGGGGGGAGAGAGAAAAGTGTGAGGGGTAGAGCAAAAGAAGGGTACTGATAGAGGAAGAAAGAAAAGAGAAGTGAGGGTCAAAGAGCCCTGACCCCCTGAGAAGGCCTAAGGGGTCAGGGAGTCTCTACCCTGCCCCCTTTTCACGTTCTCCACTTTTGTTTTGGGCTCTCTTCTGCCTCGGAGAAACAAAATGGCAGACAACACTTCCTGGTTTCCACCGATTGGAATGTTGACAGACGTCTAACAGCAAATCAGAATTCCACTCGCGCACATCAGATTTGGGCACAGTGCGCGCTTATAGATATATATATTTTTTTTCTTTTGATTTTCTCAGGAACAACTGGAGGGATTAACACCATTTCAGCAAAAGCGTAATCTGCGAATCAGACTCTACTATTTTGCCAAATTTCTTGTAATTCCGTTCAGCCGTTCGGGCTTTAGCCGTGTCTAATCGTCCATTGGAAAATAACATGGGGAAAACACGTTTTGGGACCCCCCTTTTTCCTCAGCTCCCACTTGATGAATCCCCCTAAAGATTTCAGGGAAGGAGAAGAGCGGAGCGGGCCATCTTCTTTGAGAAATTCACATATATATATATATATATATATATATATATATATATATATATATATATATATATATATATATATATATATATATATATATATATATATATATAATATATCTATATCTCTTCCTTTTCCACGAAAAAGAACAGAGGCCACAAGGGGAGAACAGGGTGGACACAGCTTTATTTCACAAGGTGCCAGCTCTGGCGGATGCATTTCGGCAATTTAGCCTTCTTCATGGCCTTTCAGCTGCAAAGTACACGTCCCTAATGATCTCCTCCTGTTTAAAATAATCGCCGGCATCTAATCCCCTCCTCCTTACGCTGTCTGCGCACCAATCAGAGTTCATGTGTAGTGAGGTGAACTCCAAGTCCCAGCTTGCCTGGTATCAGCATCCCGAGATGGTGGTGTGGGGGAGTGAGTGACAGATGATTGCGGTGCGGGCTTCAGGTGAGTCGGGCGGGTCATGGAGCAAATGAAATAGGATGAGTCCTTTCTGTGTCCCCTTGTCTGCTGCAGCTTCCAGTTGCGACTAGTTGGAAGATGAGTGGGGGCTGTCAAATATGTACAAATACGTGATCAAGCCGCAAGGTGAAACGCGTTGTTTCCTGCCAATTAAAATTTCATGCATCAGCAACTCTTAGTGTGTCGAGTACGTCTATTCTTATGAATGGAAAGCTTTTCTATATATATATATATATATATATATATATGTATACACATATATATTTGTTCATATTTAGGTTGGGGTTTAAATATGTGAAGTTAATGTTATTTGTTGGCGGGAGTTATATTGTTAATATTTTAAATATATAATTTATTGGCTTGTATAGTAAATATTTTGTAGATATTTGTATTTATTCTAAATATGTGTATGAAATGTTTTGGGTTATTTGAAACAATTGTTTTTTGTAAAAACAGTTTTTTTAATTATTCATTTATCATTATTTATTTATTTTGGTAATAATATGTTAGTCAATATTGTGTGAATTGATATATTTGACATATTCTATGTTCATTTAACGGTAGCAATATTTTCGTTTCTGCTATTTTTGTTTTCCATGTATGTAAAAATCGATATTTTTAACAGTGATATTTGTGCTCTCCGTATTTGTGGGTTTACTATTTCATTATAGGAACTCAATATTTTTAATCTCTATATTTCATTTCCAATATTTCCGTGCTTTGATGTAGTTTGCATTGATATTAGAACAGTGATCCATATTGAGGACCATGGCCATTAAGATATTTTCATAGTTACTCGGAATTCTTGATTGACTGGGATGAATCTCTTTTATACTCATTAACAATGTGAACCCTCACACCAATTTTATACCTCCTTTATAGGTCAATTCACAGGGTTTAAATGACAGGGAAAGTTTCTTGGAAGGAAATTTATTGAAAATCCTTAATAAATTCCAGTTTGACATAGCGCACAAGCAGAAACCTCCCATCATTAATGGGTCACACCACTTTATATAAAATTATTTCTCTGCCTAAATTGATATGGGTACTTCACAACACTCCAAACTGGGTTGGCGAGGACTTTTTTATTAGGCAAATAGATGTATTCATATGCCCACTGCAATGGTATGAGGTTGCTGCAGAATCTTAATGGTCACTTGTATATGGAATGCATGAAGGTGGACCTGTCACACCCAATATTGGGATATGCTATTGGGCTTCCAAATTGATAATCTTTAAAGACTGGGAATCACCCACCCCCCTTCAGGAGCCGTCTCCTACAGCAGATTACTATGCACTGTGCAAAAAAAAGACACCTTACAGCCAGATGCCCTAAGATAGTTGAAAAGAGAAGTCATGCTCACAAACCACTCCACTATTTTGACTCCTATTGCCTGGCCTTGAGCAACTAAAAAGAGGTTGTGTCCTGGAATTAGTTAAGAATCTGGGGTTGTGTAAGTAAAGAAGAGCACGAAGACTGTCAAGGTAATTTCTGACCACATACGAAGTACATACAAATGAAATCTTTTCTTATCTATAATTCTGACATGCTTTAAAAAAACAGTATTGAACAGGATGTCTCATCACTAGAATATAGATTTCTGGAGAGAGCTCTGCAACCTATTACTGTATCCAAGGTCTAAGCTTTGTTAGAAAATTATTCTACACATACATTAGATTTCATCTAGTCAAAATTTGAGGAGTCACATTGGTATCCAAGAGAGGGTGCTATGTGGGCTGGTTTCTCAATAGTGCGATACAAGGCCCTGCACGGACACAGAGTTGCTTACGTTTGGTAAGGCTGACAATGATAGATGTATGAGAGAATATACCCAGAGGGGACTTTTTAGCACATTATCTGGAAATGCCCTAAGAAAGAGTATTTGTTTGGAAGAATGTGTGGGATGGCTTGGGAAAGTGTCACATCCCTATAACTTAACTTGGCGGCCAAAGTTATGCCATTGAGTATGCAAGCCTCACTCATTTACTTTTGTAATATCTGCTATTTCAAGCTGTTAATTTATAACCGGGAATTATTTACAGTTTTAATACAGTTTAAATCGTTATAGCATTCATCACTCAGCTTTTTCAGATCTCGTATTTTCTTACTGTTCCGGGAAACCAGTGATGCAATGGAAACACTGGTTTCAATGGTTTAAAAATTACTTGGTCGCCAATTACGCCATAGAATTTGATACTAAAAGGAAATTGGAACTCCTTTATGGTCATCTTGGTAATGAGGGGCAGCACATTTTTAATAATTTGCCGCAGGTGGATGCACCAGTCGGTGCACAAGAGGCCTGGAATGTTTATACGGAAGCTGTACCAAGGTTCAAAAAGAAGTTCTCTGAAGAGCCAAGTGTATTGCTTGAACGTTTTAACTTCATGAGGAGGAAACAGAATATTGACGAGTCTGTAGAGAAATACATTTCTGTACTCAGACTGTTGGCTTTTGCTTGCAATTTTGGTTGTGCCCTAGATATATGTATAAGTGACCAGTTTGTAAATCATTGTTTCTCTAAGAAGATTCAAGAGAGACTATTAAGTTGCAGGGATCCTAGTCTAACAGAAAAAATTGAAATTGCAAAAAGTATAGAGTGATCGATGATAACCACCAACTTAATGTCTGCAGAATCTTCCACATCTGGACCCTCTGTATCTTCTGTGTATGGGGAGTGTGGAGTCATTGGAGTTGTTGGTGCGAGAAAAAAAGCTACCAGAGGCTCATTCAGCAAGACATCCAATATATGTTTTAGATGTGGTTCTAAAGCAAATGTTAGAAACAATCCAAAGTGTCCAGCTAGCAATGAGCAGTGTAACAAATGCAGCAAACTTGGCCATTTCATGTCTGTGTGCAGAAGTTCCCAGGAACACAATGAGAATAACCACTGTGGATTTCAACACTGATTCATGTGCACATGATTTGTCTAGAGTCATTTTAACTATTTCTTCTGATAACACTCCTCAGTCTGAAGTGAAAGGTCCCTGGTGTAAGGCCATAGTGGCACAAGAGAAATGGGGTTCAAGACTGCTGAGTAAAACTGATATTCACCGTAAAGCCTTTGGTGAACAAAACATTGGCATGCTGGGGTATTTTGTTTATTCTTTGTCCTGTTTAGGATGGCAGATCACCGTGAAGATATATGTTGCAATCAAAAGCAGGAACATTATAGGGTGGCAGTCTTGGTCCGACTTGGGATCATGTTAATACCTGGTGCAGAGAATTCCATTGTATTGGCTGATAATCACTTCTCTTTCATTGAAGCTGATGGTGATGTGAATTTGTATAGTGTTATTAACAAGTTGAGTCTCATGCATTTTACATGTTTGAGTATCTTAAGGTAGGTGTAATCCCTTCAGGATTGAGAGTCCGTAATGCCCCTGCATTATTTGTTGAGATCAGAAAGTTCCTGGAGCGGTGGTCACTTATTTCTAACCGCTGCTCCAGGCACTGGATGATGCTTATCATTGAAACAGCCAAGGAAATAGCATCTACCCTCCTGCAGGAAATCAATGATTTAGAAGCAAAACTTAATGCATCCACGGCTGTGGAGGAAGCCAAAAGCAGTCTTGAAAATATTCAATCAGAAATGAAAGACTTTGACACCTACCTTACAAATAAAAAAACAGAGAAATTACGTAAAGATGTGAGATGGTTCACTAAAGAAAAGATCTATCCCTACCTTAATCCCAATTACTACCAAGAGGGAGTTCAAGGTAAGTATAACCCAAACTTCAATAGTTATCCACGGAGGAGATATACCAACTTCTCAGACTCAGGTTCATCCGGTTCTGATGGTGAAAATTAACAAGATATAGGCAATGGCTAATATACCTCCAGGCCTTTTAGAGGTAGATCCACCCAACGACCATTTCATGGACGGGGTTTTTTACCCCGGGGCCAATACCGGGGAAGGAATGTCCGGTGTCAGGACAAAGGAGCTCAACCGCAAATGAGCCCTCACCAGTATGTCAGGACCTGCAATCAACAGTACTGGTGGTAGATGGCACATTGATGATGCCTGTCGTTACTGCTGAGGAGAATCTACCTATCTATAATCTTTCATCGGTCACACTTAAACCTGAAGACATACAGATGCTGAGTATGGGCTTATCATTTGTCCCTAGTGTTCGTTTGAACAAATTTAAAATACATGAGGACTTGTTCGCCTTTTTTGGGAAGGTCAGACTGAATAGATTCTTTTTAGATCGACCTACGAATGATGAGGACAATAACCTGTCTAGATGTAAACCTCCATCTACATTTACTCCGACTTTGGACATGGTGGGTACCGATGTCCGCATCTTTGAACAAAGTGTCCTTCGGGACATTGCTCGGATCATCAAAAACCCTCACAAACCACAATTTAAACTCTCTAAATTGGAGAATGCATCTCTCGATAGAATGAAGACAGTTCCTGCTCTAATCATAAAACCTTGCGACTAAGGTGGCGGGATTGCCATATTTGATAAAAACACCTATGACCAAAAGATGTCTGAGATGTTAGCAGTGACAGATCATTATAGACCAGCACAACGAAGAGAATTGGAAAGATTGAATATCCATATTCAGGAAATGACTCAAGCTGCATTTACAGATGGTTTCATCTGTGATGATGAATATGTCTTTCTGAATAAATCCTGTCCAATAACCTCTGCTCTCTATGGTCTACCTAAGACCCATAAGTCGGAAACCGACCCCCCCCCATGCGGCCCATAATATCAACCATTGGGTCTTGCACTGAGCCCCTATCCAAGTATGTTGATACATTTCTATGTCCTCTTACGCACAAATATGCTTCCTATATTCGTGACACTGGTGATATCATTAACAAGATTGAGGGGATTCCATTCAATCCAGAGACAGACATCCTTGTAACGCTCGACATTGAGGCGTTATACACTAACATTCCTCAATGTCGGGCGTTACAGGCAGTGTCAGCCCTCCTACAAAGATTCCCAGATAATCGACCAGATGTCTTTATTTTACAATGTCTTGAGGTTGTTATCATGAACAACTTCTTTGAATATAATGGCTCTTTGTACAAGCAAATTAAGGGCACATCAATGGGGGCATCTTGCACCCCTAGTGTGGCAAATGCGTTTATCGGGGAATGGGAATTGCACAACATCTACAATGAAATGGCCCCGTTCTTTGAAAATATATCTATTTGGAAACGCTTTATAGATGATATTTTCTTTATTTGGAGCCGATCGGTTGACGTGCTACAGGCGTTTGTTCTTTGGCTTAATGCCAGCGATACAAATCTTAAATTCACAGTAAATTATAGCCACTCTCAAGTCGATTTTTTAGACATCAGTATTGAGGGTACTAGTGGACAATTAAAAGTGAGCCTTTTTAGGAAAGCCACAGCGAAGAACACAATCTTACAATTTGACAGTTATCATCCTAACTGCCAAAGGGAATCTATTCCCTTTGGGGAGTTTTTACGTATTCGCCGCAACTGCACGGACATGGCTGCCTTCCATGTACATGGAGATGCGTTAAAAGACAGGCTCCTTAAGAGGGGCTATCCCCATCGACTTGTTCGTCACTCTTACAAAAGAGCGAAGTACTACAATAGAGAAGCGCTATTACAAGGGTCGAAGCGTTCAAACCAGAATCGGATCACATGTGTGATAAATCATTCGACCTTGAACTTCAAAATCAGGAATATCATAAATAAAACTGGAGAATCCTGAATTCGGATGATAGTGTTCCTCCCATGCCATTACCCATATTAGCCTACAGAAGAAACAAGAATCTTAAACATATGCTGGTTCATACACGTCAGGTTAAAAGATCCCTCCTAGATGGCCAGCTTTCTATTACAGGTTTACCTGTCATATTGGGTAATCACAGATGTGGCTCTTGCCATGCCTGTGACTCAGCGATAACACCTGAGGTACTCAAATATAATGACAAAGAAATCAAACTATGCCACTTAGCTAACTGTCGCAGTAGTAATGTCATATATATCTTGTTCTGTTTTTGCGGGCAATCTTAAAGAAAGTGCAACCCAAATTAGGCCAACCAATAGAAATCACATGTAAAAAACGTGAAACCTTTTGGATCTATCATCTTGACTGCATCAAACGTGGCCTGAATGAGGAAATAGATGCTACCTACGTATACATAGCTGTTATCTGTTTTTCCAGCCTTTGGGCTATGTATTTGTTTATGGTTGCACTGTCTCTCTTCTTAAGTTGCCATTACTCTTACCCGGTATAGACTAACCATATCATGTGACCTGTCTCTCCTCTTAGTGTATGTCCTTCCTGGCAACGCTCTTTTCTACCATTTAGATGTTGATGTGGACATTGATACCTCTTTAGATGTGACATGTACCGTATTGGCATGTGGTGAATTGTTTGACAATACTAATACATTCCGACTTTCCCCCAAATCGCCATTTTCTTTTTTAACACGCTCCACTTGACATTGCTGTTAGAGGATATTATCCATTCTGTATTTTTCGCTGTCTTTTATATATAGCCCTAGAATTCCTTTTGGGCTTGTATTATATGTAGATTTCAATACATGAATATCTAGAAGTTTAAATACTCTGCAATGGACATGTTAGATCCCTTGGTTGTTCTCTTCCTCAAAGGATAAGCTAAATTGTGACATCTGTATTGTTTTCTGGCGTTGGATTACGCTTTTACCTTTACCTTTCCGACTGCTGCCGTAGGGACTGTAGTCCCTTCTTTATTCTTAGTTCTTTTCTGCCTGAATGAAATTTACTTCCGGCACTGATTAGATATCGCGTGAATTGCTTCGTTCTTTTAGAATTTAAAAACTTGGCGTTTGCCATTTGAAATCGTACCACGTAGCTGGAGAGCACGCTGGCCCGCAATCCTTGCAACATTGGAGTAAGTTTGAGCAGGCATACGCTACGCGCAGCTAGTTAGTTAAGGGTGTTACGAACTTGCCTATATTCCGCATTTATGCATAGTACTTTTAGGAACATTACCTGATTGTCATTAATAAAGGATGAGGTGCACAGGGGATACCTGCGGGGTAGATATATTTTTTTTAGGTAAATACGGCGTTATCGACAGTTCTCCTCCTTTCAGCAAGCATAGTTCGCACATGTATACAGAGAAGCGTGTACCTTAGGAACTTAGATTGAGCCGGGCATTCTACCTCGGGTGTGTGCATATATGAGGATATAACCCGTAGTCGGTATTATTTCTGCATGCAGAAGTAAGGCCTCTACTCGCACATGCAATTTGCTTTTATACGTGTAGGCTAAGATACCGATTTTTCTCACCATAGGTAATTTGCATACATGGGAAGGTATTACCTCGAATATTAACCGGAAAAAGAAAAAGAGAAAGAAGTATCGAATGGAAGAGCATGATACGTCTGTATCATTGAATAAAAAGGTGTGTTTTGGCTATAGTGTCAAGCCATAGACGAGAGAGACTCAAAGAGATATGTATAGGCCTTATCCTGTTAATACTGATAATTCTCTTTTCAGTTGAGGGGTATACTACGTACTGAACCGGCGAACATCCTTGATACGTTCTCCCAGTAAAAACCAATCCAGCGCAAACGAAATCCTCCTCTCTTCATATTGGGGTAAGAGAAGCCCTGTAACTAGGAGCATAATTCTGACCTGTACAAATTATATGGAGATCAGGGTATTCATAGCTTGGCCTTTCGTTTTCTAGGAGGCAACAGTGGAATCCTCTTGATCCACAATTATACATGGTTCATTTTCTGACATCTTTCCTCATGGGCAAAGACTAGCAATCTGTTTTTAATCGTAAGTAAACATGTGCTGATCAAGAATTTGGAATATGTCCTTCATGAGAGATCTTTGGAAGTAAACATTGTTTCCAGAAAGATATAGGATGTACGTTCGTCTACGTGAAAACCTTTGGTAATCAATGGCGATATCAGTAATATGAAATATTAGCCACCATTACTGGGATTTTGCCATATTTTTTAACACTAATGTATTTCTCTTCAAAGTTGGGGTGGATGGATCCCAATTGTAAATGTAAATGTACAGGAATTTATATAGCGCAAATCACCACTGGTTTCTAAGCGCTTGCTTAGGGATCCCGTCCTGGTATTCCCCTGTGAGAAAACCCCGGCAGGGCATCCGCAAGGTGAAAGCCAGGCATCCCGCCGCGAGCGGCCGTTGTGGAGATTAAGCAAGCTATTGCCCAGAGTCGCAGAGTGTGAACTCATGAATGGAGTAGGCACCGGAGCGAGAATTGTCGAGTCCATGGACATTTTAGGACTCAAGACCCTCCGAGCCGGGAATTGAACCCTGGTCCCGGACTGACCTCTGCTTCCAGGTCTGCCTGCTCTAACCAGTGAGCCACACAATTGAGGACTCAGTGGATGGTTGGTCACTTGTTGGGGTGTTGTGTTAATTCCTAGCAATGATACTAAATGGCAGATATTTTGTTGTCTCTTCTTCTTTTTTTGGATTACATATGGTGACAGTATTAATTATATATATTTTAGGTCCCCTGGATATTTGGGTTTGGTTGTCTGGAAGAGGTTCTGAGGAAGGTGGCCTTGCGCCGCCGAAACGCTCGACGACCAAGTGCAGGGTCTCATACTGTGTCCTGAGACCTGCAAATTGGCAGGGTGTTTCTGCCAATTTAGATTTATTTATTTATTTATTTATTTATTATAACACTTGTAGAGCGCGAACAAAGGCCCTTAGGCATCTCGGCGCTAGATAACTGAAATGTTTTTCCCATAAAGACACCAAAAAACTGCAGGGTTCATCAGATGTTAAAAAGCCAGGTTTTAACGCTTTTTCGGAAAGACCAGAGGGAGGAACTGGTCCTTATCGATTGAGGGAGTGTGTTCCACAATCTTGGTGCCGCCACCAGAAATCGTCTGTCACCCCAGTTGACTGTTTTGGTGCGGGGGACCACCAGATCAAGGGAGCTAGAGGATCGCAGTGTTCTAGACGGGCAGTAGAGGATTAAGTTCTGGGTAAAGAACGCTGGTCCGGCATTATGTAAGGCCTTGTATATCAAGCACAAGATTCAGCTTCCTTTTTTCAGATGCTGTGGCTATGAATGTAGTGAGGGTATGATTGTGTGTGAATGTTGTGATAGACTGTTAGTTACCAGGGGCACAAGTATTTGGGTGAATTGTTTTTGTGTATATAGCTATTGTCGCATTCACTTTATTGTGTGTTTTCTTTTTTGTATGAACCATAAAACTGTTTATGAAATTAATATTTGATAAAATGTCTTTTATGAATTAAGTAATTACGAAAAAAGATAAAAATGAAAAAAAAATGATAAATTGAAAATAAAAATGTTATATTTTTTGAAGAAAATAAATAAGGCTGTTGTGTATCTGTCACCTACATTATATTAGGAATGGGATATATACCAGTATTGAAATATTGTGGCCATTGAGGGAATATTTCCCTCTTTGTTGTGTCTTCTTCATTCCCCTCCGTTCCCTGGCCGTACTTAACTTTGAGGGTGTCCCATCATATTTGCTACGTCTTTCATTCCTTCCTCGAAGCTGAGTCTAATGGTGTTGGGTTGCATCGTGAGGGAGAGGATCAGCTGGGTGTCCATGCTGTCTGAAAATGGCGGTAAAGGGGGCCTTGTAGATGTTGAAGAGCATGGGGCTGAGTAATGCCTTGGAGTACTCTGCAGTTGATCTCTGGGGGATCAGAGAGGAAAGGGGAGAGTCTGACTCTTTGGGTTCAGCAGGTGAGGAAAGCGTGGATCCAGTCAATGGCAGTTCCCTGTATGCCGGCGTCATGGGGACTGGAAGTGCGATGGGAGATGGTGTTGAAGGCTGAAGAGAGGTCTAGTAGGATGAGGTAAGCCGTGTGGCCCTGGTTGAGGAGAAAGTGGATGTCATCTGTGGCGGCGAGGATGGGGGTCTCAGTGCTATGGCTGCTGCAGAATGCGAATTTTCATATATTCGTACAGAATCCGTTATTTGTAGAGGCTGTTAAGTAGGGCGGGCCTCGCTCAGGGTATCGGAAACCCTGCCCCTACAACACACAATTCCTGATGTTCCTCAAAAAAAGCAAGGACACCTTGGAGGGTTACAGTGAAAAGATATTACTGACTGCACCAGCAACTCGTTTCAGCTTACGCCTTGGTCAAGCGGAAGGCTAAGCACCACACATAGTGAAAAGACAATTAGCCCTGAAAAACATAGCGGGCATCCTATCACTGTCACACATTTATGCTCAATGGAATCCTTACTTGCATGTTTACTATTAAAACAACAGAAGCCAAAATTTAACACTCAATGTGCATTATTCAGCAGCATATTCCAGTGATTTATAATCAACCACTCTCATGCAACATTGGAAGAATCTAATCCTGTGGTCAATGCTTGCTTGTTATATTTATAAGTTCACAATATATCCACTGAAATAGTCATATTTAGACCAGCAAACAAAGCCTCAATGTTGATAATATATATATAATATAAGCCGAAAATTACACAATTCTGCCCAAGTGGGAGAACGATTCCAATGTCTCAATGCTGCAATATTACAGCGTGTGACATCAACAATTCTGCCCCAGTGGGCAAGAGCTTCCAAATTTGTAGTACGAATACATGGCCAGAATTTAAAGGAGTGCACCCCACCTAAAAATGTGAAAGATGACATTAAATCATTAGATCGTATATGAAAAACATTAAAAACTCTTAAAAAGCAGACTCATTATATACTCTTTGCAGACAAACATTACAATTCTTGTATGGGTTTAATCGCATAAACTTTCCTAACGTAAATGTACCGCTAACTCCTCAGTTGAGTTTAATCCCAGGGGTGTCATAATTTCTAGGTCAATAATGTTCCTTGACTCTAGTTGACGTAATGCAAGTTGTCTGTTCCCACCCCTCACGTTCATTGGGACATCATCAATCAGCACCATTCGTAACTGTTTTTCAAAGAGTCAAGGATGGAGTTTGCTTTGATGAAGTTCGTGAGCTGGATGTTGACAATCTTCTTAGTTACTTTAGCCATAAAGGGGAGGAGACAGATGGGTCAGTAGTATTTAAGGTACATAGGGTCTGTGAAGGGCTTCTTGTGGAGAGGCTTAACTTCTGCCCATTTCCAGTCATCGAGGAATGTGCCAGATTCGAAGTGCATGTTATCAGTTCCCAGATTCAAGAGGAAGAAACAAGGCGGCCTCAGGTTCTCAATCCTAGCCCCTTCCTTTTGGAACTCCCTACCCCTTCCTCTTAGGCTGTCTTCTCCTTACTCCAGGTTCAGATCCCTTCTTAAAACCTTCCTTTTCACTGAGTCTTATAATTAGTTGTTATCTCACGTTTTTCTTCCCTTGCTCCCTCAGCAAAGCGCCAAGAAACCTAATGGTGTTAGTCGCGCTTAATAAATTTATTTAACATAACATAACATAACATAACATGGCGGAGGCAGAAGTTATATGTTAGCTCCGCTAACTATAACTGGTGAATTTCTGTGTTTTTCTTTTTTAGTTCAAAACATTAATTTGTCACCGACATATTCATCTTACCATAACATTACTTTACCATTTGTTCTTTTCAATGAATATATACATGACTTGCACCACAACATATATAGTGTACTGTCTGGAATGCCCATGTGGCTTTCGCTACGTGGGCAGTACAGTCAATGCAGTCAAAATGTGAGTGCTTGAACGTGAAAGGGCTATTGCCAACAGGGAAGAGAATTACCCTGTAGCACGCCAGTTTGCCAGCCACCATAACAGCAACAGAACACTTCTTCAATTCTTCTGTTTAGACTGCATTCCCAGTGACATCAGGGGCGGAGACAGAGAGAAGAGGTTACGACGTCTGGAGTCGAGATATATTATCGAAATCCAGACCAAGTTTCCTAATGGGCTAAATGCTGGAGAGGAGCTGATAACCCACCTATAATAAGCAATAACTTACACAGCACAATTAGGTGTCATGGCAAGAGATTGAAGGACTACAATAAGGAAAGAAACAGTTCATTACAACCTTAGGAAGGGAAATATGAAATAAAAGATACATATGTGTCTGCCCATTCAGGGCTGAATAAAATAAAGTCACGATTTAAAACACTATATGATCAATGATGTACAAACTGTAAATAGAATTATGAGAACTATTAAATCAATTTTGAGTATTTAAATGATGGTTTGGCCAAACAATGAACTGTATATAATGATTCAGAAACAGTTCAATGCAATCTTAGGGAGGGAGATATGAAGTAGAGATACATATGTGTCTACCCATCCCGGGCTGAATAATATCAAATCACAACTGAAAAAATCATATGACGAATAATGTGCAAACTGTACATAGATTTATGAGAATTATTTAATTGTTGAGGATTTAAATGATGAATTGGCCAAACAATGAACTGTATATAATGATTCAGGACAAAATAATTGCATTTACGCTTATTTGCACACTCCAATATGGCGTTTGAACTTTTATGTATAGTCCTTCTTTTATTTTTGTTCCTTTATGTGAATATTGACTTCTGCTTCCTAAACGCCAGCCGACACTGACAAAAGCTACGGCTCAAACGCGTCTGTTTTGTTGATTTTGTGCACGGAATAAATCCTTACCGGGTTTGAAAACTAAAGCGAGTGCTGGTCCTTTCTGTTTTGGCAAAACAGCGGAGCGTGATATATATACATATATATATATATATATATGGGAGCAAACCCTAATGGGACAGCACAGAAAAACAATGGAGCAACATGCAATTCTGTACCTCAGGTATATTGATGATTTGTTTTTTATCTGGAGGGGTTCCATGGAAAGTGCTACTGATTTTGTTGATAAACTAAATGTAAATGATTTAAATCTTCAGTTTACTTCTACAATCAGCAGTGTCTCAGTGAGTTTTCTGGACGTAGAGGTATATGTTAAGAACAGCAAAATAGAAACTAAGCTACACAGAAAGATTACCGCTGGTAATACTGTGTTACATGCCTCGAGTAGCCATCCTCGCCACCTTATTCATAGCATCCCCTACGGGGAGATGTTAAGAATAAAACGTATCTGTAGTAATGAAGAGGAATGTAGAACGGCTCAACTACAGTGTAAAAAGCGTTTTTTTGGAAAGAGGTTATAGCTCAAGAATGATAAATGAGGCTATTCAGAAAACTACAAAACTTGAAAGGGAACAGTTATTAGTTAATTGTCCTGACCCTATGGATGTAACCGAAACGCCACCAACAGAAAAAAATCAGTGTAGGGCTATAGTTACCTATAGCCAACAGCATGCTGAAATTCGCAAAATCTTCTCAAGAAATTGGAATCTTGTACAAGGAGATCCAGTCATTGGTGCTCTAGTGACAAATAGACCAGAGATCACATTCAGGAAATCTCCTTCTCTAGGCAGTGCTATTGTAAGTAATACCTTAGACGTTCCCAAAAAGTGGTGGGAGCGCATCACAGGTTTTAAAAAATGTCAAGTCTGTAAAGCCTGTAAGCACGCCATCAATAAAACCCATTACACTAGTCCTTTCCATGACAAACCTATTGCCATTAGACAAAAGCTGGGATGTAAAACAGAATTTGTGATATATGTATTGATATGCCCTTGCGGCCTACAATACGTGGGAAGCACCCGCCTCCCAGCACATAAACGCATCCTCCAGCATTTAAGGGCAATTTCTGGAAAGGACCAAGCCTATCCAGTAGCGAGGCATTTCGAAAAATGTCACAATAGCAACCCAGAAATGCTGCAATATTATCTGGTGGACTCAGTCCTACCTCTGAGGAGGGGGGGGAGACAGAGACAGCAAGTTGCGTCTACTGGAAACCCGCTATATCCTCGAATTAAACAGCAAACAGCCTGGGGGGCTTAACAGCACAGAGGATCTCTATACCTGTTTATAGAGGGATCTCTGTATTTTCCCACTGGTAATTTCTAAAGCTGATGAAATTATGTAAGATCTGCATGCTATGTTCGGCAGCCTGTGTTCTAATTTATGAAAAAATTGAAGTATTAGTTCTTTTTCATTTCTTTGCACAGTCACTTTAATTTTAGTTTACATTAACAACCCGAAGGGAGGCAAATAGCGAGAATTACATTTCCAATATAGCACTGGTAGTTAACATCAGGTAGCATCTTCACCCACTTGGGTATTATTAAATAAACACTGCCAAAAAGTTTACATTTAAACTGAGACATCTGCATCACGTATGATAAATCAGTCAGTAGTCCTAATGACAATAAGTAGTTCAAATAAACTGACAGAGTTGTCTTAGGACTAATGAGGCATGTCCAATGTGAATATTTACAATGATAATTTATGTAAATAGTTGTATATTTATGGTACATTGTGTAAATATATGAATTTAGATCTCTATATATATATATATTTTTTTTTTTTACAAATAGGATTGGTTTTAGAATTTTTCTAAACGATGAAATGTATGAATTATTTGCCTCATGTTGTATAGTAATGTTGCAACTTTGACTGACTGTTTCAGCACAAAATGAACAGTATTATCGTGAAGTACATATACATATTTTTGATACATGTTTATATGGTAATAACTAGGGCACTGCGCCCGTAATAATGATTTGATGTATACCCCTTTAATGATAACAGGAAATACCACCGGTCATGTGACCAACTCTGCTATTCAAAAGTTACCTCCCTCCTCCTTCTCATGACATGTGATCAAGCCTCGGCTGAGGTGAAACGCGTCATGGCGACTGGTGGGCTGTTTATTCTTCACGAATAAATGCACTGATAACGAGAGCACGGAGTCTGTGGCTTTACTCAATTTTCCGCTTTTGCTGTGTGGCGTGGCGTGGCTGCGCTTTGCTGTGCTGCATCGGACTCAACGCAATATATATATCCATTAAGACACTTATTTAAACATTTATTCTTCCATCGACCTTTACATATACATATATAAAACATATGTATTTTTCAGAAAGACACACATTCACTGGATGGTGTCATCAGTGATGTCATGAGTGATGTCACTGACCATGTCATGAGTGATGTAATATGTGACGTCATCAGCAGTGCATTGCAGCGCGCAAGTTATAGTGAGTCCAACTAACTATAACGTGGGAATTTCAATGGTTTTATGTCAGTAAAATTTCCAGCTAACTATAACTGGTGTGAAGCCTTTGGTTTTTTCAGTGAATTTAATAGGTTTTTTAAATGCTAATTTTTAACTATAACTGGTGTAAAACCCATGTTTTTTTCAGTGAATTTCATAGTTTTTTTAAATGCTAATTCCTAACTATAACTGGTGTGAAACCTATGGTTTTTTCAGTGAATTTCATAGGTTTTTTAAATGCTAATTCCTAACTATAACTGGTGTCAAACCTATGTTTTTTTCAGTGAATTTAATAGGTTTTTTAAATGCTAATTCCTAACTATAACTGTTATGAAACCTATGGTTTTTTCAGTGAATTTCATAGTTTTTTTAAATGCTAATTCCCAACTATAACTGATGTGAAACCTATGTTTTTTTCAGTGAATTTCATAGGTTTTTTAATAGCAAATTTCTGTTGCTATCAAATATAATATTTTTTTTAATGAATCCTATATTGTATATTTATGTAATACTATTTTTTATATGTATATTCTTCATTTTATTTTTTTTTGCCCTGGAGCGCTTCCGGTGCGCGTACCGGTGAGAACAGTCTTGCGGCGCGCCCCGTTGCGCGCGCCGGTAAGTGTCCCATTAGCGCTATTGCCGGGAATGAAAACATCATCGTGATGTATCACGTAGCCGCGTCCGCGTGATACGCACGGCGTAGGCGCACCCGGAAGAACCCATGCGCATACAAACGCGATAGGTAAGCGCCCCAGGGCGCGCCCCGGGTCGCGTAGCGTTAGCGCGTTGGGTCATGTGACCTGAAAATAACACTTTTCTTTAGTTCTGAACAGTTTTGGTTTCAGAATGATGAAAGCCCGAGTCATGTGACCTGAAAATAACACTTTTCATTGGTTCAGGTCAGTTTTGTTTTCCAAATGATGAAAGCCCCCACCTATTTTCCTCATTCTCACTTTGTACTTTGAGTGAGGAAGACCTGTTGAAACACCTATCTGTACCTATTTGTCTGAAAAATGGCTACAGTAGCAGCAGCAGGAGCATCTCTACCACCAAAACCACCACCACCACCACAAGGACCACCACAACTACACAGTGGTGGAGATGAAGAGGAGGAGGAGGAGGAGGAGAGGAGGAGAGGAGGAGAGGAGGAGAGGAGGAGGTTCCTGCCTGAAGATACTACCCCATATAAGCCAAAGAAGCACATTATCTGGGACTTTTTTCAATCCCAAAGGTGACTTGTTTAATCTGTGGCATTGTACTTTCAAGTAGGAACCCTAACAAAAAGTACTCTTTTGGCAACAACACCATGATTCGCCACATGCAACGCCGACACCCTAACAACTATGCTAGGGCAGAGGTCAGGGAACTGACCAGAAACCCTCCCCAATCTTCTCCCAGCACCTCCCAAAGTAAACAACCCACTCCATCCGGTCCAGAGACAAGGGAGATGATCCCAAACATCCAACCCAAGTTTGATGAATTCAAAATTGTTTGCATATTTTGTGGAAGAACAATTAGCTATGGTGAGCAAAGCATTAAACTCATCAACCGTGCTGGTGACAACCACAAGTGCCCAAAAAAACCTTAATTTTTTTCAGATTTTTTTTGCTCCAGTTGAGCCGTTTACAATTCCCTTTTTTCTGTTTGTCCCCATAAAAATATCAAAAAAATATAAATTGTTCATAAAAGCCAAAAAAAGTAAAAAATGTTCCAAAAAACAACAAATAATATATAAAACAGTTCTTTTTAGAACTACCGCCAATTTATAAAAAAATTCTTCTTTTTAAAAAAAATCTGTCATTCTTTTTTCCCCATGGCACGCTCCCTGGTACGCTCCCCGGTGCGCATACCAGGCGCTCCCCCGCGCCCTTTTATGGCCCCCACATCATACCTGGGGATCAGGGGATGTCTAGCCTGCCCCCTTTTGGTCATTTTCCCCCTTTGTGTTTGCCACCTCTTGTGTCTCGATCCTACCGAGACACAAGATGGCGGCCGCTCCGGACTGTTTGGAATGTTGACAGACACCCGAGAGCCAATCAGCTTTCAGCTTGCGAACTCGCATAGCGCGCTGGTTCATGCCCCGATGCGCGTACCGGGGCGCGCTTATAGATATATATATTTTTTTGAACCTAAATTACTCAAAATCCACTGGAGCACATATCTTGAGACATAGCAAAGGCACATCGGGCTACCAGTCCCTACAATTTTGCCAAGTTTGGTGGAAATCCATTCAGCCATTCGGGCTAAAAGTGAGTCCAACCGCCCTATGGAAATTAACATGGGGATAAAATGTTTTGGGCCCCACCTTTTATTTCGCCCCCCCGCTTGACGAATCCCCCGCAAACTTTTAGGGAAGGAGCGGAACACAGCGAGGCAAATTTCAGGAAAATTACAGGCAGATCCCTCAATCGGCGCCAAAGTTATTCCCAATAGAATGTTGCGATTTCCCTATACAAAATAATCGTAACTATAACTACCTACTGGCGACCGCCAGTAGGTAATATATACATATATATATATATATAGATATATATATATATATATATCTCGAACACGCTGTCACCCCGAAAAGAACTCACAGGATTCACGTAGAGTTTTCAACAAAGGAGCCGTGGCCACAATTATCTCAGTGCAAAGAAGTTTATTCAGGACATCGTGCCTGAATAAACTTCTTTGCACTGAGATAATTGTGGCCACGGCTCCTTTGTTGAAAACTCTACGTGAATCCTGTGAGTTCGCTTCGGGGTGACAGTGTGTTCGGTATAGAGGGGGTGGCTACCCCAGCCGTGTGCCCGCCGGATTTGAGGCTTGGGTCAGCCAAACTTTTGTGCTTTTTATATATATATATATATATATATATATATATATATATATATATATATATATATATATATATATATATATATATATATATATATATATATATATATATATATATATATATATATATATGTATATATAGTTAGGATTTTTTATCTATGGGATTTTTGAAAATTCTATGTCTAATAACTTTGGCGTTTGTGGACGGAATTGGCTGAAATTTTCAGGAAAATGGAACATTTTGTTTCTGAGCAGCCCCTGACAATTTGGGGGGGGTTTCATCAAGGGGGGGCCGAGAAAAAAGGGGGGGTCCCAAAACGCGTTTTTCCCATGTTAATTTCCACAGGGCGGTTGGCCTCACTTTTAGCTCGAACGGCTGAATGGATTTGCACGAAACTTGGCAAAATTGTAGGGACTGTTAGCCCGATGTGCCTTTGCTAGGTCTCAATATATGTGCTCCAGTGGATTTTGAGTAATTTAGGTTCAAAAAAAGATATATATCTGGGCGGAGCCTAACCACACATCTGATCTGATTGGCTGTCAGCACTTCATCCAAGAAGTGTTGGCAGCCATCTTGGGACCAATATACATGATAGCACCTCATTAAAAAGCATTGTAGTTAATAGAGGGTTTTAGGACTTTAGTTACATTATAAATCATTTGTTGATGGTACCATACTCGTTTTAGGAATTGTGGTGGGTTCTAAGGTGATTTTACCATGTGAAAAAACCTTCTGCTGTGATATCATGAATATTGTTTGAAAGAAAACTAATATCTCATGATTTTCCCACAGTGGTTTGGAAGGGGATCTATAAGCTAAACTGAAAGCATATTTTCTGTAAATTCACATTATCTTTCTCAGTCATGTGAAAATGAAGTCTGACATTCTCAGTAAAACATGTACATCCAACAAGGACAGAGACTGTCAGTTGATTCCTTTGTGTTCTACTGCAGCCTCCTAGAGTGTTCTAAAGAACAACTAGAGCGCTAACAGTCCTACTTATTACAAAGGTATGGCACACCTGAAGCCATCTTGATTGGAATAAAGTGGTAACTCTTAAAACATTTAATTTAAAAAGAAACAACATGAGGGGGTATATTTTGCCATAGAAAGTATGATTAGTGCTGCAGAATGAAAAATTAGGGCACATTTTGAGTGACTTCTCAAATCCTTTTCTATTTCATTAAAACATTCTGGCATGCAGTCTCCCAAAATGGCCACCAGAGACAAAAGAGCCCAAATGTAGCCCAAATATCACCCAGATGTAGCCCAAGTATAGCCCAATGACAGAATGTCCCAGAGTGTTCTAAAGAACAACTAGAGCGCTAACAGTCCTACTTATTACAAAGGTATGGCACACCTGAAGCCATCTTGATTGGAATAAAGTGGTAACTCTTAAAACATTTAATTTAAAAAGAAACAACATGAGGGGGTATATTTTGCCATAGAAAGTATGATTAGTGCTGCAGAATGAAAAATTAGGGCACATTTTGAGTGACTTCTCAAATCCTTTTCTATTTCATTAAAACATTCTGACATGCAGTCTCCCAAAATGGCCACCAGAGACAAAAGAGCCCAAATGTAGCCCAAATATCACCCAGATGTAGCCCAAGTATAGCCCAATGACAGAATGTCCCAGGGTGTTCTAAAGAACAACTAGAGCGCTAACAGTCCTACTTATTACAAAGGTATAGCACACCTGGAGCCATCGTGATGGGAATAAAGTGGTAACTCTTAAAACATTTAATTTGAAAAGGAACAAAATGAGGGGGTATATTATGCAATAGAAGGTATTATTAGTGCTGCAGAAAGAAAAATTAGGGCACATTTTGAGTGACTTTTCAAATCCTCTTCTATTTCATTAAAAAATTCTGACATGCAGTCTCCCAAAATGGCCACCAGAGACAAAAGAGCCCAAATGTAGCCCAAATATCACCCAGATGTAGCCCAAGTATAGCCCAATGACAGAATGTCCCAGAGTGTTCTAAAGAACAACTAGAGCGCTAACAGTCCTACTTATTACAAAGGTATGGCACACCTGAAGCCATCTTGATTGGAATAAAGTGGTAACTCTTAAAACATTTAATTTAAAAAGGAACAAAATGAGGGGGTATATTTTGCCATATGAATTATGATTAGTGCTGCAGAAAGAAAAATTAGGGCACATTTTGAGTGACTTCTCAAACCCTCTTCAATTTCATTAAAAAAATTCTGACATGCAGCCTGAAACATGCACTTTGAATACCAGCAGCAGACGTCCCTGGTGAGCAGTAGCTTTACTACAGTGATCTAATGTGCAACTAGAGTGCTAACATTCAGAATTTATGGCAAATGTGTGACACATCTGAATGCCTTCTTGATGGAACCAAAGTAAACAAGCATTGAAAATGCAATAGATCTTGCCCTCGTTTAAGTTAAAGCCATTCTGTTTGTAATGAGGTGGCTTTTTAGCTTTGCTTTTATTAGTGTTTTTTCAACTTTCATGTAAATAACATGCATCTGTATGCATATAAGTATATGTATGCATGCATTTATGTTTGTATTTATATAGATATACAGATGATATATGTTTATATATGTATGTATATATATATATATATTCACTGAAAAAACCATAGGTTATAGACCATATATAGTTAGGAATTAGCATTTACAAAACCTTGAAAATTCACTGAAAAAACCATAGGTTATAGACCATATATAGTTAGGAATTAGCATTTACAAAACCTTGAAAATTCACTGAAAAACCATAGGGTATAGACCATATATAGTTAGGAATTCGCATTTACAAAACCTTATTTTACTCACACAAAACCATTGAAATTCCATATATAGTTAGTTGCACTAACTATATATCGCGCACCCTGGGACACCTTGGAACTCGGACGCTTGTCTGCTAGGGCTTGGGCTCCATTCTCGAAAGCGTCCCCTCAGCCGTGAAGATTCTACAAAAGTCTTGGGGGCCCTCGACTCCTGCAGGCTTCCGGTGGGGAGCGGCTGCCATGATTGCTCGCGGAATGACCACGACGGAGCCACGAGATGGTGGTGCTCTCATGCTGACGCCAGCTTCAGTCTGAAACATCCAGAAACAAGGTGGGGCTTTCATCGTTTGGGAAAAAAAATGTTCTAAACCAATGAAAAGTGTTATTTTTAGGTCATATGACCAAGCCTTCCATCATTAGGAAACCAAAAGTAAAATGAACCAATGAAAAGTTTTATAAACAAGTCACATGACCTGTTATGCGGCATAGGGCTTCAAAAAGCGTAGAAAATCCGTTGGCACGTGAGGCGGCGTCAGTAGCGGACCGATGTGCGAATAGGCCGAAGGCAGCACAACGCGCCGAGATCCGGATGGCACCGAGTTGTTGTCCAGCAAGTTGCTGCACTGGTGTGGCTATCCTACAATGCTGCGCCGAAAGTCGGCGTGGGGCGCCCAGTTGGCCTGTAAGGTCGCGTCAGTCAGTGGGGGCTGTGCGTCTCCCCCAAGATGAAGGCTCCTCGGCTGCAGTGCGGCACCCCTTAGCGTTTCACTCGCCGTCCAACTGAGTTGCGTCCGCACTTGCGGCTACAGTAGGCCGAAGGCAGCACAGCGCGCCGAGATCCGGATGGCACCGAGGTGGTGTCCAGCAAGTTGCCGCACTGGTGTGGCCATCCTACAATGCTGCGCCGAAAGACGGCGTGTCCAGCTGAGTTCCGGTCACTCTTGCGGTACAGTGACTCGAACGCGCCGAGATCCGGATGGCACCGAGGTGGTGTCCAGCAAATTGCCGCACTGGTGTGGCCATCCTACAATGCTGCGCCGAAAGACGGCGTGTCCAGCTGAGTTCCGGTGACTCTTGCGGTACAGTGACTCGAACGCGCCGAGATCCGGATGGCACCGAGGTGGTGTCCAGCAAGTTGCCGCACTGGTGTGGCCATCCTACAATGCTGCGCCGAAAGTCGGCGTGGGGTGCCCCGTTGGCTTATGAGGTGATGTCAGTAGTGGACCGATGTGTGAATAGGTGGGAAGCAGCACAAGGCGCCAAGATCCGAATGGCAAGTCCTGGATGTTGAGTGCCATAGTTGAGAGTTCTGAGCAGTGCTTGTAAGACTGTCTGAAGCTTATTTGCACCTGCTGCAGCTTCACTATTGCCCTGGTGTGGCCAAAGATCGCCCATGACATAGGCGGCCGGCTCCCGGGGTCCGGCGGAACTTTTTTCCTTTTCCTTTCTGCTTCTTGTCCCACAATCCGTTTCACCTGAAGACACGACCAGGTCCCTGAATGTGTGCAGGGGGACGTTATTGATTGAATCAAAATGGCGGTTTCACACAAAGCTGACTCAAGCGTTGCTGTTGATGCTATACAGACAAAAATTGGTTTTCAGTTTGTACATTCTTCAGGATTTTTTTTTCCATCCAAGGCTGATTGAGAGTTTGTAGAAAAATGGCTTCAGATTTTCCACATACTACTCTTCAACATTCTTCCTAAATGTAACAATGTGAGACTCACTAGGAGAACGGCTGTTTATCTTTCCTTTCAAAATGCTGCCAACAATATTTTCTGAATGGAAGACACCATCTTGTAGCATAAAGGGCCAAAATGGGTTCTGGTCTGGCCGATGGTTGGTGGAGACATTTTGACTATATCTTGCAACTGCCCGGCCTCGCCCAAAATGGCGCCGGTATAAATGGGACTCGTAACTCCTTGTTGTGTACTGGTTGAATAACCTTGATATCACGAGATATGAATGCAGTTGTGATGCTCATGGCGGGCAGGGACGAGAATTTATTGAATATTTTGACATCCCTATTGATATTAAGTTCTGATGTGTTATTGATTACTGTACTATTGAAAGTTCGAATTAACGTCACCCATGGTACTTGCCCGCAAATGTATATCTAGATGATTTTTTTGTAAGTGGCCCTGTCGTAATTTAATTACAAAATGTACATCCACCGATTCCGCAACTGTTAGACACCTTAGTTCTTGCAACCTAATGGCCCGCTCGTTACGTTCCTCTATAATGTAAATGTCTCCTCATCATATACGATTTCAGTTTGCTCCGTGGCCGGCCCACGTGGTTATAGGCCCGTATTTGTATACTGACATTTTCACAATAAAGGTTTTTAAAATAAAACATGGTAGTAGTATTTACATTGGTAAAGTTTTTACTTTTAGTCACTGTTTTCGAATCAGTAAAAGGCAAGTGAAATAAAGCAGTCCAATTACATGACGGATAAAAGGTATAATACGTAGGAACGCAGTAAAGATAAATGGTCAAGGGCAGTTGTGTTTTCCACTCCTGCAACATAAAGTGATCGATAAGAATCTGATAATCAGGCGTATCGGCGACTAAGACAGCAGGCCGAGTCTCTTTTACTCAACGGCCCCGTCATGGGACGAAGAAACGCCCTTTTTCTCGAAAAAGGAATATATTTTACTTGCAGGACAGTTGTAAATTTTCCGGGAATGTACATTAGCCTGGAATATTATAACATATATGTTTTAAAAAAAAAAGTTCGAAATCAATAAAAAGCGTATTTTTTAGGTCATATGACCAAGCTTTTCATTATTAAAAAACCAAAAGTAAAATGAACCAATAAAAAGTTTTATTAACAAGTCACATGACCTGTTATGCTTACGTTACGCGCTGCGCGCCGCGCCCCGGATCACTTCCGGGTGCGCTAACGCGGCGTGCCATATAACGCATTACGCGACAACGTAGGTCAAGAATATAGTCAAAATGTCTCCACCAACCAGCGTTCGGAACACAACCCCTTTCAGCAGTCCAAAAAGTTCTGTTAAATGACAACAGAGGGGACAGGCAACAAGAACCATCAGTCAAAGAGGGGAGGGCAAGTTCTTCTCTACCGGGTCATGTTGGGGCGCTACCGGAACTGATCGAATTGGTAGTCTACAGTGTTTCTGGATGTTTCAGACTAAAGCTGGCGTCAGCATGAGAGCACTACCATCTCGTAGCTCCGTCGTGGCCATTCCACGAGCAAACATGGCAGCCGCTCCCCACCAGAAGCCTGCGGGAGTCGGGGGCCCCAAGACTTTTGTAGAATCTTCACGGCTGAGGGGACGCTTTCGAGAATGGGATCCAAGCCGTATCAGGGAAGCGTCCGAGTTCCAAGGTGTCCCAGGGCCATTTTAGTGGACCACACCCAAATCTGAAGAGCCGGCCGCCATTTTGAGAGTCCTGTGGCAGTCGCTTATCGTTGCATCGCAAGAGCGGGAGCAACTCAACTACATGGTGAGCGAGACGCTGTAGTCGCAAGAGCGGGCGGTAAACAGCTGAATGGCGGAAGAGGCACAGTGTAGCAAAAGCGGGCGGAATGGCAACTAAAAAGGTAAAGGGGTGGGTGACGGAGCCGAGCTGTCTTGCAGCCCTCATGGTGTGGAGCTCAGTTCATCTCACTATTTTCGTATTTCTCATGAAGGGTTGTTCCTAATATTTCTATTTTAGCGAGGTCAAAAAGAGATCCAATTAGTGGCCTACTGATTTTGCTCGATTAATTTTATTTTTTTACACGATTTTTCACGATTTTTCACTATCTGCAAAGACTAAACAGAGTATTGCGACTTTGTGCTTGTTTGTAAATAGAGAATGAACCAAAGAGAATCAATTGTAAAACAGTAAATGCTTGGATAACAATCAATCAAATGGAGAGACAAGCAGGCACGACGGATTACAACGGGGGTAAAGGCCTGCGTTAACTAGTCTTCACTATCTGCAAAGAGAGAGTACTACTAAGAGAAAAGAGGGGAGGGGGGGGCAGCGTTCAAAGCACATCAGCGTGCATAAACACGAAAAAGCTTTTACCTACGTACTTGACATTTGACAGCTTTTGATATTTGCTATTAAAAAACCATTGAAATTCACAGAAAAAACCATAGGTTTTAGGCCATATATAGTTAGGAATTTGCATTTACAAAACCTTGAAAATTCACTGAAAAAACCATAGGTTATAGACCATATATAGTTAGGAATTAGCATTTACAAAACCTTATTTTACTCACACAAAACCATTGAAATTTCATATATAGTTAGTTGCACTAACTATATATCGCGCACCCGCAATCCACTGCTGATGATGTCACATATTACATCATTCATGACATGGTTAGTGACATCACTGATGACATCACTGATGACATCTCAAATGACATCACTGATGACATCTCAAATGACATCACTGATGACATCTCAAATGACATCACTGATAAAATCACTGATAACATCTCATTTGACATGACTGATCACATCACTGATGATATCATTCATGTGATAATACCATGAACCTCTTCAGACTCTAATATAACCTTAGATACAATCAGTGTAAACAGACAGTCACAGACTGTCACTCATCCATGCAGTTACTCACACACCTAGTCAGTTATGCCAAAAATTCAATCACACCTCCATTTTCTCAACTATACAGTTATACACACCTTACTTATTCAAACATATTAATTAATTAATTAATTATGTGCTTATATAGCGCAGGACTCACTCCCGAAAGGGTACCTCCGCGCTTCGACCGCTGCGAAACCCTTCCTGGCTTCCCTGAGAGATGGTCCCTTAATGGGTATCTCCAGGGTGAGACCAGGCATCCCCGGCGGTCTGGTGGGGCCGTTAGTGAAGATGAGGCAAGCTAGTGCCCAGAGTTGCCGAGTGTGATCGCTGATCAAAGTGGGCACCGAGGCGAGAGAATTATCGCGTCCGCTGACCCTGGTCCGGAAACCTGCCGCGTCGGGAATCGAACCCTGGTCCCGGGCCGTTCTCTGCTCTCGGGTCTGCCGCCTCTAACCAGTGAGCCACACTACTTCACATATACTAACACATATTTACTCTCTTATACAATCCCTGATACATGTTCACAATGATCCATACAGCCACTCACACATTCACTGGCTCTTATGCACAGTTATTTATATATGTCAACTCTCACATGTACTGTGTTTTACATATGTACTTACTTTGACATGTAGCACTGAGATATCCATTCACTCACTAATACACTCATGCACAGTCAACCGCCCATACAGCTGTTTCCACATGCACTTTTGAACCCATACATATAGTGAATCAACTACTCACACATCTATGTACAGAGTCACACACCTCCCAGCCACCCATACACACACACTCAGTTTCCCATACAAATACTTGGACAACCAATGAATAACCCATACAGTTACTCATATAGCTACTGATCAACATATGCAGCAGTTTGTAGAACAACAGATATAATGATGCACAAATTAAGACAGTTTAGTCACTAACCCATGCACTCAGTGAGACACATTTAATCACTCACTCATACAGTCAGTCATGCACCTACTAAATCCTTCATCTAGACACTTATACATCCACTCATTCTTCAATATGTAAGACATATTTTAACTTTACAGAAACATACAGTCACTGGATGTTGTCATCAGTGATGTCATCAGTGATGTCATTTGAGATGTCATCAGTGATGTCATCAGTGATGTCACTAACCATGTCATGAATGATGTAATATGTGACATCATCAGCAGTGGATTGCGGGTGCGCGATATATAGTTAGTGCAACTAACTATATATGAAATTTCAATGGTTTTGTGTGAGTAAAATAAGGTTTTGTAAATGCTAATTCCTAACTATATATGGTCTATAACCTATGGTTTTTTCAGTGAATATATTTATATATATATATATATATATATATATATATATATATATATATATATATATATAATCCACGGCAAGATTTACCTGATTTGTTCACATGTAGTATGCGACCAGCGTTGTGTGCAATAACACCTTGTTCTCATGGCCATATTGGCTCGGACTCTATACGTTTTCCAATCATCTATCGTATGTGGTTGATTTTTTGAGAACTGAATATGTGCCGATACACGGCGTTATCTTTGGTGTAAATGACCTACTAACAGTTCTATTTAGCTAACACGTGTATTACACACTACAAGATGGCGCCTACTGTTGCGTTTGTGGCTTAGTCCTTTGTTTGTTTTGATTATTGTTTATAAACATAGATAATGGTGCCGCTCGTTGTTTTCCTATGTGAATACTGACGAAGGGAGCTCGCTCCCGAAACGCGTTTGTTCTAAATAAACCCCTTTGCTGATACACTGCTGTGCTCGTGAGTGCTGTTTTCCTGAACCCGGCTGGGTATTGCTAGGAATTCGGAGCTGCTATATATATATATATATGTATATATTACCTACTGGCGGTCGCCAGTAGGTATAAATAGTTAGGATTTTTTCCCTATGGGATTTCAGAAAATTCTATGTCTAATAACTTTGGCGTTTGTGGACGGAATTGGCTGAAATTTTCAGGAAAATGGCACATTTTGTTTCTGAGCAGCCCCTGAAAATTTGGGGGGTGTTCGGCAAGGGGGGGCCGAGAAAAAAGGGGGGTCCCAAAACGCGTTTTTCCCATGTTAATTTCCATAGGGCGGTTGGCCTCACTTTTAGCTCGAACGGCTGAATGGATTTGCACGAAACTTGCCAAAATTGTAGGGACTGTTAGCCCGATGTGCCTTTGCTAGGTCTCAATATATGTGCTCCAGTGGATTTTGAGAAATTGACGTTCAAAGTAAGATATATATCTGTAACAGCGCTCCGGGTAGCGATCCGGTTTGCGTACTTTTCGCGTAACGGAACTTTGCGATGCGAAGCTGATTGGCTTTCCGGTGTCTGTCAACATTCTAAACAGCCTGGAGCGGCCGCCATCTGGTCTCTCGGTAGGATCGAGAGACAAGAGGAGGCCAAAACAAAGGGGGAAATTACCATAAGGGGGCATAGTAGATCCTCGTTGACCCCCTAGGTTTTATGTGGAGGTTTTAAAAGGTCCCAGCAGGGCAAAAAAAAAAAAATTTTTTTTTTTGCGTGGTGAGCGCCTAGTACGCGAACCAGAAAGCGTTCTGGGCAGCGTACTATAAGGATAAAAGAATGATAGACTTTTCTAATACTGTATGTTAATTGTTTGTTGTTTTTGTTGTTTTTTTTTTCTTTATTTTTAAAGTATTTTTTTTTTATTTTGATTGTGTTTCATAATTCATTAAACTTTCTAACATTTCATTGTCAGAAATTTCAAATTTGAATATAGGGTGTAACATGTCCTCATTTTTAAGCAGGTTATCCACTGCTTCAACACATTGTAGTAGTTCCTGGTCTCTACTTTGATCCATAAAATCATCAATTTTTCCTTGGCTGTTCTCTTCCAGTACAATTGTAAATTGAACTTGCTGCTCGCCTTCCATTTTGCCTGACATTTTGATTAAAAAAATATATATTAGTAGAGATAGGGCACTGTTGGGATTAATTTTAGATAGGCAGTTTTTATCAGTGAATTTATCTTTTGGCAGTGTATAGTATCAGAGTGGAAATAGGACTATAAAAAGGTGTATGTGATTTAACCAAGACAAGCCTAACTCCATTCATAACTATAACAGAGCAGTCTATCTAAATCCATAACTACTACAGAGGGATAGTATATATCTATCAGAAAAAGTCTACCATATTAAGTTATAGTGCACAATATACTTCAGTTTTAAAAATAACAACTTACCTTCACAAACAAGTTGAAGTGTTTGGTAGCTATTCAAATGTGATGTACAACAAGAAGTAGCAGTCAAAATGGCTGTGTTTTCTTCTCTTCCTTTATATATATTCAGGTATATAACCAATCAAATGTCAGGTAATATAATTAGAAAATGAAAGTAACATTTTCATTGGTTGTCAATTCCAACACTTCAGATGTGTTTTGTGAAGTAATTTACCTCACGGTATTTAGAGAGGTCTACAGGCTTAATGGCTAAATGGAATTTCAATCAAATTTGTGAAAATGAAAGGGATTGTTATGTAGTATGAGCTAATCTATATTTGGTGAGAGTGTCTCCAGTCGTTTTTCTGTAAATTACTTTCCCACCTTTTTTTTTGGACCGCTTCCCGGGTAGCGGTCCGGTCCGCGAACTAGGAGCGTAACGGGAGTCCACCATTTTGTGTTTCGGTCGAATTAAGATATAAAATGGAGGGCAAATAATGTTCAGAATGGGTAGAAGGGGGCACGGTACAAGTATTTTGACCCCCTAGGTTTTCTGAGGGTGGCTGAGGAGGACCATATGTGCGGGGAAAAAACATTTTTTTTTTAAATTTTGCGCGGTTAGCTTCCAGTTCGCGTACCGGGTAGCGCTCTTTGAGCGTAGTTTGTTGAAAATTACAGAAAAAAGTTAGAGAAAAATAATAATTGTGAGTGATCAGATGTAGGGTAGCTCTGAGAAGAGCTTTTGGGTTTATGGTACATTTTGGTACTTATAAGTAGGTACCAATGCACAGTCTTAAATTCAAAATGAAAATTCTGTTGCCCTCATCTGAGAAGTGAACTCCATCTCCTCTGTAGATATCTTGCATGTAGTAACGCAAGTTATTGTTGTACAAGGAGCCCATTCCATGGTCTCTCATGTAAGCTGAAACAGATTTGTTTACATGCTTCCTCGCTTTCTCAATTTGTGAACAAGATTGGTTGGACCACCTCCATTTCTGTCTTTGGCATATATTGGAATATACCAAGGGAGTTTGAGGAAAAAGTGCCCTTAATTGCTCAAAGGTGTCCTTTAAAAGCATTTCCAGACCTACCCCAGTCAAAGTGCCCAAATCATTACCTCCACAGTGTACTATTAACAGGTCAGGTTTTGGCAAATGCATAAAGGTTTTCACCAATGGTATCAATTGGTGACATTTTAATCCTCTTTGGCCCAACCACTTAATTTCCACATCTTGTAAATTGAGGTTAGGTAAATTTCTGCTCTCAGCATACCTTTGAGCCCAGTAGATGTAACTATGTCCAACAATCCAGACATTAAACATGGTGAGAGAAGGTTGGGCTGCAGTCAGATGAAGTGTGGTAATGAAAGGGCAGTTGAAACAGTAGGAGTTTGTAAAGAAAAAAAACTGTGGATTTCCAGTGCTAATGATTCATTAGCAGTGATTGGTGCATTTCCATTTCTGAAAACAGAAAGTTAGGGTGCATGGATGTGTTCTTTGAAAGATGTAATTTGAATGGTCAAGGAAGAAACATTTAATGAAAGATTGCACTGGATACGCAGGTGCACTGAGAGTTCAGAGTTCAATTGAAACATTGTTGTGTGAATTTGCAAACATGAGAGGTCTTTCAGGAGGTGGTTGCTAAGCAAAAAAGGCAGAGAGGGCAGAGGGGGGAAGGGTTTTGATTTGAAAAAAGTGAGGGAAGAGTTATGATTGGCTAATATGAGAGATATGTGTAATGAATATCTGTATTTGTGTGCTTTCAATAGCTGCAGCCTCTGGAGTGCATCCTCTTTGTTCTGCTGAAGACAATTTGGAGTATTTCTGAGACTGTTTTGAAACTCAAAAGGTATTTGCTAAGGTGAGAAAAGATTTATTTAATTTAGATAGAGAATAGTATGATTTAAGGAGAAAATGATGAAGAAAGCTGTGTTTTTAAAATGTGGCTTTGTCTCAAGTGATATACAAATAGATTTTGTTTTTTTGGGAGAAATTGTAATTGCATATTCGGTGTAGCATTCTGGCATGCAGTAACACAAGTTATTGTTGTACATGGAGCCCATTCCATGGTCTCTCATGTAAGCTGAAACAGATATGTTGTTTTTAAAAACGATTTTTGAAAACAATTACATTTCTGGATATGTACTGCTAGAGCTTCATAGGTTGTTTGGGTCATATTTATAAGGCATTTGAGTGTCTATGATGTTATTTTTCCCTTTTTAAATGGAAAGCGTTCTTCATGGGGCAAGTTTGTTGTAAATACGCTCCCACCTGTGCTTGGCAAATTTAGATTTTGATTATGGGAGTTACATAGCCATGTTAATAATGTCCCAAAAATGGTGCAAGGGCATTCAATAAAACGCTTTCATGTGTCTCAAGGACATTTTCAGTCATTTCCTCTTGAATGCAGGTATACAATTGATTTATATGCTGTGTTTAAAAACGATTTTTTGAAATCAATTACATTTCTGGATATGTACTGCTAGAGCTTTATAGGTTGTTTTGGGTCATATTTATAAGGCATTTGAGTGTCTATGATGTTATTTTTCCCTTTTTAAATGGAAAGCGTTCCTCATGGGGCAAGTTTCTTGTAAATACGCTCCCACCTGTGGTTGGCAAATTTAGATTTTGATTATGGGAGTTACATAGCCATGTTAATAATGTCCCAAAAATGGTGCAAGGGCATTCAAAAAAACGCTTTCATGTGTCTCAAGGACATTTTCAGTCATTTCCTCTTGAATGTAGGTATACAATTGATTTATTTGCTGTGTTTAAAAACGATTTTTTGAAATCAATTACATTTCTGGATATGTACTGCTAGAGCTTCATAGGTTGTTTGGGCCATATTTATAAGGCATTTGAGTGTCTATGATGTTATTTTTCCCTTTTTAAATGGAAAGCGTTCTTCATGGGGCAAGTTTCTTGTAAATACGCTCCCACCTGTGCTTGGCAAATTTAGATTTTGATTATGGGAGTAACATAGCCATGTTCAAAATGACCCAAAAATGGTGCAAGGGCAATCTAAAAAACGCTTTCATGTGTCTTAAAGACATTTTAAGTCAATGAGGAAACACAGGTGATGTAATTCTGAAATGAGGAAAAGAAACTCCACATTTTTCAATTACATCACTAGTGTTTCCTAAGTTTATGAATGACATTTTGCAGATGAAGTTTAGGTGTGACCACAGATTCAAAAGAGGTCTGCCCTTTGTTCAAGAGTGAAGTGGACATGACTTACTTCATTGGTAGGCCTTCACATGTATTATCTCCTTTGTTTTCTTCAACAAGTGAAAATCTCATCTGCAACCATGTGTTGGCCTCACCTCAAACAAACAAAACAGGTGATGGACCGAATGTGGATCAATGACACACATTCACTCCAGTCCAAAGATCTGGGCCCAAACAAACCTTTAGATAGGCCACACCTTATCGTCAACCTGAATCAATCATTTAAAATGTTAGGGAGAGATTTATGATTGTTGTATGCCTGTTTTGTACCACTGTGTGTCATTTTTGTGACGCAGTGCTGGTGCAAAAGATTTGCTATGTTAAATAATAAGTAGGGTGTTAAGTTTTTGATGACTGTTATTCATTTACTGTTTGGTAATAGTGGTTAATAACATTTTTTATTATATTTTTCCACAGATTCAACTGCAGATCATTTCAAAATATGAAAAATGCCAACTAAGAATCGAATTAGAAAGGCTAGAAAACGTCAAAGACAGCAAGATCATGTATTATTGCAGCAGTCCTCTACCCAAAATACTTGTGAAATCACCAAGAAAGCTCCGGGTAAGAGCACGAAATCATTCTTAAGAAATATTTGTAGTAAAAAAAGTATTTCTCCAAAAAATGTTTCAGTCCAGAAAAAGAAAAGCAATTTAAATGGAAAGGAAAGACCAATCAAAAATGTTACTGGTAGAGCAAGAGATAACTCTGTGCATGATAGTAGAAGGAAACAACAGTTTAGGGACATTCGAAAACGAATGTTCCGCAACAGGATAATAGTTAATTTATTAAAAAATATTAAGAAAGGCCAACAGAAAGTGGCATTTTATAAGAAGAAGAAAAATGTAGAGAAAATTATTGATCATGCTTTTGAAATTAAGCAAAAGTTGTTTATTTTGGAAATCAATAGAATTAGGAAACTAAGCAAGGTAATTTCTGATTTCAAATCAAATAGTAGATGGAAAAGAGTAGTAAATCGTAGTAACTTTTGTGAAGTTTTTTCCGGAGAATGGATGCATAGTTCAAGTTGTGAGGCATTTTTTAATGAGGAGAGTTATTTTCAGGATAATGATTTGGTGTTTGCAGTTGACACCAGTGGGCGAGCTTATGAAGTGAAGGATGGTTGTCCAGTTGAAAAAGAAAAACTTGTGACAACAGAGACAGACGAGGTGTTAGGTAATGATGTTTTAGGAAGACGTCCTAAGGGTCCTGTGTACATTTGGAAGTGTAGTTCTATTTGCAGTGTGCGACAGGTTTCCATCAATTTGCTTTGTGATTTTATACGGACATTTAATAAGAAAAGTTTGAAGCAGAAAATGAAGTTGTTGCAAGATTTAGATCCTTGCAGAGTGAGACAAATGACAGGTTTGCGTGGTCATTCACTGGCTTGTCTTTCCAGGAGAGTATGCCAGAGTGTTTTTCATCATTACAGGATGCTAGCAGTGCATCATAATAAAGTGAGAAAATTAGTGAGAATGTTGTATTATGCTAAGAGTCCAGCAATTATGCTTAAACAATTATGTGCTGCTCTTTTGCATGGTTCTGAAATAGATGTCAAGAATATTTGTGAAGAAATTGAGTTTTGTTACTTTGGTAGTAAAGATGAGAATGTTCAAATTGACCCAGAAGTAGAAGGTAATGTTGAAGATAATGTACAGGTTTCTAGTACAGATAAATTTCAGAAGGAAATTGCCACGTTTCAGATGAAATCAAGTGAGAGGCCTAATTTCACTTGTGTGTGTTGTCGACGCACTTATTATAAGAATCAGACTAAGTTAGTGTATTTATATGCAAAAAGTGAAAGGGAAAATAATAGTGAATGGAAGGATTTCGCCACATACTTGATGGTAGAAAATTGTTTTGATTTATTTATTTATTTATTTGCTGGTTTTTATAGCGCTCGAATCAACTCCAGATGGAGTATCTCTGCGCTTATGGTGCCAACTAAACAGAAGATGTAGATTGGAGCAGATGCTAGATTTCATTTTTAAATAGGACAGTTTTCAGTTGCCTTCTGAATTTTAAGTGCTCAGTACACTGTCTTAGGGACAGAGGGAGTTTGTTCCATAATGTGGGTCCTGCAATTGACAACGCTTTATTCCCATGCCTTGCTTTCTTAGCGCGGGGCACCACTAGGAGCAGATTGTTGCTTGATCTTAGTGTCCGTGATGGAATGTAGGGAATAAATTTGTTTTCCAGATATGCAGGCCCTTGTCCATGGAGACATTTGTGTATCAGGCAGGCTATCTTAAATTTTGTTCTTTGCCGGATCGAGAGCCAGTGTAGTTGCTCAAGAAGGGGTTTAGATGGAGTTCTTGGCGGAGCATTCAGAACCAGGCGGGCCGCTGTGTTTTGAATGACCTGAAGCTTAGCCAACACGCCTTCATTGGCAGAAAGCAGCAGGCCATTACAGTAATCGATCCGACTTAGCACGAGTGCCTGTACTAGCGTCCTCCTAAAGGAATCTGGCAGTAAAGGAAAGACTTTACGTAGCAGGCTGATGGTATGGAAACAAGAACCCGAGATGAAATTGGAGTGCTGTTTTAATGATAGTTCTTGGTCCAGACGGACCCCCAGGTTTTTCACTATCTGCTTGGGTTCTGGGGCTGCTCCCAAGTCCTGTGGCCACCAATCCGGGGCCCATAGCATCCTGGCTTCTCCGAACAGCATGACTTCCGTCTTGCTGACGTTGCACTGAAGGCAGTTTGAGGACATCCAGTGCGCCACTGCTTTCATGCCTAGTGAAAAGGAGTTTCTTACTTCAGCGGAGAGGGTTTTGAAGGGGAAGAGGAGCTGGGTGTCATCAGCGTAGGATACTGGGATAAACCCGTACCTACGCATCACTCTTGCCAGGGGTGCCACATAAATGTTGAAGAGGGTCGGGCTTAAACACGAACCCTGGGGCACCCCTTTTGATATCTCCATCTCCGCTGAACGATATGCACCCATGGTGACAGTCTGGGTGCGATCGGATAGAAAACTCCTTAGCCAGGCAAGGGCTTTGTTCTTAATGCCAGCGTTCGACAACCGCTCAGTCAAGATGGAATGTGACACGGTGTCGAACGCTGCAGACAGATCTAAAAGAACCAAGATTACTGAAATGCCCTTGTCCTGGTACATGTGCAAGTCATCAGTGACTGACAGAAGGGTGGATTCAGTGCTATGTTTCGGTCTGAAACCTGACTGAGAGTAGTCCAGAGCTCCAGCAAGTTCGATGTAGCTGGAGAGATGGTGGTTGACATGCTTCTCAGTCAGTTTCCCTAGGAAAGGTAGTAGGGAGATGGGCCTCAGATTGGCCAATTCAGTCCACGGAGTCGCAGTGTTTTTCCTGATTGGTCTAACAATGGCTCGTTTCCATTCTCTAGGGACATTGCCTGTGCTTAGCGAAAGGTTTACCAAGTCTCCAATCATGGGGCGGAGTTGGTCAGCTAGAGCAGGCATTATCCTCGCTGGAATGGTATCGTCTGGGCTACCACTTTTGATCTGTGAGATCAAAGAGAGGATGTTATCAGACGAAATGGGAGGAAAGGTATCTAGAGAATGAGTATTCTGCTTCAGGTCGGCATCTATTTGGAGAGGCGCTGTATCAGTAGTGATAGTCTTGTTGGTGCAAATTATTTTTTCATAGATTTTATCTATTTTTTCTGTAAAAAATTGAGATATTTCATTGCACAACTGCTGTGACGCTACCTCAGATGTTTCACATGCTGTAGGTTTAACAAATGTTTGAAGAATTTGATAGAGGACTCTAGGTGAGTTCCCTGCAGCTGTAATTTGTGCCGTAATATGGGTTTTCCGTGCTACCCGGATAGCTTTATGGTAGGTGGATAGTGCATCCCAATATTTGGTCTTATCCTCTGCCAAATGAGAAGTTCTCCATTTCTTCTCAAGCTTCCTGGCGGTTAACTTTAATGTCCTTAAATTGTCCGAGAACCAGACTTCCTGTTTTTTTGCAGGTCTGGGTTTAAAATGCTTCATGGGAGCAATTTTCTCTATCGCATCCCTAGTTGCACTTTCAAATTTTCCAAGTGCTATTTCAACATTATCAGTAGGGAGGATGGCAAAAGGCTTGAATTTTCCCTTGAAGGAGTCAGCAGTAACTTTGTGCCATTGTCTGCGTACACTAGGTAGGGAGATAGTGCTTGCAGGAGTAGAGTTAGACCATGGGGTGTAGAATTCCATTATAAAATGATCAGTCCAGCTAACCTGAACTCCAGGTAGACATGAAACTGACGGAAAGGTAGATAAAATCAGGTCAAGAGTATGTCCAGCCTGATGGGATCGGATCAACGTGTGTGTACTTATTGTTGTAACAAATTAAACCAAAACCAGATGCCTGCTAGGGCGGTTCATAATAATCTTGAATTGGTTGAGGTTCCTTCTGAATTGAAGGATTTAAATACTTATGAATCTATTTTGATTCAAAGTATCCATCCCTTTCAGGCTATTGTAAGAATGGAGCCAAAGACAGGGAAGTTGCCTCCAGCAGATTTACAGAGAGGATTAAAGGGAAGAGTTGTTTATTTGCCTCTAGATTTGAACAAAAACATTAACACAATTGGAGTAGAAAAAGTTGAAGAGGAACCTCTGGTTATCTTGGTTAATGGGGTTCCGACAAAGAATAAGAAAATATGGCAAGATTTAGTGGATGTTAGGAAAGTCAAAAAGGCAACATTGTATTTGAAGAAAAATAATAAGTACTATATAAATGTATATGTTGCAGAAGAGGAAGTAAGTGATGAAGAGGATAGCGATTTGTGTGCTGGCCAAATTGAGAAAGTAGAGGCCTCTAAAAGTGAAGAAATATATGAACATTATAGTGTTCATCCTTTGCATTCCAAGGAAGTCATGGGGAATGCAATTGAGTTGTTTCAAATGAAACAAGCCAAAGGGAGTCCCATTAGTGTTTGGGAGGAAAGTTTGGAAGCTCGGTGTTTCCCACAGCTATTTCCCACAGGTCGAGGAGGAAGATATGAGGAGCGACCTCATCAAATTCCTGCGTCTGAATACCGGACTTTACGATTGTATGCAGAAGATCCTAGGTTTCGTCAATGTATTCCCTATTTGTTTCATCTCCTGTTTGAAAGCGATCTGTCTGGACTGTCATATGCAGTGAACCACATCTTAAAAAGTGGTATACAGATGCGAAACCTCTCGGCAAGTGACTTTATGCATAAAGTCAATGTCCAAGACAGTATTTTGGATTCTCACCTAATTAATCTCATGGCGTGTCAGCGTGGTACTAATGAGTACTGGTACCGTCGTCATGGTGATTTAAAATGTATGCTGAGGAACTTAGGAACTCCAACATGGTTCCTTACTTTGAGCTGTGCCGAGTATGGCTGGGAAGACTTACTTGAATTTCTACGAGAGGCAAATGGAAATATTGAAAACATTGAATTCAAGACACCTGGAGAACTGTGTTCTTTGGATCCAGTGAATGTATGCAGGTACTTCAATCATAGATTTGAAGCTATGATGTCTTTCATCACAAATAAGAAGAATCCACCTCTTGGAGAGGTGTTGGATTTCTTCTGGAGAAAGGAGTACCAAGCAAGAGGTGCTCCTCATATACATATGTTGTTGTGGATCAAGGATGCACCTAAATTTGGAACAGATCCGGATGACTTAGTGATGAATTTCATAGAACAGTATTCTACGTGTGCTGTTCCAAACACAACGGAGAAGAAAAGCCTAAGAGAACAAGTTCTACGTTTCCAAAGCCATCGTTGTGGAAAGTACTGTCGTCGTAAATTCAGAAACAAGGACAAGTTCTACACCAAATGTCGTTTCAAGTCTCCACGACCGGTGATTTCTAAAGGAAGAGTGAACAGTTTGATGTCTTCGCTGCGACATAATGTGATGAGGAAATCACCCAAAAATACATACAATTTGAAAAGGAACGAAGAGTCCAAGTACATCAACGACTACAACCCAGTGATTTTGTCCATGTGGAATGCTAACATGGATATACAGTTTGTGGCTGACAACTGTATGGCTGTGGCTCGGTATGTGACATCTTACATCACCAAAAAAGAAAAGACAGAATTGAAGGATATGTGGGAGGACATTTCCCATGAGAAGAGCCTCAGCAAGAAGTTGTACAGTTTCAGTCTGAAGATGTTGTCGCATCGAGAAATCGGAGCTTACGAATGTTGTGACCGGTTGTCTTCAGCAAGTCTCTATGCCAAATCCAGGAGTATCGTTTGGGCGAGTCTTGGTCTTGTTGCAACGCGAAATTGAGTTCTAAAACCTGTCCGGGAAATTGAGTATTTGGCAGAAAAGGAACCAAACAGTACGGACATTTTGAAGACCAACATGTTGGATACATATTATCCAAATCGAAGCAGTCACCTTGAGAATGTTTGTCTATATGAGGTTCTACAAAATTATATATTCAAGAGGAACATCAAAGAAGATATTGAGAAAGGAGTGTATGCTGTAAATGGAAGTGAGGGATGTCTGGTCAAGCAAAGAAAATGCCAATTAGTAAACCATCGAAAAATTGAGTGGCGAATCTCCAGAAAAAAAGGAGTTTTTCTATTTAGCACTTTTGCAACTTTTCAAGCCTTGGCGTGCAGAAGAGGAACTGCTTGGAGATTTCCTCTGTTACGAAGACTCTTTCACTGCTGCTAAGGAGACCATAGAATGTCCTGCTTTTCCCAAATATCAAGAAATGTTGACTTTGGAAATTGAGCAGGAAGCAACGATTGCAGCCGAGATTGCCAGAGACAGTTCTCAGGACAGTCAGAGTTCTGTTTCATTGAGTCAGCATTCACTAGGAGGACCTATTATCGAAAATGAAGCTGCCACTGCTATGAATGAAGTGGAAAGAGCCATGGCACATGCTCAGGAGGATGCAGTTAACTTAGAAGACTTGGAAAAACAACTCAACGTTGAGCAGAGGAAAATATATGATGAAGTTACCAAGCAAATTGAGCATGGATTAAGTCATGAGAAGAAAGAGTGCTCATGTACATCGTTGAAGCCTGTCCGACTGTACGTGAGTGGAGAAGCGGGAACTGGAAAAAGTTTCCTCATTAAAGCAATTTCATGTTATTTGCAGGAAAGGACTGAGACATCGTTGTCTTGTGTTGTTACCGCTCCTACTGGATTGGCAGCACATAACATTAAAGGGATTACTTTGCATCGTCTACTGATGCTGCCGGTGGAGCATGACAACAAATTACAATACCACAAGTTATCTGGGGATGCTTGTTGTGAAGTTTCAAGAGTCTTGAGGAAAATGAAACTTCTTATCATTGACGAAGTAAGCATGGTTTCCAATGTCATGCTTGCCTTTGTGCATTTGAGAATGCAAGAAGTTCTTAAAACTGAATATGATGTGTTATTTGGTGGCAAACACATCATTGTTTTTGGAGATCTTCTGCAGCTGACACCAGTAAAAGGACAACCTGGGTTCAAAATACTCACGCATGAAGATACCAGGAAGTGCCTAGGGAGCATTGGCAACGTCAATATATGGTTAAATTTCAATTATGCTGAACTGCATGAAAATATGCGTCAGGCGAAGGATGAAGATTACAAGAATATTCTACAAGATATTAGAATTGGAAAAGAGACCGAGCATGGGAAAGAAGCTTTAAAGGCACGATTACTGTCAAATTTATATCCCGAACAAGACATTGTGCCTGAGAATATTTTTCAGAAAATTACTGAGAAGAAATCCGGAATATGTTTGATGCCAACTCTTGCAGAATGTGCCATCTTCAACAACAAAATGTTGAATTTAGAAAAGCAAGAGATTGTGAAACTTGAAGCTATTGACAAAATAGAGCATATGGGATCAACAATTATTTTGTCTGAGAATTTGAAATCAAAATTGGATTCATTAGAGAAGACTATATCTAAAACAGCGGGTTTTGAAAAGACTTTGAATGTGTGTTTAAATTGCCGAATCATTTTGAGAAGGAATTTACATGTTGAAAGAGGTCTGGTAAATGGATCAATGGGTAATGTTGTTGATTTTGAGAAATACAGAAGTAGAGATGGTATTGAATTTTTAAAAATTAAATTTGATGGCATTGAGGAAGTACAGCTAATTGGTCGTTGTTCTGCTAGGTTTTTGCTTGTTAAAGATTTATATGTTCGCCGTAAACAGTTTCCTGTTTGCTTGGCATATGCGGTGACAATCCATAAATCGCAAGGTTTAAGTGTAGATACTGCATTGGTGAATATTGGCAGTTCTGTGTTCAAGGAGGGTATGGCATATGTGGCATTGTCACAATTTAGAACTTTATCGGGATTGTACCTGATTGACTGTGATGTCACAAACATTTGTGCGGATCTAGATTGTGTTAAGGAATACAATAGGTTAAGAAAAGAGTATGCGCTACATTTGCCTCAATATCCTTTGTTTGAGAAACGTGTGGTAGGCCAGAAACGAAGAAATATCAGTAATAGTGGGGAGGTTGTAGCAAAAAGCCCAAAAGTCGATGAACCGAAAATTGTAAGCAGAAAGAAAGTGGATTCTGTTGAAGATGTTGTCGGTTTTCAATTTGAAAACAGTTCTGGTGTCAACTGCTATGCAAATGTAGTGGTTAATGTTCTCTTTTCACTAGAGACTTTAAAAGAACAGATTGTGTTCAATTCGGAACAAAGTTTATGCTGTTTGTTGAATTCTGTGTTAGAGAAATGTAGCACTGATCGAACAAAAGTAGAAAGTGTGTCTGAAGTTCGTTATCTGTTAGATGAATGTTCAGGTCAAACAGACTTCTCTGAAAATAATCAGCAGGATTGTCAGGAGTTTTTAATGTATATGCTTGATGTATTGCAAGATGAGGGTGTAGATGTAGATCACCTGTTTGGGCTTTCTTATCAATGGCAGCATGACTGCGAGAACTGTATGGTATCAAGTACTACTAGTGTAGACTCAGAAAGATTTATATATTTAACTTTGCCAGACAGTAAATCAGTCTCCTTTAATAAGCTAGTAAATGCAGCGGATCACAACATGGAGTGTAGCCAATGTAAATCTGAAATGATGTCAACATTATTTATACGAAGATATGGCCAGTATGTCATTTTAATGATCCAACGATGTAGGCCTGATGGATCAAAATTGTCAACTTTAATAAAAAATGTTGTTGCTTCTCAGCTGTCAATATCAGGAAGGACTTTTGTAACTGTAGCAATTATCTATCACGATGGTCCTTCAACAACATCAGGACATTACACAGCTTATTTAAAGTCTCGAAACGGCTGGTCATTCTGCAACGATTCTGTTGTAACTTTCAAAAAAAATTGCCGTTTGACCTTAAAAATTCTTACCTGGTGTTTTTAAAACCAAAATTTTAAAGAAAGAATCTCGGGATTTCCTCTGAGGAATTGCAAAAGGTTCATGAAGTAGAGGGAATGTAAGTCTGCAATGCTATCTAGATTATTGGTCCAAAACTTTTAATTATAATGTCAATTTAAAAATCCAACTATATAAACCTGATGCAAGTAAGTCTGCTTCATAGTAAGCAGTTTTAGTGTCATAGGAAAAGGAGAACATGAGTGAGAAAGAAGGGTATTAGTAGTCCAGGATTGTGAAAGTAATCTTAAATGTTTTCTTTTTGAAAGTTGCGAAAATAGAAAATGACGGGATTTCATTAGAAGAATTACAAGAGTTGAAAAACGCTGCAACATGATTTGGCCAAGTGGAAACATGTGGTAGAATGTGAGAAGTCTTTTATTGTATGTAACATATTTTTCAAAACGATGGAGGTTTTCTTTCAGAAAGTGGCGGGCTGAAAATATTTATAGCACAACAGAGTGGACGCTGTTCATAGGACATCCTTCGACGTTATGGAAAGTAAGTTAATTTTAAGGAGTTTTGAATTCAGATTTCTTAGGTTGTATGGGTTTTTTAAACACAATCATTTTGATTGTGTTTTTTTTCCCCGCTGTTACATGATGAATACCTTCAAGTCACTGATTTAAGTGAAATTTGATACATTCTGAGAACAGCAAAAATAAACCATTTAACATGTATAATTAATGTTCTACTTTTTGTACTTATGATATACATTTAGAAATGTGAGGTAGATATGGAGAAACTGAGGCTTCTGTAAGTGTCAAAGTTAATGCTTACAGTGCTGCACTTCTGGGTACTGTTTTTTTTTTAAAACTGAATAGGCCTCACCTTAATGAAACCTATTGAAAGGACACATCTTATTTGCATCCTGAAACAATCATTTAAAATGTTAGACAAAATTTTATGATGGCTTTACATCTTTTTTGCACTGCTATTGCATCACTATTGTGAGACATCAGCAGTGCAAAAGATGCACCATGTTCCAAAATAGGCCTCACTTCATCAGCATCAAGATACTGTTTGTTTAAAATATATATCTTTAGGATTGTGTAGGGGACGTAGAGCAGCAGAGGCTTCTGTAAATGTCAAAGTTGTTGAAAGACTGTTTCTTCTTGAACCTTTTCCCTTGTCTTTTCAAATTTTTAAATACATGTTTTAATATTTTTGAAATGTTTCTTCTCTCTTTTACAGATTGAAAGTATGAAAAAATATTTGAAAAAGTTAACAAGAATTATAAGGTAAATGTTTTCTACTCTTTTAACCCGCAATCCACTGCTGATGATGTCACTGACTATGTCATGAATGATGTAATAAGTGGACATGACTTACTTCATTGGTAGGCCTTCACATGTATTAATGCATACACTGCTGCACTTCTGCGTACTGTTTCATATGCTGGACTACATCTGCACTATGAGATACCTAAGCAAAGGCAACAGAGGTGATGTGATTGTGAAATGAGCAAAAAAAACTCCACGTTTTTCAATTACATTACTTGTGTTTTCTAAGTTTACGAATGACATTGTGCAGATGAACTTTAGGTCTGTCTATGGACACAGAAGAGGTCTGGCCGTTGTTCAAGAGTGAAGTGGACATGTTTTACTTCAATGGTAGGCCTTCACATGTATTATCTCCTCTGTATTCTTCAACAAGCATACATTTGATATGCAACCCTGAGTAGGCCTCACCTTAAACAAACTTTTGGAGAGGACACACCTTATTGTCATCCTGAATCAATCATTTAATCTATCACATTTAACATCTATTAGTTCTACTGCTTCATTTCTTTAATCCTTACTTTCCTGCGTTTGCTACTTCCCTCATTCCTTTCTCTATTACTTAATTATTCTACTCCTTCCAGTATTTTTTTCAGTCCCTCTCTTCTCATAATTCTTCATTCTTATTCACTCATTCTGTCTCTATTAATGTTACTGTTTCTGAATGATCTCAAAAATTTTTTTAAAACAAGAACAGTAAGTATAAGGATAGGAAACAGACATTTATGTTACAAGAAAGACAGCTATAGGAAGTAAACAAAAGATACTGTTACTCGCAATCCACTGCTGATGATGTCACTGACCATGTCAAGAATGATGTAATATGTGACATGATCAGAAGTGGATTGCGGGTAATAGTATCTTTTCTTTACTCCCTATAGCTGTCTTTCTTGTAACATAACTGTCTGTTTCCTTCCCTTATACTTACTGTTCTTTTTTAAAAAAAAATTTTTTGGTTCGCTCCTGGTTCACGTACCGGAGTGCGAACTGGAAGCGAACTAAAAGAAATAGAGGTTGGCAGAGTTTCAAAAATTCTACCAATTTTTTTTATAATGGGGAGGTAGTTCTGAAAAGAACTTTTTTTTTGGTTTTTGTTGTTTTAAATTTTTTTAATTATTTTTCTGAACATTTTTTATATTTTTTTTGTTTTTTCTGAACATTTTGTAATTTTTTTGTTTTTTGGGGGGAGGGGGGAAACAAAAATGATTCATTGAAAAGGGCTCAACAGGAGCAACGAAAAAAAGAAGAATTTATTTTTTGGGGCGTTTCGGGCAAACATGATTATTGATAGCTTTCACTATAAGAGTAATGCTACTTTCTCGGTAGCATATTAATTGGTTGCACCGCATGCACACTTGCTTTACTTCCCCCATGTCCATTTGAATGTTCGGGACCACCTCCCTCGCCTCTGGTCCTGATACTTCTTGGACGTCAGATCTTCTCACCATTGCCGGGGGATTTTGCTGTTCATCGCGAAGCTGGGCAGCACTATAATTGTTTGGGTGCCACCTACTCATATGCCTGTGCATCGTGTAATTTCCGAAGCTATATTTCTTGTCAGTCCCCCTTGAAAGTCGATCGTCGCAAATACGGCAAAAGACATATCTGGCATTGACTTTTTTTTGCCCTGCTGGAAATTTCAAAAATTGCCAGATGTAGTTTTCTTTTCTGTTGTACCTCCTGGGCTCCTCTGGCAAAAACTCAGGCTCTTCCTCCTCTTCCTCCTCTTCTTGATCTTCCTCTTCTTCAAAGATTGCTTGAGCAGGTGGTCCTTTCTTCCCTTGAGGAGGTGGAGGTGGTGGTGGGGGAACACTAGCTGAAGCAACTATTGAAGCCATTTCTCAACAATGAAAAAGGGTCTTTCTCTCACCAAGATGAAAGTCAGAGTGAGGAAAGAAGGAGGGGTTTTCAACATTTGGGAAAAGCAAAAGTTCTAAACCAATGAAAAGTGTTAATTTTAGATCACATGACGTAGTATTACATCATTAGGAAACCAAAAGTGAAATGAACCAATGAAAAGTGTTATTACCGAGTCACATGACCTGCTGTGTTTACGTTTCCCGCTTTGCGCCGCTTTCCGGTCCGCTTCCGGGTCCGCTAACTTGGCGCGTCCAATGACGTATTACGCGACAACGCAAAACGTCATGCTAACGTAACAGTTACGCTAAAGGAACGTTTACTGGTTCGCGGACCGAGCCGCGGCTTTAAATTGAGCTAACGGGAAGCAGACCGGTTCGCGGACTGGGAGCGAAACATAAATTTTTTTTTTTTTTTTAAATTGTCTAAAAACATGTAAAATATATTTTAAGATTTAAAGAAGAATACATTTTACAGCTACAGATATTAGCTTTTAAAAAACCATTGAAATTCAATGAAAAAACCATAGGTTAAAGACCATATATAGTTAGGAATTTGCATTTACAAAACCTTGAAAATTCACTGAAAAAACCATAGGTTATAGACCATATATAGTTAGGGATTAGCATTTACAAAACCTTATTTTATTCGCACAAAACCATTGAAATTCCATATATAGTTAGTTGCACTAACTATATATCGCGCACCCGCAATCCACTGCTGATGATGTCACATATTACATCATCCATGACATGGTCAGTGACATCACTGATGACATCACTGATGACATCTCAAATGACATCACTGATGACATCACTGATGACATCTCAAATGACATCACTGACGACATCACTGATGACATCTCATTTGACATTACTGATCACATCACTGATGATATCATTCATGTGATAATACGATAAACCTCTTCAGACTCTAATATAACCTTAGATACAATCAGTGTAAACAGACACTCACAGACTGTCACTCATCCATGGAGTTACTCACACACCTAGTCAGTCATGCAAAGAATCAATCACACCTCCATTTCCTCAACTATACAGTTATACTTTGAATGTGTGTTTAAATTGCCGAATCATTTTGAGAAGGAATTTACATGTTGAAAGAGGTCTGGTAAATGGATCAATGGGTAATGTTGTTGATTTTGAGTCAGTGATCAGTGATGTCATCAGTGTCATCAGTGATGTCATTTGAGATGTCATCAGTGATGTCATCAGTGATGTCACTGACCATGTCATGAATGATGTAATATGTGACATCATCAGCAGTGGATTGCGGGTGCGCGATATATAGTTAGTGCAACTAACTATATATGGAATTTCAATGGTTTTGTGCGAATAAAATAAGGTTTTGTAAATGCTAATCCCTAACTATATATGGTCTATAACCTATGGTTTTTTCAGTGAATTTTCAAGGTTTTGTAAATGCAAATTCCTAACTTAGGGGCCGATCAGGATCGCGGACGGACTTGCGTCCGTCCGCGACCCCAGAGCAGGAGGGAACCTCCGCATGGCATGCGGAGTTCCCTCCTGTGCAATTAGGATGTGACCGCCACCCTGGCGGTCACATCCTCTATTTTTGACATTGCGGCGGGTGCAGCTTCAAGCTGCACCCGCGGCAATGTTAAAAATGCACGCATTGCTTTTGCATGCAGAAAGAGGCAGGCACCGTGCGGTGCCTGCCGCTTTCTGCATGCAAATGCAGGGGGGTACCATAGGTACCCCCCATGTGCACCCCCCACCCCCCCTTCACCTAGGGGGCCCGCAACGGGCCCCCGCAGTGAAGTTCCGTATGCTTTTCCACGGCGGGAAACGCGCCGCGGAAAAGCATAATTCACTGCCCATCCTAATATGGTGGACGGTGTCTGAGAGACACCGTCACCATATTAGAGCTTTTCCGCCGCGGTTGTAAGCCAACCGCGGCGGAAAAGCTGCGGATGGAAACCAGGACCCACCAGCCATCCTAATGTGGCGGTGGGTCCTTGGTCAGTCCGCTGCGGTTTTTCCGCATCCTCGGGGCCGGCGGTGGCTTCCGCCGGCCCCGAGGATGCGGAAAAACCGCTATCCTGATCGGCCCCTATATATGGTCTTTAACCTATGGTTTTTTCATTGAATATATATATATATAGATATATGTATATATCTATATATATGGTTGAAAGGGCTCCTGACCAGAGTTTCTTCCTCCCAGGAACCACACAAACGACTCGCACTCCAGGGTCTGTGTTTAAATTGCGTTTAATGGCTTCTATATATATATTTATATAAAACAAAATAAACAAAGGTTAAAGGGGCATAATAGTTAGGTAAAAGAATTCCGTTAAAAAAAACGTTTTAAATGAACAAAGCCACAGAAATTCCAGCATTCCAGTTATTTCAACTAACTATATTTCATGCCCTAAATTAACTCATCCCCCGCCATGCACAGTGTTGTCAAGAATGATATCATTTAAAATATTACAGTGATGTTATCAAGAATGTTATTGATCATGTCATGAGTGCTGTAGTATGTGAGGTAATTAGCAGGGCATAGTGAGGGTGTAAGTTAAAGTTATTTTTAAGCATGGACTGAAAATTCGTTCCGCTCGCGGAATTTGCGGATTTTCCGTGATTTCGCGATCTGCGAATCTCGCGAAATCGCGGTAAAATCCGCGAATCAGCGGAGACGAATTTGTAGCCAAGCACTTACAGGGTTACAGCAGCAGGTGCAAAAGTTGAAGCTAATTTTTTGTAACCTTTTACAAAAGGGTTACAAAGAAATTAACTTCAACTTGGGCACCTGCTGCTATAAGCCTGTAAGTGCTTCCTGGCGCCTCGTTGCCTACTTGCAACTATTCTCTGACCCTGCTCTGACCCTTGAAGCAGGGTCAGAAAATAGTTACAAGTAGGCAATGAGGCACCTGTCACGAAAATTAAACCTCAACAGGAAACACTGACAGATATAAAAGCAAGCATTTCAATGCAATAGGTCTCGCATTAGGAAAGTTTGAGCTATTGGTCTTGTAAATGACAATGTTTTTTATTTCTGTGTTGGTTTTGAAAATAGCTAAATTAATAGCTTTGTCACTTACAATGCCAATAGTTATAACTTTCGCAAATGTGACACCTATAGCATTTGTAATGCAACATGTTTTGTATTTACGTGACTTAGATGTATTGATATTACAAATTACAATGGCTTTTAATTTTTTAAAATAATTAATACTTAAATAAAAGTGATTTTAATTTATAATGGCAATAGCTTAAACTTTTGTAAATAACTTTTGTGAAGATTATGTTCAGTGTATTTTATTGTGACGAAAATCCAAGAACAGAAGTGAAATATTAACATCTTTTTGTGACATTTGTAATAAAGCTTGAAACATTGAGAGAACATATTTGAACCAGTTGTTGTTGAATGGTTGCGCAGATTGATGCTGGGGTGGTGCTGAGTGGTGCTGTGGTGGTGCTGAGTGATGCTGGGGTGGTGCTGAGTGGTGCTGTGGTGGTGCTGAGTGATGCGGTGGTGGTGCTGAGTGGTGCTGTGGTGGTGCTGAGTGATAATGTGGTGGTGCTGAGTAATGCTGTGGTGGTGCTGAGTGATGCTGTGGTGGCACTGAGTGGTGCTGTAGCGGTGCTGAGTGGTGCTGTGGTGGTGCTGAGTGATGCTGTGGGGTGCTGAGTGGTGCTGTGGTGGTGCTGAGTGGTAATGTGGTGGCGCTGAATGATTCTGTGTGGGCGCTGAGTGATGCTGTAGTGGCACTGAGTGGTGCTGTCGGGGTGCTGAGTGGTGCTGTCGGGGTGCTGAGTGGTGCTGTGGTGGTGCTGAGTGATGCTGTGGTGGTGCTGACTGATGCTGTGGTGGTGCTGTGGTGGTGCTGAGTGATAATGTGGTGGTGCTGAGTGATAATGTGGTGGTGCTGAGTGGTGCTGTGGTGGTGCTGAGTGATGTTGTGGTGATGCAGAGGGCAGAAAGGCACAAAAAGAAGTCTAACAGGGGGCAGAAAGGCACAAAAACGAGTCTAACAGAGGGCGAAGGGCACAAAAAACAAGTCTAACAGAGGGCAGAAAGGCACAAAAACAAGGGAATAACAGAGGGCAGAAGGGCACAAAAAACGAGTCTAACAGGGGGCAGAAGGGCAGAAAAACAAGGGAAAAACGAGTCTAACAGAGGGCAGAAGGGCACAAAAAACAAGGGAAAAACGAGTCTAACAGAGGGCAGAAGGGTACAAAAAAACAGTCTAACAGGGGGCAGAAAGGCACAAAAACGAGTCTAACAGAGGGCGAAGGGCACAAAAAACAAGTCTAACAGAGGGCAGAAAGGCACAAAAACAAGGGAATAACAGAGGGCAGAAGGGCACAAAAAACGAGTCTAACAGGGGGCAGAAGGGCAGAAAAACAAGGGAAAAACGAGTCTAACAGAGGGCAGAAGGGCACAAAAAACAAGGGAAAAACGAGTCTAACAGAGGGCAGAAGGGTACAAAAAACGAGTCTAACAGGGGGCAGAATGAATCCCGCCCTGCGTGTTTGTCCACGAAGATGACACCGTTTTGTGCAATACCTCTACTCAACTGGAGTACTTTCTACTGTCTAATCAGTAAGTGCTCCCTTGTTGGCTAAATGTATAGGGTCAGATTTACAATAACTGGCGCATCCCCAGGGATGCGCCAGTTATTGTGCGCCGCAGCTCCGTCACCCATGGTCCGCCGCATTTACAATGCGGCGTACCATGTGGCAAAAACTGCATAGATGCGTCATGCATCTGTGCCGTGAAAGCAGCGCATTGCTGGAGCTGCGTCGCAAGCGCGACGCAGCTTTAGCAATGCTCTGGGGTGCCCTATCTCCCCAATGGTGCGTCAAGCCTTGCGCCTGCTTCAAGCAGGTACAGGGTTTTGACGCAGCATTGGCCAAAAAAGGACTAAGTAAAATCTTGTAGATTTCACTCAGCCACTTTTAGGAGGCATTCCGGCGCAGGAACGCCCTCCCCTGCGCCGGAACGCCTCCTGATGGTGCAGGGCTTTACAACGTGATGCATCTCTCAGAATTGCTGGACGCAGCTCCAGCAATGCTCTGGGGGGCCCTATCTCCCCAATGCTGCGTCAAGCCTTGCGCCTGCTTCAAGCAGGCGCAGAGTTTTGACGCAGCATTGGCCTAAAAGTGACTGAGTGAAATCTTGTAGATTTCACTCAGCCACTTTTAGGAGGCGTTCCTGCGCAGGAACGCCCTCCCCTGCGCCGGAACGCCTACTGATGGCGCAGGGCTTTACAACGTGACGCATCTCTCAGATGCGTCACGTTGTTAATACCCAGCACCATGGCGCATCTTTTGTGCTGCCGCTGCATCACAAAGGTGACGAAACTGCGGCGCAAAAGAGGCGCAAGCGGCTTGTAAATCTGCCCCACAGTGCTTTTACTACTGTGTAAAGGGCCAGAAGATGTGTCTCCAGTGACCATGTGTGCCTGTGCCTGTGTTACAGGCACACATGGTCACTGGAGACACATCTTCTGGCCCTTTACGCAGCTGCAGTGTAGTAAAAGCACTATAAATTTACCCAATGAGGGAGCACTTACTGGATTAGCCAGTAGAAAGTACTCCAGGGCAAATCGCAAAAACATCTGCGATTTCGTGGGAAAATTTGTGAATTTGCTGATTTTTTTGCGATTTCGCAGGGAAATCCACGAATTCGCGGAACGCGAATTCGCAAATTTCGCCCATGCTTAGTTATTTTTGGTCATGATGTGTAGTTAATTGAGATAGCTACAATTGGTCAATTTTGAGAGGTTTTGTTGGTTTAAAAAGGAATGTTTTAACGTAAATTTTCACCAAAATTATAACGTCCCTTTAACTAGTTTTTTTCAGTGAATTTCTAAGGATTTTGAAAAGTAAAGTAACATATTATTACAATTCCTGACTATAACATCACTTTAACCTTAGATTTTTCCAGTGAATTTCTGTTTCTTTTTAATGTAAAGTAAGATCATGATCGTCAGACCAGGCCCTGAGCCCAACAGCCAGTGAGTCCCTAACCCAGCAGCGTACAGCCTTATACCTTCTACGCCTAACACCTTGCTGGAACCCAACCCCTGTGCACAAAGCCTTCATCCGTGTGTGGTACTTGGTTAAATGCATGGACCGACCAGCAGCCTGGCCCTGCACCCAACATCTATAGACTGACGTTTTAATCTATACTAATATAATAAAGAGAGAGTCCAAACCTTTGAGGCGGGTAATCTCAGGAACCACAGCACCAATCCCAACACCCAATACAGCGTTGGAAAGGGCAGTTGCAGCAGAAGGACATAGGCTATGCAAACGCCCGCCATATACATTTAAAAGGTAAAAGAACCGTGCCAGCAAAGTAGTCCCTTGTGGGCGTGTCTGCGTTGTGCTGTGGGCTTGTGCTGGGGCGTGACAAACGCTGGGGGCGTGTGGTACGTTCAGCCCTTCATGCCATGTCTCATATCGTGTGCTAATCCCACCCTGCTCGCTTTAAATACCGCTGCACCCCATAAAAATAACAGACCCTTACTCCTTAAAATACCCCAACACCCTTAAACACTAACCCATCTTAACCCTATAAATATACCCTGTACCCCAAAACCCAAACCTATCCCTAAACCCTAAAAATACCCCTGTACCCCAAAACCCAAACCTAGCCCTGAACCCTATAAATACCCCTGTACCTTAAAACCCAAACCTACCCCTGAACCCTAAAAATACCCCTGTACCCTAAAACCCAAACCTAGCCCTGAACCCTAAAAATACCACTGTACCCCAAAACCCAAACCTACCCCTGAACCATAAAATACCCCTGTACCCCAAAACCCAAACCTAGCCCTGACCCCATAAAATACCCCTGTACCCCAAAAAACCCAAACCTTCCCCTCAACCCTAAAAATACCCCTGTACCCCAAACCTAGCCCTGAACACTAAAGAAAACCCTGTACCCCAAACCCCAAACCTACCCCTGAACCCTAAAATACCCCTGTACCCCAAAACCCAAACCTAGCCCTGAACCCTAAAAATACCCCTGTACCCCAAAACCCAAACCTAGCTCTGAACCCTTAACATACCCCTGTACCCCAAACCTACCCCTGAACCCTAAAAATACCCCTATACCCCAAAACCCAAACCTAGCTCTGAAGCCTAAAAATACCCAAACACCCCAAAACATATACCTCAGTACCCCAAAACATATACCCCTATACCCATACTTACCTTATCCAAACATTAAAAAAAACATGCTTTTACCATTCATGAATTTACAACGAATTTCGTTGTAAATGTATGCGTGATAAAAGCATATAAAATGTAATGCCATGCGTTATAATGGCATTGCGGAGTCATGGTACTTTCGTAATGAAAGTATGCGGAGTGATGGTATGCGGAAAGAAAGTTGCGGAATAATGGGTGTTTACCCTCCCCCTGTAAGTACATTGATGGCACGGGGGCCCACATCTCCAGCAACATACTCATATTTTTTTCCCACTCATTTGAAAAATGCACAGGTCTCTCTCATTGATGGCCAGCACCGACATACACTTTTAGGCAGACCTCCCGCCACAAGTTCTAGAATTGCGAACTTTAGAGCTGGGGATCTACGTTCGAATCTCGGCCTCAGCTCAACATCCTGTGATTCCAGGCAAATCGCTTTGTGTCCCCATGCCTACCACAAATTAATGTGTTCTTCTGTAATGTTAATTGTGCTCATGCCATGTTGTCGAGTTTGCGCTATATAATATTGCAAGGAAAATTAAAGTAGGGAAACTCAAGTTCACACACTACTGAACACGCACTCTTAAGTGCATCAGCAGTGCACTGTGAATCGGAGCGTTTCACAGGCCTGTCACAGATAAGAAATGCTATCAAAACTAAATCCTACAAAACAATATACCACTGGCCGGCAGCAATTCATACCCAGACAACGTTTTGGCTCTCTCTTTATTATATTAGTATAGATATAGATATATATATCCACTCCACTTTTCCTTAGTGCCTCCTCGCACAAACAGGATCACGGACACAAAATATGCTGGTGCCAGATTTAAATTTTATTCAATTTTCCGTGCTGGAACGGTGCACTCTTCGGACACCCTTTAAACACCCTTTTGGCGCAAAACAGGTGCGTCCAGTGACGCCATGGACATTGAAAACATACTGTGCAAAACAGACATATTTTAGTCATTGGTTAAGATAGATAAAAGCCATCCTATAATATCATAGATTTCCATTTAAATTTAAATATGAATATAAATATGTACAGTTTTGCAAGATGTACCTTGTTCAAATACAAGCCTTATTACCCACACAATCAAAGCACAATTAATGGAATACAATGCTCAAATGCAAATGCGTCTCGATATGTTATACATTGCAGTGCCTGTTGGTAGTCCTAAAGAGCAAAGTGCCACAATGCAACGTTTACTTAATATACAAAAAATGCAACTAAAAACATTATTATATATATATAAATATTTCATTTGAAAATTGAATAAATGACATGTATAAATAGATGCAAATTGATATATATAAGACGCTTTCATGTATAAAAAAGGCACAAAGTCAGATTATAGACCAATAGTTGTCCAAGGAAAAATGTATCGTATAGTGCAAAGTGTGGCTTGATTGTGCAAAATAATGCTAGAATGGAACAAAGTGCCAGTGCAGTATTCGTTGTGCAAATACGCTAAGACCATAGAAAACCATGTTCCTTGTGCAACCCAATGTTCATTTAAGATCATAATGCCTAGTGCAAATTCTGTTATGCAAATAAGTCTAGTTGGAACAAAACCATAGTGCAACAATCACTTTGCAAATACGCAAGAATAAAAACAGAGCTAGAAATTCACATTAGGAACTGGGTTATATCTTCTGTTAAATGGCAATGGCATAATTGGCTTCAAACTATCTAAGTCTGTTACGAATCATCATATAACCCTATGCGCCTCTCTTGTGCAAAAACCTTTAATGGTTACCTTAAATATAAAAGGAACAATACCAGTGCTAAAGGGCTAAATAAGTGCAAGAGAATAAATGATATGTGATCATAAATACGAAAAAATATATTTAAGAAAATGTCCTGGGAAAATGACAACGGAACCCCTTGTGTGCATTGAATATATATATATGCACAAAAATGGGGATGAATGCGTACCTACGCTGTCCATGATCACGTGATCCATGGTTTAATGAAACCTTAATTTGGACCATATATTCAATGTGCTAGATGCTAGGATGTACTACAATATTAAGTGCTCAAATGCAGACTATTACATACAAAAGGAAAAAATACTCCGAAAATCGAAATTATCAATAACACAAATCATTGACAATGTCGATACTAATTCATCGGTATTGATCTAAAAAGGAGAAAAAGGGGCAAAAACAAAAATAAAACCAAAACAAAAGTATAACCCCAGAGGAGGATACATCAAGGACAAATAGAGCAAGGCAGTAACATGAAAAATTGGTATGGGATAAATCCATGATTACAAAAAATTGTAAAGATCTTCTAAATTGAGCCCTAATGGTGTCTTGCAATCTAATTCCATTTTGTAACATGACTCCAATTGACGTAGTGTTTTCTCCCTGTTGCCACCCCTTTTGGGGGGTGCCGTGGCATCAATAACAAAATACTGCAAACAGTTTAGGTTGTTGTCATGTATGGTCTTAAAGTGCCGGGCAACTGGATATGCAGGATCAGAGTTCACGGTCGCTCTCAAATGCAGCAAGATCCGTACGTGTGCTTGTAATTTGGTGCTGCCTACGTAATACAAATTACAGCTACCTTTTTAAACGTACACAGCAAACTCGGAGCGCTAGGTGTAATGGACTTTGAGAGCGATGGGATCATTAGAAAACAGGGTCATGTAGGAGGCAGTGTTAATGCCGAATTTACAGGCTCGGCATGAGATGCATTTAAAAAAACCTTTACGTGGGGACAACCAGTTGCCAGTAGAACTGGTTTCTGGACTGTTCCTCACCAGCTCATTCCGCATAGAATATGCTCTCCTAAAGGTAACTGTGGGAGTGGTGGGGACAACCTCTTTCAATGTTTGATCAGTAAGAATATTGGGCCATTCTTTTTTAATGATTTTCTTAATCAGCTTGCCCTGTCTGCTATAACTAGTAATCAATCTAATCTCCCCTTTGCTGTTTGGGCATGCATTGACTGATTGTGCATTTCTACTAGGGTCCAAGAGGGAGGAACGATTAAGGGCATTCGCTTTTCTCATAGCCATTGTGTACCCTCTAGCCTTTATTCTCGCCTAGGCCTCCAATTGAAAATGCTCTCTAACTTCAATAGTACTGCATGCTCTATGTATTCGTACAAATTTCCCATACGGAATACTTGCAATGGTGTGTTGGGATGAAAATTCCCTGCGTGCAATATGGTGTTCCCTGATGTTGACTTCATATATAGACATGTTTCGATTTTCCCGTCAATTATATATATATATATTATTTTTTTTATTTAAATATGTTAGTTACATATTATTAGTTTGTAGGGTTTGTAATGTTTATTTTATTGGTAAAGTTGTTTTAGACATTTAAAATGCTGTACTTTATACAAATTTAATTTATCTCGTGTTATGTATTTTTATTTTTAATTGTAATTTAATATAGTTTGTACCAGTTTTTTGTTTTGTCTTTTTATTTGTTTTTAAATGTTGCTCATTTGTTTCTAAATTATATATTTTATATTTTTTTGTGCTTATAATTTTGAGTATATATGTAAATTGTAAATATGTATTGTAAGTTATATTTATTTTGGTTTGTATTGCTATTTATGATTTTTTCAAATAATGTTTTTATCTTGTACCGCTAGTAAAAATTAAATGTTTAGTGTCCAACGTTTTCACCAATAGGCTGTCTCCTGATGATGGATAACATACAATAAAATCAAATTTCTTGTAAAGCATGGTAAAAAGTCATATGAATCTAGCTCCTGTCCACACGTAGACCTTGATGAATATAAATGTAAGAAGTTGACCAGCTGTATTTTCTTTACTTTGACTTCAGCTGTCTGTGATTTAACATAGCCTTCAAATTTTGATTTTGTTTGATCAAGCTGTTCAGACTGGTGGGGCTGCAAATCCCTGTTACACTCTAATGGTTTCAGTTTCCATATCAACAGATACACAATGTTCTGATCCTGGGCTACATTTAGCAGCCTAATGATTTCTGTGAGTTGTAATTTTGGTTCATCTCACTTCCACCAGTCAGATTAAAGTGCCATTAGTTTGTACATTGAAATGTTGGGCTAGGAGCTGGGCATTGGCACTGACCTAGTTATGCATTCTGTCTCACATTGAGTGATGGCGCAGGGAATAAGGGTGGGTAACACAATTATAGAAGTCTTACATGTCTACGAGACTCCTATTGATTTTGTAGCAACCGTTAAGTGAAGCTAATGTTTACCCATTTTAATAGAGAAAAGGGGATTCCATTCAATTGCAGCAAAACACAGATTGTTGCAAGTGCTGCATGCCAAATAATGCAGATTCCACATAGTTGATAAAACCCAACTGATATGCATTGCTCGTGCTGACAAGAGCAAACATTTCTGCATGAAAACACACATATTAAAGTATTTAAACACGGAAAAACACAATATGAGGTGTTGGGCACTCAGACCTCCTGCTAGCATGCCCAGAACCCTTTATCTGTCCCTCTTCACAGCCCGTTATCTTGTGCCTGCCAATCACAGTGTTATCTGCCACCCGTCACTCCGCTGAATGGCTTTACATGATTTACTACTGGGTGACCTCAGTGCTAAATGGGACCGGTGGTTTCTGATACTTGGCACCAGACACTCAGTTGTCAATATGAGCACTTATGATAGCTGTCACATGGTGGCGGTGTTTGTGTAATTTAGAGCAGAGCAGAACAAAAGTTGCTTATTCATTCAATACACATTAAAAACAACTAAAACCTGCCACCCAAGCTATTCTTATAGCCTCAGGAGCCTCAAACAGTCTGAATAGTCACACTTGTAGCAGTGTGATGATTAATAGTTGTGTAGGTACTGTCAGTTGCAGCACTGGAAGTGGCAATGAGTGGTGCAAGCTGCCGTAGCCTCCTAACGAGGGCCCTGGCACATTTTTTTTTAATTAAACACTGGGTGACCTGATGAAGAAAAGTATCTTGGCTTTATAACTGCTTTAATATAGAAACTCGATACCCCTCTTCAAGTAGACTTTTTAATTTATAGAGACTCGATTTACCTTTAGAGCCCTCAATAAACATATTCAGTCACAGTGACGGCTGGTGGATTATGAAAGGGGTGATGCCCAAAAGCACTATCTAGCACTTTGACCCATGCCTTGCCAACCCCCCAGCCCGGACTTTAAGATTGCACACAATCAGATGGATATACACACACAGTTGCAGGCATACAAACAGACATTCACATATACATACACATGCACTCCCGCCAATCAAATTTTTAACACAAAAACTGACCTGTGGCAATCCCATGACTCCCGACTCCTTGGTCTGTCTCCAGCAGCCAGAGGCAGAATGACCAGCTTCCACCCAATCAGATGCTGGAATAGAGCTAAAGGTACCAGGGTAGCCCTTTTTTCCCTATTCCAGTTTATGATAGGGCGAGAGGGCACGTGACTGAAAAGCCCTGAAGCACCATTATCTTACATGCTGCTCTGTGTGAAGCTAGTGCAGTATGTCAGACATGTATTGTTTATGTGTGAAGCCAAGCCGTAACAGCCCCACCTGACACATTTACAACACAATCAGTGGAGCTCTCTTCTGTTAGCAAGGTAATGTTACAGCTTTTACATGCAAACTATTCATCTTTGAGATTGTTTGTTTTCATAGAAAAGCTGTAATCTGCTGAGCATTAGTGATAACGGGAGACCGTTAGTTGAAACCCTAGCAGCATATTTACAGTTCTAAATGTAAAGCATGTCCTGTTCTATTTTAAAGATGTCTAAAGTAATCAGGCAACCACATCATTCACACATTTTACTTAGGGCCGTATTATGAGTTGGGCGACTCGTGGTGGCGGTTCGACCATCACCACACAGGTGATTTGCCCCGCCATATTATGAGTGTGGCAGTGGAGCCACCAGAATCAAGGATCCTGCTGAGCCAGTGGTCTGGAAAATGGCCAGGAATAAGCTGGGAGTGCTGTTGGACCAGTGCCAAGCAAATTGCAACTTTCATTTCCACTGCCCTTTTCATGATGGTGAGCCCACCACGAAAAGAATGACTGATATGGAAGTAAGGGGACCTTAAAAGGGCCCCCTGCGGCTTCTGAGCCTGGGGGTACATGCAGGGGGCACATGTTGTGCACCCCTGGCATTGCACTCCCCAGTCCTGCATGGTGTAACATGCATTCCATACCGTGCATGAACCTGCTGCAGGTGCTGTCAAGGCGGCGGTCTGCTGTTAAAGCTTTCCTATGAGCATAATAGCCCACTTCTGTGACACCGCCACAGAACAACCTGCTTGCCATAGATTACACTTGTATTCCAGGGATGTATGACGTTACATCGCAAACTATTACAACGCACACCATTACAACGCAATTTTTACAACGCAGGATCCTTTACAACGGAAGCCTTTACAACGCATGACATTACATAGCAGATGCTATTACAACGCATGCCATTACAACGTAAGTCTAGGTAAGTATATTATTTATTAACAAATGTATTTAATAAATAATGACTTAATTTTATTTATTAAATACATTTTTAAAATATATATTTGTAAATATATTTAAATATTTTTTTTTAAATAGTGTAGGTGTATAAAAATAATATTTAAAATCCAGTTAGTGTAAAACCCAAACCCAGCCCTGAACCCTAAAAATACCCCTGTACCCCATAACCCAAACCCAGCCCTGAACCCTAAAAATACCCCTGTACCCCATAACCCAAACCCAGCCCTGAACCCTAAAAATACCCCTGTACCCCATAACCCAAACCCAGCCCTGAAACCTAAAAATACCCCTGTATCCCATAACCCAAACCTAGCCCTGAAACCTAAAAATACCCCTGTACCCCAAAACCCAAACCCAGCCCTGAAACCTAAAAATACCCCTGTACCCCAAAACCCAAACCTGGCCCTGAAAACTAATAATACCCCTGTACCCCAAAACCCAAACCTAGCCCTGAAACCTAAAAATACCCCTGTACCCCAAAACCCAAACCTAGCCCTGAAACCTAAAAATACACCTGTACCCCAAAACCCAAACCTAGCCCTGAAACCTAAAAATACCCCTGCACCCCAAAACCCAAACCTAGCCCTAAAACCTAAAAATACCCCTGTACCCCATAACCCAAACCTAGCCCTGAAACCTAAAAATACCCCTGTACCCCAGAACCCAAACCTAGCCCTGAAACCTGAAAATTCCCCTGTACCCCATAACCCAAAACTAAATATGTACTATTACTTAAATACATGTATTTAATTTAAATTTAAAAATAAATGATTAAATAAAACGACATACTTACCAATACTTACGTTGTTATGACATGCGTTGTAATAGCATCTGCTATGTAATGTCATGCGTTGTAAAGGCATGCGTTGTAAAGGATCCTGCATTGTAATGGTGTGCGTTGTAACAGAATGCGTTGTAAAAGTTGCGTTGTAACTGTTGTTTCCCGTATTCCAGTGGGCAGGCTCACATCAGGCTTGACAGTCCTACTGTCAGTGTGACAGGCCGATAGGAGTACTGCCAAACTTGTAATAAGGCTCTTAGAAAATTCTGTTTATGCGAACACTTATGTCTCTGATTAAACACATCTATATGATATTAAAATCAATAAATCAATTATTTCCAAAATTCTACTCCATTCGATTTATAAATATTGAACTGTGTACAATGTTTAGGATACTCTGTGTCTCAACCTTGAGCTCTCTCCAAGACCCGAATGCCTAGCAAAGAATTAGATACTGTTGGACCTGACCATATATGCAGGGTCACTTCAAAACGTTTTATTTATTTATTTATTTATTTATTTATTTATTTATTTATTTAATTTGTATGGCGCGTTATAACCTCAGGGGTTTTACCTCACCACCTCCTTTTGCTGAGTTAGTTTTCTTGGCCTTAGGACTCTGTGCACTTTACTGCAGCTAACCAGTGATAATGTGTATGTTATCTCTACTTTAAACATGGTAGAATTGGTTTACACCTGCTTAAGTTATTTATTTTACTTGTAAGTCCTTTGGAGAGTACTATACCACATACCCAGGAGGACCTGAAAATTAAATGCTACTAGTGAACCTACTACACTTATTCTGCCACTCCCTCAAGCAGTACCTTAGAACATGATCCAGGTTTCTATTGCAGCCTGAATGCAGTTATAAACTGCCATGTCAACTTGACATTAAAAACCCCTTTCCAAACATTAAAGTTAACTTCCCTTTATCACATATACAACAACTGTTTGGTAGGCTGGAACTAGGCCTGGGCGGTAAATTCGGTTCAGCTCGCAGAATTTGCGGAATTTGTGTAATTTTGCGTTCCGCGGAGAACTCAAAATTGACCCAAATTCTGCGTTCCACGACTTTGCGAAATTTTTTGCTTGTTCGCGTTCTCAAATGCGTCTTTGTGAGATATTTCCCCTCAAGCACGCAAACAGCGATTGCGAACAGTAAAAAAAGCTTTGCGAACAACTAATCCCGCGTGTGCGCGGAATTTCTGCGTGTTCGCAGAGATTTTTTACCATATCGCTGAGATTTGCATAACGCGGTTACGCAAATTCCGCCCACCCCTATCTGGAACAAGATGGACACTGATTAGGAACTCTTCCTAAGAGCTCTTGGATTGGTGATTACCAACTCGGTAATTATCCCCTGGTTTACCCGCCCATTCAAACCCCATCCGACCCCTATGTAAGTACATGTGACTTCTTAACAACGGATTGAATTCTCACAGTTTCTGAGACTTCCGGCGTCCCATTGAGCATGCCCTGGGTCCACCGCCTCGCCCGTCGTCTGGATTGAATACGGCTGTCTGAGTCCTCCGCTGTTCTTACCGGCACAGTCCTGAAGCATCCTTTTCTCCTAAGGACCCTTCGTGCCCGCAAGAAGAAAGAGTCAGCCGATTCTGACTGGGGACGTCCCTCAGTAAGTCCGCTGAACCCCGACTGTATTGGCCCTGGATCTTCCTCTTGACCTCTCGGGGGAGCCTGTCCTTCTTAGAACCTACTTCTTGAATCGGAAGATCGCAGCCGAAGTAGCGGATGGGGGGCTGGACTCGGGCCATGCTGGATAGTGGAGACCTGGCTGAGCCACGGCGTCTTCCCACCCCACTCCCATTTGGGTCCAATAGCCCCAGAAGCCCGCTTCCCGGATGGGTTGCAAATCGTCTCCCTCGATGCCTTGACAACTCAATGGCAGTGCTGGCCAGATCTTGGTTGCGCTGCTCCACTGCACACCGAGCCTCGCCAAAAATGGGCACCACTCTGAACTGAGCAGGCCAATAATCACAAAAGAAAGAAAATGGGGACTACCACGGCCACCGAACTCTGGAGCATCAGCCTCCCGCTGGTGCTCAGCCTCTCTGCGTATCTCTCCCTCAGGTGAGATCCACGGCCGCTTCCATGGGGACCAGATTGGCACCTTTGTGAACCTGCAGACCAGGCCCTTGTTGGCATAGATAGAGATCTGGGGCCTGGCGCCTCCGAACCCTGTCACACCGACTGTGCCCTTGTAACGATCATTGTGGCCTCTGGCCAGGGAGGCCCAGCTCTCTCGCAGACACCCCTGCGCTGACTTCCCTGCCAGGCTTTTGAGACGCAGGGTCTTTCTGCTCCCGCTTGAGCCTCGTTGATGTCCCGGTTCATGGCACTCACGCCTCACTGTCCGCTGCTCCTGTTCGAGGCTCAGCTCTCTTGCTGCCTCCCTTGCTGCACTTTTGAGAATCAGGGTCTTTTCTGCTCCAGCCCAAGCCTCGCTGATGTCCCGGCTCATAGCACTCACTCCCCACCATACGCTGCTCCTGTTCTGCTATTGACTCCTCCCTCCCCTCAACGCACAAACACGGTGCTGGTTCAACCTTTTACCTTGTTGCTCCCATCGCCTCGTAATCTCCTCATAGTTTCAGGCCCACCTTTGCTCCACCACCAGAGAGGGCCCTATGATCCTTATCAACAGTCCTATTTGGCTGAATCTTCCAGACTTACTAACCCTCATCTATTGATGACCTTGTCTGCTTGAAACCCCCGTCCTTCTTATTCCTGGAGCCTATTCCATCATCTGTCTCTGTGCCTCAATCCCTCAAGATGATGGTGACCAGCACTATCTCACCCCACAAAATAGAGGACTGTCTTCTACCAAGCACTCAGTAAGCCTCCTCTCACTTTTATCTCGTGGCCTTCCCAGCCCCCTGAGCTTGATCTTTACCTCCCACTATTGAACCTAACCTGCTGACATCGTTATGTTATGTTATTGTGGGGCATATTATCAAGCCTGTGCGCTAAAATTATCGCCGCTTTATCGGCCGAAAACGGCCGATAAAGCGGCGATAATGGGCTTGATAATATGCTCTTTGGAATTCCAATCGAAGCCCATGTTAGATGTCTTCACATCTAACATGTACTTCGATTGGAATTCCATAGAGCATATTATCAAGCCCATTATCGCCGCTTTATCGGCCGTTTTCGGCCGATAAAGCAGCGATAATTTTAGCGCACAGGCTTGATAATATGCCCCTGTGTGTTTTGTACAGCGCTCAGCTACTCCGAGGAGTGTCCCGGCGCTTCTAACTTGATGCGAAGCAGGGCAGGCGGAGAATAACTGGATCTACTGAATGAAAAGCCAGGTCTTAAGATCTTTCCTAAAAGCTAATAAGGTGACAGTCTTTCTCAGAGTGACAGGCAAGGAATTCCACAATTGTGGCGCCAGGCATCTAAAAGAACGGCCTCCAAATCGGGCTCGCTGAATACCAGGAACGGCAGCCAAGGCTAGTGAAGCTGACCTTAGTGATCTAGATGGCTGGTAAAAGGTCAGCCGTTTACTGATATATTTCACGCCAGTTCCATGGAGAGCTTTGAAAGCCAGCGTAAGTGTCTTGAAAACAATACGTTTCCGAATAGGAAGCCAGTGAAGAGTTTTCAGAAGTTCTTTAGCGCTAGATCTCTGATGAAGGCCAGAGATGGCGCGCGCAGCAGAATTTTGGACTGTTTGGAGACGCGATAAAAGATACTCCGGGAGTCCAAGATATAACGCGTTCGCATAGTCCAAACGTGAACCTAACAAAGCCTGCACAGTGATTTTTCTATGGCCGAGGGACAGCAACAGAAGAAATATCCTGAGCATTTTGAGAATGCCAAAGCATTTACCAACTAGGCCAAGAATCTGGGGCTTCAAAGTGAGACCGTTGTGAATTAACACTCCAAGATTCTTGGCCGAGGTAGAAGCGGTGGAAGGAGGAAACATGACCGCAGGCCACCAAGCCTTCCACCTATGGTCCGAAAGACAGCCAAAAAAGAGCACCTCGGGTTTGTCCGAGTTGCACTTGAGGCTCCTAAGCTGGAACCATTTGAACACAGCCTCAAGGCAGCCTTTAATGCTCTCTCCATCAAAGTCAGCACCCTTCTTGCAAGAGAAGAGAAGCTGGGTGTCATCCGCATAAGAAATGATCTGGGCACCGTATGACTCCGGCAATGCCACCAAGGGGGTCAAAAAGATGTTAAAAAGAGTAGGGCTCACAATTGAGCCCTGAGGCACTCCGACCTCCAATGGCGGCACTGTGGCAGAGTAAGGGGGGGCCCAGACCGTTTGGCGGCGGTCCGCTAGGAAGGACTCGAACCAACTGAGCACCGTCCCCTGCAGCCCAATCTCACTAAGTCTAGAGAGGAGACCACCGTGGGGGACGATGTCAAAACCTGTCGAGAGATCCAGCATTACCAACATCGCCTTTCCCCCTGAATCCAAGACTTCCTTGATGGCCTCCGTAACTTCCAATAGAGCCGTCTCCTTGCTCATATTGGTACGTAAGCCGGACTGGGTGTTATGCAGGATGCTGTTGGTCTCAAGGAAGTTGGAGAAGGGACCGTGGACATGCTTCTCCACGACCTTGGCAAGTGCTGGAAGAAGAGAGATGGGCCTGTAATTGGCGTGTATCAAAGGGTCCAGATTAGGCTTTTTTAGAAGCGGCAAAATAAGAGCCTGCTTCCAAGCCGGCGGAACCACTCCCGTGCTGAGTGAGAGGTTAAGCACTGGATTAATTAGGGCGTTGATTACTTGCGCAGATTTAGCGAGAAATTTGGCCGGGCAAGGGTCCAGAGGGGAACCTGATTTAAGTTTGGCCAGAAGATCCAATGAAACTGGTCGGGAGAGCGAGGGGAAGGTAGAGAGGGTAGGAGCGTCGACAGAAAGGGGCAAAGAAGGGAGGACCATAGTACTGGGAGCTGCCATTACACCAGAAAGTAGAAAGGAGTTCTGAATAGACTTAATTTTATTTGCAAATAAATCGGCTAGTTGGGTGACCCAAACTTCGAAGAGAGAGCAGGTAGGCGTGCTCGTAGTGGTTGACATAAATTCTTTGACGATGGAAAATATTTCTTTGCTGGTGATCATAGCTGCTTCAATTCTTCTGGCTAGGTAGGCTTTCTTTTCCAAAATAATGTCACAGTGGTATAATTTGATAGATTCTTTATAAGCCAACCTGGCACTGATTTCATGCTTGCGGCACCACTCCCTTTCGGCTTTCTTACATAGCCGCCGTTTCTCAGTCAGCGCTGCTGTGAACCACGGGGCAGACGTGTGGCAGGTAGGCTTACGAGCGCACACCGGCGGGGCTAATTCGTCCAGTCTCTCCATAAACCAAGTCTGCAGGAGATCAAGATCGGCCTCTAGATTGCCTGACAGCTTACAGGGATGCGAATGTAGTGCTTGTGCAAGCATGTCAGGGGAAACGCAGTGATAGGCTCGCGAGGTCTGGGGGAGACGGCTGTGCAGATTGACGGATAGCTTATCTGTGTGAAAGATCTGAAAATTCACTAGGTAATGGTCTGACCACAGGACAGGTACTGGGGAGGAGATACCAATTGGCATAGTAGAGAAAATTTGGTCAAGTGTGTGACCTTTATTTTGAGTTGGAACAGAGAGATAAGGAGTAAGACCCAGTGGTGATGCGGTATCCAACAGCTTAACAGTGTCGGTATCATCCCTGGTGTCCATGTAAATGTTAAAATCTCCCAGGAGAAGGCAGTGATCAGTTTTTAAACAAAGCGCTGAGACCACCGCGTGGAGCTCTTCGTGAAAGGCGCCAATAGGGCCAGGCGGTCTGTAAATCAGTAGTCCAGAACAGGATTGGCGCGAAGACACAGAGAGGGAAAACCCCAAGGCCTCACACCCTTGAATCTCATCAGTTTGAATGAGTGAGCAGGTGAAGCGTCTGTCCACCACCATCACGACGCCACCCCCCCTACTGTTGACCCTGTCTTTCCTAAAGATGACATAGTTGGGTGGGAGTGCAGAGGCTATGTCTGGACCGGAGCAATCATTCAGCCATGTCTCCGTTAAAAACAGGCAGATGGGTTTAATCTCGGAAAGTAAACTATAAAGATCTAAATCATGCTTACAAAAGGACCTGGTATTCAGGAGTAAACAGGTTCTCGATGTAGGCAGGTTAATGAAGGTATTGACAGGGGCATTTCTTGGTAGCCAGCCACAACCGGGGCAACGCCTCTTGCCTCTGGGTCGACTAGGGAAAACCGTGCAGCACTTCCCAGCCTTACCCCTGAGAGCAAAGAGCTCAGTTGCCGTATATTTCAGCATGCTGTTGGTTAAAAAGGGGCAAAATTCCAGCCCCGTCCGCACCCGTCCGCCACCGGGACGCTGATGGGCACAGATGGGCTTTCCTTAGGCGCTCCTTTGGCGCGAAGAAGGCGCGACCGCTGTGCGCGTTCGCTGCGCGAAGATGAGAGCCTCTAAATTTATGACGTTAAAGGCGAGAGAGACCGCACCACTTGTCAGAAGCAGTACCTGAAATATCCAGATTTCCGTGGGAGCGAGCGGAAATCTTCACTGATGCTAATTTCCGAATTCCCAAACACCCCTGCACCCGGATTGCTCCAAGCCCAGGAATGGAAGGGAAAGGGGAAGTGGATAACAAACAACAAAGAGAGTCTTCCACACTGGTGCCTCGTACTACCTCTGGAAGGAGTGGCTGGGGAGCACCTGCAACAGGGAGCAGAACATTACTAACGTTCTAATAAAATCATGGGTTACGCACTCACTCACTCTCGACTCTCCTCACTCGTACCTGGTTATAGTGTGGAGTTAGCTTCTCTCTTAATGAGTCCCAAAGATGAGGTGAGGGTTGGTACTCTTGTTGTTTGTGTAGAGATGTGGCGAGACGATGAGAAGATTAGAGGTGGTAGACAACAGTATTACCATATGCATATAATAGATACTCTCATTTACTAACGAGATTCACAATCCAGAAGGAACTCTCAAAGGCTGGTCACAACTGCTGAGTTCAGAAAGTTCTGGCAATATCTCTGACGAACTGAATAGATGCACTGGGCTGACGACTGAATCGGCAAGGATGAAGAAGGAAAGTTCTTACCGAGGTTCTGAGACAACTGCGGATTGAACTAGCCCACAGGAACGAAACTCCGACGAGGAATGCTTGATAGACAGAGTCCACACGGCCAGACCCTGGCCGCGTCAAGGCGGGGCACAAACCCGGAACAGCAGGGAAAACCACAGAATGAAGCGGGAAACGCTTCCAGGGATGACGGGGCAAAGTCTCTGAGAAAACTGACTGGGAAAATGCGGGAACAATGACAGAACGCAGTGAATTGACAGGAGTCGAACTCAGGGCGTCTAACTGCTGGACAGGGACAGTTGAAGTGCGCCACATAGAACGTGCGGCGTTAGGAAATGGCCGACTGCCGGAAAAGACTAGAACGCTAACTGCGTCGAAATGGCGGCACAGCCGGGGAGGCTACTCCTCCGACCTACCGTGATTGTGAGCCAATTTCTGCACGGAACCCCAAAGCGGGATCAGCCTCCCAACCGGAAATCTTCCCCTAGTTGCCGGGACCGACAGAGGTCTCTTGCTGGGGGTCGGCACAATCCTGACAGTACCCCCCACCAAAGCCCCCTCCCTGGGTTTTTGGGGGTGAACCTTGTGGAATTCGCTGACCAACCTTGGGGCATGAACGTTGCTGCTGGGCTCCCATGACCTCTCCTCAGGACCATAACCCTTCCAGTCTACGAGGTAAAAGATTTTCCCTTTCTTGAGTTTGGAGTCTAAAATCCTCTTCACCTCGAATTCCTCTGAATTCTGAAATTGAACTGGAGCTGGGGGCTGGACTCGTCTGAAGTTCGATGGACTTCTCTTAACCAAAGACACGTGAAACGTAGGATGGATCTTCATTGACTTGGGGAGAGCCACTCTCACACTCACTGGGTTTATCATTCGCACCACAGGGTAGGGGCCCACAAATCTAGGTTGGAACTTTCGATTTCCTCTCAACCTCATGTGCCTAGTGGAAATCCACACCTTTTCTCCTGATTTATACACTGGACTCTCCTTTCTCTTCTTGTCTGCCTGAACCTTGTAAGCATCTTTGGCTTTCTGGAGATTGGAAGTGGCTAACTGGTAGGATTTCTCTAGCTCATGGATAACCTCTTCGGCTGCTGGGACCTCCACATCTACCCGACCCACTAGCATGTTGGGATGCCGACCCGAGTTCAGATAAAATGGGGAAAATCCAGTAGACGAATGGACGGCATTGTTGTACGCGAACTCTGCAGTACTCAACAATGAGGGCCATTCCCCCTCCTGATCCATCAAATACAAACGCAGATACTGTTCCAAATCCTGGTTCACTCGCTCCGTCTGTCCATCCGTTTCCGGGTGAAAACTGGTGGACAAACGGGAGTCCACTCCCAGACCCTTGAGGAAAGCCTTCCAAAATCGAGAGACAAACTGTGGGCCTCGATCGGAGATGACCACCTTGGGAACCCCATGTAATTTCACAATGTGATCCACAAACAGAGTCGCTAACTGAGAGGCTGTGGGGAGGGACCTCAACGGGACAAAATGGCTCATTTTGGAGAACATATCCACCACCACCCAAATGACAGAGTACCCTTGGCTAGATGGCAGGTCTACTATGAAGTCCATGGAGACTGAATGCCACGGAGACGGGGCAATGGGCAACGGCATTAACAAACCCTGCGGGGACTGTCTCAGACTTTTTCCCTTAACACAGGGCTCACAAGTGGCGATGTACTGTCTCACCTGAGCGTCCATGCCGGGCCAACTGAAGGTTCTTTTGATTAATTCCAGGGTCTTCTTCGCTCCTCTATGGCCTGCTAGCGGGTGGTCGTGAAAATGTTGAATGACTTCTCCTTGCAAGGTCTCACTGGGGACAAACATCTTTTCTTGCCAAAAGGGCCTTTGGTTTCTCACACTGCGGTCTGGGCCCCCTGATTCCCAATCGGAGTATTCGGCCTTGGAAAACTCTTCTTTAATTCGGGCCTCCAAATCATCCTCGACAGCTATGGCCACTATCTTCTCCTCCGGAATAATGAATCCTTCCCTCTTGGTGTTGATTTCCTCACCCATACTCAGACGGGACAGAGCATCCGCTTTTCCATTGGAGGAGCCAGGCTTGTACGTGAGGACAAAATCGTAATCTGCAAAGAAGAGCGACCAACGCAACTGCCTGGGGGTGAGCGTGCGCGCTGACTTGAGGAACTGTAGATTCCTATGATCTGTGAAGACTGTGACTACATGCTTCGCTCCCAACAGATAATGCCTCCACACTTTGAATGCTTCTTTGACGGCCAAGAGCTCCTTGTCGGCGATGGAATAGTTTATCTCCGCCGGGGTGAGCTTGCGGGAATGGTACGCCACTGGATGAAGTTGCCCGGTGTTCTTCTGGCGCTGCGATAGAATCCCTCCGATGGCCAAATTGGAGGCGTCGGCCTCAATGAAAAAAGGCTCACTCGAACAGGGGTGTTGCAGGACTGGGGCTGTCACAAATGCCTTCTTTAACTGTTGAAACGCCTCCTCTGATTCTCGTTCCCAGACGAATCGTACATTTTTCTTTAGCAGCCTAGTGATGGGGCTCACCTTCTCGGAGAAGTTCAAAATGAAGCGTCTATAGAAGTTGGCGAAACCCAGGAAACTTTGGATCTCCTTCACTGATCTGGGCGCCGGCCAAGACTTGATCGCTTGCAACTTAGAGTCGTCCATAGCAACTCCTTCCGGAGACAAAACAAAACCCAAAAACTCCACCCGAGACGAGTGAAAGACACACTTCTCCAGTTTGACGAATAAATGATTCTCCAATAGGCGTGTCAAGATGGCTCGCACATGATGAACGTGTTCCTCTAAACTATTGGAGTAAATAAGGATGTCATCGATGTAGACCACTGCAAACCGGTCCAGACACTCCCGAAGCACATCGTTGACAAAATGCTGGAACGCTGCGGGGGCATTGCAGAGCCCGAAGGGCATTACTTGATATTCATACAAACCAAACCTGGTTCGAAAGGCCGTCTTCCACTCCTCTCCTTCGGCCATGCGCACCAAATGATAGGCCCCCCGTAAATCCAATTTAGTATACACACGGGCATCTTTGACTTGATCCAAGAGTTCGGAAATCAGGGGCAGAGGATAACGGTTCTTCTTGGTGGCCAGGTTCAATGCCCGATAATCAATGCAAGTCCTCAAGGTCCCATCCTTCTTCGGAATGAAGAAGAGGGGCGAAGACACGGGGGACTGAGAGGGGCGGATGAATCCATTGGCTAAATTTTGTTCAATATAGTCCTTCAAATGGAGATTCTCTGGTTCTGACAATGCGTAGATTCTACTGCATGGCAAGGACACCCCTGGTTCCAACTCGATTCGACAATCATATTCTCGATGAGGTGGCAACTTCTTAGCCTCCTTCTCATTGAACACCTCCTTCAGATCCTGGTATTCCTCGGGGATTTCTGGGGCCTCCAGTGCACACACCATTTGAACCTGATTGGCCAGGTTTTGGGACAACGTGGAACTTGGCCTCTCCGAAGCCATCTGGAAACAATGCTCAGAGCAAAACTCGGAACTCATCTTCACAGAACGCTGTGACCAATCAATCTGCGGGTTATGCTCGGTGAGCCAGGGTAACCCCAGGATGAGTTGGAACTGGGGGGCATCGATGAGATTAAATCGAATGAAGCTTCGGTGCTCTCCGGGGCCCACCACTGTCATCAACTCAGTATCGTAAGCGATGGGTCCCGATGACAACTGGGTGCCGTCTACTGCTCGCACTGGCTCCGGTCGGGGTTTCTTCTCAAACTGTATTCCCCAGGTTTTGGCAAACTGGATGTCGCAGAAGTTCCCGGTAGCCCCCGAATCCACCATCACCGAAACCTCCTCCTTCTGAGCTTTTCCAAACTCGATCCTGCACAGTAAATTCAGATGCGGGGCGGCGGGTTGCAAGGTGTTGGCTAATTGTTGTGGCTTGGGAGTTGGCTCGTCACTCGCTCCCACCAGTGCAACTCCGTCTACTGGTGGAGCCGATCTTTTACCCACGAGCTCGCCTTTGATCTCTTCGGACATTCCTTGACAAAATGGCCCGATTGCCCACAATACATACATAACCGACCTTGGCGCCTCTTTTCTCGTTCCTCCTGCGTCAGAGGGCCTCGAATGGTTCCCACTTGCATCGGCTCTTCCTGACTTTGGCCTTCTGGGTTTTTTACAACCTCCGATCGGGACCGATCGAATCGTGGCGGGAGAGTTCGGATATCCTTTCGTCGTTCACTTCGCCTTTCTGCAAGCCTCTGATCAATCTGTAATACTAGGTCGATGAGCTCTGACACATCTGTGGGTCGTTTAGGAATCTGCGCCAAACCGTCCTTCAACTCATCCTTGAGGCCTCGGTAGAAAATGGCCGCCCGCTTAGCCTCTGGCCAACTCGTTTCGACAATCAATTTATTAAATTGCGCCAGGTAAGCCACCAAATCACGATTCCCTTGTTTTAATTCCAATAGTTCATTGTCGGTGGTCTGTGACACATTTCTTCGATCAAAAATACGCAAAAACTCAGCTTTGAAGTCTTCAAATTTATACAACACAGCGTCGTTGCTTGCCACCAACGGCAAAGACCAAGCGGCGGCATCTCCGCTCAGATAAGACAGGACAAAAGCCACTTTCGACTGATCCTCTTTAAACAGAATGGGCTTACACAAGAAGTGCAAGGAGCACTGGGTTAGAAAAATTTGGGCCTTGTGGGGATCTCCCTGAAATCTCTCAGGCGGGGCCAACGGAATGGTAGGGGACATGGCATGCACCACCTGTGTGGTGAACTCTGTAGCTGAGGATGAGGAGGGAGCGGAACCAAAAGCAGACGATTTTATACCACTGAAATTTGGGCGCGGGCTCTCTGCCAGTTCATCTAATCTCTGTCTAAAATAACTAGCCTCCTGGTTGGATTTCCTAACTTCCTCCCTCGTCTCACTCAACTGTTTCTGAAGTCCCTCTAACACTGAAGCCAAGGCCTTAACATCCAAACCCTCGGCCATCTCGCTCAGACGGATGATAATTGAGGCACTTCAATCTGTCAGAAGCAGTACCTGAAATATCCAGATTTCCGTGGGAGCGAGCGGCAATCTTCACTGATGCTAATTTCCGAATTCCCAAACACCCCTGCACCCGGATTGCTCCAAGCCCAGGAATGGAAGGGAAAGGGGAAGTGGATAACAAACAACAAAGAGAGTCTTCCACACTGGTGCCTCGTACTACCTCTGGAAGGAGTGGCTGGGGAGCACCTGCAACAGGGAGCAGAACATTACTAACGTTCTAATAAAATCATGGGTTACGCACTCACTCACTCTCGACTCTCCTCACTCGTACCTGGTTATAGTGTGGAGTTAGCTTCTCTCTTAATGAGTCCCAAAGATGAGGTGAGGGTTGGTACTCTTGTTGTTTGTGTAGAGATGTGGCGAGACGATGAGAAGATTAGAGGTGGTAGACAACAGTATTACCATATGCATATAATAGATACTCTCATTTACTAACGAGATTCACAATCCAGAAGGAACTCTCAAAGGCTGGTCACAACTGCTGAGTTCAGAAAGTTCTGGCAATATCTCTGACGAACTGAATAGATGCACTGGGCTGACGACTGAATCGGCAAGGATGAAGAAGGAAAGTTCTTACCGAGGTTCTGAGACAACTGCGGATTGAACTAGCCCACAGGAACGAAACTCCGACGAGGAATGCTTGATAGACAGAGTCCACACGGCCAGACCCTGGCCGCGTCAAGGCGGGGCACAAACCCGGAACAGCAGGGAAAACCACAGAATGAAGCGGGAAACGCTTCCAGGGATGACGGGGCAAAGTCTCTGAGAAAACTGACTGGGAAAATGCGGGAACAATGACAGAACGCAGTGAATTGACAGGAGTCGAACTCAGGGCGTCTAACTGCTGGACAGGGACAGTTGAAGTGCGCCACATAGAACGTGCGGCGTTAGGAAATGGCCGACTGCCGGAAAAGACTAGAACGCTAACTGCGTCGAAATGGCGGCACAGCCGGGGAGGCTACTCCTCCGACCTACCGTGATTGTGAGCCAATTTCTGCACGGAACCCCAAAGCGGGATCAGCCTCCCAACCGGAAATCTTCCCCTAGTTGCCGGGACCGACAGAGGTCTCTTGCTGGGGGTCGGCACAATCCTGACACCACTAGTCAGCCGACCAGCCGGGCGTGCCTTCCTCCAATATGGCCACTAGGAAGGTAAGAAACCTACAGGTCACAGAATCCCCTTCGGCTCCAAATCGGCCATGAGGGTAGGGGAAAATGAGAGAGAGTGTTGCGCGGCGCGGCACGTTTTCCAAAGGCAGAAGAGTACAGGTGAAGATCGCACCACAGACAGCAGAAGAGCGAGATGTTACCCGGCTTTCCGCCTCAAGTAACAAAAATAAAGTCAGAGGTGCACAGTTTAAACACAATGAATGCAGGATAAAATGTTAAAAAGCTAGTAATCAGCAATAAACACACAGATTATAAAAATGAAACTGGTCCTTAGCAAACAGTCATCGGAGAAAAGCACCACTCGCCCGCACCCAGCAACCACCTCAGGCTTAGCGGGAGGGGTCAGAGATCTGATCAGGGCAACGCTTAAGCTCAAATTTATGGCTTTGCAGGCGAGAGAGACCGCACCACTAGTCAGCCGACCGGCAGGGCGTGCCTCCCCCCAATATGGCCGCTAGCAAGGTAAGAGACCTACAGGTCAAAGAATCCTCTTCGGCTCCAAATCGGCCGTGAGGGCTGGGTGAAAATAAGAGCGAGTGTTGTGCGGCGCGATTTCCAAAGGCAGAAGAGTACAGGTGAAGATCGTACCACAGACAGCAGAAAAGCGAGATGTTATCCAGCTTTCCGCCTCAGGTAACGAAAATAAAGTCAGAGGTGCACTGTTTAAACACAATGAGTGCAGGATAAAATGTTAAAACGCTAGTAATCAGCGATAAACACACAGATTATAAAAATGAAACTGGTCTTAGCAAACAGTCATCGGAGAAAAGCACCACTCGCCTGCACCCAGCAACCACCTCAGGCTTAGCGGGCGGGGTCAGAGATCTGATCAGGGCAATGCTTAAGCTCAAATTTATGGCGTTGCAGGCGAGAGATACTGCACCACTAGTCAGCTGACCAGCCGGTCGTGCCTCCCCTCAATATGGCCGCTAGCAAGGTAAGAGACCTACAGGTCCCAGAATCCCCTTCGGCTCCAAATCGGCCGTGAGGGTAGGGGAAAATGAGAGAGAGTGTTGCGCGGTGCGGCGCGATTTCCAAAGGGAGAAGTGTACAGGTGAATATCGTACCACAGACAGCAGAAGAGCGAGATGTTACCCGGCTTTCCGCCTCAGGTAACGAAAATAAAGTCATAGGTGTACAGTTTAAACACAATGAGTGCAGGATAAAATGTTAAAACACTAGTAATCAGCGATAAACACACAGATTATAAAAATGAACTGGTCCTTAGCAAACAGTCATCGGAGAAAAGCACCACTTGCCCGTACCCAGCAACTGACTTTATCTTCGCACCCAGCAACCACCTCAGGCTTAGCGGGAGGGGTCAGAGATCTGATCAGGGCAACGCTTAAGCTCAAATTTATGGCATTGCAGGCGAGAGAGACCGCACCACGAGTCAGCCGACCAGCCGGGCGTGCCTCCCCCAATATGGCCGCTAGCAAGGTAAGAGACCTACAGGTCCCAGAATCCCCTTCGGCTCCAAATCGGCCGTGAGGGTAGGGGAAAATGAGAGAGAGTGTTGCGCGGCGCGATTTCCAAAGGCATAAGGGTACAGGTGAAGATCGTACCACAGACAGCAGAAGAGCAAGATGTTACCCAGCTTTCCGCCTCAGGTAACGAAAATAAAGTCAGAGGTGCACAGTTTAAACACAATGAGTGCAGGATAAAATGTTAAAACGCTAGTAATCAGCGATAAACACACAGATTATAAAAATGAAACTGGTCCTTAGAAAACAGTCATCGGAGAAAAGCACCACTCGCCGGCACCCAGCAACCATCTCAGGCTTAGCGTTCAGTCCCACAAACCTCTCCCATCAATGATCCTGATTTTTGGCTGAATTGGAATGCAACACTCTCTTGCTAACAAGACTACCAGCCTATGCTAATATTTTTGCAACCTATGCCGTCATTTATTTTGCCTACTGCCTAACTATTTTTCCATAGTAGAACTACTGACTTTCTTAACAATGGTTTGAAACCTCTGTCCTCTTTTGTATTGTTTTTCGTTGTGGTTAAATTCTATTGGCTCACTGCGATTGTAATTACTACCTGTTTTACATATTGCTCATTATTTGTTGCCTTTATCCCCCTTAGTTTTTCACAAAATCCTCAATGTCTTACTTTGTCCCCCTGGCCCAACCTGCTCTTTACTAGTCGAAGTTTGTAAATTTCCATTTGCTCTCCCTCTTTGTAATTCTATCTCCCTGCGTTACTCTGATTGTTACTCTTTCTGAATCTCTTTGATTTTACCATTTCACTTCCCCCTTGCTCTGATCCCTTCCCCTAATTCCTACCTATGTCTACACTTGTCCAGGTTTTTCAATATGTGTATTGACTGATCAATCCCACCTGACAGCGCCCACTCCGATTTACCCGCATCTTCTCCTTTCAACACTATCCTAATACTTTATCCCTGAAATGCGGCCCTCCTCCTTTCTGGTTCTTGCTCTAATCGCTCACCCTCACCCTGCTCCTACTCTGACCCTCCCACCTCTCTATGCCCTATATCAAGTCTTCCCCATCTTCTTTCCCCCTCCCCTAGCCTCCTTAATCAAATTACCATGCCCCCCTCACATACTACCTCATTACTACAAACTACATACTCAATCCACAGGACTCACCTATCACTAGAAATGGCCTGAATTCATGTGCCATTCTCTATCCCCCAATCTCTCCAAAAATGCTAAGAAAAACTTTAAACACAAATTACTTGTTGGTCACCATGAAACTCTATTTGTCGATAACTACCTTAGCCTCTCCTCCATAACAAAAGCTACCTACATATTTTACTCCAAACATCCCTCCAAATGGAAAAGCATTTTTCTCCACCACCTCCCCATCACTAAATCATGTAAAATCTCATATGGTTTTAAATTGTCTACCTCCCCTTCCCCTGCTTTACTCAGCAAAATAGACATCTCCATTTTCAAATCCGGTAAAATCCGTATCCAAGCTTCTGAAAATCACCTCACCATCTTTGAACAAGATTTCTGCACCTTATCCATCCTACCTCCTAACACTTCACACTCCCAACAGCTTGATGCCCTCTCACCCTCCCCTTCCTTGTCCCCAACCCCTCACCCTACAGACACTTCTACTATGTATGATGTCTCCAAAACCCAATCCTCAAATTAACCTCCCTCGCTAGCAACCCTCCCTCATCCGGACACCTCAATAGCATGCCCAGTCTCCCAAACCCTTTCTCTCTCTAATGACTTCTCTCCACCCACCACTAGGCACACTCTCTACCTCTCTACCTCCTTCCAGCACCCTCCTCCTGAAGTTCCTATTATTTGACCACCAGCACCAATTTCACCTTCTCCAAACTACTTCCACCCCTTTGCCAGGATGTTATTTCCCTTCTCTCCCCTCATGACCCCTTACCATCTCAGAACACCTATTATGACTCTATGCACTCCCTTTCTGACTAAACGGACCTCCCTTTGTCCACCAACCTGAGAATGCCTCTCCACCCCCCAGCCTCCCAATCCACACACTCCACAATCGCTCTCCCCAGACAACTCGGATCCTAGTCTTCTCTCTACCTCCCTCTCTCCCTCAGTCCCTATCACTCCTTTAACATCGAAATCTACCTCCTTACCTTGTCATCTGAAATCTCCCAACTCAGGAAAGATCTTACCTTGTCGTCCGAACTCTCTCAACTCAGGAAAGATTTTAACTAACTTTCCTCTAAAATCCTTTTAAACGGCGCGATCTCCCTAAGCCCTGATTCACAAAACACCTCCAACTTTCAACAGTGGAGAACCTTCCCCGCTGCAGCTGTCCCCATAGGCCCTGTGCCTCAAGCTACCCCTCCCCCTCAGACTTCCACGACCTTTGTAACTCTTACCTCCTTAACTATCCAAATGACCCTCCCACTCTACCATTCCCGTGATCCTGGGGATGAGCGAATCCCTTCCTCCCCCCGTCTCCCCCAGACCCCCAACACAACTTACCACTATCCAATCATGCCCTCCCCCCATAAACAACCTGAAACCCCTAGCATGCATGCTGGTTAACTTATGCTAAGCTGTCCGGCATGCGACTGAAATAGCTGAAACCATCCTCAGCGAAGACATTGACATTGCCTTCCTTACGGAAACTTGGCTCAATGTCTACTCAGCATCTATCCTTGACCTACTCTCCCCCCGTTACTCCATACTCAGAAAAGATAGACAAGATAGAATTGGAGATGGTCTAGCCATCATCTTTAAAAACGAACATCAACTCTCGCTTGTTAAAAACTCTGACCCTATCACCTCTGAATATCGCGGAGCAGAACTTCAAAATTCAGGGCGCCCCACCTATTCGCCTACATAATATCTACCATCCTCCTGGCGAATCCCTTCCCTTCGCAGAGGAACTTTCCGACCTTCTCACCCAATCCTCACTTCCCATCTCTAAAAATCTTTTCCTTGGAGACTTCAACCTCCACTGGATGGATATTAAAGACCCTGCAGTTAATCTCCTTACAAATCTTCTGGAGATTAGTGACCTTAAACAAATTTGGCACTCTCCAACTCACACCAAAGGGGCAACTCTTGATGACATCATCACTAATAATGATTTGGCTTCCTTTCCAACATCATCTCCATCGACTGGTCTGATCATCTCCTCACCCTCTTCATGATCACCACTACGGGCCCTCCCTCCATGCCAAAAGCATCAAACACAAGAAATTGACCAGAAACCTTCATCTTATCCCCCCGGCGAACTAGAAACTAAAATCAAAGCCCAATTTCCGCTCATTTTCCTCTCCCAAAATGCTAACTTCCTCAACAAACACTATAATATATCAATTACTAAGGTCCTAGGTCTAGTGGCCCCTCCCAAACTAAAAACCCAAAGAAACATACCTTCCAAATCCTGGTTCAACTCTGATCTCAACAACGAAAGAAGCGCTCTTAGACAGTCTGAAAGAACCTGGAGGCAACACCTGTCCCCCTCCCATCTAGCCCTCTTCCGATCTGCTAGGTCCAACTACAAAAAACACATCCTCAAAGAAAAGGCCTTCTTTTGCACACAGCTTGATAGGGCCAACAATAAACCTAGAGAATTGTTCAGCAACGTCAGAAACAGAACATCCTCTGCCCCCAAAAGTTGATGGCCTCAAATGACAAATGCAAAGAAATTGCTCATTTCTTCTCTGATGAAATCACAAAAAATAGATCAGTCCTTCCTCTTAAATCCCCTCTCTTCCAACCCACTATTTTCTTAGGACATTTCTCCTGAATCTCCATACCCATCAAATCCTCGCCCGGTCCTTTTCCATCTCTCGTCCGTTACCTTCCTACCTGAATCCAACCCTTTTTCTCTCCCAGCAAAAAAACAAAAAAACAATGCCTACCGGCAAAATGTTCACCCTGTCACCGAACACAAAGTCTATAACATCATCACTAAGCTAAAATCATACTCTCACACCAAAGACCCTCTGCCCTCTAACCTGGTCCAAGACCTAAAACATATCATTGCCCCATTCTGGACCACCATTATAAACTACTACTTGGCCCGGGGTGTGTTCCCGCCTCCCTCCAACTGGGTCAAATCACACCCATCCCCAAAAATCCCAACGACCCAAATAACCTCCGACGTATCTCTATCCTCCCTCTTCTCTCCAAAGCCCTTGTAAAATGCACCGTGCTCCAACTGGATAATCACATCAACACATTTGACCTCTTTGACTCACAGCAATCTGGCTTAAAAAAAGGATACAGCACAGAATCTGCCATGCTCATTATAGTTGACGTCATACATCACTTACTCGACAATGGCGAGTCTTGCCTACTCATCCTCCTTGACCTTTCCGCTGCTTTTGATACAGTTAACCACACTGCCTTACTAAACACTCTTAAAGTCCGCTTTGGCCTCAATGGCCATGCCCTCAACTGGTTCACCTCCTTTCCCCAACACAAAATGCAACAAATCAAAATTGAGAACTGCCTATCCAACCCCACTCCAATCTCCCTCGGTGTCCCCCAGGGAGTTTTTCTCTCTCCTGCTCTCTTCAACCTCTTCATGGTACCCCTCACCCGCATTCTCAAACAGCAGGAATCAATTGCCACCTCTATGCCAATGACACTCAAATTTACTATAAGAATAAATCCCACTCTGCTGTCCTACACCTCAATGACACCCTGACCAAGATCCAATTATGGTTCCACCACAATCATCTCAAATTCAACCCTAAAAAAATGAAATTTTTCTCTTCTCCTCTAAAAACAACCCACTCCTCATACAACACTGGATTTGCAAACTTAATGCTCTCAACTGCTCTCTCATCACTTCCAACTCAGTAAAATCTCTAGGCATCACCATTGATAATAGCCTTGCCCTTACCTTCCACATAAACACCTCAGCCAGGAGCACTCTTTAACCTCCGTCATCTCAAGAAAATTAAACTCTTCATCTCGACTAATCTCTTCAAATCTGTTGTCCAATCACTGGTCCTGTCGAGAATCGACTATGGTAACGCTAACCTCGCTGGAACACCTCAAGTCTACCTTGCACCACTCAAATCTGTGCTCAACCTAGCTGCTAGACTTATCACTGACTACAAACATTTCGTCCACATCTCCCCCACCCTTAAAACCCTCAAATGGCTACCGATCGAAGGCAGATCTACCTATAAAATTGCATGTATCACGCAAAAAGGCCTTCACCAAAACACCCCACGTTACCTCTCAGACAAACTCCACAAAGCGGGCTGCATCCGACCGATGAGGAACACCGACATCCTCATTCTTATCCCCCTCTGTTAAAAAAGAAATGCACACAAGCTTACTCCTTCTTTGGAAACGCTCCTTCCATCTGGAACTCCCTGCCTAAAGACCTACGCTGTAACCCTTCCTACTTCAACTTCAAAAAAGACCTCAAACTGTACCTCCTCAACAAATATTGAGGTCCATAATATCTACCTCTGACATTGTCTCCCACTCTGCGCCCCTGTCAGGCTCCCCTCTATTGCCCTCCAATTCTCTCCCCTCCCGATTCCTAACTCCCTGACCTCATGCTACTCTTTCCCCTCCCCCTGACCCCCTTCCTGCATCTATCTTTACATATGACATCTAGCTTTAGGCAGAGCCTCCCACTGATCTCCTATTATCCAAACTCCTATTCTCTTTGTTCCCCTCCTTTATCTTTTCTTTTTCACTTTCACCCACCCACCGTAGCCTAATTACTCACTTCCCACTTTAGCTTAATATAGTACTTTTGCAAATAGCACTCATATCTATTTATTTTATTTATTTAATCAGCTTGTAAAGTGCATTGTAACCTTACAGGCATCCTGGCGCTGGAGGCTACACGAGAGGCAAGAGAGTTAATGCAGGCACAGGAAACTAAGGCTAAGGAAACAACCAGGTCTTCACAGATTTCCTAAAAGGGAGAAGTTCCCTAATTTGCCTAACCTCCCAAGGGAGGCTGTTCCACAACTTAGCGGCCGCCACCCCAAAAGATATGCCCCCTGATCTGACATTTCTGAATCTAGGTACTCTGACCAAGCTAGCCGAAGAAAAGCGAAGCAGTCTAGTGGGAGAATACCAAGCAAATTTTGATTGCATTATTGGGGGTCCGAGCCCATGAAGGGCTTTAAAGACCAGGCAGAGAGACTTGAATTGTACTCTCTGGCTAAGAGGAAGCCAATGGAGTTCAGCCAATGCTGCTGACGCAGACGATCTTCTGGGCAGCCCTAAGACTAGCCTGGCTGCAGCAGATTGAATTCTCTGAAGCCTATCCAACAGAAAGCCAGGAGAGTCAAGTAAAAGGGCATTACAATAATCAAGCCTACTCAATATTGTACATCTGGCTACAAGAGCCCGTGCATGAGAGGGAAGTAAAGGCATAATCTTCCGCAGAGACCTAATTATTACAAAACAGCAAGCTGTAGCCTTTGTGACATGAGCTTCCATGGAAAGTCTACTGTCCAACATGATACCCAAATTGCGGATAGTTTCAACAGGTTGAACTTTGACCAATGTTTCCGGGGGCCAGAAGTTATCAGGAAAGGGACGAGGAATCCTCCCCCCTGCACAGAAAAGCACCTCGGTCTTAGCCGCATTAAATTGAAGGGAGTTGTTCTGCAGCCAACAGGCCGTTTCCCGTAAACACTCATGAAACACATCCACCGGTGTCGAATCCTTGCCTTCAAAGGAGAGGATTAGCTGAATGTCATCCGCATAGTTAATGGTATTAAACCCAAAGGATTTAATAACCGTAATCAAGGGTTTAAAATAAATATTGAATAGCATAGGGCTGATTGCCGAACCCTGCGGAACCCCGTGCACCACAGGAAGAACCCTGACTGAAAAGGCGGGAGGGACACCGCCTGCTGTCTATCCTGCAAGAATGAATGAAACCAACGCAGGGCACAGCCTCTCACCCCAGCCTCATACAGTCTTCTCAGAAGGATCACATGGTTAACCGTATCAAAGGAGGCGGACAGGTCAAGCAGAATCAAAGCAACTGCCTGTCCCCTGTCCGCACGCCTTTGCAGCTCATCCATAGCAGTTACCAAGGCCGTCTCGGTCCCGTGGGCAGGTCGGAATCCGAATTGCACCTCCTCCAGCAGCTGATGCTGATCCAGAGGTTTAGAGAGAGAGGCACTAACCAGGCGTTCCGCAATTTTAGCCGGAAAAGGTCACAAGGAAATCGGCCTATAGTTTTTGGAGCACTCGGGATCCAGAGATGTTTATTTTAACAATGGAGATACCAAGGCCTATGTTAAAAAGAGATCATAACACCAGTATTGATTAAATTGTAGATTTATTGGATTAACATCACCAACAGACGCCTTCAAACTCTTCCAACTCCCACAGGCTCCAAAACTCATCTGACATATGGAATCATGAAGAGTAAGAATGTAGAAAGAAATAGAACACCAGTATGTCATAGTACAAACCTAATATAACATGTAATACACATTACAACACATCCCCTATACTAAGAGAAATAAAAAGAAAAAAACAATTAATGAAGTAAAAGAAAACATCATCTTAAAAGTATAACAAAACAGTAAAGCGAGTAACTTAACACAAGAATTAAACAAAGTCTCTGAATCGTACAGGAGCACGATGAGTTCTCTGTGGAAACCACCTTGATGGAACAACACCACAACCAGTTGAGGAGGAAGTGGAAGTAGAACAATCAAGATTGGAAGGAGAAGGGGAAACCACATCAGAAAACTTAACCAGCCTGGACATGCTCCATTTACAACCATTCTGCATAGTAACAACATTCTTGTAAATATCTGTGATCATGAAAGGACCAATAAAGTCAGAGAAACCTTTCTTTGAAAACCTGGGTTTTTTAACAAGAACCCATTCTCCCACACTCCACAATTTAACTTTGGTAGAATTCTTCACATCATAACGTTCTTTATATTTTTGTTGATAAGAATGAATTCTATCCTCCACATTCCCCTTATCCAAAGGAAGAGAAGATTGAGGAGGAAGCCACGCAGGATTCAATTTAGAACAAGCTTGCCTCCCACGTAACAAAAAAAATGGAGAAGATTTTGAAACATAATTAACAGTGGTACGATGGGCCCACCAGGTATCACGCAATTCATCTCTAAGAGGACTTTTCATATCAAGAGCTCTCTGAACACATCCTTTGACAACACGATTCATCCGCTCCGCAAGACCATTGGCTTGAGGTGCATAAAGTGCAGTCTTAAGATGCGCTATACCATGGTCTTTCAAAAAGGTCTCCATGTCAGTGGAGACAAATTGCACACCATTGTCTGTTATGATGCACTTAGGAATCCCCTCAGACACAAATTCATCTTGCAAAAAATCAATTACCACTTTGGAAGTAACTGAGCCTACACACTTGGTAGACACCCACTTGGATGTATAATCGACAAGAAGAATTACAAATCTCTCAGATGGTAGCAACAAATCAAATGGACCCATAATGTCCAAACCTAATTTGGACCAAGGTTGATCAGGAATACACACTGGTGACAAAGGGGCCTTACTTACAACTTTAGACTTATTATTAACAGCACATTGATTACAGTCCTTAACCACACGCTCAACTTCACCATCCATATTGGGCCACCAATATCTCTCTCTTAAGCCTGCTTTGGTAAGACTCCTACCTATGTGTCCATCATGGGCAAGATTGATCAACTTTGATCTCATTAAAGAAGGAGGAATTAACCTCTCAACTCTCATCACAACATCATCAACAATAGTAAGTTCATCACGAACAGACCAAAACGGCAAAAGATCCATGCTAATACCTCTACAGTCATTAGGCCAACCATTAATCACCAAATCTTTTACCAAAGGAAAAATCTGATCACCAGATTGAGCACAAACCCAATCCTCCAAAGAAATAGCACCTTCACTCACCCAAGACACATTGACACAACCCAACTCCAGATGTTCAGTCTGATCTTGTAGAGGCAATACGAAAGACAATCTGCAGCCTTATTTAAAGACCCAGGAAAATATTGCACAATGAAATTAAATTCCTCCAAACCCTCACTCCAGCATTTAAGTCTCGGTGTTAACCTTTCACTCTCCATACACGAAAACACCTGCATCAACGGCTTATGATCAGACTTGACCACAAAAGAAATACCCCATAAATAAAACTTGAAATGTTTGACTGCCCAAACAATGGCAAGAGCCTCCCTTTCAATACAAGAATACTGTCCTTCAGCTTTCTTCAAAGCTCTGGAGGCAAATGCTACCACTCTTTTCTCATCATTGTCCAACTGAGAGTGAACGGCACCCAAGCCATACAGACTAGCATCAGTAGTTAAGAACGTCTTTCTTTTAGTATCGAAATGACCTAAACTAGGCAACTGACTGATCGTCCTCTTAACAACCAAAAAAGCATCATTGCAACCAGCATTCCACTCAAAATGAGCACCTTTTTAAAGAAGATTCCTAATAGGCTCAACAACAGATGTAAATTTTTAAATACATTTCACGTAAAATTCAGCTAGACCAAGGAAAGGTCTAACTTGATCCTTGTCACATGGAGTGGGAGCTTCAACAATACTCTTAGCTAATTCCAACTTAGGCTGTATTCCTTCCCCGGAAATCACATGACCAAGGTACGTTACAGAGGTTACACCAATTTTACATTTAGCCTTGTTTACAGTCAAACCTTTATCAGGCAATCTAGTCAAGACTGATCTCAACACACTCTCATGCTCAATATTGTCTCTGCCAAAAACAAGAATATCATCTTGAAAAAAGATGACATTAGAGACATCACCCACCACCAATTTCATAATCCTTTGAAAACATGCCGCTGCGGATGCCGAACCAAATGGCATTCTCACAAAACGAAATGCTCCAAGAGGTGTAACAAAGGAGGTAAGATGTTTCGAATCATGATGAAGCGGCACCTGGTGGTAAGCTGAAGACAAATCAAGTACTGAAAATAGTTTAGCCCCAGACAGCATAGTGATGGATTCAGGAATATTTGGGAGTGGTTGGCGATCCACCCATATGCATTTGTTTAACCCCCTGAGGTCCACACACATGCGAATGCTCTTACCCCCATCCTTGGGGGCCAACACCACTGGGGCCAACCACTCTGATGACTCAATTTCTTTAATGACATTCAATTCAATAAGTCTGGAAAGTTCTTGTTTTAGTGGAGCTAACATCATGTTAGGAACTTTTCTGACTTTATATACACATGGAATGGAATTTTTTTTTAAATAATGCGATGCTCAAAACTTTTCAATAAACCCAATTTGTCAGAAAAAACATGAGGAAAATCATCAAAAAACTTATTTGAAGAGGAGATTTGATCAATAAGAATAACTTGATCAGAGGGTTTGAGAGCATTAGGATTGAGAATAATCCCCAAATCCCTCTGATGTCTCCACCCTAAAAGATTATCACCCCTGTAAGCAACATAAATTTTACCAACAGTCTCACGACCTTTGAAGTGAATTCTCATGACTGTATAACCTGATACATCAATGCGGGAACCATTATAGCTGACAGGGTTAATATCAGGTTTGATCAACTCTACTTTGGGAAAGGTCTTGTTCCAATTTTCATTACCAATTAAAGTGAAAGGCGAACCCGAGTCAGCTAGAACTACAAAATCTTCGCCCCCAATTATCACATTGCATTCAGGCATAGTAATGGGATCAGCATCAATAATACCATCACTGGTGACACTAGAAATTACTAATCTGGGATTATCTTGTGTAGATTCATCATTTTCAATGGAGTTTATTTTACCAGTGGATTTGCAAACTCTGGTATAGTGTCCCTTTATGCCACATTTAAGACAGGTAGCAGACTTGGCATAGCAATTTGGAAAAGAAGAAGAATGGAAAGGGGTGACCATTCCGTCCCGCCGAACGTATGGCGGAGTACCACGATCCCCCCGGGAAGCCATCTGGGGCGGGAGGCGCGTCTCGGCTGGTATGCCCGAAGCGGCGTAGCCGGGGCGCGCTCTTTTCCCGCCCTGGAGTGGGCTGGCCTAGACACTGACGCGGCCGGCCACGCCCTTTGGGGCAGGCAGGGGCGGGTTTACGCCCGCCCCGAAGACGGATAAAAGGAGCAACAAGCCAAGTAAGCATCCTCTTGTTCCTGTGCTCTAAAGCTGCACCTCCTCGCTGCACGTGAGCTCAAGACGGAACGAAGAGCCAATTTTGAGCGTGGTAATCTTTCTTTTTGTCTTTTTTTTTTGTTTTTGTTTTTGGTTTTTTTTTTGTTTTTTTTTTTTGTTTTTTTTTGTTTTTGTCTCTGTCTCTCTGTCGGAGAATGCCTAAGAAAGTCGGAAAGCGAATGACTACCGACCAGATGCTGCGTTTACTCATGAAAGAAGTGACCGATCTGAAGAAACGGATGGCGGATAGAGACGGGGAAGAGGGACCGAAACGACCCTTGGCAGGAACTGCTCCGGGAGGAAAAGGCAAGAGGCCCAGAAGGGGAGCAGCTGGGGGGGACATCCCGGTTCCCCGTGCCCCACTCGAAGAGCCAACTCCGGTGCCGGTAGAGGGGAATCAGATTCCCGTGGTGATCACCCCCGTGTCCGGGGGGGATATGCCGCCCGAGCTGGCAGCACAATTGGCAGCGTGGTTGGGAAAAGAAAGCGAGGGCGCCACGGCTGACGACGCACGGGTGTTGATGAAGCAACTGCGTGAGACGAGGGAGGCGGCGAAGGCATCATCGCCAGTTATCACGCCGGCTGCGGCAGTAGAAAAAGCACCAGGAACAGGTCCAGCCGCAGATACAGCTTCCGGTTCAGGTAAGCGGCCATTGCCGATTGCGAGGGACGAGTCTGCACCTTCACGAAGGGAAAAGTTGGGTCAACATGTCCCTCTGGCTATTAAGGAGAAGATATGGGCAGATGAGTATGTAAACATCTTCTCGTTGCTTACCGATCATTATGAGATGGAGCATGTTAAGAGCCAAAAGGAGCTCATGCATCCGAGTGTTTGGCACGCAAAGATGGCCGCCTTTAAAGTTGATGAAAACATTGGCACTTGGGGGAAGGCGTGGGGAATTTTTACCTCCATCGTGGGCGAACGTAGACCTGAGTTGCTGTCCGAATTGCCGATTTACCAGACACGGATCATGGAATATTCCGTATCATATGGGGGCAATCAGTGGTTCTGTTACGATAATATTTTTAGAAAAGCAAAGGAACACGATAAAAACTTAACTTGGGATTGTTACGATTCTGTTTCATGGTCAAAAATGGAGAGTACTGGTATGTTAAAAGTGCCATTAGTAGGGAGTAGCGGGGGTGAATCCTCTCGCCAATATGCCGGGACCCCCTTTCGATCAGGTACAGGTAACGAATACAACTCGAGGCCGAACGGCAACACAGGTAAAAGGGGGATTTGTTGGAACTTCAATAGAGGTAAATGTACGAGGCCCCAGGGGTCATGTAAATTCCGTCACGAATGTGGAGGGTGTGGGCAGCCATCCCATCCGGAGTCCATGTGCAGAGCCAAAACGGGTGATAACGGGGGGAGAGGAGGCGCCAAACAGGTCTAAAATAGTCCGATTGGCGCCTTTACCTACTCCGGTTGATACCATGGCAATGATTCCTTGGCTCCGCGAATACCCGGATCACTCTTCCGCTGGGGTGTTGAGGAACGGGTTTTCATATGGTTTCCGCATCCCAGTGGGGGAGTTTCGGGGTGTAAGAAAATGTAAAAATCAAATATCGGTCTTGCAACATACGACCGTGGTACAGGAAAAGATTGGGAAAGAGGTTACTCGAGGTCGAGTCGCCGGTCCATTTGATAAGCCACCGTGTGCTAACTTTGTTTGTTCTCCTTTGGGGGTGGTCCCTAAGAAGGACCCGGGTGAGTTCCGACTGATACATAACTTATCAGCCCCACGTAGTCTGTCCGTAAATGATGCAATAGACCCGGATGTGTGTTCGGTGCGGTACGCATCTTTCGATGAGGCCGTGGCCATGTTGAATCGCCTAGGGCCCGGGGCGCTGATGGCAAAGTCAGATATTGAGTCAGCGTTCCGGTTGCTCCCGGTACACCCAGACGATCAGCGTCTCCTTGGTTTCATGTTTCAGGGTCAGTATTACATGGATAGATGTATGCCAATGGGTTGCTCTATTTCTTGTGCATATTTTGAGCAGTTCAGTTGTTTTCTGCAATGGGTCTTCACAAGGAAGACGGGTTTACAGCATGTCATGCATTATCTCAATGATTTTTTATTTCTGGGGGCGGCCGGGGGTCCCGAATGTGGACAGGCTTTGAATGAATTTTGTATTTTAATGAAGCATTTCGGTGTGCCATTGGCGCCAGGTAAGACTGTGGGTCCCTCGACTTGCCTCGAGTTCCTGGGGATCGAACTCGACTCTGTGGAAGGTTGTTTTAGATTACCTAAAGAGAAGGTGATAAGATTCAGGGCTGCTCTGGAAGCTTGTATTAGCGAGTTCAAGGTCAGGCTGCATCAGTTGCAACAATTGGTGGGACAGCTGAATTTTGCCCTGAGAGTCATGCCGATGGCCCGCCCCTTTTCCCGCTCGATCGCTCAAGCCATGGTCGGCCTGAAGGAGGGTCATCATCGCACACGGTTATCGGCAGAGGTTCGTCAGGACATGCGCATTTGGTTGGCATTTCTGGCGGATTTCAATGGTCGAATTGTCTGGAACAAACCAGCGGTGTCCTCCGAGGAGCTGGGGCTGTGGACAGATTCGGCAGGGAGCACTGGTTTTGGTGCCATATTCGGCACACGATGGTCGGCTCAAAAATGGCCGTTATGGTGGCATGAGTGTGGACTGACGAGTAACATTGCCTTTTTGGAACTTTTTCCCATTCTTGTGGCCCTGAAAACTTGGCCCGAAGGGTTCAGAGATCACTCTGTGGTGTTTTGATCTGATAACATGACCGTGGTTGAGTGTATCAACAGCCAGGCAGCACGATGCAAATGGATTCTGAGATTGCTCAAAGAAATTGTGTTATTGTGTATGCAGTTGAATGTACTATTCAAAGCAAGACATGTGCCAGGGGTAATGAATAAAGCGGCTGATGCGCTTTCTCGTTTTCGTATGCAGGCCTTCTGGGGTTTTCTGCCCACAGCGGACCCGGTGGCGGCACCCTTCCCCGAAGCTCTCTGGTCTCTCGGTGCCCCGAATTACAGAACCTCGTGGGAGAGAGTTTAGCACCCAGGACGAGGAAGGCATACCAAGGGGCGTTCCGATCCTACTGGGCCTTTGTGGGGGATGCTAGGAGGGAGCTTTGGGGTCAGGAAGAACTGGTAGTGGATTTTCTGCTGTCCCTACATCAGGCAGGCAAATCAGTGGCTACGGCCCAGAGGCATCGGGCCGCCATTTCCTTTATGGCAAGGGCTCATGGGATCCAGGACCCGACTGCGTCTTTCGTTGTGCAAAAAGCGCTACGTGGGTGGCAACGCCTTGAGGGTCGCAGAGTAGATGAAAGGCGCCCGATAGGTCTGGATAGGTTGGCTTTGTTATTATCCGTACTTCCTGCAACCTGTTCATCCCAGTATGAAGCAGTGTTATTCCGAGCCGCTTTTGTGCTAGCATTCCATGGGGCTATGCGGGTAGGCGAACTAGTGGCAAGGAACAAGCAGGATACCATGGGGGGACTGTGCCGAGAGCACGTCCAAGTCAGGGGGGAGACAATGACTGTCTCATTTGTCAAGTCCAAGACCGATCAGGGTTCGATGGGGGACTGCATAATGATACGAAGGATTCCCGGATCGTCCATGTGCCCGGTGGGTTGCGTTGAGGAATATTTAGCGCAAAGGGTGGCATCATGGGGGGGGACCTTGTTGAGACACGCTGACGCCACCCCACTGACGAGGTTTCAGTTTCAGCGGGTGCTTGCGATGTCGATTTCTGCCGCGGGCATGAACCCCGGAGAGTTTGGGACCCATTCCTTTCGGATAGGGGCTGCTACCGAGGCTACAGCCAGGGGTCTGAATGTCGATCAAGTAAAACGTGTGGGGCGTTGGTCCTCGAATTGTTATAAAAGGTATGTGCGGTTGCACATGTTGTGAAGCTGTAATGATGTACTCATGCTTCTTGTTTTTGTTTGGTTTCAGTTGCGCGAGCCTACGAGGCGGGGCGGACTGTGCAGTCGACCCAACTCCGGGCCAGCGGTCAGACATCCCCGGCTGTGAAAAAGGAGGTGTGGGTCGTGGGCCACTCATACGTGAGGCGTGCCGCGGACGTATTCAAAGCAGGTGACATGATTCACGTGGGTGGGGAATACGGGTACAGTGTGTCCTTCTACGGAAAGGGCGGGCTCTGTATTGACCAGTTTCGATCATTTTTCGAGGGTTTGTTAGGGCGGACAAGGTCACCGCCGTCTGTAGTCATAATACATCTTGGGGGCAATGATTTGGTGACCACTGGTAGACGACTTCTTTTCGAGGCGATGCTTTCCACGGTAAGTTGGTTAGCGAGAAGAGTTCCAGGGTGCACAATTGCACGGTCCCATATGATCCCACGGAAAGTGTGGCGGGGGGCTCTTTCGGTCTCTGCTCTGAATCATTCAGTAAGGAAAATTAATAATAAAGTGAGTAGGCTGTTCCGTTCAAGTACACTGCATTCTATTTCACATGGTTGTATTAAAGGGGACAGTATGTATTTGGGGGATGGTGTTCATTTGTCTCGAATGGGGAACGAGTTACTCATAGGAGACCTGATAGCTTGGTTGAAAACTTTAATACATGACCTTTAGGCAGGAGTGTTGTGGGGGGTCCGGATAGCCGGTCAACTATCCGGCCTGTGGCGGTAAGGTCATGATCGGTGAGCAGTAATTGGAGGATCCCTATGGGTGGGCGTCACCCATTACGGATGGGAGCGCTCAAGGGAGGTGGCCATTGGCCCCTCAACGGGGAGGCGGTACCTTCTAAGGATGGGCCGTCGAAAGAAAAGGAAAGGCGGTCAAGGCCCCTTCCTGGGTAGGAGGGGCTACAGCCCCCTCCTGGGGAATTTCCCGGGGCCAGGACATCTGCGACGGCAGATGTGGTAAGTTGTGTGGGGTTTGGGAGGGGGTCTACGCTACCTTCTAGATACCTCACACGTGTCCTCGGACGACCTTTAAATGGCGTCGAGTTTATTGGGGCCCCCGTCAAGTCAAGGGAAATTGGTAAATGCACTTGAGGTACGCCTCTGTGCGGTCGCCCCTCACAAGTGAGGGGGATATGTCTGGTTTAGGGATCCTGACACCGGTTACGACCTTGCCGTTGGCCCTTAAACGTTAGGATGTACAATTTCAAGTTAAATGTTTTGTAGGATGTTAGTTCGGCTAGGAGAACCTTTGTATTAGAGAATATGTTAAGGTTAGCCAAACATGGCAATGTGGAAATGAAATTGTACATTAATATGAAACTGTTATTTTAATGTTTTAATTTTGTTTCATATTTTAATAAATACGGCCGGGAGGGTCACTCCCTCCCGTCTTCCAAAAGTTCAGAACCGTTTCCGGTGTCCCATCCTTGGGGATTGTGTTGAGAGGGGGTGGCGGGTATCTCGGCCATATGGAAAGGGGCGACCATTCGGTCCCCCCGAACGTATGGCGGAGTACCACGATCCCCCCGGGAAGCCATCTTGGGCGGGAGGCGCGTCTCGGCTGGTATGCCCGAAGCGGCGTAGCCGGGGCGCGCTCTTTTCCCGCCCTGGAGTGGGCTGGCCTAGACACTGACGCGGCCGGCCACGCCCTTTGGGGCAGGCAGGGGCGGGTTTACGCCCGCCCCGAAGACGGATAAAAGGAGCAACAAGCCAAGTAAGCATCCTCTTGTTCCTGTGCTCTAAAGCTGCACCTCCTCGCTGCACGTGAGCTCGAGACGGAACGAAGAGCCAATTTTGACCCACCCACCAGCCCCTGAGGACAGCAAGTGGTTTTGAATAAAGTTTGATGTGGTAACGCTAATTTTTTACAGGTTGTGACGATTGTCGTGATAACTTTGAATATGCAATAAAGAATGGTCAAATTGTAGTTTGTTTTGCAAATGAAGTAATGATGCACTAGTGTGATCAGTAATCATGCCTGTTAATAAGTGGTAATTGTTACTGTCTTTTAGTAATTTAGTAATTTAGTAGTTTAGTTAAAATTGTCGTATTTATTTTGGTCGGGCGGTAAGGTCATGATCGGTGAGCAGTAATTGGAGGATCCCTATGGGTGGGCGTCACCCATTACGGATGGGAGCGCTCAAGGGAGGTGGCCATTGGCCCCTCAACGGGGAGGCGGTACCTTCTAAGGATGGGCCGCCGAAAGAAAAGGAAAGGCGGTCAAGGCCCCTTCCTGGGTAGGAGGGGCTACAGCCCCCTCCTGGGGAATTTCCCGGGGCCAGGACATCTGCGACGGCAGATGTGGTAAGTTGTGTGGGGTTTGGGAGGGGGTCTACGCTACCTTCTAGATACCTCACACGTGTCCTCGGACGACCTTTAAATGGCGTCGAGTTTATTGGGGCCCCCGTCAAGTCAAGGGAAATTGGTAAATGCACTTGAGGTACGCCTCTGTGCGGTCGCCCCTCACAAGTGAGGGGGATATGTCTGGTTTAGGGATCCTGACACCAGTTACGACTTTGCCGTTGGCCCTTAAACGTTAGGATGTACAATTTCAAGTTAAATGTTTTGTAGGATGTTAGTTCGGCTAGGAGAACCTTTGTATTAGAGAATATGTTAAGGTTAGCCAAACATCGCAATGTGGAAATGAAATTGTACATTAATATGAAACTGTTATTTTAATGTTTTAATTTTGTTTCATATTTTAATAAATACGGCCGGGAGGGTCACTCCCTCCCGTCTTCCAAAAGTTCAGAACCGTTTCCGGTGTCCCATCCTTGGGGATTGTGTTGAGAGGGGGTGGCGGGTATCTCGGCCATATGATTAGAACTACCACGTCGATAACATTTAATCTTACTGCGATCAAAAGGAACTTTACCCTTTGGGTTGTGAATAACCTTACAAATACTATCTTCTAAAGAAATAGGTTGCATACCCCCTTGAAGACTAGAAGAAAGGGATTGAGTAACTTCATGGATGCTGCTGGAACTGGAAGGACAATCTGATAAAACCTTATGCTCTTTCATCTCTTTAGCCCAACCAGAAGTGTTCTCAATACCCTCAACAATAGCCAAAGCCTCTCCAAGAGAAGGATTTTTTGACAGGAGCTCCTCCTGTACTCTTGAACTATTAGTGCATCTGACCAACTGGTCACGTATTAAAGAATCTGTAAGGTCCCCAAATTCACAAGTACGTGCAAGAGTTTTCAAAGAAGCTACATAATTGCCGACCTTCTCTTAAGGTTCTTGCACTCTCATAAAGAATTTATGTCGTTCTAGAACGACATTGATTCTGGGTCCAAAGTAATCTTCTAGCATTTTTAAAGACATTTGAAAAACATCCGAAGGTGTATCACCAGAACCATTACCCAAGGTATTTCATCAATGCTATCATAAATATTACGGCCTTCAACACCTAAATTATGAAGCGAAATAGCCTGTTTCCTTAAAGCCGAAAATTTCTCCCCCTCTATAGCCACTAAATAAGAATCAAATAAATGTTTCCATTTTTTCCATGGTAGTAGGGGTTCACCCTTCTCACAAAGGAAAGCTGGAGGTTGAGTCATAGAAGTAGAACTCATTATTAATGAAAATGTTATAACCAGAGCATAAACTGTAATATTATGGAAGGAGAGAATAGTGTCAAAAAATAAATAAACTAAGAAGTGTGTGTATCACTGAAGAAAACAAAAATAGTAAGATACACAGTATCAAACAGTTAAAGAAAGAACTGGAACAGGAACTAGTCAAAGTCAATACATCGATATTCTTATGTAAAAAAAAATATATATCCAGCATTAATACATCGATGCTTCAGATTGTAGGAAATCTGAAGTTAGTCAAAACGAGTAATCCAGCGTAGAAAAACGAACCTTGAATGTCCTGTAAGTGAGAGATAATCCTTCTGTAAAATGCTCAATAAACAGTCCACGGTAAACAGGTAACAGTAAAGCTAAAATGGCAGCAAGCGTGCGTGTGACGTATTACGTGTTGACGTCAAACGCATAGCCAGGGAAGAACCAGGAAGTAGAGCGCGAATGAGAACAGCTCGATGTCGGCGCGTTCAGCAATGGAGCTGCGTGAGGAAGGCAGAGTGAGGCAGTGGCCAGGGCGCGCTTAAGAACGGTAAGAGTAGCCGTTAGAAATCGAAGTTAAACATATGACCTTCAAGTCTTTTTTACCTTGAAAAACTTGAATTTCAAAGTAAATCCACAATGTTCCGGTTACCTGAAAGTGAAGTAAACTTCAGCCGTGTAGTCAGAAATAATCCATAGTCCAAAACGAAGTGTACAAACAAAGTCCAAATTCTTTTGTTATCTTTTTTTTAAAAAGTCTAAATCCAAGTCCAGTCAAAACAGAGTTAAAAATCCACCAAATGCTTTTGAAGAAAAATCCAACAGTCAGTAGTCTGTAAAAAATGAAGACAGTATTTACCAATAAAATCCAGAGTCGCAGGAAAACGAAAATCCAAGGTTAAAGGTGGGTTCAGGGTTGAGTGGTGATGTGGCTTGTCCCTTCCAAGCTTCCAATCGTCACCAGTGTTAAAAAGAGATCATAACACCAGTATTGATCAAATTGTAGATTTATTGGATTAACATCACCAACAGACGCCTTCAAACTCTTCCAACTCCCACAGGCTCCAAAACTCATCTGACATATGGAATCATGAGGAGTAAGAATGTAGAAAGAAATAGAACACCAGTATGTCAGATTAGAAACCTAATATAACATATAATACACATTACAACAGCCTGCTTCCAGTGAGAGGGAACTGTACCACTGGCCAATGACTGGTTGCAGATCAGTCGAAGAGTAGGAAAAAGTTCCTTCTCATACTCCTTCCATATTTTATGTGGGACCGGGTCCAAGGGCGAGCCAGAGGAGATACCCTGTACTAGCAAGCTGAATTCCTACTCCCCAAGAGGCGGGAACTCCAATAGTTGTGCCTCAAGCTGACAGATAGGGCCCTTATTTATGCCCTCCGAGGCCTGATCTCCCAAGGCCATGGAGCTACTTAACTATCTGCTCTCTTTGTTATAATGGTTCTTATTGCAATGTTTTTGATCAAATGTTTTTAGTACTGTACCTCCTCCCACTCCTGTAAAGCGCTCTGATACCCCTGGGTCTAGCCAGCACTATATAAAACCTTTAAAATAAATAAATACAAAGAAGTAGGCCCTAGATTGTCTTAGGGCAACATGCGGTGTAATATAAAGGTTGGACATGTAGTTTTAAGTTTTACATGTCCTGCTAGTGAAAACCTCCTACATTATTTTTTCACTACTGTGAGGCCTACCACTCCTATAGGATAGCATTAGGGATTCCGTATTACATGCAATTATCTGTTTTAAATGTAAGAGCAGGTTGCTAGGTCAAATTTGGTGTCTTTTAATAGTAATTAAAAAGCATATTTTTGACCACAATTTTGAAAATGGCACTGTTAGAAAATTGGCCTTTTCTTCCATTAGCCCTTTCCTTCCTGTAGACTGTCTGGGTCGCATGACTATGTGTAACTGACAGACTTTGCGAATTTCTCTCATACAGTCATAGAATAGAGGGATTAGGTGTGCCTTAATGGGCCACCTGCTGGATGGATGAGGGGTTGAAACTGGGAACAGCCCCACTTGCAACTAATTTATGGAGTGCTCTGGCCTAACATAAAGGACCTAACAACTCCACATTGTCGCTGCAGCCAGCTTTCAGCCAATTCCATGTACTTCAAAGCCACTGTCTAGAAGCTTCTCCCACCTTCTATGAAGTGTGCACCAGGCTATAAAAAGGGAACCTCGGGCACCAACTCTTCGGCACACTTCTGGACCTGTGGACTCTGCCAGGAAAAAGGACTGCTGTACTGCTGAAAGGACTGATACTCTGCTGGACTGCTTCCCTACTGGACTACTGCATGGCTGAACTCCGGCCCTGCTACCCTGCTGTCCTCTTGTCTGAGAAAAGAGAATTGGGCCTGCAACTTCTTCTTGAAACAAGGGCAACCAGAGAGACTCCAAGGGTTAGTCTGCTGGCCTCCTCATCTGAGCCTTAGGGACACAAAATGTTCCCCAACATCCTGCTGCAGCACCTGGACCCCCAGGTGGTGGCCCTCAGGTCCTGGACACTTGGTGTTGCAATTTGTGTAGCTCCTGACAACTGTGAACAGCCAGTTCATGCAAGGACCTAGCTGGCCATGCTGCCATTCATGTGATGCTCCAGCAGCTGCCTCTTTGCGCTACAGCATCGACCACTCACAGGGACTGACAGTGCACTACTCCAGCAACGCCGTCCTGCTCCTCACGCTACTCTGGCAACCTCTTGAAATGCTTTCCCAGCTCCTTGAAACCCCCTCCACCTCATGGGACTCCTGCCACTTATTTGAGAAGGTAAAACGTTCAGCTGGCTTAATTTGGTGACTGTAGCTGATGTGAGCTACATCATGGTCGGGCCGAACTTGTGACATGGATGCGGTGCAGCACGTCCAGTTCTCTATAGTTGGCTCTTAGTGTTTTGCGGTTCTATTTTCAGTAACATCTTTAAAAATTAATAACTCCAGTTCTACTGATTAGATTTTTGTCATTGTATTGTGAAATAATGTATTCAAATGTACGGTATAGTTATAACTTGGTGTGGGATTTTTCTTGTTTTGAGTTTTTACTTCATTACTGTTTGTATGCTGCATAAATAATTTACATAGTTGCTCTATGTTAAGACTGACTGCCTTTTGTGCCAATATACCAAGGGTTAAGCATAGGTTAATTTAGTGATTTTTTTAGGTTCACCTCGCAAGGGATTGTGGCTGTTGCTGGACCCAGGCTCACACCCCAGTCAACTAACAACCCAATACTGAGCTAATAGATCGGGCATTTGGAAAAATGGGGAACAATACAAGCACAATGAGGGATAGAATGGGTCTTGTGGAAGTCTGAAATACTACTTTAAAAACCTGTATGGTTCCAGCAAGTAACTCATACCTATTTGTGAACATATGTGTCAGGAACAAAGTACCATAACAGTACCATAACAGTACCATAAACAACACTTCAAGTTCCAAAGGCCAGGAGGGTGCTGTGGTGTGAAAAAGAGCTCAGACTGCTGTGAAGAGGAACCAAGGGGCACATTATCAAGGAACGGAGTTAAAATTATTGCCTCTTTAGTGGCGTCAAACTGCCGCTAAAGCGGCGATAATGGGCTTGATAATATGCCCTTGAGAATTCCAATAGAAGCCCATGATCTGGTGTTAACATGGGCTTCTATTGGAATTCTCAACGGCATATTATCAAGCCCATTATCGGCGTTTTACGGCTGTTTCCTACTGCAAAAACGTTGATAATTTTAACACGTTCCTTAATAATATGCTCCCAAGAGTCTACAGAAAACATAAACAGAGCAAGAACTAACATGACGACAACTACAGAAGAAAACCGAGCTTGCAACAAAACCCTGAAAGGAGCACAATGCAGAGAGGAAGGGTGCAAACTAAATCGAAGGCAGGCGAAAACACAGCAGCTCACCAAGCAAAGGAAACTCTTAAAAAATAGCATTTTACGAAGATGGTCTTCAACATGATGGCTATGATTTCAAGTATGTACTAGACCCGGGCATAGCATTTCATTCCACTCAAGGAATTGTGGAGTTTGGCGACTCCGCATTACTCTTATACCTTGGAGGTCCAGCCAAATTCCACCCATCGCAGTGTGGTGAAAATGTTTCTCTTGTGATGCTTCAAAAATGACAGCTGATGAGCAAGCGAGAAAGTGTGCAGGATTTGTCACGCCGAGCCTGATTTCCAGTTCCTAGGAGGACTTCTGGGTGGATTTTCTAAAACTGGTAGTCATGGGTGTGGTTGCTCTCAGAGGGCTACTTCTTGAGTAGACTTCCTACTCGAGTGGCAACAAAATCAACTTGCATGACCGCACGTTCTTGTGCATGATGCCTTTGGCGCTGACTTTGCAGTCGCTCCATTGGCTGCCTATGCGGAAGCGGATAGTTTTCAAGGCCTTGACCTTGGCACATAAGGCTCTTTACGCCGTGGGAGCAAAATATCTCCAAAGGAGACTTGCCTTCTACCACCCGGCTCGATCTTTAAGATCTGAATCACTGTTCCTTGCGGTGGTTCCGCGAGTAAAAAGGGCCCGCATTGGTGGCCGCCCTTTTAGGATGTTAGCACCTCAGCTTTGGAATTAATTAATGACCTTTAGGAAGGGCCTTAAAACTTAGCTTTTTGCCCTTTAGGCTGCTTTTCCTGTCTCTTTGTTTTTGCTGTTCTGTTTTTTTTACTGTGTTGTGTTATTCTGCTGCAGGGTTCTCAATAAAAGCGCCGGGACACTCTTTGGAGTAGCCGCGCGCTATAAAAGACAAAAATAACATAACATAACATAACATAAAATTTGTCATCACAGAACGATTTACCAGCACTACATGGCAGCACAACGTTCATATTTCCGCTGTTCTTAAGAAGTATATACATCAAATAGGTGGATGAAAGCAGAAGTATTTCCCCTTTAATTGTTCAGAGGCGGGGTTTTATTAGTAATTGTAAGAGACACGTTCCCTGCATTTCCGTTTGAATTTATTGTTTGACTAAGAATGTGCATTTAACGGATCTCTAGTTTCAAAAGGTATCCAGTGTGTCACAAATGAAACTGTATACAAAACAAAATAGTCCTCATTGTTGCAATTAATCCAAATTCCTTTATTACACGCGTGTGTTATTCATTTTCATACATTTCCTTCATGAAATCTATTACTCACTCTCCGTTGATCATATTTTGCCACAGTGGTTTCCAATGTTTCCTGATCCCCAATGTACGAGGTTTTACAATGTAAAGTCCAGAGTGAACCAATAAACATTTTAGTTTGTTTCCCTCGTTTCTTACCACGAAATCTAGACAATGAAAGCTATTGTATTGATCTTAAGCCGTTATTTTTTACGGTTACATATTTTTTTTCAAATCGCAAAGTAAATCACTCTTCCACTGTGTCTCACACATTGAAGGCAATCTGATCTCAGGCTGTGTAAGTAAGAACAGCGAAAGAGGTCCTTTCTAGACTCACAAGTGCATAGAGTAATTCAAAAGGTGAAAAGTGTCCCCGGCCATTTAATTATAACTGTGAAAATGAATTATATTATCAGAGTAGTCACTAAAAGCAAACTCTCGGAACAGGTAATGTTCATCTTCGCTTTGAAATCAGTTTCCACTTTTTCCAATTATTTCTGCTAGCTTTAAGATGATCAATTACTTGTCCAGAGGTCATGTATTTTGTAATGTATTTTCACGAATTTATTTTGTTCCCAGTGGCTTGTAAAGCCTGAATTAGAAGGAACCATCTGTGCAGGAAGATTACTGTAGAATTGAACAAGGCAACTCGAAAGTCAATTTCTATTTCTATTTCTTTCAGTGGAAATGTCTACCTAAATGCTCCGCCAGTCCACATTTTTTTTGTTTATATTGATTTATTTTATTATAAATTGCGTAAATTGATAGAAAAACAAATTAGTACGGTGTTGATACATTACGCTTTTATAAAAAGGCGTTAATAGCCTTTAGTTAAAGGAAGAAAATCAGACATAATTTCAAGCAATAGGAAAGACTGTGCAGTATTGGCTCAAAGTTAGAATTTGTTTTTTTTTTTTAAAGGAAGGCGATTCCCCAAATCAAACAGAAAAAAAAATAAGCTTGTGCATGCTTAATTGAAATCGTCTACAGGTGTAGCTGTTTACATGTGTTCGTACTCCTCGATGGTAAACAGCTGTTACATCGCATCTGGAACCCTGCATGCTTTCACTGCGCAGGCTTTACCGCGCATGCGACACTACCACGCAAAGTCTCTACCATACAATTTTTACCACACAAGCCATTGCAATAAATTTCGTTGTAATAGCATGAATAGTAAAGGCATATTCGTTGTTAAAGTTTTAAAGCTAAGTATATGTAAGTATTAAGGGCCCGATTATGAGTTTGCTGGTCCATGGGAGCCCCGAACCTTTGGTGGCAGTGTAGCAACTGCTGCACCGGCGGTCCAAATGTATTATTTTGAGTTTGGTGGTTACACTGCCACAGGACTGCCACAACCGCCGAAAATCATGGATCCCACGGTGATGGTGCAGCGCTCAGAGACCGCAATATGATGGCTGTGCCAATGCGACACCTTCAAGCATATTACGAGTTGGCCTCCAGGACCCATTCCATGGTAGTGAGCCCCGCCATGAAAAGGGTGGCAGCGAGGTCACCCCCTGTAGTCTCTGTGCACAGGGATGCATGCAGATGGGGGGGGGCAATTGTTGTGCCCATGCATGTTTGCACCCCCAGTTCCTGCACAGAAAGTAATGCACACCATGGTGCATTTTCCCTGTGCAGAAACATGCTGCGGCACTCCTGTGGCCCTGCCTTTCAATGGCTCTCCTTCGAGCCTTAGAAAGGCACCACCATGGTACCGCCCTCCACAGGACTACCCGAATTACAACTTGTGATCCAGTGGGTGGACTGACTATGGGCTTGGTGGTCTTGGAGCGGGGCGCTGGCGTGGTGGCCCGCTGCAAGACCACCAAGATCCAAATCAGGCCCCAAGTGTTTTAAGCATTAAGGTCATCATTGCGATGTCAGTTTGTTAAACTACTGGCCGTTATTGTAGCGGTCAGGAGACAGCCGGCAAGCTTGTGAGCGGTCCAACCGATGTATTGTGATGCGACTGCAGGTCTGGCAGTTAGAAGCACAGTGGGGCATGCTGCTGCCATGGAAAGGGCCACAGCATACGCTGATGCCATACATGCACCTCATGCATGTCTGTGCACTGTGAGCCATGTACTACGTTGTGCATGACACATGGTGCATAGAGATCAGTGTGGACACTACATGTGCTCCCAGGATCACTTTTCTGTGCCCCACGATGGACTGGGGCCCTGTTTGGGGCCTCCAATATCTCTTTCTGACAACCTTTCCATGGAAGGATTCCCACCATGAAAAGGCAGTCAGAAATGGATATTGTAATCCTGACAGCGGTGCCTGCCCCAGCAGCACTACCATTCAGAGACACTGCTCCGACCACCTCCTTGTTGGGATCTATGATCCTGTTGGAGCCAGTGATCTTGCATCCGACAGCTTAAGGTCGGACCGCCAGTATCAGAATACAGTGGTCGGACTGGTCGGAGTGGTCAGACATCCACAGGCAGCCCGTCGGTGGTCCGACTGCCACCATTGTAACAATGCCCTAAGGGGTATTTTCACAAGAACGTGTGCTAAACATCACCAAAAAATGCTAACGCACCTTTACACATCACAGCCTATTGCGGGAAAATAACCCTGCGTTAACGTGGAATTCACAAAAAGGCAGTACCATGTGATAGTCTGCCGAAACCGCTGCCAATGTCCATGATACAACCACCTCGACTAAGATAAAAACACAAACCTCAATGAGAAAAAACATGCGAAGAGCTCATTCACGATGAGGAAAGCAGGGATAAGCACCCACCGCCAGTCCCACGACATGCAAGGAAGGTGGGAATAAGCAGAACAAAAGCCTGAAAAAAAATAGACAAACCAAACAGAAAACAACAGCCAAGCACAATAGAGGCAACCCGAGCCAGCATACAGCCCCACAAGCCTCATTGCCAACAAAACATTGTACATGGCAGCAATCTTGGACAAGGTGATTGCACCTTGAGAGCGGAGGAGGACAATGGAAGAAAACCAGAACATCCGGAATGATGCAAATGCACAAACAATCAGAAACACGTCGACAACAAGAAGGCAGCAATGCACACCGGAGGTGGGAGGCCAGCGCCACACCAGGAGCTGGATGACATGGATGAAATGGTGTCCACCATATCAATCTGGAGACGGTGGCAGGGCTCAGGGACCAGAAACTGCCCAAAACAACAGACACAACAGCAACAGGGAGAGGAACCAGCAGGGACTGGGGGGACGGGGAGATGGACACAATGGCACACATGCAGAATGCACAGCACAACTGCAGACAAACCATGCCCAAGAGTAACAAAACCAACAAAGAGCACAAGTCACACAACCCGGCAACATCACACCACTGAAAAAGCACACAAGTGAAAACCACACTGCCTGAAAGGGAAAAGGGTGAGCCAAATTAGAGCTGAAGGGACCTCTCACACACAATGAAGCACACACACATAGGAAGCAGAGCACCCCAACATCGAACACAATGTGACACAAACACCAACATTTGCACAGCCGAACACAGGACACAAGTGCACCTGCATGTTGCCCGCAAACGGCCATACGCATCTGGATAAGCACGAAACAGGGACATGTCAATGCACAAGTATAAACCCACAGTCCTGATTAGGTAGCAATGCACGTATGGCAGGGAGCCAGAGAGTCCATGACACACACATTGGCATACAAATCAAGACACAACACAGTTGGAGACAAGTGAAAGTGCGAAATCTTCATCAACAAGTGCGTGACAGTATGGCCAAGAGAAGTGCCACAATATGCAGACCACTACAATTGGACGTTCATATAAACAAGACTGTTAGTACTTGCCTGTTGTTGCTAAGAATGTTGGGTAAATTTCTCCCTATGCTACCTTTGTCGGCGAGACCAGAGGTAGTGCGTAGTATCATACTCAGTAGGTTAGACTACTGTAACACATTACTTTTAGGAGCCCCCAGCTCCTTGATAAAACAACTGCAGAGGATCCAGAATATGGCAGTCAAGCTGGCTCTTTCGCGTGTGCGCTTCGCATCTTCATCTCTGGCTCTTAAAGATCTTCACAGGCTGCCTATACACCAGTGGACTGGCTTCAAGGCTTCTTGTATTGTCTTTAGAGCACTTCATGGATTGGGACCCATTGCTCTTCAGAACAAATTTAGATGGTATTCAGCAGCTAGGCCTTTGCGCTCCTCTTCTGCCTTTTTGGTTGGGGTACCCCGCATTCGGAGGATACGGATGGCTAACATATGGAATGCTCTTCCACTCTCCTTAAGGAAGCTGAATGAGCTGACCCATTTTAAAAAGGGTCTGAAGTCTCATCTCTTTCCGAGAGATGTCTGATCCTCCCTTGCTTGTGTTGTGATTTTGAAGTCAAAGCGCCAGGATACCCTATGGGTGACAGCACGTGCTATATAATACAATCAAATACAATACTGCAGCAGCATGTCTGAATGAGGAACCTAGGAAAGCGCCCATTTCCACCTCGGGAGAGTCCACCACCAAAACAAGTCAATGCCAACCCACGTCGGTTGTCCGAGCATGGATCATGAGTCCAGGCCAATGCAGCCATGTTCACTGTAATCTTGGGACATGTGACCAGATTCCCAACATGCAACCAGGCATCGGGACACGTGCAATGGGTCACATTCAATTGTGGCTGCAGGTACCTTGTCACTCGTCCATGAACTCGAGTGCAGCTGCGTCGGCCAACATCTCCAATGAGCGATCGCCCTCCACCACATCTGGCATGTTGTTGATGTAATCCATCAGCTGACCCGAACAGATGTGCTGACTCCAACCACTGGACCCAATGTGCACCAAAGCCCAATCGGGTAGTGGCTCAATCTGCTCACTGCACATGATGACTAGTGCAATATCCCGGGTCCAGTTTCCAGCCTGCATGCCAAACATCCATGCATGCCATAAAAGGGCATCACAGTGACACTCCAGGTTGTGGGCCAACAGGAGGCGCACAGACATGTCGTAATCTAGGTCAGCTACCGTTACGTTGGAAAGACAGACATCCATGGACAACTCGAATATGCACGAGCGACAATGCAACACAGGCTGAATGCAGGAGACGTCCGCAAGGCAGAAGCTTAGCAGGTAACTGATCCGCAAGATGGCCAATCCAAGTGCCCCCAGTACATGCAGCAGACGTGCAAGGTACAGGTCCACTTGACTGGATTCAAACATGTGTCTGGGATGGTCTGCCATTGCATCAGTGGCTCTGCTTGAAGCAGCACTGGCCTGCCCTGCGCCAGTCCTGTGGATGAAATGGCACAGCTCGGTGCAATAAGCAGTGTCTCTGTGCAACAGGTGCAGGCCTGGAGTGGGGTGGGATTATGTTGTAAAGCTTTTATTCAACATATTTGTCATAAAGCCAAAACATAAAATACATTCATAAAATACATTCATATACAGAATTTTTAAAAGCAGATACATCTTTACAAAAAAGGTGCAATATGTGCAAAGTTTGAGTCCCAAGACAGTATCACGGGGTATTTGCAATTTAAATGGGGATACATTACTTTTTCATTGTTTATAGTTTAACATGCAAAGTATAATATTCTTGCATTTTGGAATTAATTACAAGACCCAGTATAAAAAGAAGCTATGCACATTGTATAAATAAATAAAATGCCAGTAGTTAAAAAGACTTATTATCCTATGTTTTAAGTCCAAGTTTCTTTCTAATCAAGTAGACACTATGGAGGTACCTACTGACTCCAAAGGTTACCAACTGAGAGGACGAAGATCTAAGTATCCTTTCGGCCTCTTTGAACGATCTTATGCCCATGTTTTTGCACAGAGGTTTAATCCATTTCATACGTTGGAGTTTATATAACGGACAAAAGAAAAGGATATGGGCCTCGTCTTCTTTTTGGTTAAGTTCACACAATTTACAATTTGAATCATTCCCCTTGGAGTTTCTCCACCGACTGGTGTTTGCATTTATTTGTAAAACCCCATATCTGTATTGTAAATATACAGTTTTGGCCAAAGGTGGCTCAACTTCGTCCATGAATTGTTCGAACATGGGGGTATCCTTAAATTGCAAAAACTTCTGGGCCAATGAGCCAGTACCACGTTCATATGAGTGTACATTGTTAATAACGTAACACCAAAAAGCAGCTTTTTCCTGTTCTTTACAGTTAGTTTGCAAAGCAGCTGGATTTGTCCAAAAGTGTGAGAGACCTATTTTTGTAAACCAAATGGATATATGTCTCAGCCACTTAATTGAGTTGAATGTGTCCAGTTCCCTAATTTCCAATAAACCAGTTCTATAGTCAGTGAGTTCCGGGGTAGACCATAGTCTTACCCCATAAAGAAGTGGCCTCAACCAGCATAAAAAGTCTGTACGTTTTATATTAATATCTAGATAGACAGGCACTAAGGGCGTTCTTAATGGTAATCTTAATAAACGCCTAAAGAACGCGTTTTCTTCAATATCAAATGTCTTGTTTGAGTAAGGCCCCCAAATCTCGGCCCCGTATAGGGCTGCAGATTGCGCTTTAGCTTTGAACACTTCAATCGCCGTTCAATCAATGTCGTGAACCCTATCTTCATTTTCTAATAGGTTTTCAAGCCCCAACACAGGCTCGAATTGGCAGTTAAAGTCCCCACCTATAATTACTTGGGAGTTTAGATCCAGATTACCTAAATACGAGCTTAGTTGTTCTACAACCAATGATTCCTTATTTTGGGGGTTTGGTCTGTTGTAAATATTTATCAGGTAGACATCCCCCATGTCCTTCATGATCATCTTTACCCCAAGCAAGTCATTGGAAACAATGTTCAAAGGTGAAACAACAACATTCAGGGATATTCTTATCCAAATTATTAAACCCCCTGAAGGTCTACCTCTTACAGATGCAATCGCCCCGCAGTGAAATGCTTTGTAGCCGAGTCTGTGAACCATATTGATTGCCCAGGTTTCTTGCAAGAGTATGATGTCATGCTCTTCCAAGAAAGAACTCCAGTTCCTGTCACAAAGGTTTCTTGACAACCCTGCAATATTCCATGACAGAATCTTTATATCTCGTATTGGTTTACATTGTACTGAGTTACTGGGATATTCGTTGCTTGCGTTTGGTATTTCCCTCTCAATGGGACCATCCAGAAGCTCAATACTGGTTACCAATTCTTGGAGTTCAGTACATGACATTAGTGACGTGTTTTGGTCCTGTGCAGTACAAGTATCCACTGATACTCTCACTTGATGATCTCTAAGGATACTAGCAGTCAATGATCCAGCCCGTGTGATTTTGGCTGGCTCGGTTGCAGAGGACGTTACACATGTACTTGGGCGTTGTCTTGCGCATGAATCCTTCAAGTGATCTCTAAGTGTAGGGGGAGGGCTTCCCCGACATCCACACTCTCTTATTTGTCAATGACCCCACCATGACCAGTTTTTATCCACATCCACAGTATGTAGATTCTGTGGGTACATTCTACCACCAGGTGTTGAGGGATCAAAGAACGAGTACCTGTTATTCGTCAAGCCTAGCCAATTTGGATCTCTATTGCCTGGTAATGGTTGCTTTGGATAAAAGTAACTAAGGTCACAAGTTCCAATCCCTAGTTGACCTCTCCGTTGGTTTTGGCCGTACACAAGGTGAGCTACTGAAGGATCTTTAAAGTTCACCAAAATGCAATCCCCTGTTATGTCTTTAGGCCTGGTGCCCAGCCAGCTAACTCTTCGAACATGGATGACCTGGCAGTTGACAGTGTATGGCAGAGGTCTGTTTTCTCTTAACCAGTATAAGGTCTTGTTTTTGAGTTCATCGTAGGTCTCCCTTCTATTAGGTTTCAGAGGAGGGACGTCGGTGAGCACTACCACATAAGGTTGGCACCCCGTAGGAAGATCAGCATTTGGGGTTTGTTTTGGCACAGGTTTGCCTAAGTTGGAATCGGCTACTGGATCATTATTATTAAGGCCACTATTGATTGCACAAGCAGGGGTTCCTATCCCATCGACAGGTCTTGATGGCGCCAAAGTTTGAGAAGTGGTAGTAATAGCAACCTGTTTTGCTTTACGTGGCGCAGGTTTTGGGGGGACTGCCGTTTGTATTCCTCCATTGTTTGGCTGCACCTTGGAGAGATCTGTTCACGATCCCCCCTGTACAACATTATCCTTAATCCGATCTGTCACCTTATCCTTTGTTGGAGGTCGAGTTTGTTGCGATGGTTTGGGGATTATTACGCTAGGATCTCCCCTTAGGGTATCAGCTCCAATTTTAGAGTGTAGTTTTACCAGTGATTTTAGAGCAAAAAAGTTATCCAGTGATGTTTGTTCAAATTTGTCCAAACGCTCCAAGAGCCCTTTCAGTCTTTCAGTCACTAGTAATATCAGCGTTGTCATAAGCTGTTGAATCTGTTCCATCAAGGAATTAGCTGCTTTTGGGTCTTGTGTGAAATTGTCCAGTTCAATGTCCGGTGCAGGACGAGCAGAAGCATTTGAATAGTCACCCTCTTGCTGCTCGCCTGCTTTTGCCCCTATTTGCATGGACTCTGGCTCTATAGAATTATAATGAGCACCCCGTTCATTTGGTTCCTTCATATTCTCTTGAGGGCCTTCAATCTATAGGCCTTTCGCGGGGTAACTAGTCTCTTCCTTTTCAGTGTAGTGCGACTTGTTTTTGTCGGGGGGATAATAGATCTTGACCTGCGGGGGCTTCATGTATCAATATTACGGACAAAGCCAGTGGGTCTACTACTGTTGGGACTGGACGATTTATAATGGCAGCATTACCTGGAGTGTTACTTATTATCACCGGATCAGGGATAATATCAAGAAGACCATTGTCTGTTTTCGGATCGACATCACAAGACTGCATGCGACTCGGTGTTACAGAAGTTAAGGGTTCTGCTGGGATAGTATTCGTTGGGGATATAGCCTGTACCAATGTTCCCAGAGAAGAGCGCTTATGTGCAAGATATTCCTGTGATAGTCTACGTTCTGCTAGGATAATTTTCTTCTCTACAACAGATACGGCGTGAGTTATAAAATTGTCCATAGTGCCTATCGTAGAGTTACCCCCTCGCCTTGAGCATCTACCTGAGCGAGTAGCCATTGGGGAGTAGGCGGACATATGGAAAGTAGTAGAAAGTAGTCAAAAGCTGTATAGTTCATCCTAAGCACTATATTACCTAAGGTCTTCGGGAGGTGGCCCGCCCCGGCCCCTGCTGGCCCCGGACAGCCACAGACGGCCCGCCCTTTGCCCGGGCTTCGCTCGGCGTCACGTTTGCGTCCTGCAAGACGGGCCCTTGCCGGTTTTTGTAGGCGGAGATAAGCTGTGGTGGGCGGGGCACGCAGGGGGGCGCTGACCGGATGTTGCTTGGTCGCGCAGGGACTCCTGGAACAGTGAGTCCCTGCCGCGCTCCTCCCCTGCAGCCTCCCTGCACCACAGATGTAAAGTGCTCACAGCAGGCACGGCAGGCAGGCGCAACAGTCGGGCAGCAGTCACGTTGGTGGGTTCTCCCACGAAGCGGCTCCCGCACAGCGGGAGCGGCGAGGAGCTGGGACAAAGGCAAAGGTCAGAAGCGGGTCTGTTCAGCAGAGTGTCCCCGTAGCACCAAAGGGTTCCTCTGAGGGTCACGCAGTTACTAAACCCCAGGTTCCTTTTCAATCCTTCGCCGGCTGCCGGTTGTGGGCGGGGCACGCAGGGGGGGCGCTAACCGGATGTTGCTTGGTCGCGCAGGGACTCCTGGAACAGTGAGTCCCTGCCGCGCTCCTCCCCTGCAGCCTCCCTGCACCACAGATGTAAAGTGCTCACAGCAGGCACTGCAGGCAGGCGCAACAGTCGGGCAGCAGTCACGTTGGTGGGTCCTCCCACGAAGCGGCTCCAGCGCAGCGGGAGCGGCGAGGAGCTGGGACAAAGGCAAAGGTCAGAAGCGGGTCTGTTCAGCAGAGTGTCCCCGTAGCACCAAAGGGTTCCTCTGAGGGTCACCAATTACATGTGAAGGTCATTTCACGCACGCCAACTATGAAAAAGGACTGCTGCATGTGGGATGTGCACACGTTGGTCTCATGTCAGGCAGTTCATAGTATGGAAGTCACAAGCAAATGCTATCGTATCTGTCAGGGGGTGCTGGCCACATGCAAGTTCCTGCTTGGAGCTGCAGATATGCTACCGCCTGATATAGTTCAGACAAAGGACGTTTCATCCCTACACTAACTTCGCCATCGTCATGTATACAGGAGATGTACAGAGGCTGGTCTTAGGTGTTGTGGGATGTCTGCGACACTGGGAACACTGTGACGCTGGCTTTTGAATGTGTGCAGCCACGTGAGTGTAGGCCAATGGACCGGGCAGGGCGGACACAGGTGTACAGCCCATGGCTGGCTCTGATCGCACTGCAAATGAGGCCAGGCAACTGACTCATGCATCCGCAGGGCTGATACACATAACACTTCGCATGCATGTGCCATGACCCTGAGGGGTCTTGCGCTCCTACATGTCCCCGAACGTGCGGGCCCGCCCTCCTGGTGCATGCTACAATGCATCATCGACTACTGTGGTCCTGGTGGCGACTACACCCCAACATAGAGACACACTTACTGCATTTCCTGCCCAAGACCAGGTCTGAGCACACCCATGCGCTGTTCTGACGTACGCCGGACCAGCACACACCGCTTGTGCATGGAGGGGGGTGCGTGCGAAGCTACACGTCGAGGGTCACTGCCAACGCGGAGGTAACATGGTAACGTCCGCTGAAGACAGCACACTGTGATGTTATAGGGCCCGTGCCCATCATACTGACAAAATGACCACATAGACACACTTGCTCAGATGGTGTGAATGTCTATGGGCATGAGCGCATGGCCTCTTTATTAGCAGGCACACATACCGAGTAACACCTGTGTTGGTTGTGTGTGGGGTGTGTGCACACTAGCAGGCAAGGACTGCCTGGTGCAGTCAGAAATCGACAACAGTGTACATCATAAAAGACACAACCATTCAACCATTAAGGCCCCATGACTTGTGCTGTACAGAATTAGTGGCCCGGATGCACAGCGCCCTGCATGGGCCTACCACCACATGGGGCAGAGTCACGAGTGCAGAGCAGGTTTCTGTAGATGTAAAAGGAGCCTGTCGTGGAGTGTCTCGGTGGACAGTGGAAGGTGTACCCCTATGGCATGACGCAGAGGGCAGGACCACGCAGAAACAGTCACTATGGTGGAGATGAATGGAACAGAAACAATGTCGGACACCAAGTCCGGACCAGCGAGATGAAGATGCAGGAAACCACCAGGCCATGGACTCAGACGCCACCGAGGTCCAACCAGATAGTGCCCATGACTCATTGTGCACAGAGTTAGTGGCACCAGTGCTGTTAGGGGATGCTGCCTTCAATGAGGCGTGTCCAATGTTGTGGACTCCTCCACATCTTACTAAAGACACAGTTCTACATGTGTGACCTACTTGTATGCAGGGTAGGCCTGAGCCCTCATACACGTGTCTCCGGCTTATGTTGAACAGGGTTAGTGCACCATGTGTCGCCGGCTAGCGTTGAACAGGATTAGTGGCACCACATGATGCTGGCTTGCGTTGAACAGGGTTAGTGGCACCACTTGTCGCCGGCTGGCATTGAACAGGGTTAGTGGCACCACGTGTCACAGGCCTTCCTTATGGAATTATGCCTCACTGATCATAGGGAGTTTAGTGCTGTGGCCGTTGCCACGGACTTGGGGTTACTGCTATTCAGGACTCAGGACACATTTCCACATGTGGGACCTACAGGGCAGAAGAGGACGCCGGTGGAATATGTAAATGAGAAAGGAGTAATGTGGGCCAGCATCGGGGGGGTCAGCAATGGTCTGCGGAGGCTGCAGAGGTCGTGGGACTGGTGCTTGGAGCTTGCACGGGCATGTGGTGGGCCCTCTTTGATACTCGCTGGTGTAGGCAGGTGGGCTGAGCCTCGTTGGTGCGCTGGGGCAGTTATTGGGGGGTCTGGGAACCAGCGGCCCGGGTGCAGCAGGCGCACAGGGACGCAAGCACCGCTGCACTTGGCGCAGGACTTGTGGCGGGCTGAGAGGCGCCACCCTGGCAGACGTGTTGTCCATTCTGAATGAGAACCACGACCAGTGTGAGGGCTTTTTGTTCACACCCCGACACAAGCCTGACGTCTGCAGGTCCAACCCACTATACACACGCATGCCGGGGGGACGTAACATGAGACATTTCCGCGTTCAGCCCCACAGCCTGTCCGGACATGGTAGCATCCACTGGCCACTACACGCCATGCACCAGCAATTGATCTCCACATGTCCATTTCTGTGGTTTGCACTCTGTGGTCTGTCCGGCACCTCCACACCACACCTGGCATTGGATAGGTTCACATTCATTAGTCACTTGCCCCTTTCGCACATGCCTGCACCATGCCCTTCCTCACAACCTGCTATTGTGTGTCTGTGGTGCCATGCCATGGCTGAGTTGTGAGCATGGCAAGGCCGGATTCCCAATGGAGTCTTGTTGTCGTGTTTGGTTGGTTGGCATGTGCTGCGTGCCCATTGGCAGTACAGTGAGTTGCATGACTGCGGGCTGGAGGTGTGTGGTGTGTTTATTTTGGACTTACCATCGGGCTCTGCATTTCCATGTGTACCATCCTGGGAGCGCTGGGTGATGATGGACTGTTGGGAGATGTGAGTATCATGGACTCTGTTGAGGGAGTGGGCCACAACATTGTTGAGGAGTCTCGGGCAGTCCACTATTGCCTGCACATTCATGGTATTCATGTGCTTACTGTTGTGGTAGTTGTGTGCAGTGTGTGCAGGGGGCACAGGGGTACATGTGTGCAGTTGTTTGTCCCTGACACTTGAGAGAATCGAGCTATGGTAGGGGTATCGGCGTTGCATGATCATTATCTCCATGGCATCTGTGGGTCTTCAGGTGTGGCTCTTGGCTGGGCTCCTTTTTATGATGTTCGTTGTCGTCCTGCTTAACACCAGCAAAAGGCAAGTGTTAAATCCCTGCTGCTACCATGGCTTACTGCCTGTTTTTGGTTGACTTTGCAGATCTGGCAATTCGTTGTGAATGTGGTGTTGTGTTTTTTTTGTGTGTTTTTGCACAGGAACGCCTACTCTGTATCTCATTAGGGTTAGTTGATGGTGTCCACTGTGGAGATACAGTTTGGGACAGTTATCGCTGGAATACAGGAGATGTCTGCAGTTTGCACCAGCTTGTGAATGGGCTGTTGAATCTATCTCCACTTTTGATGCGTTAAGGTGGAGGTAAATCGAAGTTAAGTCCTTGTGAATATCGCCCCTAGTGTTTTGTACATCAATATATATATATTTCAACAAAATTAAACAAAACAGAGAGAAATTATTTACAGTACAAGGTACCCATTGCACAGGTCCCTGTTAGTGGAGTAAGAGGGCTAAGGGAATTGCAAATTGAACAAAAAAATGTAAATATTAAATTTAAGAATGTGATGCAACAATGAATTGAAAAATGAGAATTAAAAAAAGAAATTCTATGATGTAATAGAATTATGGTGGTAAAAAGCAGCCAGCCTGAGACAGGAGTCCACGCTCTAATGGTTGACTGGGAATGAACACAGGGAAAGGACAGTTATATAAGACTGCCTATGCCCACCGCAGTGTAAATGGGGGCCCAGTAGAAGGCGGAAGCCGAAACGCGTCACCTGGGATATGAACTTTGACCGGCAGAATCTCGCAATTATCTTTTAATTAAAATATATAAAATGAAGAAAAAATAATAGAAGGTGAAATAATGTTCACCAAGAACGGTGTTTGAGGTGTTCGTGTTCCGCCATATGGTGAGTCACAGAAGGTGACGACATTTGATGTGAATATATATATATATATATATATATATTTTTGGAGTGTTTTTTAGTATATTATATGTTTTATATATATATATATATACTAGCAGCCCGTACTGACATTGTCCGGGTATGAATTGCTGCCGGCCAGTAGTATATTGTTTTGTAGGATTTCGTCTTGATAGCATTTCTTATTTGTGACAGGCCTGTGAAACGCTCCGATTCACAGTGCACGGCTGATGCACTTAAGAGTGCGCGTTCAGTAGTGTGTGAACTCGAGTTTCCCTACTTTATTTTTCCTTGCTATATTATATAGCGCAAATTCAACAACATGGCATGAGCACAATTTACATTACAGAAGAACACATTCATTTGTGGTAGGCAGGGGAGACAAAGCGATTTGCCTGGAAACACAGGATGTTTAGCTGATGCCGAGATTGGAACGTAGCTCCCCAGCTCTAAAGTTCGCAATTCTAGATCTTGTGGCGGGAGGTGTGTCTAAAAGTGTATGTCGGTGCTGGCCATCAATGAGAGAGACCTGTGCATTTTCCAAATGGGTGGTGAAAAAATATGAGTATGTTGCTGGAGATATGGGCCGAAGTGCCACCAATGTACTTATGGGGGGAGGGTAAACACCCATTATTCCGCAACTTTCTTTCCGCATACCATCACTCCGCATACTTTCATTACGAAAGTACCATGACTCCACAATGCCATTATAACGTATGGCATTGCATTTTATATGCATTTACCACCCATACATTTACAACGAAATTTGTTGTAAATGCATGAATGGTAAAAATCATGTTTTTTTTTAATGTTTGGATAAGGTAAGTATGGGTATAGGGGTATATGTTTTGGGGTACTGAGGTATATGTTTTGGGGTTTTTGGGTATTTTAAGGGTTCAGATATCGTTTTGGGTTATGGGGTACAGGGGTAGTTTTAGGGTTTATGGATAGGTATGGGTTTTGGGGTACAGGGGTATTTTTAGGGTTCAGGGCTAGGTTTGGGTTTTGGGTTATAGGGGTATTTTTAAGGTTCAGGGGTAGGTTTGGGTTTTGGGGTACAGGGGTATTTTAAGAGTTCAGGGCTAGGTTTGGGTTTTGGGGTACAGGGGTATTTTTAGGTTTCAGGGCTAGGTTTGGGTTTTTGGGTACAGGGGTATTTTAGGGTTCAGGGGTAGGTTTGGGTTTTGGGGTACAGGGTTATTTTTAGGGTTCAGGGCTAGGTTTGGGTTTTGGGGTACAGGGATATTTTTAGGGTTCAGGGGTAGGTTTGGGTTTTGGGGTACAGGGGTATTTTAAGGGTTCAGGGCTAGGTTTGGGTTGGGGGTTCAGATATATATATCTATACTAATATAATAAAGAGAGAGCCCAAACCTTTGAGGCGGGTAATCTCAGGAAGCACAGCACCAATCACAACACCCAAAACATCCACTAAATGCATGAATGGTAAACGCATGCTTTTTTAATGTTTGAATAAGGTAAGTATGGGTATAGGGGTATATGTTTTGGGATACTGAGGTATATGTTTTGGGGTGTTTGGGTATTTTAAGGGTTCAGATATAGTTTTGGTTTATGGGGTACAGGGGTAGTTTTAGGGTTTAGGAATAGGTATGGGTTTTTGGGTACAGGGGTATTTGTAGGGTACAGGGCTAGGTTTGGGTTTTGGGTATAGGGGTATTTTTAGGGTTCAGGGGTAGGTTTGAGTTTTGGGGTACAGGGGTATTGTTAGTGTTCAGGGGTAGGTTTGGGTTTTGGGGTACAGGGGTTTTTTAAGGGTGCAGGGCTAGGATTGGGTTTTTCGGGTACAGGGGTAGTTTAGGGTTCAGGGGTAGGTTTGGGTTTTGGGGTACAGGGGTATTTTTAGGGTTCAGGGGTAGGTTTGGGTTTTGAGGTACAGGGGTATTTATAGGGTTCAGGGCTAGGTTTGGGTTTTGGGGTACAGGGTATATTTATAGGGTTAAGATGGGTTAGTGTTTAAGGGTGTTGGAGTATTTTAAGGAGTATGGGTGGATTATGATTATGGGGTGCAGCGGTATTTAAAGGGAGCAGGGTGGGATTAGTGTACAATATGAGACATGGCATGAAGGGCGGAACGTACCACACGCCCCCAGCGTTTGTCATGCCCCAGCACACGCCCACAGCACAAAGCAGACACGCCCACAAGAGACTACTTTGCTGGCACGGTTCTTTTACCTTTTAAATGTATATGGTGGGCGTCTGCATAGCTTATGTCCTTCTGCTGCAACTGCCCTTTCCAATGCTGTTTTGGGTGTTGTGATTGTTGCTGTGGTTCCTGAGATTACCCGCCTCAAAGGTTTGGGCTCTCTCTTTATCATATTAGTATAGTTATATGTGTGTGTATGTATGTAAAAAACACTTAAAATACTTAGGGCCTGATAACGAGTTTGGCGGTTTTGGAGTGGGTCGCCATGCCAGCGCCCCGCTCCAAGACTGCCAATCCCACAGTCAGTCTGCCCGCTGGATTACGAGTTACACCGGGAAAATGCACCATGTTGTACATTATTTCCTTTGCAGGAACTGGGGGTGCAAACATGCAGGGGATTACAACATGTGTCCCCCTGAATGCACAGAGGCTGCAGGGGGCTTGCCTCGCTGACACCCTTTTCATGGCATGGAATGGAAAAGGTCTTGGTGGCCAACTCGTAATATGCTCTGCAGTGCTAGATTCGAACCGTCAGCATACTGCGGTCTCTGACTGCAGTGCCACTGCAGCATGATCCATTTGAGACGTCATCAGTGATGTCATCAGTGATGTCACTGACCATGTCATGAATGATGTAATATGTGACGTCATTAGCAGTGCATTGCGGGGGCATGAGTTATAGTTAGCTGAACTAACTATAACAGGGGAATTTCTATTGTTTTGTATGAGTGAAATTTCCAGTTAACTATAACTTCCCTGAAACCTATGTTTTTTTCAGTGAATTTCGAAGGTTTTTTAAATGCTAAATCCTAACTATAACGTCTATAAAACCTATGTTTTTTTCAGGAATTTCGAAGGTTTTATAAATGTTAATTTCATATTTTAATATTTATAAAACCTATAATTTTTCTAATTTTTTTTACAATATTTTGCAACTCTATTATCCTTTTTTACCTTTAAAAATTATGTAATATTTTATATCTTTCTAAATATTATATATATCATTTTTTCTTTTTTTGGAGAAAACTAAAGCCCAATACTGGTAGTCTACCAAGCTCCATCAGTACGTGAATCCTATCCACTGCATTGAAATGATGCACATTGCATATCTGACGGGGTCGTGGCACCACGTCCCGCGTAACAACATATACGTATGAGATCGCGCCAGCTGCTAGTTTGGTATGCGACGGGGACGGAGTACCAAGCCACGCATTATGTCATGTACGTATGGGGTCGCACCCAATGCGCGCTGTTATGTGACGATTACACGCTGCCAGGCTCCGTCTTACGTCATAGACGTATGGTGTTGCGCCAGGTACGCTATTCCATCATTTTATTTTATGTCTCAAAAGTATATGTAAATAACTTTAAAGTTTATATGAGACCAAGCGATAATCTAAAATTTTTTAAACATTTATATATTTCTAACTGTAATAAACTTATATTATAGTAAATATATTGTGCGCAATTGTCATCTGACTTAAAAAAAAAGCATTTCATTAGTTCATAACATTTCCCATTGTTGCAGTTGCAAAACGCCACCCATTTTAGTTATTCTCTCTTCAGCATTTGATGAGACACACCTCTTCTGCTTAGAGAACTTTTTTGAAACTTTTTGCTATGTACACATATCTTACACTACACACAACATGCAACCACCATCTTTATCAAGTGGAGAAGTGTGGCTAAATGGTTAGAGCAGGCAGACCTCGATGCAGAGCTCTGGCCAGGGACCAGGGTTCGATCCCTGCCCCGGCGGGTCTCGGGCTCGTAAATCCCCCTGACCGGATATTCTCGCCTCAGTGCCTATTCTGATCATGGGTCCCACGCTGCACCTCTGGGCAATAGATTGCTTAGTCTCCACAATGGCCCCCACAACGCGAGGGATGCCTGGTCTGCACCATGGGGGTGCCCAGGAGTGGACACTTCACAGGGAAAGCCAGGAAGGGTTCCCTTGCGGTATTCGTACAAGCGCCGGGAAACCCACTGTGGGTAGCTGTGCGCTATACAAGTACAAAAACATTTACATTTACAGTATTCATTGTCTGTAAAGTAGCCTTCCACCTGTGATAGCCATACACCTAAAAGTTACATAAACAAAGTTTTCCCGATTACCAGAGGTAACATGGCTGCATACGCTGTCCACAGCACAATGTAATGTAGTACGGCCCAGGGGCAGTATCATACATAGGTTATGAACACATGGGCACAGATAGATAGTGGAAGTGGGTACGGGCTTGTGTGCTTGACACCTTTTTATTACCAGGGTCACATATCCAGTGACCACTGTGGTGGATGCATGTGGAGTGAGTTTAAACCAGCCCTCAAGGAATAGTTGCTGCTACCTTCAACTACAATAGTAATCATTGGATACACAGACATTCAATATTAAAAGAATCAATAGTTTGTGCTGCAGTAAGGTAGGGACAGTAGATGTAAAATGATACAGAAAAATATTCGATCGTAAAAGAACCACAACTTGTGGTATACTGAGACACAATCACTAGATCTGAAATAATATACAAAAAAATTGTATTATAAAGGGTCCATCAGTTCTAGTGCACTCAGAAAGCCACATCAAAAGCATTCAGCATGTGCACAGCCAGCAATGATGCGTGCTGCGGGCGGTCCGTACTAGGAGTAATATCTGTTACCATCAACACAGGGGAACATCACTTACAACGCATTTATTACAACGCACTACCATTACATCGCAACCATTACAACGCAAACCATTACAACGCATTGCGCTGGGGGGCGCTCTAGGATAGGGAATATATTTAATTTACTATCCAACACCTTCCCTACTATCCACGGGGACTGGAGTTGGAATAGTAAATTAAATAATTCACTATCCAGCGCCTAAAAGCACTATGCGTTGTAGTGATATGCAATGTAAAAATCGCGTTGTAACAGCAGGCGTTGTAATAGCCTGCGTTGTAGTGACACCAATCCTCAACACAGCATCATCTGCAATAGCGACTCGATCTGAATTGTGAACACTGCTGTCTGCAGTGTAGACCAGAGAGAACTGTCAGCAAGGGCTCTGTCGTGACCGGTTTTTGTTTCTATTTCTGAGTGATGGTGACTTTAGCTTGCTACCATCCTAGATCCCTATTCTTAGCTTGTTTTGGTCCATTTCAGGCCTCTTTTCAGACCTAGAAGCATAAACTAGAGGATAGCCGCTTTATATGATGATAGATCCCTTATTTCTGACTCTAATCCATCTATTGCCTATTGGCTTTGACATAATTATGTATCCTTTCATCAATTTCAGGCCTGAAGACCTATAGTAGAGGGTGGATTCTGTAGTTCTGACTTTATATTACCTATTGGTAGGGTTTGTGTATGTACTTTGATAGAGCTATGTGTCTATTTCATCCTTTTCGGGCCTACAAGGCCCAGAACCAGAGAGACTCCATTTTGCTTTCTGCCTCTGCTGACTGAGGCGCTTGCAGGGTAAAGGTAATGTTTATAGTTAAGCCTGTTGTGTGCTAGAGAAAAGCCAGCGGAGACTGGTTCTTATCGAAGGAATGTGTTTGTCTCTTGGGCCCAGACGTAACATGCAGGTGGCCACTGCGGTTGCGCGGAGAGCCTTGGATCTGGCACAAGAATTCGGTGGGAGGCAGCTTTCTGTTGGAAATTTCCATGAGTATAGAGCACTCTATATCATCGAAGTGCAGAGAGGCAGAGTTGCCAGATGGATCTTGGAATGGTAGAAGTCAGAAGCAGTTGCAGTCAGAAGCAGTTACTTGTCAGAAGGAATTGTGATCAGAGGGAGCTGGTCAGGATGAGATGCAGTCTGGAGAAGATGCAGTCAGAAGAAGCTGCTTTGCAGTTGGAGTGAGATGCTTTGGAGACAGAAGCAAGCGGACATGAACAAAGTCAGTTAGCCAGCTGGGACTGTGAATTGGAGAGCTGATCTATGGAGTGGTTACCAGGCAGATGGAAGAGCTTGGAGCAGTTAGAAGTTCAGTTGGAGCCAGTGGAGTGAAGCTGTGGTGACAGAGAGAGAGAGCCCTGATTCCACCAGAGAGAGAGAAACATTCCTTTCTTATAGGGTGAGGTATTCTAAACTAGTTTGCTTTACACTTAATCATTCACTTTCCTTTATTTCCTAGGCTTTATTCCCCACTGTATTGTTGCACTGATTAATCCCTTTTCTTTTAGCGGTGTGCAGTCTTGTTATAATCCATTATTTTCCTTTTCAGCTATCTGCAGTTCCAATATTCTTTATAAAGCTTTCTGTGTATTCCTTAGATGTGTCCATTTCCCTTTACTTTTCAGGCTATGTCTAGATTGCTAGTTATTGTGATATTATAATTTGCTATTGTGTAATAAAGGGACCCCAGTTCTTGGTGAACAGCTGTGCAAGTGTTATTATTCATGGTAAGACTAACCTTTCTTCTAGCCACATGCTGTAATGGTAACTGATGGATCAAAAGGCAGAAGGAGCGCCTAAATCAGAGAATAACCTTTGCATATAGTAATTACATTTGGTTGTTATCTTCTAGGACAGAGCTAACCCTTCTTTTTACCCAAATGCTGACAGGAGAAGGATGTGATATTCCCTTCCCTGCAGATAATTGAGCATGGAAGTGTCAGGTCCATGCCGGGATCCATTAAGAGACCTCTTTCAGTCCCTACGCTTAAAAGAAGATTTACTGCATTGCAACCATTTCCACTGTGGGGCTCCATTCAGAAATTAGTTCATGTCCGCAGTCAGAGGGAGGATTAGTTGCGCTTCCTGCTTGTGCCACCTAGTGGTAGGGTTAGCGTTCTAGTCTTTCCAATTCAGTCCGCCATTTCCTTATCCCGCGCGTTCTATGTGGCGCACTTCAACTGTTCAATTCCGGCAGTTCGACGCCCTGATTTGAGCTCCCGTCAAATCACTGAGTAATTCCAAGTTTTGTCCGAATTCCAGTCAGAATCTTTTGAGACTGTAGTTCGGCGCTTTGGGAGCTTGTTTAGCTCCAGTTCCAGATTTATTCCTGCATTCCGAAATCTACTGCAGCTCCGCTTTTCCAGTGTTCGGCGGAGTCGGCTCTATTCTTGAAAGCGGCATTCTTCTGTGGACATTTCCAGTTGGCAAGTAATTCTTCCGCATCACCTCAGTCCACCGCGGTAAGAATATTCTTTCCTCAAAAACTTTTGTGGTGCAATCTCAGTCCAGTGCAATTGGGTACTTCAGCGCCTGAGTTTCCATGGTCTGGAAGAGTAGCTTGGTTTCCAAATAAGACTGTATATTTGAAAGGTCAAATACTGAGCTTCAGAAAAGACTCTTCAGAGATTCAGCCTATGTCGTGAAGTATAGACTTTTATCACTGTCCAGCGTCAGTGTTATTCAACAAGTAAATGAGAGTATATATTATATGCATATGGTAATACTGTTGTTTACCACCTCTATTAACCTCATCTCAACCAATCACCTATTGACACAAACATCAACAAGAGTCCTCAATCTCCCATAAGAACCTCTACGGGCTCTGCAAGAGAGCGGCAATTTCCACACTGAATCAGGTATGAGAAAAGTGAGCTGAGAGAGAGTGTGTGGTGTTTTTCCCAGAAATAGGTTTGAACGTTAGTAATGATCTATTAACTGTTTCAGGTGTTCACCAGCTACTCATCCCCGAGGTAGTGACGAAGACACCAGTGTGGAAGTCTCTCTTTGTTGTTTGTTATCCACTTCCCCTTTCCCTTCCATTTCTGGACTTGGAGTAATCCGGGTGCAGGGGTGATTGGGAATTTGGAAATAATCATCATAGAAGCCTTGGTCACTCGCTCCCACGGAAACCAGGACAATTCAGGTACTGCTTCTGACAGATTGAAGTGCCTTTATTACCTTCCGTCTGGGCGAGATGGCAGAAGGATTGGATGTCAAAGCCTTGGCTTCGGTGTTAGAGGGATTACAGAAACAGTTGAGTGAAACTAGGGAGGAAGTTAGGAAATCTAATCAGGAGGCTAGTTATTTGGGTCAGAGATTAGATGAGCTTGCTGAGAGTCCTCGTCCAAATTTTGGGAGTATTAAGTCATCAGCCTTTGGTTCCACGCCTTCTTCCTCTTCCTCTACAGAGTTAACCACACAGGTAGTGCACGCGATGTCTCCCACAATCCCATTGGTCCCCCCTGAGAGATTTCAAGGAGACCCCCATAAGGCCCAAATTTTCCTTACCCAGTGTTCGTTACATTTCCTTTGTAAGCCCATTTTGTTTAAGGAGGATCAGTCTAAAGTGGCGTTTGTGCTGTCCTACCTAAGCGGAGATGCAGCAGCGTGGTCATTGCCCCTGGTGGCTTGCAACGATCCTGTGTTGTATAAATTTGAAGAATTCAAGGCCGAATTCTTGCGAATCTTAGTAAGTAACTAACTAACTGCTACTGCAAGTAATTGTTTATCTACGTTGCTGTAGATGATACAGGCCATAGCAGCATCCCCTATTGGTCAAGATAATTAGAGAGCTATAACTTTATAACTAAGCAGTATGATACACTCTTACAAACAGATAAACAGGCTGTGTAAAAACTAAGGGCAGCAGTGCAAATGGAAAGGGGCGACCACTCGGTCCCCCCGAACGTATGGCGGAGTGCCTCGATCCCCCCGGGAAGCCATTTTTGGGCGGGAGGCGCGTCTCGGCTGGTATGCCCGAAGCGGCGTAGCCGGGGCGCGCCTGTTCCCGCCCTAGAGTGGGCTGGCCTAGACACTGACGCAGCCAGCCACGCCCTCGGGACGGGCAGGGGCGGGTTTACGCCCGCCCTGAAGACGGATAAAAGGAGACGCAAGGCCAGAAGACGTCCTCTTGTTCTTGTGCTCCGAAGCTGCACCTCCTCGCTACACGTGAGCTCGGGACAGAACAAAGAGCCAATTTTGACCCACCCACCAGCCCCTGAGGACAGCAAGTTGTTGTGCAATAAAGTGGATTTTCTAAGTATGTTCTTCCTTTTTCGTTTACAGGTTGTGAAAGTATCAGTTTTGTTGTTTTTCATAATAAAGTATGGTGAATATCATTTAGGTTGTTACGATTAAAAGGACTTGATGTAGTGTTACTTTTGAGCATGCTCTTTCGGTCGTAGCGACCAATGTTTTCATAAGTTCGAATTGTCGTATTTATTTTTGGTAGGCGGTAAGGTCATGATCGGTGAGCACTAATTGGTAGATCCCTATGAGTGGGCGTCACCCAACACGGATGGGAGCGCTCGGCGGAGGTGGCCATTGGCCCCTCAATGGGGAGGCGGTCCCGTCTAAGGGCGGGTCGCCGGAAGTTAAGGAAAGGCGGTCAAGGCCCCTTCCTGTGTAGGAGGGGTTACAGCCCCCTCCTGAGGAATTTCCCGGGGCCAGGGTCATCTGCGACGGCAGATGCGGTAAGTTGTGTGGGGTGGGGGGAGGTCCACGATACCTTCTAGATACCACACACAAGTATTCGAACGACCTTTAAATGGCGTCGAGTCTTAAGTGCCCCCGACAAGTCAAGGGAAATTGTTAGTAGTTGCACTTGAGGTAAGCCTCTGTGCTGTCGCCCTTCCCAAGTGGGAGGGGTAAGTCTGGTTAGGGATCTTGACACCGGTTATGACCTTGCCGTTGGCCCTTAAACGTTAGGATGTACAATTTCAGTGTTTATAGAGAATGTTTCTGTAGGATGCTAGTTCGGCTAGGAGAACCTCTGTATTAGAGAATATGTTAAGATTAGCCAAACATCGCAAATGTGATAATGAAATTGTACATAATATGAAACGTTTAATGTTTAATTTTTTGTTTTAATAAATACGGCCGCGGGAGGGTCACTCCCTCCCACATCCAAAAACTTTGAAGAACTGTTTCCGGTTTCCCTTCTTTTGGGGATCGTGTTGAGAGGGGGTGGCGGGTATCTCAGCCATAGTAAAAATAAATCACAAAGAAACTACCTGAGTCATACATTTTAATGAACTATAATGATTTTCTCTTTTATTTTTTAACAAACAAACCCACCCTCTCCATCCATAACAGGCCCACTCATCTCCTCAAACAAATTGACCCAATCCCCTTTTGTCGGGATCGTCATCAAGACAGGATTCCAGCATTAACTGCTCGCAGCCGCCCACCAGAAGAGCCCCAATTGCCTTCTGCCGCCCTGATTCACTCAGGCGCAGCAAATCCCGCCCGCTGATCAGATACAATCAACGATCAGCTTTCGACTTTTGAGCGACCGCTTGGACTTCAGCTACCCGCGCTTCCCTGCCTGGGTACCACTCACTGGTTCCATCGACAACCCTGTCCTAATGACGATCCCGACTAAAGGGGATCGAAACGCCGTCAACTTCACAGCTTGAATCATATGACGCATATCACGTTTTGTGCTCCTGTTCAATTTCTGACAATCTTATTTTTAAGTGATTACAACTTGTTTCTGTGGAGCTATTATTTGATGTAAATACTTTAGTTCATGCGTCAATCACGCTGTTCACTTTAGCACTTGGACCTTCACTATCACCAATTGTATATAGCACCTTGCACCAAGTGCCACTGGGTTGTCACATGATCTGCTCTGTACAGTGCTGTTTTAACTGTATTGTCATGTGAAATACCATTCCCTTTTGCCTCTTGGTGAATAATACTGCCTTTTTTCGAAAAATTCAAATGACTCCTTGGTTTCTTCCTTTGTGTAATGCATATTGCATACATTATTGAAACTGTCTTTGCATGATACCTGTTGGGAATTGTTTTTGCTTACACGCAGATAGAAGAGGCCATAACTCAACCACTGCTGCAGCTGATAAAGCTGTAGGGTTCACAGTCATGAGATGACGACACCCTAGTGCTAGCTAGTGAGTATACTTGTAATTGTCAATAATCAAGCAATTATGTGACTTACCAGTGCCTGTACCTGTCGCCAGTTCTGCCCCTCCAACCGACTCTCCTCCTGCAGCGGCACTTGAGCCAGCAACAGTGGTGGTCTGTGTGACTACGATAAAACATTACATATATTTTAGATGCCAAATAAGCCTCACTTTAATTTTTACAATAAAAGAAATACAGCCACAATGCATCAGGACAGTTGAGAAATAGTGAGCATGGAATTTGAAAACTAAAGTTATGGAATCCTCAAGTCGAGGAAAATATTCTCAAAGTCTGTACTCTGTAGTCGAGAAACATTGAGGAATAACGTTCTTCTTGGTTGGGTAAGTGTGGTAGTGAGTTGGTGTCACATTTAACCACATCTGATCCACCAAGTTTGTGATCTATTTGGCGTATATTAAGACACACCTCCAAAAAAAATCACTCAGACCGGAGGAAGAGGGTTAGGGGTTTGATGAAACAATGGGAACAGGGATTTGAAGAAATGTAATTGTGGAGGAGGGAATTGAACCCACCCAGTTCTAAAAATATAATTGTGAAAAGAAAAATGATAATCTATTGCCAAATTGGGTGGTACATCTGCATTCTCCTCGGGAATGTCTGTCAATCATATGTGCCTGCCTGGTCCAGTCCGGTAGGTAAACAGGAGTGTTGAGCTCAGCTTTCATTCAAGCAGGAGATGAGAAGGCCTGTGGATTGTAAAACTGAAACTATATTGTGGATTCAAGGACAAGGACAGAAGGAAGGTAAGCTTCATGCAGAGTGTACCAAGAAGACTCAAAGGCAGGGCAAAAACAAAATAACTCAGAGTTTAATTTTTCCCACCAGTGCAACGTACGCACTCTGCAGCATTTCACAAATTAACGCACTTCTCTCCTTTTCACATAGCTGAGTACTAGGCCTCATAGTCATGGTTTCCCTTTGAAGATCATAACTTCCTTCTTCTTGCTGTCGTGAGATAGTTCTTCCATTCGGCTCCTGACTCTGAGTAACTCTGTCCCAGTCCCAACCAAGCAAGATAGACGTATAGTGTGTTTGTTAACCAAAGGGATGGGTCTGGTCTCTGAAGAACCAGAAAAAAAGGAGTAGACGCTGTAAGTAAATCTCACTAAGTGTGAAAGGATCAAACACCTTCAGGAAAAATGATCACTCATCCGCCTCCAAACATTGCAAATCATCTAACTCAAGTTCACAAATGAGTGGAACAACCTCCCTCACTCTCTGCCACCACATGAATCATCAATTATCAATCACAATCACTCAACAATATATCACTCATTGGTGCAATAGTTACCTGTTCCAATCCAAGCACGGTGGTAAGTACACAATTCTATCTCCACTTTGGTGCAAGCAACCCATTGGAATTAGGCACTCTTGCAAATGAAATGATCCTCTGGTGCAGACCTTCTAGTTGATGAAAAAAAGAAGGATAGGAGTGGAGTGAAGCTGAAGCTGAGTAAGTTTATAAAGGCAAATCACCTTCAGGAATAATTATCACCCATCAGCCACCAAACATTGTAGTTAATCAAAATCAAGTTTACCATTAATTGAACACCCCCTCACTGTCTGTCACCACATAAATCATCAATCATCACTCACAATTGCTCATTAATTCTTGCAATAGTTGTAGTTTCCTTTTCCAATCCAAGCACGGGTAGGTTAGATAGTAGGCACACAATTGTATCTTTGACGCAGGCAACACATTATAATTTTGTATTGGCACTCTTGTTAATCAACAAACTTCTGGGACAGCTTTGTTAAGTGATGCAAAAAAAGTATAAGCATGCTAGGAAGACAGGCATTGTCTCCAATGTCATGAAGGAATTTTTGAGGTTTCTTCACTGCATACTGGTCCAACTGTAATCCAGCCATACATGTGACTAAAATTGGGTCAGCATAAATTTGAAACAAACATGAAGTTCCACTAGCTACTTTCTTTGTGCAAAGAAAGAAGTTTAATGAGAAATAATAAAAAGTTCTATGTTGGTAGTGGCATACTCAGTACGGTAAGTAGATTTCATTCTCAAACTCAGGTGCTTCACCCAGAAGTTGGTCTGCTAACATACTTGATTCTATACAATCATTCTCCTCCTTTTCCTTCTCCTGAGCTGTTTTAGGAACGGTGTAATTGTGTGGAATTAAATGTTGTTTCATTTTCATCATGATCAATCTCTGCACATTTCTAGGTGAGAGACTGTAACAACTGCACCAGCTGCGCTAAACGCATGCTCAGTAGGCACACAGGATACAGGACAATCAAAATACTTTATTGGCAGCCTGCTGAGCTCTGGCCATTGGCAGATCTTTCCAAACCAATATATCAATGGGTCTTGAACCACATAGACATCTTTGGGATATTCCAGATACTCCTGGAGCATCCTCGGAATGGTCATTGGTGCTGCCACTTGCTCAAACTACTTTGACATCACCTCTGCACTGGATTTAAACCCTGCCATTTGATACTAATCCAATGCAGAAGTTGTAGACGATTCTTTTGTTTTTGTTGCAAGCAGTTTTGCTGTTGCTAGTGTTGCTGGCTGTGAGATAACAGGATTGCCCTCTCCGGAAGTTAAAGGTGGCATGCTGGAACTGTGGAGTGGGACTCTCAGGGGCATATTTACAATGAAGTAAAGGACTGCGGTTTTAGCCATCTTGGCTTAACACCACACTTCACCACTTCAGGAATACAGGGCTGCACCATATTTACAACAATATATTGCAGCTCTGCATTTCCCCTTACGCTGGTTCTAAACTTAGCAGTCTAGCGCCAACGCAGGCATACATGCACCATAATGTCAAGGTGTCTGCATTGAGGCGAAGATTGTTTATATGTTCCTGCACATAAAAAAATCTTTTTTAAATTATGTTTTGTAACTTTTATGTGTGTTGCTTAATGCAGCAAACATAGAAGATGCAAAACATATTTTTTTGTTGATTGTTTATGTGCAGGAACGGTCACCTTCCTGCACATAAACAATCAATGGCAATTTGCTGTTTCTAGGCATGATGCACAATGCAGCACACATGTAAACAGCAACAACGAGGAGAAATAAAGTATTCTCCTCACCTGTTTAAGACTAGGATTTTATTTTGGTGCTGCCTCCTATTTATGCCACCCTTGTAAACAGGGGGCAGCATCAAAATCAATGGGTATTGTTGTGGAATGTCCACCACAACACACATTGCCCTCCCCTTTCACGCTAAGTATAGCGTGAAAGGGAACCTTATTTACAGGCAGTGTTACACAACGTTGGAACAGCAACTCTGGCAAAATAGGTCTGACTTGGAACCTTCAATTTTGAGCAGACAACTGCCACAGAGTCTAAGAATCCCATTCCTTACACAAAAGAAAATGAAAGGAGGTCTAGTGCTAACATTTTTGCGAGCTTCCCATTGTACAAATGTGCCATTGGGTAGTTATGGTTGTAAGGCCCCTCCTGCCTAAACATGCCCATATATTAATAGACTGGACTTTCTTTCTTTCTGGGCCACTGACATAGGTGACTTTTAAGAAGTAGGTGGTGATAGACTCAGTGTGTGTCATGGTGGGGCCATCACTGTATGCCGTTGTATCTCCATCTGACTCATCACCTTCTTGTGCCATTGTGAAATTGTTGACACGCGTGATTCTGCTAGCACACTGCTGGGGACAGGTCTGCTTTTTGTGAGGATGTCTTTCCTCGTCTTCCTCATCATCTCCTCCCACCATGATTGGACTTGTAGCTGATGTTCCTCAGCTCTCTTTACCTTTACCATTACAACCACCTTGCAGCAATTTTTTTAAGGTGCTCCTCCCACCGGATTGTGTGACGTTTTTACATATGAGTCATTTGGCCTTCAACTACTATAAGGTCAACCAGGCTTACATTGACAAACATACGTGTGGCAAATGATTCATATGTCAATGTGCTCCTGGGGAGGAGTACATTTTGACTGGGCCACTGCCAATGCCTGAAGAAGAATAGGAGGTAGGTGGGCGTGTTGTCAATTTATTTATTTATTTATTTATAGTGTTTTGTATAGCGCGGACAAGACCCGTGGGTATCAGAGCGCTTAACAAGGAAAGAATTACATATAAAGATAATAAAAGCAATACTAGCAACAAGAGAATGGTGAGGTAGAAGGCAGTATACTGTATGGTCAAGAATAAATATATATATTCATATTGACTGTGCAATTAGCATTATATGGCGGGCATGGCTTGGTTTGTGTCATGGTAACAAACCATGCCCGTTGAGGTAGGGTTATAAGGCGTTCCAGTGCCTATCCAGGATAATAAGTATAAATAAATCAAGTGTGGTAGAAGTTATATATAAAGATTGTGATAGATAGTTAAGGTTCCACATATATGGATAAATTAAATTAAGTGAGATAGAAGTTATATAGTATGACTGTGAGATATAGTTAAAGTTCACACATATATGAGGTAGCAGTGATGTGTCAGGCCTCGGCTTGCGCACGGCATCAGTTCATTGTCCGATGATGATCTTCCAATTTTCCATGAAGAGGGCGGCCCTCAGTTATCGTAATTGATCCATTCCAGTGATCCTTAGGTTTCTCTAAGTAGGGTATTTACTCATCAAGTGGCTCTTCAGTTCTCGTTTGAATGTTACTGTATTTTGAATCTTCCTGATGTTTGGAGGGAGTGAGTTCCAGATTCTGGGGGCAGCTCCGGAGAATGCTCGGTTGTAGGTCTTTTTCTTGTGGAAAAAGGCTGGTCGTAAAAGCAAATCTCCTGCGCTTCTAGTTGTTCTGTTACCTCCTGAGATCGTAAGTTTCTTGGCTAGGTATCTGGGTGTGTTGTAGTGAACCGCTTTGTGTGTAATACAGGCCATCTTCATTTGAATTCTGGCCTCGTAAGGTAGCCAGTTTAGTGCTTTCAGGTGAGGAGATATGTGATCGAATTTCTTCGTTCCCGTAATGAGTCTCGCCGCTGCATTGAGGCAGGCTTTTAGTGGTGCTGTGGATGTTTTTGGCAGGCCCGCTAATGTGGTGCAGCCGTATTCGATCCTCGAGATGACTAGTGATTGTATAGCCAGTTTTAGGTCTGTCTCAGTGATAAAGGGTTTCAGTTTCCCTAAGTAATTCAGGTGGAAGCGGGCGCTCTTGGCCATTGAGTTAATATGGTTTTTCATGTCGAGGTTCTTATCTAGTGTAATTCCTAGTGATTTAGCAGAGTTAACTAGGGTCGGGGTGCAGTTTAGCGCTGTCACCAATTTAGTCCACTCTATAACTTCAGATTGGCTCCTTGACAGTGAGATTAGCAGGAATTCAGTTTTCTGGGCGTTTAGTTTCAGATGGTTCATTGTTAGCCATCGCAAAGCACTCTTTAGTGTCTTGTTCATTAGGTCAATGTCCTCAAGGGAGGCGATCTTTATGTATAATTGCGTGTCGTCCGCATACATATGATAGGATACCTGTGATTTTTGAAGGATCTCCGTGAGAGGTTCTACATATAAATTGAATAGATCTGGGGATAGCGTAGAGCCTTGTGGGACCCCTATTGCGTTGGGGCTCGGGGAAGAGATTGCTTGGTTGACTAGGAATCGCTGAGTCCTGTTCTGTAAGAAAGAATTAAACCATTTCAGCACGTTTCCAGACAAACCCATCCTGTCTTGTAGTCTGGTCATAAGCACTTCGTGCTTTACCGTATCGAATGCTGATGATAGGTCTAGGAGGATCAGTAGGCAAGATTGATTTCGGTCTAGGGCTTGTAGGGCGTCATCGACAATGTGCAGGATCGCAGTTTCGGTACTGTGCCCTGTTCTGAAACCTGATTGGCAATCATCCAGTAACGAAAATTTAGCAATGTGTTGACTTAGTTGGCCCTGCACGCATTTCTCAATAAGTTTAGCCAGTAGAGGGATGTTGGTCACTGGTCGATAGTTGTTCGGGTCTGTAGCATCAGCTGTCGGTTTTTTGAGGATGGGCATCACCTGCCCTGTTCTGAGACAGTCAGGGAGGGTTCCTTGTGTAAGTGAGGCGTTTATTATCTCGGTCCAGATCGGAACTAGAGTGTGGCTGATTTCTCTTACACACTTTCCTGGTAATGGGTCTTGAAAGTGGTTGTTCGGTCTAAGTTCCGCCAGCGTTCTGGCGATCTTTTCCTGGTCGTATAGTTCAAATGTGTCCCATTTTGCCTTATTTTTAGTTTGGAGGCTCTCTGGTGAGAAATTGGACTCGTTACTGGATGGAGGCAGTGCCTTAAGGTTAGTTGCTGCAATTGTGAGGTCATCTTCAAGCAATTTAGATTTTTCCGTGAAAAATGAGGAGAATTCCTCGCAGCTTATGGGAGTTTTTGTATTCTCTAAAACCGTTTTGGCTAGTTTATTTGACTGTTGTTTTAAAATCTCGAAGAGTTTTCGTGGTCTGTTTATGGCACTGTCCAATTCATCTCTGATAAATTCTTTTTTGGAGTTGATTATTTTTTTGTTGTATTCTTTTCTTGTTTTTCTGAGTGCTTTCAGCTCAGGGGAGGAGGGATGTTGTCTCCACCTCCTTTCGGCCATTCTCAGTTTGCGCCGGTCCTCATTCAATGATTCATTAAACCAAGGATTTTTTGGTTTCTCTGATACCTTTTTCAGTTTTTGGGGCATGGTGTCATTGACGATATTACCGATTGCGGTTATGTAGTGATCCGTCAGCTCATTGACATTTTGCTTATTGTTGGGTGGCTTCAGGTCTCTCTCACACCTTTTAATCAGTAGTTCAGTGTTAGCCTCCTTTGTGTCTCGGATCAGTTTCTTGAGCTTGCGTGGTTGCACGGTCCTACCCTTTGTCATTGTAGGTATCGTGAATGTTATGATGTGATGGTCAGACCAGTCACAGGGGTCTATAGCAAGGATAGATGTCTCATCCTTTCTTGAGATAATCCAGTCTAAGGTCGCTCCTTGTGAGTGAGTGAGTGGGTTGGTTGCAAGCTTGTACAAGTTTTAGCTCATTGAGGAAGTCTTTAAGCGAGTTGACCAGTTTATCACCGCCGTCATTCCAATGGAGGTTAAAGTCACCTAGGAATATGTTATTGGCGTCCGAGTTAGAATTGGTCGTTATGATCTCCATCAGTTGTTCTGTGAACTTAGCGTTCTCTCCTGATGGGTGGTAAAATGTATGCAGTTTGCAGCTTTGATTCTTAGGTGTTCTCACATTAAGACCAAGGTATTCACAGGATTCTAAGGGGTCAGATTGGAAATGGCAAACCTCGATCTCCGACCGGTGAATGCAAGCTATGCCTCCTCCCACATTCCTTGGTCTGTCTAGCCTGACGATGTTATATTGTGGCGGTACTAAGAGATCCATGGTAGGAGATGATGATTCATTGAGCCATGTTTCCGTGAGGATGGCCAGGTCAATTTCCTTATTGATGATGAGGGTGGCTATGTCTGCTGCATGTTTATTTGCCGAACGACAATTAAGTAGGAGGGAGTTCAGGGGTTTCTGTGCTTTAACGAGTTTTCCATTATCCGATTCGGATGCAATAAGCTGAATATGTTGTAGATTTTGGTGGATTGCTTTCCTGTCATTCTTTCTGGCCGTTCTACTAGAGTCAATAGGTACTGTTTTGATATTCTCCTCCATACTACAGGCAGGTTGTTCATAGGACCTGAGTAAGGCCCGAGTTTCTTCATTCGACAAGGGCTTTGTCCTGTTAGGTCTGTTGTGTCTAAATACCAGATTCTGGATGTGTGAGACCTTGGTGTGCGTGCTTATCGTCATCTCCCAAATTTTTCCAATTGTCTGTGAGACTTTCATCGAGTTATGCGCCAGGTTATCTACGAGTTTTTGTAGCTCCTTGATTTCTTTCTGTGTTCGGGATGAGTTCTTGTGTGAGGTAAACCTGGCTGAATGAGCATTGTAGTTTGCTCTTCTCTGCAACTGATATGATCTCATTCCTACAAATCTTTTCTTGGTAAGGGGTGTTTTTGTGGATAGGGATCTGTAGGATTCCGGTTTCGTATTCGAGGGAGGAACGGGAAGGTCGATATCATCCACTTTGTTCATTTAATTGGCTACATAGAGGGATTCGCTTGGAGCTGGGGTATACCCTTCCAGCGCAGTGGAGTTGTGCATTAGCGGCACCGGTTCTTTCCTTGGGACCTGATTCTTCACTTTGTTTCCAAGGTTGGTGGCCATCGCTATCCTTTCTCTCTCCGTCTCTGGTGTTACCATCGCATTTACGATTAAATCTTCAGTGTTAGTGGTTTGGTTGTTCTGGCCATCTGATGGATTGGTGTCTCTAGTATTGGAGTCGATGTTTTCAAGTGTGATATCTGGATGTGTCACGTATTGTTGAAGGTTTGGTCCTTCTGAGTAGTCCTTTAAGTTTTGGAAAGTTAGCTCAGAGTTCTCGAGTTCTCTGTTGGTTACTTGCATCAGTTCTTCCTTGTGGGTCAGGCTCTGCTCTTCATTAGCCGGATTGGAAGACCTCCCTGTTCTTTCGGTCCTATTCTCCAAGGTTACCTTCTCAATTTCCGATATATCTCTAAGGTTGGGAGTTTGAGAGTTGTTGCCCCCTGGTTGGGTGGTGTCCCTAGTTGAATTGACCCTGTTGTCCCGCGTGACTTCATGCTGGGTCATGGGTAGTTGGTATCTTGGTCTCTCCAGAGATTCTTTTATTATTAGGAAAGTCTTCTCAAATTCCTCAAGGTCCCTATTGGCTGCTTGTATCAACACTATTCCCGTTTTATATAACGTGATGCATAGTTCCGCATTGCAACTTCTTGATGGGGAAGTCAAGATTTTTGTGCCATGAGGGATGTTTTTCATATCTATTATGACCAGCATTTCTGTGAGTGCATTGCGCCATTTCGCTGTTTTATTTGTGTGAAAAATCAAGTCATTCATTAAGGTGCCTTTAACCATATCAAAGTATGGGTCGGCGAACAATATGTCCGGGTTTTTTCTCAATGTGTTATGTTTGAACTTTTTAGCAGCATTTTTGGATAGAGTAGGAGGATATTTTATACTCTGTGTTTTAGGGCCTATCGTCACTCGGCCTCTTACATCCATTACAATTGCTGTTGTCAGACTATGTTGATTTGATCTGGGTTGATCAGAGTTGATCCCTTGTCAGTGAACATTGGTAATCCCAGTATTGGCAGGTAGATCACGTACCAAAATTTCAAAATTTCGTGGAGGGTGCAGTTCCTCTGTTGAACTCCAATTATACCTTTCTAGTTTCGTTACCATGTCGTAGGAATTAATTTCACTATCCCTTAAAGAGTTAAGAGAAGTCTTGTGTGGGACTAGCCATTACAAGATGTCCGCCGTTTCAGTATCTATTGTTGTTCTGTGGGGGAGGGCATTATCTAAGTTTCCACTTCTGTAGTAAGTCCACTTTCATTTTGTAATATATCCAGCCCCCTTTCAGTGATGTATTGATCTATCCCGTGGTCTAATTATACATAATCTATCTCACGTAGCACATGTTGATGTTTTGCTGGCGCTGGGTACACAGACCACTTTCAGTTTCAATGCTCCTGTGTTGGAAGCGATGGGTACGCAGTCCCCTTTCAATGTCTATGCCCCTGTGTTGTTGTTCTTAGCTGGCGATGTATCGGTAAGTTGAATCATTTCCTTCTCCTATTTACCCGTGTTCTGTTTTTGCTCTTCACATGTGCCCTATTGTCATGCCCCCTCCGCTGTTCTATCCAGGCTGTGTCTCTTGTCAGTGATAATAGGCAGTAGCGGGAGGATCGTGTGAGAGAATGACTTGTCTTAAGCGGCCGCCATTTTAGAGTCAGGCGTGCCGCTTTCTCATTCTCCTCTTAGTTCCCCCGGGTTATTTTCTTTGATTGTATTAAAAAGGGGGGGCGCGCGATCGGGCGCGCGATCGGGCGGGGCAGATCGTATCTTGCCTGTCGTTTGCTGAGTGTTGCTCCGCTCCTACTCTGTGCCGTGGCCGGAATTGTGCCCGCAGTCCTCGGAGTGCCGTCTCATATCCCTCTGGTATCCAGCGTCGGCGGTATGGTCGCAGAAGCCTCTTCTTTACCAGCACCAAGTGGCTCAGGTTGATGTCGGATGGCTCCTAATGTCAGCCGCTCCCCTTCCGAATGTCCAATCTGTAGGACTTGTCCTCCGAGGTCCGTCGTCTGTGGCGTCCGGTAAGCAGGGTCAGCCTTGTTGTCTACTGGCCACGTATGTTGTCTCCTGCTATTTTACTTTCCGATCTTTCTCTTGAAACTCGCTGCCCACTGCTCTGTTCTTGCAATGTAATCTTTGGTGTTTCTGGGTCGCATTTAGGGTTATTCAGGGATTTAATCCGTTTTTTGGAGATCCCTAACCCCAGAGCTCTTCCCTAGAGCTCTTGTCCGGCGGCCATCTTCCCCTTGCCTCTCTGCAGTGCATACTTCTACTGACGCAGGAGTTGGTGCAGGTCACAGCTGGGGCTTTGCAAATAGGAGAGCTGGCATGCTAACTGTACCACATCCCTTGGAGCAGGTTGTATAGAAAAATCTTCAACTCCTCTGTGTCACCTTCCACAATGTCAAGCCCATTGTCATCATCCTCCTCTCCATCCCCTTCCTGGATTTTTATGGTTTTCTGGAACTTTTATTTTCCTTTGCCTCTCCTGGTGTCTCCTGGACTCTGCTGGGTCCACTCAATGTCCCTATCATCATCATCGGAAGTGGTGCTTGGAGAAGATGGTGTAGTCGTACCCTTCCTTTTCCTTGCAGGAGATCTGGGAGCCAATGTTTCTAAAATAGGAGGCTCGTGCTTGGCAAGAAGCATGACCTCCTCCTCTGCTCTAACATCAGGAAGATGTACTATTGTCCATTGCTGTCAACCTCACTTTGCTTCATTTGCTTTTGCTTTGTTTCCAGAAACGATTGGGTACTACCTTCTGAAAGGGACAAACCCAATTCAGCGTCACTGCTCATCGGTGTTGCCATGACTGCAGTGGCTGTCTCACTGACAGACATGGACTTGGGCTTAGGTTGGAGTGGTGCTGTTGATGCAGGATGCTGCTCCCAGGTTCCTGCCCAGAGGCAGGTCCGCCAAGCACACATCTACAGAAAAAAGTTGTGGTCGGCACACCAATGGTAGAAAGCTGTTTCTTCTTACTGACCACTTTCTTGGCAACAACTTACTTTGGGGCCAACTTCAAGTTCTCAGTTGGCAGTGGCACTAAGCTGCACAAGTGGAAGGGATTGAAGGATTAACACCACTGTACAGGGCTTCTGTTTGGTAATACTGCAGGTGATGTCTCTTCGTCTCTTGTGCAGCTAAAAGTAAGAAAAACATTTAGTGAAACATAGCATTTTTGCAGTTTGCATAAAAATAAACAAAGGAAGTATTAGTGTGGAAACAAAAAGTCCACATCAAGCCAGGAAGGCTGAATCCAGGAACTCTATGCTCCACTGTGGAGTGCCCGATTTCCAAAAACTCTCTGAGTGGAGCATAGTTTCTCCCCGGGTCTAAAGACAATTGCCAATATTTTGGATTGAAATCCCCCATCCATTTAATCACATAGCTAACATTAAATCTGCTCAGACTTTGCTTGATATCCTCATGCAATGCTTTTGCTATGGCAGAGTTGCTGCCATCAAATATAGTATTATAAAAATTGACCAATAGCACGTGTTACCTGTTACATATTATGCACAACATTTGCTAATGGGGAAAGCTCAAGTTCACTCACACAACCCAACCAGGGAAAGTAAGGGTGAATAATGTAAATAAGCCTCATTTTGCCCTGCCCATAAACCCTGATATAGGCAGGAGTGAAATAAGACACAAAACCATCAATGAAAACTGTTTCTAAGAGCAATGATTCTTATATGCAAAATACTGTATAGGGTTTAATAAAATGTAACCAGTACAAGTTTGCCAATTTTGCAGCCAAACATGCCACATTCCATGATGCAGATCTTAATACTCCATCTCCGTTATTTATAGAGCACATAATAGCAGACCTTCTCTCAGATGGAGTAGGTAAATAGGCATGATCATTGGGGGACTTACAATAATAGGGCCCGCGTTTTTGCCTAAAGATCAACTTATGCCAGTTTCCTGGTTTGGGAGTCAATCCAATTGTTCTAGCTGTGACAGAAGAGAGAACCAATTCATAATAGTAACAAGACTAGAGCTCTTCAAAGATGTCAGAAGGAGATTACTAGCTGGTCCGTAAAAGAAACCCAATTGAAGAGCGTCAATTGCAGAAAATCTTTGCATAGAACAGTTACGTTTCCCCAGATGTACTTAACAATGGCTCTTTCCTTGAATTTGACAACAATACAGTAATTATTATCAGGTTTTGGACGAACACCTACCCATAGGTTTCAGGCCTTATATAGTTAGGAATTAGCATTTAAAAAAAAACATTGAAATTGCTCCTATATAGTTAGTTGTACTAACTATATTTCGCGCACCCGCAATCCACTGCTGATGATGTCGTTCATGACATGGTCAGTAACATCACTGATGACATATCAAATGATATCAAGATGACATCACTGATGACATAATCCACGTGACAATCACATACACCTTTTCATACACTAGTAAAATCTTTCATCACTCTTTGTAAAATACAGAGTATCATGTTTGAACCCATTGACACAGCAATACAAGTATTTAAAAACTCACTCATTGATTCCTAGATGTATACACACATCTAATTACTTACCTGTAGATTCACTCATACATGCTGTCAATGAACAATAGAACACTATCAAAAATATTTATACACCTATACCGACATTACACACCAGCACACAACCTATTCATATATGAAGTTATCCTACTCACTTATGCAAACAATGGATCATACTTACATACTTACTTAGCTACACACTTATACAAACACCACTTCATCTATTCATTTAGATAGTAAGTCATATTTAGTATATTATAAAATCATTATTACAAGTATTCAGTTATCCATACAGTCACTCACACAATCATTGAGTCTTATGTATACTTATTTATATACAACAACTGACACATACACTGCCTTTTATTTTTCTAGTCTGTTGGACATGTACCATTGAGAAATATATTTGCTCATCACCACACCCATAAAGATATTCATTCACCAACTGTTAGAACATGTAGTTTTAACTTCATATATCAACTGAATCAACTATTCACACATCTTTGGGCAGTCACACACCCTCTACCGAACCACACACACATTCACTCTCCCATACAAATACTCAGTTAACTAATCAATAACTAACATAGACTTTCACATAGCTAGTAACCAACTGGAGAACCAGTTTACACAACAACTGACAAAGTGATACAGATATTCACACAGTTTAGTCACTATCCACTATATTTAGTGAGACTCTAAGAATTGTTAAAGTCCTCCATCCAAATATTTATTTTTATATATCCACTCATACTTCAATGCAAATTGCTATATATATAATGCATATTTCAATATATCGAAGCAAACCACATTCACTGGATGATGTCATCAGTGATGTCATCATTGATGTCATTTGGGATATCATCAGTGATGTCACTGACAATGTCATGAATGATGTAATATGTGACATCATCAGCAGTGGATTACGGGTGCTCGAAATATAGTTAGTACAACTAACTATATAGGAGCAATTTCAATGCTTTTTTAAATGTTAATTCCTAACTATATAAGGCCTGAAACCTATGTTTTTTTCAGTGAATATATATATATATATATGTTATATATATATATATATATATATATATATATATATATATATATATATATATATATATATATATATATATATATATATACATATATATATATATATATTCACTGAAAAAAACATAGGTTATAGACCATATATAGTTAGGAATTCGCATTTACAAAACCTTATTTTACTCACACAAAACCATTGAAATTCCATATATAGTTAGTTGCACTAACTATATATCGCGCACCCGCAATCCACTGCTGATGATGTCACATATTACATCATTCATGACATGGTCAGTGACATCACTGATGACATCACTGATAACATCTCAAATGACATCACTGATGACATCTCAAATGACATCACTGATGACATCACTGATGACATCTCATTTGACATTACTGATCACATCACTGATGATATCATTCATGTGATAATACGATGAACCTCTTCAGACTCTAATATAACCTTAGATACAATCAGTGTAAACAGACACTCACAGACTGTCACTCATCCATGGAGTTACTCACACACCTAGTCAGTCATGCAAAGAATCAATCACACCTCCATTTCCTCAACTATACAGTTATACAAACTTTACTTATTCAAACATATACTAACACATATTTACTCTCTTATACAATCCCTGATACAAGTTCACAATGATCCATACAGCCACTCACACATTCACTGGCTCTTATGCACAGTTATTTATATATGTCAACTCTCACATGCACTGTGTTTTACATATGTACTTACTTTGACATGTAGCACTGAGATATCCATTCACTCACCAATACACTCATGCACACAGTCAACCGCTCATACAGCTGTTTCCACATGCACTTTTGAAGCCATACATCTAGTGAATCAACTGCTCACACATCTATGCACAGAGTCATACACCTCCCAGCCACCCACACACACACACTCAGTCTCCCATACAAATACTTGGGCAACCAATCAATAACCCATATAGTTACTCATATAGCTACTTATCAACACATGCAACAGTTTACAGTACAACAGACATAATGATGCACAAATTAAGACAGTTTAGTCACTAACCCATGCACTCAGTGAGACACATTTAATCACTCACTCATACAGTCAGTCATGCACCTACTAAATCCTTCATCCAGACACTTATACATCCACTCATTCTTCAATATGTAAGACATATTTTAACTTTACAGAAACATACAGTCACTGGATGTTGTCATCAGTGATGTCATCAGTGATGTCATTCGAGATGTCATCAGTGATGTCATCAGTGATGTCACTGACCATGTCATGAATGATGTAATATGTGACATCATCAGCAGTGGATTGCGGGTGCGCGATATATAGTTAGTGCAACTAACTATATATGGAATTTCAATGGTTTTGTGTGAGTAAAATAAGGTTTTGTAAATGCGAATTCCTAACTATATATGGTCTATAACCTATGGTTTTTTCAGTGAATTTTCAAGGTTTTGTAAATGCTAATTCCTAACTATATATGGTCTATAACCTATCGTTTTTTCAGTGAATTTTCAAGGTTTTGTAAATGCTAATTCCTAACTATATATGGTCTATAGCCTATGGTTTTTTCAGTGAATATATATATATATATACATACATATATAAACATATATCATCTGTATATCTATATAAATACAAACATAAGTGCATGCATACATATACTTATATGCATACAGATGCATGTTATTTACATGAAAGTTGAAAAAACACTAATAAAAGCAAAGCTAAAAAGCCACCTCATTACAAACAGAATGGCTTTAACTTAAACGAGGGCGAGATCTATTGCATTTTCAATGCTTGTTTACTTTGGTTCCATCAAGAAGGCATTCAGATGTGTCACACATTTGCCATAAATTCTGAATGTTAGCACTCTAGTTGCACATTAGATCACTGTAGTAAAGCTACTGCTCACCAGGGACGTCTGCTGCTGGTATTCAAAGTGCATGTTTCAGTCTGCATGTCACAATTTTTTTAATGAAATAGAAGAGGATTTGAGAAGTCACTCAAAATGATCCCTAATTTTTCTTTCTGAAGCACTAATCATACTTTCTATGGCAAAATTAACCCCCTCATGTTGTTCCTTTTTAAATTGAGTGTTTTCAGACCACTTCATTCCAATCAAGATGGCTTCTGGTGTGCCATACTTTTGTCATAAGTAAGACTGTTAGCGCTCTAGTTGTTCTTTAGAACACTCTGGGACATTCTGTCATTGGGCTATACTTGGGGTACATCTGGGTGGTATTTGGGCTACATTTAGGCTCTTTTGTCTCTGGTGGCCATCTTGGGAGACTGTATGTCAGAATTTTTTAATGAAATTGTAGATGGTTTGAGAAGTCACTCAAAATGTGCCCTAATTTTTCTTTCAGCAGCACTAATCATAATTCATATGGCAAAATATACCCCCTCATTTTGTTCCTTTTTAAATTAAATGTTTTAAGAGTTACCACTTTATTCCAATCAAGATGGCTTCAGGTGTGCCATACCTTTGTAATAAGTAGGACTGTTAGCGCTCTAGTTGTTCTTTAGAACACTCTGGGACATTCTGTCATTGGGCTATACTTGGGCTACATCTGGGTGATATTTGGGCTACATTTGGGCTCTTTTGTCTCTGGTGGCCATTTTGGGAGACTGCATGTCAGAATGTTTTAATGAAATAGAAAAGGATTTGAGAAGTCACTCAAAATGTGCCCTAATTTTTCATTCTGCAGCACTAATCATACTTTCTATGGCAAAATATACCCCCTCATTTTGTTCCTTTTTAAATTAAATGTTTTAAGAGTTACCACTTTATTCCCATCACGATGACTCCAGGTGTGCTATACCTTTGTAATAAGTAGGACTGTTAGCGCTCTAGTTGTTCTTTAGAACACTCTGGGACATTCTGTCATTGGGCTATACTTGGGCTACATCTGGGTGATATTTGGGCTACATTTGGGCTCTTTTGTCTCTGGTGGCCATTTTGGGAGACTGCATGTCAGAATGTTTTAATGAAATAGAAAAGGATTTGAGAAGTCACTCAAAATGTGCCCTAATTTTTCATTCTGCAGCACTAATCATACTTTCTATGGCAAAATATACCCCTCATGTTGTTTCTTTTTAAATTAAATGTTTTAAGAGTTACCACTTTATTCCAATCAAGATGGCTTCAGGTGTGCCATACCTTTGTAATAAGTAGGACTGTTAGCGCTCTAGTTGTTCTTTAGAACACTCTGGGACATTCTGTCATTGGGCTATACTTGGGCTACATCTGGGTGATATTTGGGCTACATTTGGGCTCTTTTGTCTCTGGTGGCCATTTTGGGAGACTGCATGTCAGAATGTTTTAATGAAATAGAAAAGGATTTGAGAAGTCACTCAAAATGTGCCCTAATTTTTCATTCTGCAGCACTAATCATACTTTCTATGGCAAAATATACCCCCTCATGTTGTTCCTTTTTAAATTAAATGTTTTAAGAGTTACCACTTTATTCCAATCAAGATGGCTTCAGGTGTGCCATACCTTTGTAATAAGTAGGACTGTTAGCGCTCTAGTTGTTCTTTAGAACACTCTGGGACATTCTGTCATTGGGCTATACTTGGGCTACATCTGGGTGATATTTGGGCTACATTTGGGCTCTTTTGTCTCTGGTGGCCATTTTGGGAGACTGCATGTCAGAATGTTTTAATGAAATAGAAAAGGATTTGAGAAGTCACTCAAAATGTGCCCTAATTTTTCATTCTGCAGCACTAATCATACTTTCTATGGCAAAATATACCCCCTCATGTTGTTTCTTTTTAAATTAAATGTTTTAAGAGTTACCACTTTATTCCAATCAAGATGGCTTCAGGTGTGCCATACCTTTGTAATAAGTAGGACTGTTAGCGCTCTAGTTGTTCTTTAGAACACTCTGGGACATTCTGTCATTGGGCTATACTTGGGCTACATCTGGGTGATATTTGGGCTACATTTGGGCTCTTTTGTCTCTGGTGGCCATTTTGGGAGACTGCATGTCAGAATGTTTTAATGAAATAGAAAAGGATTTGAGAAGTCACTCAAAATGTGCCCTAATTTTTCATTCTGCAGCACTAATCATACTTTCTATGGCAAAATATACCCCCTCATGTTGTTCCTTTTTAAATTAAATGTTTTAAGAGTTACCACTTTATTCCAATCAAGATGGCTTCAGGTGTGCCATACCTTTGTAATAAGTAGGACTGTTAGCGCTCTAGTTGTTCTTTAGAACACTCTGGGACATTCTGTCATTGGGCTATACTTGGGCTACATCTGGGTGATATTTGGGCTACATTTGGGCTCTTTTGTCTCTGGTGGCCATTTTGGGAGACTGCATGTCAGAATTTTTTAATGAAATAGAAGAGGATTTGAAAAGTCACTCAAAATGTGCCCTAATTTTTCTTTCTGCAGCACTAATAATACCTTCTATTGCATAATATACCCCCTCATTTTGTTCCTTTTTAAATTAAATGTTTTAAGAGTTACCACTTTATTCCCATCACGATGGCTCCAGGTGTGCTATACCTTTGTAATAAGTAGGACTGTTAGCGCTCTAGTTGTTCTTTAGAACACTCTGGGACATTCTGTCATTGGGCTATACTTGGGCTACATCTGGGTGATATTTGGGCTACATTTGGGCTCTTTTGTCTCTGGTGGCCATTTTGGGAGACTGCATGTCAGAATGTTTTAATGAAAGAGAAAAGGATTTGAGAAGTCACTCAAAATGTGCCCTAATTTTTCATTCTGCAGCACTAATCATACTTTCTATGGCAAAATATACCCCCTCATGTTGTTTCTTTTTAAATTAAATGTTTTAAGAGTTACCACTTTATTCCAATCAAGATGGCTTCAGGTGTGCCATACCTTTGTAATAAGTAGGACTGTTAGCGCTCTAGTTGTTCTTTAGAACACTCTGGGACATTCTGTCATTGGGCTATACTTGGGCTACATCTGGGTGATATTTGGGAAACATTTGGGCTCTTTTGTCTCTGGTGGCCATTTTGGGAGACTGCATGTCAGAATGTTTTAATGAAATAGAAAAGGATTTGAGAAGTCACTCAAAATGTGCCCTAATTTTTCATTCTGCAGCACTAATCATACTTTCTATGGCAAAATATACCCCCTCATGTTGTTTCTTTTCAAATTAAATGTTTTAAGAGTTACCACTTTATTCCAATCAAGATGGCTTCAGGTGTGCCATACCTTTGTAATAAGTAGGACTGTTAGCGCTCTAGTTGTTCTTTAGAACACTCTAGGAGGCTGCAGTAGAACACAAAGGAATCAACTGACAGTCTCTGTCCTTGTTGGATGTACATGTTTTACTGAGAATGTCAGACTTCATTTTCACATGACTGAGAAAGATAATGTGAATTTACAGAAAATATGCTTTCAGTTTAGCTTATAGATCCCCTTCCAAACCACTGTGGGAAAATCATGAGATATTAGTTTTCTTTCAAACAATATTCATGATATCACAGCAGAAGGTTTTTTCACATGGTAAAATCACCTTAGAACCCACCACAATTCCTAAAACGAGTATGGTACCATCAACAAATGATTTATAATGTAACTAAAGTCCTAAAACCCTCTATTAACTACAATGCTTTTTAATGAGGTGCTATCATGTATATTGGTCCCAAGATGGCTGCCAACACTTCTTGGATGAAGTGCTGACAGCCAATCAGATCAGATGTGTGGTTAGGCTCCGCCCAGATATATATCTTTTTTTGAACCTAAATTACTCAAAATCCACTGGAGCACATATATTGAGACCTAGCAAAGGCACATCGGGCTAACAGTCCCTACAATTTTGCCAAGTTTCGTGCAAATCCATTCAGCCGTTCGAGCTAAAAGTGAGGCCAACCGCCCTATGGAAATTAACATGGGAAAAACGTGTTTTGGGACCCCCCTTTTTTCTTGGCCCCCCCTTGATGAAACCCCCCCCAAACTGTCAGGGGCTGCTCAGAAACGAAATGTTCCTTTTTCCTGAAAATTTGAGCCAATTCCGTCCACAAACGCCAAAGTTATTAGACATAGAATTTTCAAAAATCCCATAGAGAAAAAATCCTAACTATATATACCTACTGGCGACCGCCAGTAGGTAATATATATATATATATATATATATATATATATATATATATATATATATATATATATATATATATATATATATATATATATATATATATATATATATATATATATATATATATATATATATATAAATATATATATATATATATATATATACATACATATATATATATATATATATATATATAGCTCCCAAAGGTGTCCCTCTTCAAAAGACACTCGGAACACACTGGGGATTGTATGAACAACTTTTAATTGCAACCAGCATGACGCGTTTCGTCTTGCGACTTCCTCAGACGCTGTATGCAAAGTTCAAAAGCTTCTTGCTGTCAACAGTTTTTAAAAGTCAACCTGGCTCCTCCTGTTCTGGCACAAGCGAAGAGGGACTCTTTTCATAGTCCTCCCCCTTCTGATTCACCTGCTTTTAGCTGCCATCTTGGAGTGTGTTTGTTGGCATTTTTCAAAAGTGCAACTTCAATGTTCGTGGCTATGTTCCACTGGTTAAGTCTTCCATTGTTTTGGGTAAGAAACACACTGTTCAATGTGATGGTGCGATTTTGCCAGAAGTTGTTTGTGGAGCTTGTTGGTCCGCTGTGTCCCCTTCCGCCGGCCGCTGCTCTGGAACCAGTGGAACATAGCCACGAACATTGAAGTTGCACTTTTGAAAAACGCCAACAAACACACTCCAAGATGGCAGGTAAAAGCAGGTGAATCAGAAGGGGGAGGACTATGAAAAGAGTCCCTCTTCGCTTGTGCCAGAACAGGAGGAGCCAGGCTGACTTTTAAAAGCTGTTGACAGCAAGAAGCTTTTGAACTTTGCATACAGCGTCTGAGGAAGTCGCAAGACGAAACGCGTCATGCTGGTTGCAATTAAAAGTTGTTCATACAATCCCCAGTGTGTTCCGAGTGTCTTTTGAAGAGGGACACCTTTGGGAGCTATATGTACACGTGCATTGCCGTTTGCACGAAGGATGCACCCGCCCTAAGCAGTTCAGCAGGCAAGCGGCGTTTGTGATTGAATCTGAATATATATATATATATATATATATATATATATATATATATATATATATATATATATATATATATATATATATATATATATATATATATATATATATTAACTACTGGCGGTCGCCAGTAGGTATATATAGTTAGGACCTAGTTATCATAGGAAATTCCGAACATTCTATTGGGAATAGCTTTGGCACCGAATGAGGGATCTGCCTGTAATTTTCCTTAAATGTGCCTTGCTGCGCTCCGCTCCTTCCCTAAAAGTTTTGGGGGGATTCGACAAGCGGGGGCCGAGAAAAAAGGGGGGTCCCAAAACGTGTTTTCCCCGTGTTCATTTCCATAGGGACATTCTGACAAGGCTACAGCTCGAACGGCTGAACGGAATTACACCAGATTTGGCAAAATGGTAGGGACTGGTATGCAGCAGTGCCTTTTGTATGTTTGGTGTACATCCCTCCAGTAGTTTTTGAGAAAATTGAATGTGAAATTGAGTCCAATGCAATTTTCCATAGGACCTTTAGATACAGCTACAGCCTGAACGGCTGAATGGAATTACTGCAAACTTGGCAAAATGGTAGAGCCTGGTATGCAGAAGTGCCTTTTGTATATTTGGTGAAAATCCTTTCAGTAATTGTTGAGAAAATTGACTTTTTTCAAATTATATATCTATGGGGTGGACACGGTGCGTGCACGGGCTTGCACCATCCTTGCACTGTCCTTGCACGTGCGTGGCCTTAGCTTGTGCGCGCGGAATTCTGATTGGCTGTTGGACGTCTGTCAACATTCCAGTCAGTCGAAATGTGGATGTGTTGTCCGCCATCTTGTTTTTGTGGCAGATGATAGTGGTTGTAAACAGAAGTGTAATAGTTGACAAGGAGGCAGGGTAGAGATTCCTGAGCCCCCTAGGTTTTGTCATGGGGTCTGTAAAGGACCCCGAAGGTTGAAAAAAATAAAAATATATTTTTTTTAAATCGCGGGGTTCGCGCACCGTGCGCGGACTTCGGCTCAAAAAGACAAAAAATAAATACATTAAATAACAAGTTTCAGTGTTTAGATGTTTGTTGAGTGCAACATTGAGTGATGACTCTTTCACCTTTGGGTTTAGGTAGGTGTTTTGTGGAGAGTTAGTATGGTAATTGGTAGAGAGCATTGGGGGTAGGTTAAACATTATGTGAGTTTGAAAGTGTTGATAATTTGAACCAATTAAAATGTTACTTTGGTTTTGATTTTGTATGTGATAAAATGTGAATGGCTGGGTATTTGAATATGTATGAAAAATTAGAGGGAAACACAGCCATTTTGAGATTTTAGTGTTTGAGGTATACTTCTGAGGTGTGAGATTGAGACAGAATTTACTGTTCAACAGTTTTCTAGAAGGTGAGTTGTTAATTTGTAAGGAGAACTCTGTTCTTCACTTTAAGTTAATAGGAAAAATGTTTTATGTTAGTTATTTAATGTTTTTCTGTTATACTTATGGATTGAGTAGCGAAACATCAGATGCAGTGCTTTATAGTTCTAATTCTTGCTTGATACTATACACTTTCCAGGGAAATACAGCCATTTTGTGACAATAGTGTCTGAGGTAGTTTTGTGAGGACATTTTGGTGTTCAATTTCTGGTGTGAGATTTACACAGTAGTGACCCTTCTAATAGAATTGAATAGTTTTTCTCTGCCCTATCTCACTCTTGCTAAGCGCTGTTTCTCTTTCTTTTAATAGTACACTACATAAAATGATGAATGAAAATGAGGAGCCTACCAACATCTTTGAAATATCAGCAACGTTTATTGAGGCAACTTATTCTGTGGTGTATATTGATCCTATAGATGAAACAAATCATGAAGAACATGAAGGAGATACCAATGAAGATTTTTTGGATGAAACACTAGATATGGAAATAATGGAATATGTAGACATTGTTGAGTTTGACGAATCATTTTCAGACACTTTGACGGATGAAATTCCTGATGAAGAAATGCTACAAGTTCTTTTAGATTTTGAAAATTCTGATAAATAAATTTTAATTTAGTAAAGAAATTTTTTTTGAAAATTATACTTACTTAAATGTAATTTATGAGGTAGTAGCAAAGTGATACAATTTTGTGTTCTTCATGTCCTGTATCCTTTCTTTCACTGACTGTCTCTGATTCACTAGTTTACAACATAAGTAAGTATATAGAACAGCAAGTGTGTTTCACCAGAGTAGGAACTCATGACCCCTTACGCCAATTCTGACCACACATTGAGAAAGGAAGGAATCATGTGAACAAATCTGTTTCTGCTTTCCTGAAAGACTACAGTATGGATTCAATATACCACAATAACTTGCATTACAACATACAAGGTATCTACAAAGGAGACAATGTCCATTTCCATTTAGTTTTGTTTTAAAAAAAAATTCCAATAGGTCCGCGCACCGTGAGTGCTTGGTAAATGCACGGTGCGCGAACCCTATCGCCGCCATTTTGTGGTTTCAGAAGAGAGCGAAAATTATAACTTAAAAACATGGGAATGGGGTAGGGTAGAGTGTCCCTGACCCCTTATGTCTTCTCATGGGGTCCTTCAAGGACTCCTAAGGTTTAAAATAATGTTTTTTTTTTTTAAATAACAGAAAAAACAATTGGTCCGCGCATGGGGAGTGCTCGGTGAGTGCTCGGTGCGCGGACCTCGGTAAAAATTAATAAAAAAATAAAGTTAAAAATCATATTTGCGTGTTTACATGTTGGTTGGCTCTAAAAAGAGCTGTTGTGTTCATTGTGTGTTTTTTGGTACCTACAAGTAAGTACCAATGCAGAGTCTGATGTTACAGAGATAGACTCTGTTCCCTTCATCAGTGAAATGTACGCCATCTGTCCTATAGATGCCTTACATGTTGTAACGCAAGTTGTTGTGGTATATACAACCCATTCCATAGTCTCACATGTATGCAGAAACAGATTTATTTACATGTTTCCTTGCTTTCTCAATCTGCGGACAAAATTGATTGGACCAATTGCGTTTTTGCCTTTGGCATATATTGGAATAGACAAAGGCAGTTTGAGGAAAAAGTGACATCAATTGTCCAAAGATGTCCTTCAATAGCATTTCCAGACCAACCCCAAGTCAAAGAGCATAAGTCATTTCCACCACAGTGCACAATTATGAGGTCAGGGTGTGGGAGATGCATGAAGGATTTCACCAATATTATCAATTGGTGACATCTCAATCCTCTCTGGCCAATCCATATAATATCCACATTTGGTAAATCAAGGTTTAAAATTCCTCTGTTTGTTGCATACCTTTTAGACCAGATTACAAAGCTGTGACCTACAAACCATACTGAAAGCATGTTCAAGGCAGATCTGGTTGTACTCAGATGAGGGCTGTAAATGAAATGGCAGTTGGAAAGCTTGCAGTTTAGAAAAAAGAGGAGGACATTCATTGCACTTGAAGCTTAAGAAATGATTGGTGCTTTCTGAAAATGCAAAAGAGCATATTAGGGTGCATAGTTTTGTTTTTTAAAAGAAGCAATTCTAATGGTTCAGAAAAGGTCATTGAAAGGAACATTGCACATGATTAGCTGTTATATTGAAAGCTCTAACAACCTTGCTGGATTCATTTGCAACATAGTATGATGAGCTTTTAAACTCTGTTATTCCTTAGGTGGGAGTTACCATGGTAACAGGTTGAATGAGCAGTAGGGGATGGGTGAATATTATGTGAGTTTGAAAGTGTGGAAAAGTAGAACCAATTGAAATGTTAGTTTAGTTTTGAAATAGTGTGGGAAGACATTTCATTGGTTATGAGCAGAAATAAGTGAGAAGAATGAGTGGGAAACTGTGCCATTTCTGTTTCCAGGGAATCTGCTTAAGAAAATCTGGTGTGTGTTTCACACTGTTCAACATTTTCAAAAGTGATTTTACAGGTGTGTAATTGTTCATTTAATATAGAGAGAGTGCTTTTTGCAGTATTGGGAAGCATAACAAGCATATTGGGCTTCATTACTGTTGTATTTTGAAAATGAGTCAGGTTTCTCAATATATGTCATTAGTAAAATCCTTTACGCATTTCTCACAGCATTTCATATTCTTGTCTGTGTGCCAATTGTATTATTCTGCATGCATTTTCTGCTTGAACCCATGTCAAACATTGTGCAAGGGGCTTGTAAATATGCCTCTCTTTTTTGTATATTGTATCTCAATGTATGCCATTAGTAAAATACTTTACGCATCTCTCACAACATTTCATATTCTTGTCTGTGTGCCAATTTTATTTCTCTGCATGCATTTTCTGCTTGCACCCATGTCAAACATTGCGCAAGGGGCTTGTAAATATGCCTCTCTTTTTTGTATATTGTATCTCAATGCATGCCATTAGTAAAAATCCTTTACGCATCTCTCAAGGCATTTCATATTCTTGTCTGTGTGCCAATTTTATTACTCTGCATGCATTTTCTGCTTGCACCCATGTCAAACATTGCGCAAGGGGCTTGTAAATATGCCTCTCTTTTCTGTATATTCTATCTCAATTTATGCCATTAGTAAAATCCTTCACGCATCTCTCACAGCATTTCATATTCTTGTCTGTGTGCCAATTTTATTACTCTGCATGCATTTTATGCTTGCACCCATGTCAAACATTGTGCAAGGGGCTTGTAAATATGCCTCTCTTTTTTGTATATTGTATCTCATTTTATGCCATTAGTAAAATCCTTTATGCATCACTCAAGGCATTTCATATTCTTGTCTGTGTGCCAATTTTTATTACTCTGCATGCATTTTCTGCTTGCACCCATGTCAAACATTGTGCAAGGAGCTTGTAAATATGCCTCGCTTTTTTGTATATTGTATCTCAATTTATGCCATTATTAAAATCCTTTACGCATCTCTCAAGGCATTTCATATTCTTGTCTGTGTGCCAATTTTATTACTCTGCATGCATTTTCTGCTTGCACCCATGTCAAACATTGCGCAAGAGGCTTGTAAATATGCCTCTCTTTTTGTATATTCTATCTCAATTTATGCCATTAGTAAAATCCTTTACACATCTCTCAAGGCATTTCATATTCTTGTCTGTGTGCCAATTTTATCACTCTGCATGCATTTACTGCTTGTACCCATATTAAACATTGTGCAAGGGGCTTGTAAATATGCCCCTCTTTATCTTATATTCCATCTCAATTGATGCCATTAGTGAAATCCTTTATGCATCTCCCACACCATTTCATATTGTTTTCTATCTGCTATTCCTATCCCTCTCCATATATTCACTTCTTGCACCCATGTTAAAGGTTGCGCAAGGCGCTTGTAAAAAAGGAGCATATTTACAAGCCAAATTAAACTATTAGCACTATCTCTGTAACAGCACTGAATCCAATCATGAGAAACACTTTAAAAAGAAGTCTACCCTTTTAGCTAAAAGATACAAACAGTGAGCACACACAGCTAACATTATGGAAAAAGATGAAAATATAATTCGTTAATTCACATACACACTATGGGGTCGATTAGGATCGCGGACGGACTTGCGTCCGTCCGCGGCCCCAGAGCAGGAGGGAACCTCCGCATGGCATGCGGAGTTCCCTCCTGTGCAATTAGGATGTGACCGCCACCCTGGCGGTCACATCCTCTATTTTTAACATTGCGGCGGGTGCAGCTTCAAGCTGCACCCGCGGCAATGTTAAAAATGCACGCATTGCATTTGCATGCAGAAAGAGGCAGGCACCGCGCGGTGCCTGGCGCTTTCTGCATGCAAATGCAGGGGGGTACCATAGGTACCCCCCATGTGCACCCCCCACCGCCCCCTTCACCTAGGGGGCCCGCAACGGGCCCCCGCAACGGGCCCCCGCAGTGAAGTTCCGTATGCTTTTCCACGGCGGAAAACCCGCCGCGGAAAAGAATAATTTACTGGCCATCCTAATATGGTGGACGGTGTCTGGAAGACACCGTCACCATATTAGAGCTTTTCCGCTGCCGTTGTAATCCGACTGCGGCGGAAAAGCTGCGGATGGAAACCAGGACCCACCAGCCATCCTAATCTGGCGGTGGGTCTTTGGTCAGTCCGCTGCGGTTTTTCCGCATCCTCGGGGACGGCGGTGGCTTCCGCCGGCCCCGAGGATGCGGAAAAACCGCAATCATAATGACCCCCTCAGTGTGTTCCTTGTCAAAAAACTTAAAGCCAGACATTTCAACCAAAAAACATTTAGAATGGTAAATCGTTTTAGACACAGAGAGTGAGATGAGACACACACTCAAACAGACAGATGGTGTAGGCAGAGATTGAGATGATAGACACATACAAACAGAGAAATGGTGGAAGGAGAGAGTGAGATGCGAACTAGTGTTTATATTGTTTAGTTAATGTAATTGCTATGTGCTATGTTAGTAGTGGTCTATAATATGTTATATTTTTCTTTTCAACAGATTGTAAATATCTACAGAGTCATAATAGATTATGCCTACCAAGAACCGCAAACAAAGAGTTTATAAGCAAGCTTTATCAATCAAGAGGACTGCATTAGAAGATTCATCCAGAAGACAATCTTCAGAGAAAAGAAAAAATGCTCCTGGTAATGCACCTGTGCTGCTTCCTGGTTTTTTGCAGTATAACTTGAATGGACTCTTGTGCAAAGGTTATTACTTTCTGGCATAGAATGCATTACATCATCAAATTCTTAAGTTCAGGTTGGATATTTGCAACCATTGATGCTTGCATTGGTGGTGCTGTTGCTTCAGAAGAAGTGCTGAGCCCTGCTCCTCTGATGATCTTTTTATTACAGCTTTACTCCAATTGTTTGGGTGTATATTCCGGACATGGCATTCCATGCTATAAGTTCCAAAGCTGTACTGTTTCTGTGGATTCCCTGTTGAAAGTACTGTGTGACATATTTTACATGTGACAAAAGGCGCATTTACCTTTTTCTCTCTTTCTGTTTTTTTTTTACATTTCCGTACTATGGACTCTCTCTGTGTTCTAGGGGTTTCAGGAACAAACTCTTCTGAAGATTAAGTAGAAGAATGAACTTTTTAAACAAAACAATTGTTGCATCTGTGGTTCCTGTTCTTCTGCAAAATTACAATGGACTGTTGTCCGAAGGCTACTAATTTATTGCAATGTATGCATTGCATCATTACATTTTTCAGTTCTGGCTGAATGTTCGCCACCATTGAAGATGGCATTGGTGGTACTCCGGTTCTTGCTGTAGATGTACTAGGAGAAGAGTCCTGCTCCTGAAATCTTTGCACCACAGTTCTACTCCAATTGTTGGGGTGTATATTTTTTACATGGCGTTCCATGCTGTGGGTTCCAAATGAATATTTCTTATTAGGATTTCCTCTAGATAACACTGTGTCACAGATCTTGCAGGTGACCAGTGGTGCATTTACTTTCTTCTGATGTTCTGGAAAGCTGAAAAACTTCCAGACTGTGCACTCCTTCTTACTTGGGTGAGGGTCCTCTTCAACAAAGTCTTCATTAGAAGAATGGTCAGACTCTGGATGTTCAGCCATTTGGAAGTATTTTTCTGTAGCTAGGAGCAGTAGAAAAAAGGTGTTGCTTCTCTGAAAGCCAAAGAAGAATGATGAACATGGGAGGGGTCTTTCAACAATTGGAGTAGGAAGTATTATAAACCAACTAAATCTTTTGTTTTAAGGTCACACGGTTGGACGTAAGCTTACGGAGCGCTTACGGAGCGTTTACGGAGCACATACGTAATCTTACGTTGCGTTTACGGTCTATTTACGGAGCGCTAACGTCATCTTATGATGCGTTTACGTAGTACGCACCCTCGCGAGATTTATAATTGCTTAAATAAAGTTATATATGGTCTTTAAAAGTTTAAATTAACATGTTCTTTATTATCCCAGATAATGTGTACCTTTACATTGTGCAATGAATACGTAGATATAACGATTCAAAGTTTATAAAACTTTGGGGGTAAGAGCTTGAAGCTTTTAGGGTGCGCGGACGGAGCTCTTAAGTTGCGTGCACGTGCGACGTACCCTCACGAGATTTGTTACTACTTCAAAAAGTAATATACTGTTGATAAAAGTTTAAAAAATACATTTTCTACATTAAACCAGATATTGTCTACCATTTATTATCTACGTTAAAAACGTAGATATTATGTTTTAGAAATGTAAAAAATTTGTCGGGGTAAGAGCTCAGAGCGTTTATGGTGCTGTAATCATATTAAAAAAAACTTGAAAATAAAAATTATATATATATTATATTAAATATAAATATTCACTGAAAAAACCATAGGTTTCAAGCCTTACATAGTTAGGTATTAGGATTTAAAAAACCTTACAAATTCACAAAAAAAACATATTTTCAGGTCATATATAGTTAGGTATTAGCATATAAAAAACATTGCAAATTCACTTAAAAAACCATAGGTTTCAGGTCATATATAGTTAGGAATTAGCATTTAAAAAACCTTGCAAATTCACTGAAAAAAGCCATAGGTTTCAGGTCATATATAGTTAGGTATTAGCATTTAAAAAACCCTTGAAATTGCTCCTATATAGTTAGTTGTACTAACTATATTTCGCACACCCGCAATCCACTGCTGATGATGTCACATATTACCTCATTCATGACATGGTCAGTGACATCACGGATGACATCACTGATGACATCTCAAATGACATCACTGATGACATCACTGATGACATCTCAATTGACATCACTGATTACATCACTGATGATATCATTTATGTGATAATACGATGCACCTCTTCACACTCTAATATAACCTTTGATACACCCGGTGTTAAACACAGACTACCATTCTTGAAACCATTGACACACCAATACCAGTTACTACATACGCACACACTGATTGCTAGGTCTATACACACATCCAATCATTTACCCATAGAATCAATCATACATACAGTCACTCATCAATACAACACTATCATCTGCACTCAAACACCTATACAGACACTCACACTCTGCCACTCATCCATGGAGTTACTCACACATCCAGTCAGTCATGCAAAGAATCAATCACACTTTCATTTCCTCAAGTATACAGTTATACAAACAACACCTTACTTATGCAAACATATACTAACACATACTTACTTTGTTATACAATTACTGATACAAGTACACAATGATCCATACAGCCACTCGCACAATCAGTGACTCCTATGTATAGTCATTTATATATTTTGAGTATTAGGGGGACGGGCGGCCCCCCTCCTGGAGCCTTGTGGGTGCCCGGGGACTGCCACCCTCCAGGGCCGGCTCCTTTAGTGTCCCGGGTGCCCACCCCCGGGACACTGCAGTTTGGCTTTGGTTTTTGGAAGAGAGAGCAGGAAACCTGCTCTCTCTTCCAAAAACCAAAGCCGATTGCTTTTCTACATGGGGAGCAGCATGTTAGCTGCTCCCCATGCAGAAAAGCAATGCCGGCTCACGCAGGATGCGGGGAGCCGGCAGGGACGGTCCCCAATGGAGAGGGCCCGGCCCCAGGGGATGGGGTCCCCGTGGCCAGAAGTGGCCCGGGAGGGGGGCCACGCGGGCCCCCTCCCCAAATAATAAAAAAATAAGAGGCAGGCTGGCCCCGGGGGATGGGGTCCCTGGGGCCTTAAGTGGCCATGCCCCGGGGGATGGGGTCCTCAGGGCCTGGAATTAACCACAGGACGGGGGCCATGCGGCCCCCTTCCCGTTAAAAAAATAAAATAATAAATATTTGGGGGTCAGGCCCTGGGGGATGGTGTTCTCAGGGCCCAAAAGAAGAAAAGGAATAGGGGCTACCTAGCCCACTTCTTAAAAAAAATGGGATGGGGAGGAGGCCATGCCCCCTTCCTGCACCACTCTGCAAACGCGCCCCCTGGCGTGTTTGCAGAGGGGGACATAAATCCCCTTGAATACAGGGGGTCCCTGGGGGCCAAGTAGCCCACCAGAAACCTCCAGTATGTGCCAGGGGGCTGCGTTGCAGAGAGGTGTAATGAAGTCACGCCCCTTTTTACCCCTCTCTTCAACGCAGCCCCTTGGCGCATACTGAAGGTTCCTGGTGGGCTAGTTGGCCCCCAGGGACCCCCAGTATTCAAAGGGATTTAGTTCCCCCTCAGGAAACGCGCCAGGGGGCTGCGTTGCAGAGAGGTGTAATGAGGCCATGTCCCTTTTTACACCTCTCTGCAATGCAGCCCCCTGGCGCATACTGGAGGTTCCTGGTGGGCTAGTTGGCCGCCAGGGACCCCCAGTATTCAAGGGGATTTAGTTCCCCCTCGTGAAATGCGCCAGGGGGCTGCGTTGCAGAGAGGTGTAATGAGGCCACACCCCTTTTTACTCCTCTCTGCAACACAGCCTCCTGCGCATACTGGAGGTTCCTGGTGGGCTAGTTGGCCCCCAGGGACCCCCAGTATGTAAGGGGACTTAATCCCCCAACTTAGAACGCGCTACGGGGCGCGTTTGCACAGTGGTGAAGGTAGGGGCGGGGCTTGAGGTGATATGTGTGCAAACATGCCCTGTGGCACGTTTTAAGTTGGGGAATGAATTCCTCTTCAATCCAGAGGTCCCCCAGGGGTCAACTCGTCCAACAGGTACCTCTAGTAAGCGCCACGGAGCTGCTTTGCAGAGTGTTGTAAAAAGGGGGCGTGGCCTCTGAACACCTCTCTTCAACGCAGCTCCCTGGCGCATACTGGAGGTACCTGGTGGGCTAGTTGGCACACAGGGGACCTCAGGATTGAAGAGGAATTAATTCCCCAACTTAAAGCGCCACAGGGCGTGTTTGCACACATGTCACCTCAGGCCCTTCCTTCAATATTGAGCAAAATATTCCTCTAAAATCAGCCGAACTACGAATTCCGATTTACTCACCTGTTATCACGAGAGACGTCAGTGCTGCATCTTTGAGCTCAGTAAGGACCCTGAAAAGTAAATCTAAGCGTACTTACCAGTGGGTTGTATTTCCTTCCATGGGAATCTTTTGTGTGGTTTTCACCAGAAAAGTTTCTAAGTGTCTATTTTTGAAACGTACAAATATTCCTCTAAAATCAGCTGAACTACGAATTCCGATTTACTCACCTGTTATCAGGAAAGACCTCAGTGCAGCATCTTTCAGCCCACCAACCACTGATCATGAAAAGTACTTCTAACCATACTTACAGTAACTTGAATTTCCTTCCATAGGCTAACATTGACTGGTTTCACTTGGAAATTCTGCTGTGTGGAGTTTTGGAACTTAAAAAAAATTCCTTTAAAATCAGCCGAACTACGAATTCTGATTTACTGACCTGTTCAGCCCAGTACTGATCCTGAAAAGTAATTTTAACCGTACTTACTAGCAACTTGAATTTCCTTCCTTAGGATATCATTGCCTGCTATATAAAATATATATAAATGAAAAAATTTATATATTAAAAAAAAATGTAAGCATTTTTTTCCAATTTATATTAAAAATATGTAACGTAATTATAAAAATAAAAGATCTAAAAATAAATACTTTAAAACAATGTAGTAAATCAGTATAAAAAATATCACTGAAAAAACAATAGTCAAGTCAAGTCAAGTCATAAAATTTGTATAGCGCACTACATACCCAGAGGGTTTCAAGGCGCTTAGGAAGGGGAGGAGGATTATTTGTCAAATATCCACGTTTTAAGCTGCTTTCTGAACGTTAGGTGATTCTGGGTGAGGCGAAGGTGAGCGGGGAGTGAGTTCCATGTCTTGGCAGCCAGGTATGAGAAGGATCTGCCTCCCATGGTGGTCTTGTTGATGCGAGGTACAGTGGCGAAGGCTTGGCTGGAAGAGCGAAGTTGGCGGGAGGGGGTGTAGAAGGACAGTCGAGAGTTGAGGCATTCTGGTCCGATGTCGTAGAGTGATTTGTGTGCGTGGGTAAGCAGACGGAAAGTAATCCTCTTATTGACGGGTAGCCAGTGGAGGTCTTTGAGGTGACCAGAGATGTGTTCGTTGCGTGGGATGTCTAATATGAGCCTGGCTGAGGCGTTTTGGATTCGTTGTAGTTTCTTCTGGAGTTTAGCGGTGGTACCTGCGTAGAGGGTGTTTCCATAGTCCAGTCGGCTCGTGACTAGAGCGTGGGTGACTGTTTTCCTTGTTTCGGAGGGGATCCAGCGAAATGTTTTTCTGAGCATGCGAAGAATGTTAAAGCAGGAAGAGGATACGGCGCTGACTTGTCTGTTCATTGAGAGTGAAGAATCCAGGATGACGCCAAGGTTCCGTGCGTGGTCTGTCGGGATGGGTGCATTTCCGAGGGCTTCCGGCCACCAGGAGTCGTCCCATGCAGAGGGGGATTTACCTAAGATGAGGACTTCTGTTTTGTCTGAGTTCAGTTTCAGACGGCTTTGTTTCATCCATTCGGCGACTTCTTTCATTCCTTCGTGTAGGTTAGTTTTGGCGGTGCTGGGGTCCTTGGTGAGGGATAGGATCAGTTGAGTGTCATCCGCGTAAGAGATGATGTTGAGGTTGTGTTGGCGGGCGATGGTCGCGATGGGGCTCATGTATACGTTGAATAGAGTGAGGATCCTTGTGGTACGCCGCAGATGATTTCAGAGGCCTCGGACTTGAATGGTGGGAGGCGGACTCTCTGGGTTCTTCCGGTGAGGAACGAGGTGATCCATTCCAGTGCCTTTCCTTGGATTCCGATGTTTCTGAGGCGTTGTAAAAGGGTGCTGTGGCAGACTGTGTCGAAGGCTGCAGAGAGGTCGAGGAGGATGAGGGCGACTGTGTCTCCATTGTCCAGTAGAGTTCGAATGTCGTCTGTTGCTGCGATGAGGGCGGTCTCAGTGCTGTGTTTGGCTCGGAAGCCAGATTGTGAGGGGTCGAGTGATTTGTTGGCTTCGAGGAAGGCGGCGAGCTGGTTGTTGACAGCTTTCTCGATGACTTTGGCCGGGAATGGAAGAAGCGAGATGGGGCGGTAGTTTTTGAGTTCGGTGGGGTCTGCTGTTGGTTTTTTCAGAAGGGCGGTGAGTTCAGCGTGTTTCCAGTCTTCTGGGAAGGTAGCGGAATTGAAGGAGCAGTTGATGACGTCTCGGAGGTGCGGAGCTATGACATAGTCTGCTTTGTTGAAGATGTGGTGAGGGCATGGGTCTGTGGGGGATCCAGAGTGGATGGAATTCATCAGGCGGATGGTGTCCTCAGTGGAGATTGGGTTCCAGGCTGTAAGGGTGTTAACGGGGGGAAGATGGTCAGCTGATGGTAGGGTGGGTTGGCTTCCGGGTTGGTTGTCAAAGCTGTTGTGGATGTCAGCAATCTTGTTGTGGAAAAAGGAGGCTAGGGAATCGCAGAGCGTTTGAGAGGGGGTGATGTCGTTGGAGTTGGCCGAGGGGTTGGAAAATTCCTTGACGATGTTGAAAAGTTCCTTGCTGTTGTGGGCGTTGTTGTCAAGTCGATCCTTGAATGCTGTTTTCTTGGCTTTTCGGATCAGTTGGTGGTGAGTACGGATGGCGCTTTTGAAGGCGTCCTTGGTGCTGGTGGATGGGTCTTTTTTCCAGGCCTTTTCAAGGGAGCGGCAGAGTTTCTTGGACTTCTTGAGGTCATCGTTGAACCATGAGGCCTTCTTAATGCCAAGTTTGTGTTGACGTTTTTTCAGTGGTGCTAAGGTGTCGGCGGTGTTGGATAACCAAAGGGTGAGGTTGGAGGCGGCTTCGTTGGCGTTAGAAGAGAGGGCTGGGGAGGTTAGAAGGAGCGATGTGGAGATCTGCTCCGTGGTGATTTTGTTCCAGTTTCTTTGTAGAGTTGGTTGGAGGTGGATGATGGGTTTCGGCTTGTTGTAGGTGAAGTGAACGCAGCTGTGGTCAGTCCAAAGGAGATCCGTAGTGTGGCTGAAGGAGACATGGTTGCTGGAGGTGAAGATGGGGTCGAGTGTGTGACCTGCGATGTGGGTGGGGGAAGTGACCAGTTGTTTAAGTCCGAGGTTGGCGAGGTTGTCCAAGAGGGTGGCGGTGTTGCGGTCGTTGATCTTTTCAAGGTGGAAGTTGAGGTCTCCCAGAAGGATGTAGTCTTTGGATGGGAGCGCGTGTGGGGTGATGAAGTCTGTGATGTCTTCACTGAATTTTGCGCGGGGTCCTGGTGGTCTGTAGAGGAGGGTGCCTCGGAGTGTGGTTTTGGGGTCGATGTGGATCTGGAAGTAAAGGTGTTCGGAGTTAGCGAGGTTGGCGTCAGAGCTGGTTGAGATGCGGATTGATTTCTTATGGACGATAGCGATTCCTCCTCCTGTATGGTCGGTGCGGTCTTTGCGTGTGATCTTATAGTCATCAGGGATGGCGATGGCGATGTCAGGGGCGGAGGAAGCGTTCATCCATGTTTCCGTTAGGAAGGCGACGTCAGGAGAGATGGTGTCTAGTAGGTTCCAAAGGTCAATGGCGTGCCTGTGGACCGAGCGGGTGTTGAGAAGGATGCATTCTAGGTGGTTGGGGTCGGGAGTCTGTGTTGTGGTCGTAGCGGAGATGTTGTCGGTGCCGCAGAATTTGCAGGAGTAGCATGAGAAAGGTCCATGGGTGCGTCCAGGAGCGGCTTGGACGCAGTTGGAGGCGCGACCGGGGTTAAGGGCTAGGAGGGTGACGGCATCGTAGGTAACGCGGGGGGGCTGGGGAGCGCGAGGGGCAGGGGGTCTGGCGCTGGGCGCGGTCCAGGCGCGGACGGGCGTAGACGGGCTTACCTTTGGCGCACCTTCGGCGTGTCCGTAGCGCGTGGACGCTGCGCGTTGGTACATCTGACATAAATGGAGAGTGGAGGGGGCGGAGCGTGGGAGGGTCAGCAGCTGGGAGGCGGTGGCGGGAGGAGGGGCGGCAACAACAACAACTACTCAAAATGGAGGGTCAAAGGCTACAGCCCTACACGCAATAACAGCAGAATATAGTTTAAATGCAAAGAAACAGCCTCAGCGACGTTGCGTTAATAATTAAATAAAAGCGACAGTGCGGCGCTGATTAAATAAGTCAAATTGTCAGAGCAGCACAATTAATTAAATAATTGAGTAATTCCCAACAGTGCAGCGCTATGAAGTGATCGAGCAGCGCTAGAAAATGAAAGGTAAGCTGAGTCAATGCAGCGCTAGTATCACGAAGGCAGGAGGACAAACGATACCAGCTGGAGCGTGGGGGAGCAACCGGGCTGAAGGAGGGTCCAGGCGGTCACAGTGATCTCGGGAGCAAGGAAGGATACTAACGTGGGTGGGAGGGTCAGCAGCTGGGAGGCGGTGGCGGGAGGAGGGGCGGCAACAACAACAACTACTCAAAATGGAGGGTCAAAGGCTACAGCCCTACACGCAATAACAGCAGAATATAGTTTAAATGCAAAGAAACAGCCTCAGCGACGTTGCGTTAATAATTAAATAAAAGCGACAGTGCGGCGCTGATTAAATAAGTCAAATTGTCAGAGCAGCACAATTAATTAAAAAATTGAGTAATTCCCAACAGTGCAGCGCTATGAAGTGATCGAGCAGCGCTAGAAAATGAAAGGTAAGCTGAGTCAATGCAGCGCTAGTATCACGAAGGCAGGAGGACAAACGATACCAGCTGGAGCGTGGGGGAGCAACCGGGCTGAAGGAGGGTCCAGGCGGTCACAGTGATCTCGGGAGCAAGGAAGGATACTAACGTGGGTGGGAGGGTCAGCAGCTGGGAGGCGGTGGCGGGAGGAGGGGCGGCAACAACAACAACTACTCAAAATGGAGGGTCAAAGGCTACAGCCCTACACGCAATAACAGCAGAATATAGTTTAAATGCAAAGAAACAGCCTCAGCGACGTTGCGTTAATAATTAAATAAAAGCGACAGTGCGGCGCTGATTAAATAAGTCAAATTGTCAGAGCAGCACAATTAATTAAATAATTGAGTAATTCCCAACAGTGCAGCGCTATGAAGTGATCGAGCAGCGCTAGAAAATGAAAGGTAAGCTGAGTCAATGCAGCGCTATTATCACGAAGGCAGGAGGACAAACGATACCAGCTGGAGCGTGGGGGAGCAACCGGGCTGAAGGAGGGTCCAGGCGGTCACAGTGATCTCGGGAGCAAGGAAGGATACTAACGTGGGTGGGAGGGTCAGCAGCTGGGAGGCGGTGGCGGGAGGAGGGGCGGCAACAACAACAACTACTCAAAATGGAGGGTCAAAGGCTACAGCCCTACACGCAATAACAGCAGAATATAGTTTAACTGCAAAGAAACAGCCTCAGCGACGTTGCGTTAATAATTAAATAAAAGCGACAGTGCGGCGCTGATTAAATAAGTCAAATTGTCAGAGCAGCACAATTAATTAAATAATTGAGTAATTCCCAACAGTGCAGCGCTATGAAGTGATTGAGCAGCGCTAGAAAATGAAAGGTAAGCTGAGTCAATGCAGCGCTAGTATCACGAAGGCAGGAGGACAAACGATACCAGCTGGAGCGTGGGGGAGCAACCGGGCTGAAGGAGGGTTCAGGCGGTCACAGTGATCTCGGGAGCAAGGAAGGATACTAACGTGGGTGGGAGGGTCAGCAGCTGGGAGGCGGTGGCGGGAGGAGGGGCGGCAACAACAACAACTACTCAAAATGGAGGGTCAAAGGCTACAGCCCTACACGCAATAACAGCAGAATATAGTTTAAATGCAAAGAAACAGCCTCAGCGACGTCGCGTTAATAATTAAATAAAAGCGACAGTGCGGCGCTGATTAAATAAGTCAAATTGTCAGAGCAGCACAATTAATTAAATAATTGAGTAATTCCCAACAGTGCAGCGCTATGAAGTGATCGAGCAGCGCTAGAAAATGAAAGGTAAGCTGAGTCAATGCAGCGCTAGTATCACGAAGGCAGGAGGACAAACGATACCAGCTGGAGTTAGGAATTAGCATAAGTGATGTCATTTGAGATGTCATCACTGATGTCATGAGTGATGTCACTGACCATGTCATGAGTGATGTAATATGTGACATCATCAGCAGTGCATTGCGGGCACACAAGTTATAGATAGCTGAACTAACTATAACGGGGGAATTTCAATGCACCAACTGCTCTGTTTTTGGTAAACTCTGTTAAGTCCAGTTGAGGACTGCACTGTAACTGTGGGTGCTTACACTGTGTGCACACGGATTTGTGGTACTTCCCTTCTCTTCTACAAATTGCTTTGTTTTTGGAGAAATTAATATGTTGAATAAGTCTGTCTGGGCAAATCCCACAAACACCCACACAGAGACACATGTGAGAAAGACTCTTGCTCTGTTTTTCACATGTGTACACACACACACATGCCTGAGCATATGCACATCCTAGTCAGTAATGGTTACAGTTAAGCTGGACTTAGCATTGCTAAAAGCCAATTATGATTGCTAATATTTTTGGATGTGTATGAGGTATCTGCACAAAATGTTGCTGAAAAGTATGCTGCTGTATCATACCTATTTTTTAAACGTTTCTGAAGATTTATCAGTATGGAGAAGGGTGTAGTTTATAGGAAGGCCTGAAAACTGGTATGCTCCTTTTAAAGTCCCAATGGATGCTTTGCTATTTAGCGCAGCAAAAATCTCTGACAGAAGTACACAACAGTTGTCATGAAGGTAGGGCTTACTGCATTTTAACACTAATACTTGGGATTTCAAATCATGACATAGCTTATCAGAGAAACCATTTCCAATACAAATCTAAGACGGTATATGTATAATAAAATGTACTTCAATTTAAACAGCAAAAAAATCTTTTTTGGCCTCCCCCCCAAGAACACCTCCTCGTATTTCCTACCACCCAGCAAAAGTTACCATCGTTCTATCCAAAGCTTACCTCTCACAGACATTTAATTTGTTTTAAAGCACTGGTAAAGTCTTCCCTTGCTAATACACTCAGCTATCCACATAAAATACAGATCCCTTCTTTGCAGTAGGCGTATTACTCCCTGCACTACTCTATGGTGAGTCAAAACTGCCACTAGACAAAACTACCATCTCTCTCTTTCTAGAAGGAACTTTAATCACAGGAGCATACTTTACATTTGTATTGCTGCCTGAAATCTAAATGCACAAGGAACTCTGAAACATGCTTTTAAATTGTAAATTATTGTGAAACACAGGGCCCCATGAGGTCAGTGCCCCCTTCCAGATCAGATTCCAGTGCATCTTAGTACTTATTTTGAGCAAGTGGTTTCAGCTGCTCAGCACCATCACTTGATTGTCAGCACCGGCTCTAGTGACAGTTCCACCACATGGAAGTATTGTCTGTTAAATTTTGAAATGAGCACAAACAATAGTGTTTAGTAAGACAAATCGCATCGACAATGAATAATAGGAGCCTCTAAGCCATTATAATAGCTTGTGTTGTCTTTAAAAGTCAGAATTGTCACACTTGTAGGATTGTGATGGTTGGGTGTTATGTTGCAACTGTCATTAGCAGCGCTGACTTTGGCAATGCGTGGTGCAAGGTGCAGTGACCTTACGAGAAGGGCCTTGGCACTTACGTTTTTTAGAAAATAAGCAGTGTGCAGCCGTACCGGTCGACATGCCCTAAAGCTGGCCCTGATAGCAGTAAACAGTTTTGAAGGGCTCTGCAGGGAAATCCAACATAGACAGTTCCAATTTTATAAATTAATGTGCATAAAAGTTAGATCAAAACATACCCTTTGCACATTATTAGTGACAGCAACATTGAATAAAATATGCTTAGAAAAGCACACACATGTGTGCCTCCCTTCGCGTGTAAGCTATGTATCATTATGTTTGTATCTTGCAATTCAGTTTCAATTTTTCGTTTATAAATACCTTCGACTACTACTGGGAATATCATGTGATATGTCCCCCCCCATTTCTCCAAGCTGGAATTGTGCTCACTGTACTGCTGTCCACTGGGGAAATGCAGCCTTGGTGTGCCAATGCATATTGTTTTCTATTCTCTTTTATTATCCATTGGAAATGAATTGTACCTATGGGTGGAGAAACCACTTGTCCTCAGCCACTACACGGTTTGGAGTGATTCATTCCCCTAATTCTCCCACCCTTTGCTGGAGGGGTGCTCTGACAATATCTACTGAGGCAAAAAGTTGGATTGAAGTTTGTTAATGCCCATGAATCCATGATTTTGTCATTCACAGATTTGAAAGACAAACCCTGCTTTTATCCAACCATGCTCAATCCAGCATGGAGTTAATGCTGCAACTTTGAATTCCACACCAGTAAAATATGTTTGTCTGGTCCAATTCTGTCAATCGCTGATAAGTGTAAATGGAGACATTTTCAGCTGTAAACATACATTAAGGGATGAAAATAGCTTTGTAAATCAGGGCCCTCAGTGCTGAAAGTGAAATTACTTACACCAAATATATTTAATTACTCTACAAAAAAAACTCCTAAATTAATCTTGTCAAACTGACAAACTTACAGGGGTTTGCTGCCTAGTTACAAAAATTAGCTAATCACCATCAACCATATGGCAAGTGAAGCAGAACGTATAACACTTTTGAGATATTCGCTGGCTGGCTGACATCTTTAAATTTGGAAGGCAGAGTAAAGGCAGTAAAGTCCTCCGCCATGCTCTTTACCTTTAAATCCTAAATCAAGCCCTATGCTTGAGTGGAGCAGTGGGCAAAAACAATGGTTTGGAGTGCTGCCCCCAGAGTTTGTTAGTGGTTAGACTATTCATCCCACCAGGTGCTTGATTGCCAGTAGTAGGCATGGAAGTAAGCACCACCCAGTTTTACCTGACTCCACAAAGAAAGGATACTGTGATACTTCTACCCTGTCAATCATTTGTCCTTGGTAATGGAAATTCTGAAACAATCTCGTCAAGCACTCATTCACGCAGCTGCCTTTCCAGAGAGGACTTCATTATCACATCGGTCGAATGCGAGTGACTGCAAATTGATACAGTCAGCTTCAGTCGGTAATGTTTTATTGATTATCAAAGCTGCTTGAATCTTCGTTCTTCCATCACATTCACTCATCAAAGACCCAAGAGAGTGTTGAATATTACATACAATAATGATCGGCGCTGGTGGTGCCTGGTGCAACAATCTTTTTTGACATCCCCACCCCCCAAGAACACCTCCTCGTATTTCCTACCACCCAGCAAAAGTTAACCTCATTCTCTCCAAAGCTTACCTCTCACAGCCATTTAATTTTTTTAAAGCACTGGTAAAGGTTTGCTTTTCTAATACACTCAAACACTCAAGGCCATATGTATCAAGAAGGCATTGCGATTCCCAAATAGCGATTTTTAGGGAATTGCTATTTGTGAATCGCAAAATGCAATGTATGTAGGATTTGCAATACATTTTGCGAATCCTACATATTCCTTAATTGCGAATCTCAAATTTCGATTCGATATTAAGGAATACCTCCCCATTCATTCATATGGGCCTACAGACCCATAGGAATGAATGGGGAGACATTCTCAATTTGCGATTAGCAATTAGCGAAAACGCAAATTGAGAATGCAATTTCAAGGGTGCAAGGGTGTCAAAAGGACACCCTGTTGAACCCCTGAAATAAGCATGGGTGCACATGTGGCACACATACATGCCCTAAGGGCATGTATGTGCGTCACATGGCACTTTGAAAAATGCGAAAAAGTGCATTTTTCAAAGAAATCGCAAATTACCACCAACTTGAAGTTGGTGGTAATTTGCGATTCTTTAAGGCCATATTGCAGTTTTTGGGTGCTTCTTACTTGCATTTAAGGAATTGCAAAATTTGTGATTCCTTAAATGCAATCGCAAAATAAGGAATTGCAAATTTTGCGATTCCTTATTTTGCACGCAGATTTGCTTAATACATACCATTTGCCCAAATTGCATTCGCAAACGCCAACATTCTGCGAATTTCGGTGTTTGCGAATGCAATTTGGCTTCATACATATGACCCTCAGCTATCCACATAAAATACAGATCTCTTCTTTGCACTAGGAGTATTACTCCCTGCACTACTTTATGGTGAGTCAAAACTGTAACTAGACAAAAATACGATCTCTCTCTTTCTAGAAGGAACATTAATCACAGGAGCATACTTTAAAGTTGTATTGCTGCCTGAAATCTGGATGCACAAGGAACTCTGAAACAGATGCTTTTAAATTATAAGTTATTGTGAAACACAGCGTCCCATGAGGTCAGTGCCCCCCTTCCAGATCAGATTCCAGTGCATCCGCAGTGCCTATTTTGAGCAAGTGGTTTACGGTGCTCAGCACAAGCACTTAATTGTCAGCACTGGCTCTAGTGACAGTTCCACCACATGGAAGTATTGTCTGTTAAATTTTTAGATGAGCACAAACAATAATGTTTAGTAAGACAAATCACATTGAAAATGAATAATAGGAGCCTCTAAAGCCATTATTATAGCTTGTGTTGTCTTTAAAAGTCAGAATTGTCACACTTGTAGGAGTGTGATGGTTAGGTGTTATGTTGCTACTGTCATTAGCAGCGCTGAAATGGGCAATGCGTGGTTCAAGTTGCAGTTGCCTTACGAGAAGGGCCCTGGCACTTATGTTTTTTACAAAATAAGCACTGTGCAGCCGTGCCGGTCGACATTCCCTAAAGCTGCACCGTCCACCCGCAACCCTAGCGGAGCTGGTACCGACCGCCTGTGGGCGGCGGTCCCGCCCCGACAGTTAGGATGTCACTGCCACCGTGGCAGTGGCATCCTCCATTCCCAGCATTGTGGCAGGCGGCGCTCACAGCACCACCCACCACAATGCTGGGAATGCACTACGTGCATTGCCATGCAGAAGGTGACAGGCACTGCGAGGTACCTGTCACCATGTCCAGGACAATGTAGAGGGGTACCATAGGTACCCCCCATGTGCACTCCCAACCCCCCCAGAGTCCCTGAGGGCCTGCAATGGGCCCCTGTAAGGAAACTCAGCATGCCTTTCTGTGGCCGCAATGCCGCCAAGGAAAGGCATGTTTCCGCCCCATTCTAATATGGCTGGCGGTGTGTAGCAGACACCGCCACCATATTGAACCCTTTTCCGCCTGGTCGCCATGTCAACTGGGCGATAAAGCGGAAGACTGTCTTCCCGTCCACCGCGGTACCCCCGCCATACCAATGTGGCTGGGGTAAATGGGCGGCGGGTGGGGACGGATGTAGGGCGGATCGCCACCGTCATGCGGGTGGTGCCGATCCACCCTACATCCTAATGACCCCTATGGTGTTTTTCTCAATTTAGAGTAGGGTGCTTCAGACTGGCATTTCGAAAATTTTGAGTTATGGATGCAAATGTTATTTGTGATTTACAATGCCAAGCAAATCAGGTTTTTGTGGCTTTGTGTATTATGTTTCCCACAAAGTAACACAGGGCAGCGCATAACTGTTTTGCATTAGGGGTACGTTCCATGGATGGAGCATGGGCTTTACCATGCATCCACCCATGGATTGTGGCACGGTCCCAGATTTACTAAAGCTAGTATAAATATCTCTATTTATCCTCATTCTTTCCCATTTCTATGCGTGCGGCATTCTGCAACATGTGTAAGAAGAAAAACCTGTCTTTAACACCATCGACGCTTATGGTTTTCCCCCCCTGTGCTGAAAATCTGGAATTCCTACTAATCATGACGAGCTCAGCTCGGCATGAGTGTACGAGAGGTGTACCTCATGACGAGCTGAGCTCGTCATGAGCATCGAAGGTGCTAAGGATTCGTTTTGTGCAGCACAAAAACAATACTTCTTTAATGCAGGCCCCCTTGCACTCTGATGCAAGGGAGCCTAAGTTGGTGCTAGGCAGCACACAGTGCACCAGCACTAGGAAACCTCAGAAATTGAATTTATCTTAGTCGATATGCTGCATTTCTGCTGTCTCTCTTTCTCATAAGCAGTACACAAACTTTGCTTGATACCCTGCTTTGCATGAAATGTATGTAACTGTGCCCCTTATTGCCAATCTGCTTCCCCGTTGTTCCCAACCACATGACTTATCCCTTTTTCTTCTTGGACCCTGCTCTGGGATTGGGGACCCTAAAAGGATGACAAGAGATAAAGCACCCTTCTCCAATCAGATTCCTTTATTTGTTTTTAATGTGGTTCAACAAATGGCCCATAGAATTGGGCAAATAGATAATTTATGGATTCACCGTTGGGACACATTTTAACGCTAAGATTGTGAAAAAAATTTAATAGGGAGAGTTTAAGGGAGAAGTAAGAAGGGGTTAAGAGGAGGTAAGGGAGCGGCATAGGGAGGGACGTGTACCCACTCACAGAAAAGTAAACCAATTGCTGTTCAATTACTGCACTTCTAAAAATACTACAGCAAAAAGGGGCCCAAAATAGTTCTAAATTACTCCAGCTCAGAGCTGATGTTAGCACATAACCACATAACCAACCACAGAGACAGAAACACCATGCCAGTGAAATCAACGGAGTTAGGGACTTAAAATAAAACCCAATGGGAATTAACGTTACATAAAAGTAAATTAAAGCCATATAAAGTGTAGAAAAATACACATTTATATTTGTTTAAAAACATCTAAAAATATTACTTTATAGTGCATTTTTAGAAAAATATTTTAATTACCTTTTTTAAAATTATCGTAATCTAACAAGAGATTTTCTGACATACACTTAAATTGCATTTAATTAATCTTATTCATCACTTTTGATATTTATAAAAACATAATATTTTAATGTATTCTCTTTAATTTAGGTTTGATTTTTTTAATTTAAATTTGAGATAAATATTTTTTAATTTAATCTAATATATTTCCATTCATTAAAGATGAAATTATAAAATAATTTAATAGTGCTGTCACTTTTTTCAGTAATTTTACATTTATAACAAAATGTTAAATTAATTTAGATTGATATTTATTATAGAGATATTTTTACAAACTTTATCCAATGTTTAACCCCTTCGCGGCTCATGACGAGCTCAGCTCGTCATGAACAATGGGGATTCAGGGAATGCAGCACAGGAGGGAAATCTCTCAAGCACCCAAGGTGTTAATAAACTTTTTTACTTTTCCTTAAACGTTACCATAACGTGAATAAATATGGGCGCAGAATTTGCGGATTTTCGGCAATTTCGCGATCCGCGAATCTCGCGAAATTGCCGAAATATCCGCAAATCCGCTTGTGGGCGGATTTACATTCTGGCAGGATGTGCTGCAACTATTCTCTGACCCTGTCCTGACCCTAAACAGCCGGGTGCCCGAGGCTGGGTCAGAGAATAGTTACAAATGGTGGCGCCGGCTAGCTGCTAAAGTCGAAGTTGCTTACTTGCAACTATTCTCTGACCCTGTCCTGACCCTAAACAGCCGGGCACCCGAGGCAGGTTCAGAGAATAGTTACAAGTAAGCTCAAATTCAGTCACGCATTATAATCAGCCCAAACAACTAGTGAGCATGGTCTAGGCTAGGCAGGTGTGCTTCCTCTCCATATCTACCGCCTACAATTAGATGTAATCCTTGATGGAGGTCTCTGCATCCACCAGTTTCTCGACCGCAATCCTTGTGTACTTCCTGTGACCAGGAGGCTGCTTTCTTCTCATCTGCTGCTCGGATCGGTCTCTGACCCTTTATAAGAGGCATGTGAACTTGCATGGAAGCCCCACCCAGTTGGCCCTGCCCCACACACACTAGGGTATGCAACGTCTTCCTGCCCTTTCCCCCACTGTGATGGACAGCTCACTCGAGGGACCTCGGCGTCTTTTGGCGCGGTGGCAAAATTACAGACACACGTGGTCACTGGAGACAACTCTTCCGGCCCTTTATGCAGCTGTAGTGTAGCAAAAGCACTATACATTTACCCAACGAGGTAGCACTTACTGATTAGCCAGTAGAAAGTACTCCAGTTGAGTAGAGGTATGGCACAACACGGTGGCATCTTCGTGGATAAATATGCAGGCAGGTTTCATTCTGGCAAGATGCACAAAAATTAAACCTCAACAGGAAGCACTTACAGATATAAAGTAGGTGCCCGACTTGAAACTCAAATTCAGTCACGCATTGTAATCAGCCCAAACAACTAGTGAGCACGGTCCAGGCTAAGCTGGTGTGCTTCCTCCCCATATCTACCACCTACAATTAGATGTAATCCTTGATGGAGATCTTTGTCCACCAGTTTCTCAAGCGCAATCCCTGTGTACTTCCTGTGACCAGGAGGCTGCTTTCTTCTCATCTGCTGCTCTGATCGGTCTCTGACCGTTTAAGAGGCATGTGAACTCGCATGGAAGCCCCACCCGTTTGGCCCTGCCCCACACACACTAGGGTATGCAACGTCTTCCCGCCCTTTTCCCCACAGTGATGGACAGCTCACTCGAGGGACCTCGGCGCCTTTCAGCGCGGTGGCAAAGTTACAGACACACGTGGTCACATATGTTTGCGGATTTTTCAGCGAACTCGCCGTTTTGTTTTGCCATTTAGCATGATTTCGCGGACCGCGAATCCACAAAATTCACCCATACTTAAATAGACAGGCACACAACTCCTGACTGAGGAAAACTGAACATGCCTTCCGCAACATGGGTTTCTCGTTTTACAAGGCAAAGTATGCTAGTATTTGGAAACGACCCTCATCCACAGAGGCAATAACGACCACCTCCACTACAGCTACCCATCGTGGAAGTCAGCAGCCAGGTACATTCCACCCCTCTCCTGGACCCTCATGAGCACAGCAGTAGCAAGCTGTAGGGCAAGGCCATGTAGGAGGTTTTGCATGGGACAGATTCAGCCTTCTGCTAGTAAGGAGGATGCAGAAAGTGGACAAAAGAATTGGGAAGTTGAAGGAGGAGCAGAAGCGGCTGGGGAGCTTCTGGAAAAGTGCCATTTAGACATCCCAGTGCATTGCGGCCCAAATATGACCCCTTCCATAAACATCACCTTCTTTTATTATTCTACATTTGATATAGTTGTTTGAGTGGACATTCCTATAGGTATAGTGTAGGTTTAGGAATAGTTTAGGTTAGTTTTAGATAAGTAAGTCATTTTTAGGTAGTAGGTCTTTAGTACATTTTTGTCATGTTAGGTTTTTAAGTGGGGGGGTTGATGTTTTGTGTAAAAAGAATAAATAAATAATCCACAAATATATTTGTTTATGTCTCTGTATAGTTAGGAAATGTTCCAAATTTAGTTGATGCTTGCCCTTTACTGTGCTATGTGTATTAGGGTGGAGGAAGTTGATGTTTAACTTGCCATGTGTCAATGGTGGTTAAGATAGCTTAAGTTTTAGATAAGGAAGTATAGGTATTGTTTAAGGATAGTTAGTGTGGGTACGTTAGGGTTAGTTAGTGTTTCTAGAGATATGGTTTTTTATTTTAATAAAATAATCATTGTACTCTAGTTGGATAATATTTGCCATGAGTTGCATTGTCAGGGTCCTCTGGACAACTGTAAGGCTTCCTCATATTTGAGTTATGTATGTGTCAGATGGGAGTTAAGAAAACAACGAGTATAGCTTCTCCCAAGTTTCACTCACTTCCCTTTTATTTATAATGAAGAATAGTTGTCATTAGATTAAAAAAGGTTATGTATAAAACAACTGTTCACTTCTTTATGGCTTCTTCCTTTCTTCTTTCTTATACAGGGCCTTTGGAACTCCTGTTCGCCGGTACCCTCTATAAAAGTGAACATAAATCAGGTAAGTAGATAGCTTTTCTTTCTTTCTTCTTTGGTGTGGGTTAGTATTGTGCTCTTCTTCCCTTTTTGTTTTCTTATGATGTTTGTGTGCACTGTTAGTAGGAAGGAGGGTGACACTAAATTGGGGAGTTTAAGGTTAAGAAGAAAGCTGAGTTCTTGTTTTCAGAGAATAAGGACAGCTCTCTTTCCCAATTTGGCTTTCATTAATTTATATCTCCCACTTTTGTCACCTTCTCTTTTCTCCCCTTCCCCCTCAGGCCATGTCTTACTAAGTCACAAGTTTCTCGCTTCTCCCCTCCTGCTTTCTAGCTTTGCTGAAGACACGCTCGCGCACATGGGTGAACCACATCCCTCCTCGGACAGAGTATGTATCTTCTTCTTTTGACGACCCTGGGTCTTGCTTGGTTTCTGCTTCCTTTTGGTTCACCTCCTCCGTACCTGCCGGTCCTACTCTGCTGGTTAAAGGTGCGCACTTCTCTGAGTTTTCGGGATCTATAATCACCATGCACTCTGAGTTCTCAATGTTGATTGCGGCTCTTTCCGACCACCCACACGCCACCAACTTGTGTTTATTTTCTTCTGTGCTTGTTGCATCCCCGCCTCTCAATGGGCTGATGTACAGCAGAAGTGCTTGTCCTCTCCAGGCTACCTGACTTTCGGTTTCCTAGGGACGATTCTGTAAGATAAGTACCCCTGAGCATAGTGGGCGTAGTGGGGCTAAGCAGAGCATCACAAAGTGGGGGGGAATCTATGCACACCCGCACACTCTGCGTAGCCCCACTACGCGCTGCCCACCTCCCTCCCGCCCTCTTTTAAATGCCCCTACAATCATTAAAAACATGGTAAAATTAAAAAGACTTACCTAAGATGCGGCGTCTCGGGGCTCCCTCTTCCTGTTATATCGCCAACTTCTTCCTCACAAAGGCGCCTGGGAGGGAGGCGGGAGGCGGGTGGCGGGCAACTCCGCTCCTCCATAGCGTGTGCGTAGCCTGCCTACTACGCCTACTTCGTCGATTGCGAAGTAGGCAAGACTACGCACACTCCGTGGACGGAGTGGAGCACTATGCCCATGCCTAAAGATAAGGAGATTGTTGTCTTCCGGCTCGTGACACAATGGAACCATTTCCATAGTTTAAACATTGTATGTTGGGATCAGTATTTGATTTTACACACAGCACAACACAGGTAGTCTCCTTAATGCAGAGCCCTGTGTAAAAGGAAGATGGCAGGTAAGTGTAGGATTTGACATTTGACTGCATATTGCTGCCCGCTTGCACACAGAATACAGCTGAGTTATAACAGAGACACACTTCCACCATTGTGCAAGGGGGTCTGTCTTGCTGGCTAGTTGATACAGGTGCATGAATTCACACCTGCCTGGACAACATCCATCATCAATGTCAATCACTACTTGCAAAGTGTGGCACATCATGCAGCTCACCAACTAAAAACAAGGATTTTTGTCCATATAGCTCCCATTTTCCCTTGAGGATACCTTGTTACAGCTTCCGTGGTCTGCCACTTATGCAAAATAGAATGTACAAATGATGTAATGTGTGGATGAACTCACATTCAAATCCTGTAAGACCTCTCTGGGGGCAGAAATACATAATTTGGCAATGTTTACTAGTGTTGCATTACTCAACAATTATCAGTATACATAGGGCCAGGCAAGGTGCACTTGCATGTCTTGGCTACAGTCATTTTAGGTATTGGGTTACCCTTGTGCATCCTTCTGTGCCACGAGTACAATGCTAATCCATAACAACTATGGGCATGGTTATCTGGCTAGTATTGGTACAGCCATCCAGATTTTGGTATTGTTTATTACCTTTTTTGTGAGCAGTGATGTTTTCGCATTGGAGAACGATGTTGTAATCTTTACATTGCAACATGCATGTTGATATTTTTTACAGTGTTTTGTCCTCACATGCCTCATGCATCCCATTTATAGGTTGTAAGTTTGTGTGTACTTTGCAAAAACCTTTTCATTATTTGCCTATAAAAAAGCATCTTGTTGATACACTCTGACTTTACATTAATAAGGTGCACATGGATCTTCATAACATTGCAATAGTTGTAATTGGTGTAGGTGCACATACATAAACAGCATGTGCAATTAAGTTGAGTTGACTTTTCTTCAGCTTCAAAAAGTGGTGTTACCCATGATGCTTTCTGAGATCATATTTATCTTCTTCCAGAAGTTCCCATCTTCACATTACAACATGTGAATAGGTTTAGTTTTAGAAATATTTACAAACACATATATATCAAATAATTAGGTATTGCATGTAAAAATACATGAGTTTACACATGTTACAACACGTGTACATGTGAGTACTGAGATCAATGAGGAGACAATGTTCAAATTATCAAGTGTTGCATAGTATTTAGGGGCACAAGTGGACAAAATTAAGTACTACACAAACAGTACTGTCCTGGGTTCCAAATAGGGTGGCATGATGTCCTACACAGGACAGATAGGAAAACTGCCAGGTTGCATTCACAAATGTTTATTGGGATGTGCTTCTGAAACTGGGGACCTCTACATCTTCCTCCTGTGAGGCGTGTTCTGCCTTCCGTGAATGTTGTGTTGTCTGGATGGGAGGCAGCTGAGAGATATGACTAGTCTCAGGCACACACACACATCAATGGCAGAAGATGTTACTCCCACGTGCCCAACAACATTTGTGAGTGCCAGTAAGGCAGTACAGCATCTCCTGACAAGGGCTTACAAGTTAGCTAACTAGCTTACAAAGCAATGACGGTGCTATTTGGGGCATTTGTTACTGCTATGAAGGAGTCAATCTAGGCTTCCAGGGCTTAATGGATGTATTATTAGTGCCCAGCTGTCTGAAAAAACTTCACTTGTGTCAGATGTAGAAGGCTGGTGTTGTTGTTCCTTCTGCATCATGAAACCAACGGTGTCAGCTAGGGACTCATCAATCCCATGGAGTCAAGAGTAGGTCTCTCTGATAGCCTTTATCAACTCCTTATTGAGGCTAAGACACTTATGGACTACTTCAAGAGTTCCCCATATGGTCTCTATCCCCAACCGGACCTCATCAGCCATTCACTGCTGGACTTCTACCACTCGCCATTGAAAAGAAACTTAGGGAGACCTCAGAGTCCTCATCTATAATGTCCTGAGATGATGTCCAGTGTGTGTTGGTCATCTGGAGACCCAACAACATCGTCTTCACTAGCTAGTTCCGAAGTAGCAGTATCAAAAGTTTTCAGAAGCTGTTTGCAAATTGCCACAAACACTTCCACCTGCTTTCACTTTATTTGCATGGTCAGGCATTTCTTCATATGGCTTCCTTCTGGCACCTGTGTGACCATCACCCCAGCCCATCATCATATGGTAACAGTAGTACACCAATGCCCTCTACTATAACATCTCTGCAAACCTGCTACACAAGAGGCAAACTTTCCAATTACTGCCAGACTAATACTCTGCCTACACACATAACAAACGACCTTTGAAAACTACATTGCATCACCATTCAGGCACACTAGCAGTTACATATATGCTCAGCCACGGTACTACACTACCCATCTAGCTCACACACAATCTACGCTTCCGCCAACCAATCATGAACCTCCACTCTGCATCACTTGCACTCACCCACATTCCCAATATCCATATGAGCAAGATAGGAGGTAGGGTGTTCTCTTACATGGTAGCCTGCACCTGGGACACTTTCCACCAGCACATCAGGTCAGCTGCGTTAAATGTCAATTTGTACTAAGAACTGTTACCTGGCTCATTCAGTGATACTACTTACAATGCAGGTACCTCTTCAGCTCCTACATTACAATGCCATTTTGGCTACCTGGCCTCCACCCAAGCACAATTGTGTAATGGGGCAAGGGGGCTGCATTGGCACTGGCATATCTGCCAAGTTGCCCAGGTCCATGCATGATGTGCTGCTCCTGCTCATGCTTTGTACTTTGTATTTTGTAACCTGTAGTCTCGTTTTGTAAAGGGATAAATGACACTACATGTTGCAGTATTGAGAATTAATAGTTTGACTGGGGCAGCACATCATGCATGAACCTGGAAATCTGCCAGGGCTGGAATGGGCTGGTAAAATTCATACTGCCCATGGACAGTTATACGAAGAATGGGTTGACATGTGGGGCATTCCTGCCCTTTCCCTTTCGCACAGCACAGCAAAGTGTGTTGCCTCTCCTGCCCTTCCACTCCAGCTGCCAACTCTGTTGGAATGAGGGATGCAACCTGCTCCTACAATGGATCTATCTCCTCCTGGACATCGGGTTCTCCTCTGGTCCTCTTGGCTGCCTTAAAATTCCTGGCTAGTTTTTCTTTGTTCCTTTTCCTGTAATCATGCCAACTCTTCTTGCACTCCAGGACAAACCTTTTCGTTTGCGCTACACCATTAATTTTGTCCACTATGAATTGCCAAGTGGCATCTTTCCTTCCTAATGGTAATTTTTTGATGACAAATAGAAGATGGTAATTTTTTGTCACCTCTCACATTCATATCTGGTTCTCCTCCGCATTGAGTTTCACTTCCTCTCTCTGTGGTATGATGGCAAGTCTTCTGTGTTGGGGTTGGTATCCTCCTGGATTCCAGTGGCTCCTTCTCTGTATAGAAAAGTATTGCTCAGTGTTGATTGCATCGCTTTTTCAAATACTCCCATGCCTTCAAGCACTGCAAGATGCAATGCTGATTTGTGGCACGTAGAAGTGCTTGACGAAACCCAAATCAGCTTTGCTTCATGTAGGGAGTACTTGTGCTGTGGCACATTGCGTCATTCCCGACATCTTTGCATCAGAATTTGGGAAACCATCCTGTCCTGAATTTTGCCCTCTTACTTTGACTTTATGGCCTTTTGGATTTCTGAGACACTTCCAGAATTTTCAAGGAAATCTCCCTTCTTTTCTGAGAGTGCTGACCAGGCGTAATCCTCCATATAAGCCTTGACGTTATCTCTGTGTTCTGTTCCCTTAGCATACAGGGCTTGGAAGAAATCTCTATTGGTATCTTGTTTATCATGCGCAGGTGTTTTCCATGTCTCATTGGGTCTCTTCAATTTGTGAATGTGTCTTTTTGCTGTTTTGATGTGCAATTTCCTAACCAGGAAAACAACTTAACTACCATTTTCATACAAAATCTGCCCTTCCTTCAGTTTTGTCGATTCTGCTCTATTAGCTTACTGGTTTCTGAGCTGACACCTGATAATTGCAGAGCTATACTGGGTCTTCTGTGTTGGGTTCTGATTGTCCATGGCTTTCGGACCTGGAAGTCAAATGAAAGGTTATGTTCTCATATTCTTACCTCCTGAGCTGGACCGGTTGCTATGCTTTGAAGAGATCTCTGTAGGTGTCCTGTTTATCATGGGCCTGCTTAGTCAATGTCTCGTTGGGTCTCTTCTGTTTTTTTGTTGCTTTTTGGAAGTGCAATTTTCTAGCTATCAGGGTGCTTATTTTGCCCCTTTATCATAAAGGATCCGTTCTACCGTCAGTGGTAGATTGGATTCTGCTCTATTAGCTCACTGTACTCCGAGCTGGTCCTCAATCTTCTGTGAGCGTTAATGGGATTCTCTATTGAGTTCTGTTTAACCAGGGTTTACTCAGCCTGGATCTTGAATGTGAGGTTATTTTCTATGATTCATGATTTTGTAGCTAGACCAAATGCTATGCTAATGCCCAATACCTGTATTCTGGGACATATCAGAAAGCTATTAGTCTAGCTCTTTTATTATTGTGGCTTTATGGACTGGACTAGATCCAGCAAATTCATGTGATACCACTTCATTAAGGACTTACAAGTAAATTAAATATGCCAATTGGGTGTAAGTCAAACCTAGGAGAGAGAGCATGAGCACTTTAGTATTGGTTAGCAGTTAAATTGCACAGAATCCGAAGGGCAGCAAAATAAATTCAGCAAATAATTCAAGTCAAGTCAAGTCAAGTCATAAAATTTATATAGCGCACTACATACCCAGAGGGTCTCAAGGCGCTTAGGGAGGGGAGGAGGATTACTTGTCAAATATCCACGTTTTAAGTTGCTTTCTGAATGCTAGGTGGTTCTGGGTAAGGCGAAGGTAAGTGGGAAGTGAGTTCCATGTTTTAGCTGCCAGGTATGAGAAGGATCTACCTCACATGGTGGTCTTGTTGATGCGAGGTACAGTGGCGAGGGCTTGGCTGGAAGATCGTAGTTGGCGGGAGGGGGTGTAGAAGGACAGTCGTGAGTTGAGGCATTCTGGTCCGATTTCGTAGAGTGCTTTGTGAGCGTGGGTTAGGAGTCGGAAAGTGATCCTCTTATTGACGGGTAGCCAGTGGAGGTTTTTCAGGTGACCGGAGATGTGTTCGTTACACGGGATGTCTAATATGATCCTGGCTGAGGCGTTTTGGATTCGTTGGAGTTTTTTCTGGAGTTTAGCGGTAGTACCTGCGTAGAGGGTGTTTCCGTAGTCCAGTCGGCTCGTGACCAGAGCGTGGGTGACTGTTTTCCTGGTTTCGGTGGGGATCCAGCGAAATGTTTTTTTGAGCATGCGAAGAATGTTGAAGCAGGATGAGGAGACGGCGCTGACTTGTTTGTTCATTGAAAGTGAAGAATCCAGGATAACGCCTAGGTTCCATGCGTGGTCTGTCGGGATGGGTGCTTTTCCAAGGGCTTCCGGCCACCAAGAGTCGTCCCATGCAGAGGGGGATGTACCTAAGATGAGGACTTCTGTTTTATCTGAGTTCAGTTTCAGACGGCTGTGTTTCATCCATTCGGCAACTTCTTTCATTCCTTCGTGTAGGTTAGTTTTGGCGGTGCTAGGGTCGTTGGTGAGTGAAAGGATCAGTTGAGTGTCATCCGCGTAGGAGATGATGTTGAGGTTGTGTTGGCGGGCGATGGCCGCGAGGGGGCTCATGTATACGTTGAAGAGGGAGGGACTGAGTGAGGATCCTTGTGGTACGCCACAGATGACTTCAGTGGCCTCGGACTTAAATGGTGGAAGGCGGACTCTCTGGGTTCTTCCGGTGAGGAATGAGGTGATCCATTCAAGTGCTTTTCCTTGTATTCCGATGTTTCTGAGGCGTTGTAAAAGGATGCTGTGGCAGACTGTGTCGAAGGCTGCAGAGAGGTCGAGGAGGATGAGGGCGACTGTGTCTCCATTGTCCAGTAGAGTTCGAATGTCGTCTGTTGCTGCGATGAGGGCGGTCTCAGTGCTGTGTTTTGCTCGGAAGCCAGACTGTGAGGAGTCGAGGAATTTGTTGGCTTCGAGGAAAGCGGCTAGCTGGTTGTTGACAGCTTTCTCGATGACTTTGGCCGGGAATGGAAGGAGCGAGATGGGGCGGTAATTTTTGAATTCGGTGGGGTCCGCTGTGGGTTTTTTCAGAAGGGCGCTGAGTTCAGCGTGTTTCCAGCTTTACGGGAAGGTGGCGGAGTTGAAGGAGCAGTTGATGACGTCTCGGAGGTGCGGTGCTATGACGGAGTCTGCTTTGTTGAAGATGTGGTGAGGACATGGGTCTGTGGGGGATCCTGAGTGGATGGGGTTCATCAGGCGGATGGTGTCCTCAGTGGAGATTGGGTTCCAGTCGTTAAGGGTGTTCAAGGGGGGTGAATGTTCAGCATATGGTTGGGTGGGTTGGTCTCCGGGTTGGTTGTCGAAGCTGTTGTGGATGTCTGCAATTTTGTTGTGGAAGAATGAAGCTAGGGAGTCGCAGAGGGCTTGAGAGGGGGTGATGTCGTTGGAGTTGGCCGAGGGATTGGTAAATTCCTTGACGATGTTGAAAAGTTCCTTGCTGTTGTGGGCGTTGTTATCTAGTCGATCCTTGAATGCTGTTTTCTTGGCCTTTCGGATTAGTTGGTGGTGTATGCGGGTGGCGTTTTTGAAGGCGTCCTTGGTGCTAGTGGTTGCGTCTTTTTTCCAGGCCTTTTCAAGGGAGCGGCAGAGTTTCTTGGACTTCTTAAGGTCATCGTTGAACCATGAGGCCTTCTTGCTGCCAGGTTTGCTTTGACGTTTTTTCAGTGGTGCTAGGATGTCGGCGCTGTTGGATAACCATAGGGTGAAGTTGGTGGCGGCTTGGTCTGGGTTAGAAGAGTGGGCTGGGGTGTTCAGAAGGAGCGATGAGGAGATCTGGTCGATGGTGATTTTGTTCCAGTTTCTTTGCAGAGTTGGTTGGGGGTGGTTGATGGGTTTAGGCTTGTTGTAGGTAAAGTGAACGCAGCTGTGGTCAGTCCAAAGGAGAGCCGTAGTGTGGCTGAAGGAGACGTGATTGCTGGAGGGGAAGATAGGGTCGAGAGTATGACCTGCGATGTGGGTGGGGGAAGTGACCAGTTGTTTAAGTCCGAGGTTGGTGAGGTTGTCCAAGAGGGTGGTGGTGTTGCGGTCGTTGTTCTTTTCAAGGTGAAAGTTGAGGTCTCCCAGAAGGATGTAATCTTTGGAGGGGAGCGCGTGTGGAGTGATGAAGTCCGTGATGTCTTCACTGAATTGTGCGCGGGCTCCTGGAGGTCTGTAAAGGAGGGTGCCTCTGAGTGTGGTCTTGGGGTCAATAGGACCAGGAAGGCAAAACATTTGGGGGTAACCTTGCAGAGAGGGCCAAGTCCAACACTTTCCTTCCTCCTATTTAACTCCAATCCTTACCCTATCATCTTCCCCTCATACCCCCAACTCGTGTGTCCTGCTTTTCTCATGTTTCCTTTCTTTTTTGCTTTTTCCTCAACACTCTTTCTAACCCTTTTTGGAGACTGGTGCTTGTCCATTGGTAGCATTGAAGTTGATTTTAGATGTTCGTTTTTGCAATTTCAATAGTTATATTTTAATTTCTTGATGTATATTTTATAGTTGTATTTCATAGTTTTTAGCGTTGGTGGGTAATGTTGCCATCATCAGTCCCACCTGCAGCAATGGCAGCTGCACAATAATCTGACCTCGGCGGCCACCAGAATATTGCTGATCACTTCCATGACCAATGATGCCATCATCACCCTCATGCTCATCCCGTGAAGTCATGCACACCCCAACATGTTAGCACACAATGTGAGCTTTGGCTTCTCTCCAGGTGCACACAATTTGCACACCCAGCTACCACATAGCCATATGACCATGTTTAGACTGTTACCATAGAGACTTGACGAAGGACAAATGGGCATCACATTTTCCCCTTCATAGTAGTATTTCAAAAAGCATGCTGAAGACGGAAGGAGAAGCAGAGATAAAAGAAAGGGGAAAAGTTGAAAGAAGACCAGTGGCAACAAGGACAACCTTACCGGAAATTGAAATAACAACAGTCCAAACAGCAGTAGTAACCTAGTTTCCACACACAGAACAACTTCAGCACCACTAGTAGGGGTTTCATGCCAGAATATTATGGAAAACAATATTGAGTCACCAAAATATGAGAAAATAAAACTGATTGCAAAAATATCACTCAACTACATTTAACCAAAAAGAAAACACGTATCAATGAGAAAAAAAATTGTTGTATAAAAATATAAAATTACACCAATATCGAATACAAAAACATCAAAACACAAAATAATGTATTCTATTTAAATATATACACCATATCAAAAATATTGAAACACAAAATATCAACTGCAATATTGCTAAAAATAAGGAAAACACGTTTTGCATATTTTTTTCTTATGTTAAATATATATACATACACACACATATATATATATATATATATATATGAACATTAAATAAACAAACTGCACAAATTATTAATAACACATTAAAACAACAAACATAAAATGATTCACATGCATAATATATACTTACCTTGCATTTATTATTAAAAATTAAACACATTTTATGAAAACAAGCGTTATTAGAATAAAATAAATATTACAACCCACATTAAAAAAATATATGTATAACATTTACATATATATTTAATATGCCAATAATCCAATAAATGCACATATTCAAAGGTAGGAGAGGTAGTCCTCAGGGGCAGGTAGTGATCCCTGTGGGTGGGGGTCCTCATCTCCATCAGGTCAATGTGAATTGGATCCCAGTCACTACTCTGAGGCCAGTCGGACTATAGTAGTGGAAAGACTGGGTTTCCCCAGAGGAGTACACCGGTCAGATGTGCAGGAAAACCCAGTAGTCACAGGGAGGGTCCTTGTCCACCCTATGGCCCTGGTATCCCTAGAGTGGGGTCGGGAGGTGACATAGAGGAGGGTCATAGTTGGTACCCGAATGCCCATTGACTGCCTTCTGGGAAATGAGTTGCCACTGGTGTCAGGGATGCTGATGGTGTGGACTCACAGGATCAAATCAAATCAAGTCAAATCAGATGTTTGTTAAGCACAACTATTCACCCATAAGGGTCCCAAGGCGCTAGGGATGTGTTGGGGGTGGGGGGTGGGGGACAGGTTCCAGTCTATCAAGAAGGGGGTCTGTCGAAGAGCCAGGGTTTGAGATTTCTTGTGAAGATGGGGAACAATATTATGTAGAGAGAAACAAGTGGGGGGGTCAAAGGGGAATTTTTAACGACCACGGTAGCTCAAACCCCTATGCCTATTGAAAAAACAAACAAGAGTTACCTGGTCCAAATGATTGCTTGTGTGTTGTGTCGCGCAAAAAAAACGCTAGACCAACATGTCATCACAATGATAATGCTGGGTTGGAAAAAATTCCCATCAGCCCACCGTTATGGTGGAGTATCGTCATGTGGGATACATATCATAAACCCAAATCTCTCCCAGCGCACCTGGTAATGATGCGGAGATGGATTTTGAAAAATACTTTTCCAAACCACAGTATTTCAAAGGTAGGACTGATGGAGTGCAGTGCTCGTGAAAAAGAAGGTAAAGTGTAGATAAAATTGGCTCCTGAGACAAAAAAATATGTTTATTAGGTATTATCTCAGGGTCAAGGGTTAAAAACAACGCCTAATAGTCTTAAAGAATCACTATATAACGGCGCAGTGCATGGAGGTCGACATGTTTCAGCTTATGTGGACAGTGAGTCCAAGCTATCAGGACCAGATGATGTTAAGCGACTGCATTTTGTGAAAACTAGGTGCATTGACAATTTGGATTAATCCTACCAGAACTTTGAGCCCAAATGTTCTCTGGTGTTTATCCAACTATTCGTGATTCTCCTAAAGAAAAAGGACAACAAAGTGTGAGAGGCGCATGTGGTATATTGGTGATTAAAACACAACACAACAAAACAAACAAGGCGACAAGAAAATTTTCTTCGCCCATCAGAAGCTGTATAGTTCTCCTGAATATAATCCTTACAATTTCAGGATTTTTGAAACATTGAACTTTAAATTGTCACTCACCCAGCATTTTGTGGGAGAACACCTCACCTCACCCGGCACCCACTCGGGAAGAAGGAGGCCCCGCTCTGTTAAAAATGGAAAAGTGTAAAAGGACCTCAAAAATACATTGTCAAGGTACACAGTATACATACTCAACTAATCCAAAGCATGTACTAACACGCACCAGTTGATTAAAAAGGAGACTCAACCCCTAGAGAAGACATGGTAATGACCATGCATGGAGTGGCAATGATTGTATTTGTATGCAAAATGCAACTTAGCAAAAAAATTGGCAGAAAAAACAGTCCCTAGATCTTACTAAGGAACATATTTATCAAGAACATGGGGACTCAATAGCAAGTTAGTTGAACCCATATGGGCTAGCTCATAAAGACCAGCTAAGTTCTAAGTATCCAAATTAAGAGCACTAGAGAGAAAAAAGCTCAATGTATAAGTCCCATGTTGTTAGGTCCTAAATGCTAAAGGAACCCTACCTGTCCGTCTGTACCTCTTGGGCCAGCATCCGAGCAGGAGTAGAGGTAGCTTGGACTGCGCCCGTCTTCTCATTATATACCCGATCTAATTGGGTAATCGGGAGCAGCTGGCCGTTTGCATAGATACGGCGCTTAATTGAGAATTATTGAATTACTAATGCGCATGCGCCGGTATTCTAACCTATTGCAGGCGAGGCTGGGGACTAGTGACTAAAAACCTGCGCACGCGCGAGTTATAGATTTATAAATGCGCATGCGTCGGTATTCTAACCCATTGCAGGCAAGGCTGGGGAATAGTGACTGAAAACCAGCTCAAGCGCGAAGGCAATGTAGCTGATCGCGATGCGCATGCGCGAAGAAGCTACAGAGCTTGCGCATGCGTACTCGCTATTCTAGTGGAACTGGTGTCTGTAAAGAGGCAAATATCGTGCTGAACCAATGCCATATGATTCCGATTATAGTGTGGCAATAAATTCGGAAGTTGAGCAGATCAGATTTTTGAGTTTAAGAGACTCCAAGTGAAAATAGATTAGACCCTGACTTCACTCTAGGAAATCAAAAATAGGAACTCATGTATTAGGTGAAGGGGAGAGCCCGGTTTGCACTAAAAACGGCTGTGTATAGTAGGTTAAATACTATTTAAAGTGTGGTTGATGATATTAAACACTATATGTTGGAAGTTCAGATAAGTCGTATAATGCCCATAGGAAGTGTCCATCACGGATTAGGGCAAGGATGTATAATACCCTAAAAGCGATTAAGAGCATATGAGGGTAGTTATAAAGACGCCCATGGTATATCGTCATTGAGCCCCTTAGAATCGCTTTGAAGCTGGAAAACCCACTTCTGTTCTTTTTTTAAATGGAATTTTGACACATCACTTATATGAGAGGGAATATAAGGATGTTCTAAGACAACCCATTTCATTTCGTCTGCTGTGTGTTTACAATTTAGAAAATAGCTCATGAGTTTTGTTGCCTGTTTGTGACACCTGATGGTACTCTTATGTTCCCCAAATCTTAATTTAATGTTGCGAGTAGTGTATCCAATGTATCTGAGGGATCATGAACAGGTAATCATGTATATAACATTTTCTGTGTTACAATTTGTATGTTTTTTGAGAACCCAGGTCCTCCCTGTCCCTAGATCAATCGAGTTGGTTTTGCTAGTTTGAGGGCAAACACTACATGATCCGCACGGATGATGACCAGTAACCAGAGGTAGGTCCCATAGAGTCGTTGATTTCTCAATATTCTGTATCCTTGGTCTAGTATGGACCAATGTGTCACGTAAGCTGGGTGCTCTTTTAAATGAGAAGAGGGGTAAAGGGATATTAGCATCCGTGGTGTTCAAAATACCCCAGTGTTTACGCACAGATTTTTGGATTCTGTTGGATTGTGCATTAAATGTGCTGACAAATGTTAGTCTTTCAAGGGGTGGTTTAGGTGGAAACCTGTTCAACAGAGCCTCGCGATTGTTGTTCGAGGCTCGTTTCCATGCTCTTTTCACAAGGTGTGAGGGATATTTGCGTTCATGCAGTTGGGTGGAGAGGATGGTAGCATGTTTGTTAAACAGTGTCTGAGATGAACAGTTCCTCCTTACTCTGAGGAATTGCCCTACCGGAATGTTCTCTTTTAAGGAGCGTGGGTGGTGGCTATTGAAAAGCAGCAGGGAATTCCTTGCCATAGGTTTGGTAAATAGTTCACTCTGCAATCCACCTGCTTCTGGGAAAATGGACAGGTCTAGAAAGGAAAGTCTGACATGGCTGTATTCCAGCGTAAAGTTGAGATATTGATTACGTTCATTCAGCCATTGGTGAAAGGACTCTATCTCTCTTACAGAGCCTTGCCATACCATCAAAATGTCATCTATATATCTCTTCCATAGTACCACTTGATGGAAGAATGGGTTACTATGGTTGAGAATGAAGTCCTGTTCAAATTGATGGACATAGAGGTTGGCGAGGCTCGGGGCAAAGACACTCCCCATCGATGTCCCGGAGATCTGGAGAAAAAATTGTTCCTCAAATTTGAATTTTTTTTCTTTCATTGCTATTTCAGCACATGCTAGGATGAAGTTCACAGGAGTGATACTATCCAAATCTTCTGACGACAGGAGATGTCTGATGGTGTCCAAGGTGTCTTGTTGAGGTATGCAAGTGTAGAGGGACTCGACGTCGAAGCTGACTAGTAGGTCGGTCTCAACATTGTACTCTACACTGGGTAACAGTCTGAGAACATCAGCTGTGTCTTCCAAGTATGTTGGCATCTTCTTGACGAGGGGTCTAAGAAAAAAATCTACGAAGGTAGAAAGAGGTTCCAAAAGAGGGCCAATCCCAGAAATGATGGGACGCCCGGGTGGTGGTCTGGTGGCCTTATGGATCTTTGGTAAACAGTAGAAACCAGGAGTGACAGGGTTCTCTGTTACCAAGAATCTCGCTTCCTGAGATGTGATCCACCCTTCATTATGTCCTTCATCCACCAGATTTTTAATCTTAGAAAGTAGACGTGGGGTAGGGTCTTCAGATAGACGTCGGTAGAATTGATGGTTGTCTAGTTGTCTCAGACATTCTTGTCGATATTGGACCATATCTAGAATTACCGTTGCTCCCCCTTTATCCGCCGGTTTTATTATGATGGTCGGATCTTTAGTGAGACTAGTCAGAGCCTGTCTTTCTGATTTGGAAAAGTTTTGAAATATTTGGAACTCTGTATCTTGCATTTGTGAAATGTCATATCTGACTGCTTGTTCAAAGGTAGTTACAAGCAGTGGCACTTGATGGCTCAAGGGGGTGAAGATAGATTTCGGACGCAACGCGGTGTTGGTAGGTTCGTCTTTACCACTGTCAGAAAGTTCAGTTTTGTTCTTAAAAAAGAAATGTAGACGCACTTTGCGAAAGAATTTTTCAAGTTCAGTTCTAATCTGGAAAGGATCTCCCTTATTTGTAGGGACAAATTCTAGCCCTTTCCCAGGACTGTCTGTTCAACAGGTGTCAGGTTACGGGAGCTTAAGTTCACTGTTAGGTCCCGATCGTCTCTGTGCTGTTGCTCTGTTGAGCTGCTTTCCTGCTCCGTGTGTTGGGAAATGAGAGGTCTGGATCCCATTGGACAGTTTGTTGTCCTCTTTTCCTTCCCCGGTTTTGTCCCCGGCCACGTCCTAAAAAACTGGGGGGGTTGTGCAAATGGTGGTGGAGGTTGAAAACCCCACGGACCTGGATGCCACCAGGGTCCAGGATTCTGGTAATTCCCTGGGTATTGGTTGTAGATACCTCCTCTCTGTCGGCCACCCCTTCTAAAAGGTCGTTGTTGTTGACCATCTAGTCCAGAAGATGTTCCAGCACGGTTGGGTGTATCTGAGTCACTTGAATCAGATCCTGAGGTCGAATAGTTAGACCCGTAGCGTTTCACCCTCCGGTTAAATCCAGGGGCTTCATAATTGTCACTAGTGTAGGGGTAAACTTTGACTAGAGAGAAGCGTTCTAGATCCTTTTTGAATTTGTCCATCTTACTTGCTAGTATGTTATCTTTGTATTCTTTGTTAGCTTTGTTGGTTTCATCCACGCGTTTTTTAAACAAAGTGCTGCAAGTTGCCTTAATCTGACCTTCCAAAACGTGGATCTCTACAAGAATAGCATCTGCTACCCTCTTGGCTGTGTTAATGATAAGTATCAACCAGTCTCGCGTGCAGCGCCAAGCAATTAGAGACCAGTCACGCATAAAATCTTTATCAGTCAAAAACAACCTTGGTGCATTTGTAACAATTAGACCCGTTGGGGCACACTTACCCCTGAGGTATTGTGCCATGATGGTTCCATGTGTTAGAGTGCATGTGTGGCTTTTCTTTAAATTAGGGAGAGAGGGCCACTCATCTTTGGTTATGTTGGTAGTCTCAGGCAGTGAATCCAAAAGACAGGGATTATCATCTAGGACTGATTTCAGCATGTCATCATCAAACGCCAGACCAGCAAAATCGGCCATGGTTCAAAAAAGGGAGTCTCAATAAATATCAACTGGTTGAGCGTATAACAGGAAGGATGCCCTGTATATATATATATATAATTTTATCTGTCTGAGGTGGAGCGGAAGGTCGTTCCAGGCACTGGCCGTGCGGAAGGAGAATGAGCGGCCTCCTTATCTGGTCTTTCTGGTGCGGGGGACCGCGGTGTAGGAGAGCTGGGCTGATCGTAGGGTCCTTTGGGGTGCGAGGAATTTGAGTCCGCTGTTCAGGTATGCTGGTCTAGTGTCGTGGAGGGGCTTGTGAGCGTGGGTTAGCATCTTGAAGGTGACTCTAGCTTCGATGGGGAGCCAGTGGAGTGTGCGCAGGTGCTGGGATATGTGGCAGTGGCTTGGCAGGTCGAGGACTAGTCTTGCAGTGGCGTTTTGGATGTTCTGTAGATTGCGGGTGTAGTTTTTGTTTATTCCGGCATAGAGTGCGTTGCCGTAGTCGAGCCTGCTGGTGACCATGGCGTGAGTGACAGTCTTTCTGTGTACGAGGGGGATCCATTTGATGGTCTTATGTAGAAGGTGGAGGGTGTGGAAGCAGGCGGACGAGATGTAATTGTTCTGGCTCTGAGTCCAGGATGATTCCCATGTTGCGTGAGTGGTCCGTGGGGGTGGGTGGGCTTCCGAGGGAAGGGGGCCACCAGGTATCGTTCCAGGTGTCTGGGTTTGGGACCATGATGAGTACTTCTGTTTTTTTTGTGTTTAGTTGTAGGCAGCTATTTTTCATCCATTTGGCGACAGCTTCCATGCCTTTTTGAAAGTTGTGTCTGGCGGTGTTGGGTTCACTGGATAGGGAGAGGATGAGTTGGGTGTCGTCTGCGTATGACACAATGTTGAGTCCGTAGGTTCTGACGATGGGGCGAGCGGAGCCATGTAGACATTGAAGAGCGTAAGGCTGAGGGAGGACCCCTGGAGGACTCCTCAGGTGGTAGGTGTAGGGTCCGAGAGGAAAGGGGGAGTCTGACCCACTGCGTTCTGCTGGAGAGGAAGGAGTGGATCCAGTTGAGGGCCTTGTCTTGGATCCCTGCATCACGGAGTCTGCGTATTAGGGTGCAGTGAGAGACTGTGTTGAACGCCGCTGAGAGATTGAGGCGGATGAGGGCTGCTGTTTCTCCTTTGTCCAGTAAGGTATGGATGTCATCTGTTGTGGCAAGGAGGGCGGTTTCTGTACTGTGTTTTTTTCTGAAGCTGGATTGGGAGGAGTCGAGGGTGTTGTGCTGTTCGATGAATGTGGCGAGTTGGCTGTTGATGGCTTTCTCGATGACTTTCTCTGGGAACAGGAGCAGGGAGAAGGGTCTGTGGTTTTTGAGGTCGGTATGGTCCGCCAAGGGTTTCTTCAGGAGGGGGTTGATCTCAGCGTGTTTCCAATTGTCAGGGAACAAGACATTTGCTAGGGAGCGGTTGATAGTGTGGCAGAGCATGGGTGCAATGGTGTCGACGGCTCTGTTGAAAATGTGGTTGGGGAAGGGGTCCGTGAGGGCTTTCAGAGTGGATTGAATTCAGTGCCTTCAGTGTGTCTTCAGTGGTGAGGGCTATCCAGTTGTCAATCGCTGGCTTCAGGGTGTCGGGGTGGTTGGTGAGGGTTCAGTGTGTTGGTTGTCTTTGTCGAAGTTGTCGTAGATGCTCTTGATTTTGTTGTGGAAAAAGGTGCTGAGTTTGTCACAGAGGTCTTGTGAGGGAGGGATGTCGGTGGACTCGCTGGTGGGTTGGGCGAACTCCTTGATGATGTTGAAAAGTTCTTTGCTGTTGTGTGCATGAGTGGAGAATCTCTCTTCAATCACTTTTTACCTCATTTTTCTGATGAGTTGGTAGTGGGCATTGGAGGCGGCTCTAAAGTTGTAGTTGGCTTCTGTGGATTTGGTACTCCTCCAGGCCTTTTTGAGGTGGCAGCAAGTGCGCCTGGACTCTCGAAGTTCGGTGGTGAACCATCTAGCTTTCTTGGCATGGGTGTTGTTGTTTTTGTTGAGGGAGGCTATGGTTTTGGCGCTGCCGGAGATCCATCTGTGCAGGGTTTGGGCCGCTGTTTTGGCGTTGGCGTTTTCCACAATGGTTGGGGTGGAGTTGCTGAGTGATGAGGTTAGCTGGTCGTCTGTAAATTCTGGCCCAGTTTCTTTGTGGGAGCAGGTGCTGGTGTGTGTGGATGGTGGGTGTTCTGAAGGTGAAGTGGACGTATCAATGGTCAGTCCATGGAAGTTCAGTGGTCTGGCTGAAGGTGATGGAGTTTCCTGTTGTGAAGAGGGGGTCGAGGGAGTGTCCTGCTGACTGCATGGGTTCGATCACAATCTGGCGGAGTCCAATGTTGTGGAGGTCGCCGAGGAGGGATGTGGTGCTGGGGTCCAGATGGTTGTCGAGATGGAAGTTGAGGTCTCCCAGCAGGGTGTAGTTGGTGGACGCGATGGCATGTGGGAAGATGATGTCCATGATGGAGTTGGCAAAAAGTCTGCGGGGTCCAGGGGGTTTGTAGATGAGGGTTCCACTGAGGGTGGAGGTAGGGCTGGCCAGTATCTTGAAGTGAAGGTTTTCCATCAGGTCTGTGGGCTCGTCGGGGAGTGTGCTCAGGCAGAGGGTGGATTTGTGGATGATAGCGATTCCTCCTACAGGGTGGGGGGGCTGTCTTCCTGAAGATCTTGTACCCTTGGGGAATGGTAATGGCGATGTCCGGTCCTGAGGTGATGTTGGTCCAGGTTTCGGTAAAGAATGCTACGTCTGGGGTAGTGCTGTCGAGGAGGTCCCAGATTTCGGTGGTGTGTTTGTGGAGGGATCTAATGTTGAGGAGGATGCACTGCAGGGTCTCAGTTGTGTTCTTGTGGGCGGATTGCGCTGGGTAAGTGGTCTTGGCGGTACTGCAGGTGTGCCGGCAGCGGTGAGAGCTGAAGGGTCCGTGGGTGTTGGCTGGTGATACTAGCTTGCAGTTATTGTTGTGGCCTGGGTTGAGTGCATGGAGTGCCACTGGGTAATAGCTTCGGCAGTGCAGAGATCCAGGGTTTCTGGCACTGGTCGCAGTCAGGTCTCGGACAGGCGCAGACGGGCTTACCTTTAGCGCCCCTGCGGCACAGTGGCCGCCGTATGTAGGGAGGGCTGGACAGCTGGGAGGTGGGAGTGGGGAGGGGAGATGGATTGGGCTGGTCACACTGGTCATGCTGGAGGGGAGGGGCCGTGGCGGCAGCAGCCGCGGGAAAAACTGGCTAAAAAAGGCAAAAGGAAAAAGGAAAAAAAAGAGAGAAAAGTGCAAATAAGGCAGCAAAAGTGCAAGAAAGAGAGGATGAAAGACACAGAGGACACAGGAGAGTGAAAGGGGGAGATTTAGATGAAGGTAAAAAACGACAGGTTGTCCTCAAAGCTCAAACATCTGGGTGTACCACTCCTAAACAGAGGGTACAGAGGCCCAGATGGAGAGGCAGGGGAAAGAAAGACACACCCCTGCCTACTGTTTAGCCTTAGGGTACAGAACCCTGGACTGGTGGGATGGAAAGTGGAAGAAGAAGGCCTAACATCTGAGGCTGGGCTCAGAGGCCGTAGACCCCGGGGAGGATTGGGAACTCGCTCTTGACACTGGCAGCAGTAAGTGTCCTCCTTTGCATGCTATCCTTAAGGGCAGAGTTTTCTTTGGGTTGGGGACAGGAGTCAGATCCAAGGGATGGAATGGGCCACATCAATTTGTTGGCCACAATGGTACGGTCTTCCTACTGGGATGCATCTGTCAGCAAATTAAGAGTAGGTGCTTTACAGATGGGGGTCCACAGGTGAGGAGAAAAGGCTCCCATGTGTCATTTTAGTGGCTCAGGAGAGTCAGGTGAGCCAACTGAATCCAGAGCGGCACAGAATTGGCACAGGCCTCTGAAGTAGAGGGCCATTGTCCACATTCTATCACATAAGCAGGGAAGCCCATCAAGGTACTGATTGAACTCCCCTGGCTTTAGGCTGTAGGGTGGTCATGTTGGACCTGCCCCTCTCTGCAGGGTCAACCCCAAACATTTTGCAGTTTACCCTACACTTTTTGCTGAACTTGTTTTTGTTCACCTTAGGAGTCTGTGCACTTTACCAATCAGTGCTAAGTTGCTTGTGGTCACTCCCCTAAATGTGGTTTGATTGGCTTACACTCAATTGGCATATTTAATTCACTTGTAAGTCCCTTGTAAAGTGGTATGCCATATACTGTAAAATAAATGTTACAGTGGGCCTGCAGCCCTTATTGTGCCACCCTTTTAAGTAACAGTAACTCATTAAATATGCCCCAGGCTTGCCATTGCAGCCTGAATGCAGGTTTAAACGGTCATGTTGATGTGGCATTAAAATACCCTTACCAAGCCTACAACTCTACTTTTATTACATATAAGTCACCCTTAAGATAGACTCATAGAGCAGGGTGCTGTAAAATGTTGAAGATGTAATTTAAGTTTAACATGTCCTAGATGTGAAAAATCCCTCTATTTATTTTTTGCTATTGTGAATCCTACCCCTTCAATAGAATAACATTAGGGATTCTTTATTACATTTAATAGGCTCTAATTTCGAATTGGGAGCAGGTAGTTATATCATGTTTGGTGTCTTAAGAATTACAGCGAAATACCCTATTTTAATGGTAAATTCAGGTTTTTATTACAATTTTGAAAATGCCACTTTTAGAAAGTTGGCATTTTTTTCTCCTTATCTTTTTGTACCTGTCGTCTGGGTCACATGACTGGGTGTAACGGACTGTTAGACTTTGTGAACTCCTTTCAAACAGTCACCCAATAGAGGTATTATGTGTGTCTGAATGGGCTATATGCTGGCAGGGTGAGGGTGCAAGCTGAGTACAGCCCCACTTGCAACTGAATAGCCTGTGCTCTGCCGTCATACAAATGGCTTAAAAACCCCACATTGTCACTACAGCCAGCTTGAACCCAGAGCAGGGGAGGCAGGAAATTCCAAGCAATTCAAAGCCACTGTCTAGAAGCTTCCCTCACCTTCCGGAACCAGGGCACCACTGTATAAAAGTAGGACCTCAGACAGGAACTCTTCAGTACACTTCTGAATCTGTGGATACTCTGCCAAGGAGGACTGTTGTGCTTCTTGAAGGACTGCCACTCTGCTGCCTTGCAGCCCTGAAAGACTGCGGCCCTCTTGGATTGCTACCCTGTTGTCCTGCTGCTCTGCTGCCATATGCCGGGGTAAAAGTTCTGGATCGCCAACTGTCCCAGGATCTCCAGGGTGACTCACAAGTGATAGTTTGCTGGCCTCCTTTTCAGGGCCACATGGCCACACAAGGCTTCTTCCATCTTGAAAGTGGGGCTAAAGGTTCCAAAAGTGGGGACTTGGAGCATTGTTTACTAAAAACTGCTCTGAGTACCAGGATCAGACTGGGACCAACCTTCTCGCTTATCCGTCTAAGGTGCATCGCCAGTTAGATTTACTTCCTGACTTCTCCCACTATGTTCTGCTTCACACCAGAAAATCCTTTCAGTGGTGCCTCACCAAAGGGTTTTCTGTTTTTTTGGAACTGTCTTCGGCTACAGCATCTACCTCGCCCGCTCGAGATTTTCAACTTCTATGCTGAGGACTAGGTCTGATCATAGAAATCTTCACTGGAGCCTCGACCCAAGGCTATCCGACGGCGACAATTCCTTCTTGGACACCTTCTGTAGCCTTGCCCCCTGAATTTTACCATCTCAGAACATTTTTATCAGAAACTTTTCTAAGTCCAGAGGTAAGCACTTGACCGAGCCCAATCCACTTCTTGTATCCGAACCACGTTCCATTGGGTAAGGCATATTTTTTTTATTTTGACCCAGTCTCGCTTGACTAAATGTCTGTGGTTGGTACTTTGATCATTTAGGTGCTAGTTTTTCTTTTAAAAATTTAAAATTCAAAACTCCATTTCTAATGTTTGGGTTTTTATCATTTTGGTGTCAAATAATTAATTAAGATTTACTATATTTTTCTAATTTGGTTTGGGATTTTTCTTGTGTTGTATTTTCACTTCATTATTTTTTGAGTGTTTCATATGTACTTTTCCGATTTCCTCTAAGTTAAGCCTGACTGTTTTATGTGACAAGCTACTCAGGGTTAAGCACAGGTTATTATGGTGAAGTTTTGTGGTTCACCCAGCAAAGGATTGTGGCTGTTGCTTGAACAGGGGCCAGGCTCAAATCCCAGTCAACAAACAATTCAATTTCTAACAACTAGATTTGCAATTAACACTGTTCTGGGAACCTGTTGACAGAGTAGTGGTCCTGGAAAGTGAAACGTCCAGAAACTATTTCAAAATAAAGGTTTTATTAAAGATGTGATTGTCCATTTGTGCAGTAGCCTAGGACTTTAGTACTTGGTCATTCACTCAATGACTGAGCAAGGGGTTCTTCAGGTGAAGCCTGTGTTTAGCAAATACTAATGTAAACATCTCACTAGCCTACCATTTCTTGCCTGCATATGTAATTAGGAGCCATAGGTACTAAAATGTGCAAGAACATGTTGCAAACTAAGCAACAACTTTTTGATAGACCAATCTGAATTTGTGAACTGTTTAACATGCTACTACTTTGGTTTGCAAAATAGTGAACTTCAAGAGGGGGCAGAATTACCTGCCTCGTTATTATTCATGAGGCAGGTGACTCTGTGTGATCCTCTGAATTGCTTACAATAATAGAGATGGTTGCCTGCAAGGGCAGGCAGACTTCCATCCCTGTGAGTGAATTTCAAATTGAAAAGCTTTTTTTCTCTGTAGCCCTATTTCCTTAAAGGAAATGGGCATGCTTTGAAAAAAATATCAATTTTGAAAAACTTCAGTAAGAGTTGCCAGTCCTCCCCTGGATCACTGCCTACTCTCCCCAAAGTTGCTACCAGGATTCCTAAAGACAGTGTCCATATCAGACTTAGGAAAGAGTGATCCTTTTGGCTGTGATCATCCCCATTTCCCTTCTTTCCCCTTTGTGAATGAGTTTCACCGCAACTTGAATGTGAGTTACTAATCAATCGTTTCGGCCAGAAATATGGTTGCAAACCATTGATACAATTCACATCCCCTGCAAATTGCCAATATGTAATAATTTCTATATCCATTTTGCAATAATCACAACATGTGTTTGGAACATAGGAAAAAGAGACTTTAGGGACTGATTTAGATCTTTATGGATAGGTTACTCTGTCACAACAGTGACGGATATCCAGTCAGCTGAAATATAAATCCCAAAGGATATAATTGGATTTATATTTTGGTGGATGGGATATCCTTCACTGTTGTGACAGAGTAAACCATCCACCAAGAACTAAATCAGGCCCTTAGCAGCCACAAATTCTGTAAATTAGCAATATGCAGAGTTTATGACCGTTAAATGACTTAGTACATCTGGACCATAATCTTTTGTCAATAAACAGAACCAGAGAAGGTTATGGTTACATGCTTTGGCTATATGTTTTACACCATGCAAGATATGTCTCAGATATCCCAGATAATTTGAAGGTGCACCCCATCGTAGCCTTGTTACCCATTAAACAGTTGCTTCAGAAGATATATTTCCTCTATCCCAATCAATAGCAGGGAGGAATAATTTATATTAATGCATTCAGCTGATGGGCAATGTTGAGCTTGAGGTAAAAATACTTGGGGGCTGATAACGATGCAGCCCGTAAATGCGCCGACTGACGGTCGGAGTGTTCTGGGCTGCATCGTAATCGACCCCTCGGTTTACTTTCTGACAGCCGCAGTACAATGCAGTTGGTCAGAAACTAAAGCGGCTGGTTATTCTGTCTGGCTTCCGATGGGCTCAAGGAACCATCTTGTAATCACAAAGAGCGGGCCTTTCCACCCTTGGGATTACGATAAACGGTTCCTGGATGACGAAACACGTGTTGGCTGGATCAACCGAAGAAAGAAAATTAAATATTCAAGAAAACTTATTGAAATATTATGTGCAATCTACTTGTCATTAATATATACTGGACAAACACAACATATGTGCTCAAGATTATGTATAATTATCAGTCTGATCCCCAGTGTTCACAACTTTGGAGGGGTAGATGATTCCTCCTCCCTTGAGCACTATAACTAAACATTAGGAAGTAACTTATGCGCCATAACCACACAGGGCAAGTCCATCCCATTTAGTATCTACCATAGCCCCATAGTGTAGTCTAGACCAGTGCTTCATTCAATGCATGTTGCAACCTTAACCCAACTCTGGTTTCTGTTGCCCTTGTTAGGGTGATCAAAGCTTCTCAAAGTGGACAATTCTTAAGCTACCATCCCTGAAAGATTCTGCATGAAGGATGTAGTGAAACGGGCAACATATAATGCTATGTACTCTGTGCCATGTAAGCTAAGAGTAGACTCCCATTCAAATATAGAAGTGAACTGGATAGATAATAGGGGCTCACTGTAAGTGTACTAAAGGACAACTTTAGCAGTGGTGAATTCCTGGCAATTGAATTACTTTTGTAGCAAGGACTCTGCTCCTACACAGAACTGTGCATAGAGACTTGGAACCTCAGTGAATTAGGGTGTGCCAAAACTCACCTTAGTGCCCAACATCCGCTACCAGACTCGCATCAGTGTCTCATTGGCTCTACCAAAATACCAATAATTAGACAATCCAGAACATGGAACTAAGATTACCTCAGGCAATGTGGAACACATTAACACTCTTTCGTTATACTCTCATACCAGTCCAAAACAGGGAGTAAAAGAAGACACGTATGTATGTGTGGTATTATATAGCGCTTTACTTACCCTTGGGCATCTCGGCGCTTGCATTGGGAACCTGTCCTGGCTTTTTCCCTGTGAGATAACCCGTACTGGGCATCCCCAGGGTGAAAGCCAGGCATCCCGCCACGCGGGGGCCATAGTTGAGATTAAGCAAGCTATTGCCCAGAGTTGCAGAGTGTGAACCCGTGATTCGAGTGGGCACCGAAGTGAGAATTATCGAGTCCTATGGACACTTGGGCTCAGACACTGCCGCGTCTGGAATTGAACCCTGGTCCCGGTTCTGACCTCTGCTTCAGGGTATGCCTCCTCTAACCAGTGAGCGACACTTCTCCACTGCAAGTTTCAAATATTTATTCATAACGCTGTGTTCTCATGCGCAGCATCTTGGCTAATACAAGCAGACATATTATCAGGAACAAGATTGTCAGCATAGTTACTATTCCATAAAATACAAAGGGAGAAAGCATGTTATAATGCTAAATGGAAACAGGTTTAAAATATACCCATATTTCACCCTCCCTTGCTAGTAGGTTATTTTATATCTACAGAAGGTCTCTTGGGATTAAATAGGCGGCCCCATACCTCTGGTATTTAGTGGAAGTGGATCACATCAGATTCTGCACCAGTTCTCAGCATGCAAATGTTCTCCAATGTGTGTGATCATGCCTACGAAGTGCATCATTAAATGCGCCAAAATCAGAGGTGGCCACAGCTGCATATGTGCTATGTCTAGAACGTGCGCTGATCAGTCCAAACAACAACCACTGTGTTGAAATAACCTTAAAGGTGTCGGCACTCACTGTTCAGACTAAGCTTACAAAGCAGGGCTGCTAATATAGAAAAACATGTTATTCTTGTGTGTAACAAAACATTCTGCTAAACTCTAAACATTTATTAAAGTGTGTACCGTGTGCAAAGGGCAGCAGAAAGGAAAAAGGGCATTTAAACTTCCAATAAGCTCATGTCAACTTAACACAGTGTGAATGCAAGGATCAGCCCCACGACACGTTGCATCTTACATTTTTCTTATTAGTCTCTTCAGCAATATCTCTCAACAAATGAGAACAAATAGATCCGATTTTTTTTATCAGCGGCATGCATGGTTTCAAATACTGCTGAAGAGACACCTTATACCGCATACATCCGAACATAAAGAATTGAACTCTTCTCCACTTTGGGCCCGATGTAGGTAAATCCTATTTACCGATTTTGAAATACCGAATTTTACCGATTCGGTATTTCAAAATCGGTAAATGGGATGTAGGTCCCAACATCTGGATTCGTTACCGAATCCTTAACAATTCATTAATTACCGATTCGGTAAATACCGAATCGGTAATGCCCATTCATTCCTATGGGCTTTGAAGCCCATAGGAATGATTAGGCATTACCGATTCGGTATTTACTGAATCGGTAATTATTGAAATCACAAGGGTGCAGGGGGTGTCACTTTGACACCCTCTAGCACCCCCAAAACGGGCATGTGTGCAATGTGTCACACAGACATGCCCTAAGGGCACGTCTGTCTGTCACATGGCACATGTGTACATGCACAGATGTGCATGTACACAGGAATCGGTATTTTACCATGGATTTGTATTCCATGGTAAAATACCGATTCTGTAAGCCATGTGCCAATGGAAAATTGGCTACCCACATAGCATTTTCGGTAATTTTACAGAATCGGTAAATATTACCGAATCGGTACTTATTACCGATTTGGTAATAATAACGATTCGGTAAAATTACCGAATATGTGCACCTACATCTCCCTAGCCCTTTACCGATCGGAAACGGCCGAAAATCGGTATTTTCGGCCGATTCCGATCGGTAAAGGGCTACCTACATCTGGCCCATATATCTGCAGGTAGTGATTCACCTATAAACGTAGGTAAATCTCAAGGTATTACACAAGAACTTCAAAATACATTAAAATACACCTTCCTTTACCTCAGTAGCCATCAATGTATAGGTCCATGGAAGCTCATGCTATAGTGGAGAAGCAAAGCAACATCTTCTGCTCAGGTCTTTCTTTGCATTTGTATCTGTACATTATAAGTTTAACTTCACTGTAGGTGACAGGGGATTAAGCTAATACCTTGTTAATTTTCTCTGATTCCATCCTTCTCTGCCTTACTTAGTACACCATATCTTGTTACCTTTTATCACACTAACCGGAAACTATATTCCAAATGTTTAATTGCTGAAGCTGTCAAAGCCCACACACGTATTCTTCACTCAGGCGGCAGCATAGAATTTGCCTTGGCATGCTTCAGAAAATATGAACTTACAAAAACATTTACACTAAGAAAGATGACGAATCTGTCTTCAAAACATTATAATCAGTAGGAAAAAAAGAATTCTGCTATGCCAGGCATGTGCACGCACATTGCTCGGTGCTGCAACCTCATCCAAATAAATCTTAAACCAAAAACTGACTAGATAAAACACATTGAAGTTAGTTAATTTTTCACGTAACATAGAAACTGATGCTTTGTAGAATGTGTAATTGCTTTTAGACTTAGCACTTAATAGGTGAACTAACACATACCGTGCAACACGTACTTAAGAAATTACTGAGCCTGTCCCTTAGCAATATCAGTGTTGTTTTCACAAACTAGAAGGCGCTGTGCAGCTTATTATCAAAATCGAGTTCAAGATGTGTTTGCCCCCAGAAAACAATGTATCATATAAAGTGCATGCTGCATACATGTCTTTGACATAAAGTATGTGCCTTCCTAGCATTAGCGTTGTAGATCAGACATCTCCCTGTGTCATATAATATGGTCCATACATTATGGGCCAGATGCATCAAAGGGTTTTGCCCATTCTGTGTCTATGGGAAAATGTGTTCATGCATATGACCCTATGAAACATACAGCGTTAATTGCCTCCCTGGAAATCACAACCCCCTGTTCTCACAAATGCGGGGAATGAGATTTTGATGCCCTTTTCTGATTACTTTGATATCTATCTCATTCATCAATTTGGATCGGTTATTTTCTGTCATTGAGTAAAAGGCAAACCCCACATAGGTTAGATCAACCCCATAAACTGACGCAACTCTGAAGAACCACTTACGACTGATAAAGTTTAAAAGATTTAATATAAAATCAAGAAAAGTTGCAAATACAATCCTCTCAGGATAAGATTCAACAAATACACAGGAACTAGAAGGAACATAAATTCCCTAAAGAACCTCAGTCTACAAACGAATACAATCAAAGTCAGTTCCAGAATCAACAGATTAAAAAGCATAGATATAATGTGGTTCCGTTGCGTCATCTAAAAAGAAAAGAATACCAGTTAAATCTGTCTCTACTCTATGCTAGGTGACATCCCTACTTCGCAATTTTCTAGTACCCTAAAAAGGTGTCAGCAGTTTGACTTCCTAAGAAGTTCAAACTCTCTTAGCCTCTAAAGGTAACTTATATCGAGAACAGTACCCTCTCTGCCTACCCATCCGCTCTCTAAGGGTCCTCGGCCTACTGCTCTCTTGCGCTCTGATCTCTCTCAGCGCTCGCTCCTAACTTCTCCCCTGAGCTCTCTATGATGGCATCTGCTCGGAGCTGTTCGCTGTCTTCTCCCCGGGGTACTGTCCCTAAATACACAATCACCGTATGGATGAAACGCCCCTTGACGCCCACCACATACTCATACGTATGATGTCATTTTCTAGTCTTTCCATAGCTTCGTCTCTTCGCGTCGTCCGTTAAGTTGACCCTTCTCCTTAGTCGCCATCTTCGTCTTCTTGCTGGTGACTTCATTGACATTCCATTTGACACTTTCGGAGCAAAGTCTATCACCTCATCAGAACTTCATTCTTTATGGCTGTATACGTAACCTCATTTGGTCCTGTGAATGGTCATTTCAAAACAAAACTCAAATTCCAAATGTCTCCTCTCACGTTTAGGCCATAAACTTCGTCCGACATTGTCACCTTAAATCTAGCAAGAACTTAGACTCCTTGGCTCGCACATTCAGATGAAGGCTATTCACGACTCCTGTGAGCCCACTAAATTACATACAGCGGACTACACTCCTGTGAACCCTTGGTCAGTCAGGTTAAAATCACACATGACCCAACTCTTCTAACATTCCTATAACTTCTTCTACACAGTATAACCTTTTAACACACATTTATATATAATCGCGTTTAGCAAATCCTTTGCTTATAAGTGAATACATTTTACATAGAATATGAACCATATACATAGAATATAAAATTATATTCTCCTGTTACATCGGTTGTATATGCTCTGCACATTTCTTCATTTTACATTTCTCGCCGCTTCTCCATTTAAGATTATACACGTACATGAATTCTACTTTGCACGTTCTTCTGTTCGTACGCATTTCTACACATTACTACATTAGCCCATTACATATATGGTTTCTAAATCTTATGCATTTCTAACGTAAATACAAATACATTTCCTATTATTCATGTTACATATGCTAACTTTATACTATAAGTGCTATTTCACGTTACAACTTCTACGTTTATACGATATGCTTGTAAATATGGTCCGGATATACTTTTTATTCAAATTGCGCTCTCTCAGTTCCCCCCTTTGATGACCTCTAGTGGTCATCACTAAAATGCAATTTGAATAACACCTTTACACAGAACTAGTTACAAGATTTCCTCTTTTTATCGTTTCGAGAGCTCTTAAACTTTTATACTGTTGATCTTGTAAAGCAGCTAATCTCCTTTCTTGCTCTCTCATAGATCTTTGTAACCGGTTTGTCTTATACCATTTATACAATTTCACTAACCCTAACAATGTAATTATGCAAATTAATACTATTAAAACAGGTTTCAATATATACCATATAATGCTTTTCCCTAGGTTGGCAAACCAACTCCCAACCTTTCCTACTCCATGACCTACTTTTTCCCAAACATTTACTCTTGTTAAATCTTCCATTTCTTGATGTATCTCTGTAATGTTATGTATGACTTTCTCAAGTGGTTTTGAATTATCAGGAATATAAGTACAACATTCCTGGACCTTCAGAGCCTTGCAGACTCCGCCCTCTTTTGCTAGCAGAACATCTAAAGCAAGTCGGTTCTGAAGAACCATTGCTCTAATCGACTGCATCTCGCCTTCTACTAGCATCAATGACCTTGCAGTACTTGCAGATAATCTATCTACAACTGTAGCTAGTCTCCTGATCTTAACATTGTTAAGTATTAAACCTAACATAGGAAACATTGCTCCAAATATGTCTCCAACTACTTCAGCATCTCCTACTTCTCTGTTCATTCTTATCGAAGCCTTTTCTTCTATGATTGCTAAATCCTTTGCATGATATATTTTGGGGAAAACAATTGCCAAGTAACACGAACCATACCAATTGTCAGGCAGTTTTACATAGGCATTTCTTCCACATACAAAATATACATTCGGAATAGCTTGCATCTCCTTCATAAAATCTTTCGTATAGTATTCCAACCTAAAAGCATGTTCGCAATTTACTTCACCTACAAATACATTCTCATAATATGTCTTGCTTCGAGTTAAACATAACTTTCCCTTCTGCGTTCTATCCAAAGCTATTGGACCATTGCTCCCTTTCTTCTTGTGTGCCTTCTCTTCTTCGGTCCAATCAGTTTTCCACTGTCCTGACATTTTTAGAATCTTCTGCCTTCTGTATCTGTCATCTACTTGTCCTATGAATTTCTTCTCTATCTCTGACACTTTGCAAGTCAGATTATTTCTGCGTGCATATGATGTATCTAGCGTATCCCAAGGAAGAAAGAATTTGGCTAATCTATCCTCCTTTTTATAATAGTCCCACTTATTCATTTGTTTATAATTCGGGACTTCAGGCAGTACCGAATCATAATTTGAAAAGTAGTACTCGAACCCTTCTCTACCATAAAATATACTGAGCAATAAACTACATGTTATCCCATAAGTCAGTGGGAGATGATGATATCTGATGCCTTCATCTACAGAAGCCGGCAATTGCATACATACATAGCAATCTTTGGCCTCCATGGCATCGATATACTCGTACAATAGTTTGGCATATGCATTTGACCTAAAGTTTCCCTGTGACTCGTCTACGTGTAACCTACGAGCTTCTTTTGCCAGTAACGCCTTTTCACGAATTACATTGCTCTCCTCCTTCTTCCCAACAAGAGCAGGTTTCAAAGTCGTTACAGGCTTTACATCTGGTATTTCTTTATCACTTTCATGTCCTACTATGTATGATATGGTCACTACTGTAATTATGAGAAAAATTACTACTGCTATTAGTGTGCCTATTATGCATTTAGCTTTTTGGTTTGGGTTGCCGTTCTCCATGTTATCAAACAGCGTAGCTCTTTCTTTTTCGAAGAAAAGTTTTCTTTACAAGCCTTTATTTGCTTTATTTTCTTTCTCAGTCTGTAAAGTGCTCTTTATCAACAAAGTCTCTTTTCGCACAACAATGTCTCTTTATCTTTAGCAACAGACAACCCTAACCCTTCTCCGTCCTCTAAATGTAATCCCTAATTTTATTCTTCTTTCCACTCGGCACTAGGTTATCTTCTTCTTTATAGCTTAAGCACAAAAGTCTTTATGCATCTACAATTATTCTCGTACCTGCAGCTTTAATAACAAGTTCCAATAATTCAAAACGAATGACTTTTTCTTCTTGTTCTGGAATTGGATGACCAAAAGTTGGAAACTGTAATCGATTCAGCACTAGATCTTTGATCCAACTTAGGTAAGGCGGTATGGGAAGTGTGAAAGTCAGTAACCCCTCAGTCTCGAGTCCAGGCGTCAACATCCATATCTCCACTGCCACAAATGGATCGAGATTGATCCCCTTCACGTCTCTCACTCTCCCAGATTTCTGTCCCCAAGACATCTGCTAGATAAGTCCACTCTGGGGTGGCGTACCTTCGGCAGGGCACGCGTACTCTTCTTGATCTTCTTGGACTCTCGGAACCTGAGTCTGTAGTTTCTTCTTCTTGATCTGGCTCTTCAGCGATCGGGACAAGGGTACTTTCTTGTGGTGCTTTTAAGCTTGGCCTTCTCCCTCTTTCTGGCCAACTAGCTTCGTCACTCCTTGTCCTCCTGCTCCTTGTTCTTGGTCTCGTTTCTTGATCACTTATAGCTTGATCGGTGTCTGACTCGAATTCCCAATTACTTCCTTCTTCTGAGACAGCTTCGGTTTCACTGGTGTCTTGACCATCATCGACCTGTTCCGACACAGGCTCAGCCTCTTTAATCACCTCTACAGCTTGGCTTTCCCCCTCTGTGGCTTCTCCATTTTCCGCTGGATTCTCATCCGAGAGAGGAGCTGTTTCTTCTAGAGGTGTTGGCACTCTTCGGGTGTGTGAGGCGTGTATCCAGTTGGGCAGGCCTCCACACTTTACTGCAGTGTTCGTAACAAGTATGACTTGAAATGGTCCTCGCCAGCGCACGTCTAGACAGTTCTTCCTTACGTGCTTCTTCACCAGGACCCAGTCTCCTGGACACAGGTCATGGCACAAGTCTTGTGCTGATGGAACCTCTGTAGCCTGGACCTGAAGGGACACAGAATTAATGGCATCAGATAGTCCCTTGCAGTAGTCCAAGATCAAATCGTCTGTGATGTTCAATAACGCTGCAGTCGGAACCGATGGCAATCTCATAGCTCTCCCCATTAGCACCTCATGTGGAGAGAGACCTGTCCTTCTATCTGGTGTGCTACGTATGCTCATAAGAATCAATGGAAGTGCATCAGGCCAACTCAGGGATGTCGATGAACAAACTTTGGCAAGTCTGGACTTTATTGTGCTGTTGATTTGTTCTACAATCCCTGAAGCCTCTGGTCGATAACTGCAATGGAGCTTCTGATCGATACTCAAAGCTGAACATAACATCTTCACTATTTCGCTGTTGAAATGAGTTCCTCTGTCCGATTCCAAAGAGGATGGCACCCCAAACCTCGGTATTAACTCCCTAAGCAACAGCTTTGCTACTGTAAGTGTATCGCATCTACGTGTAGGATAAGCTTCGACCCATCTAGAAAATATACAGACAATCACTAAAACGTATCTGAGTCGGTTGCACTTGGGCATTTCAATAAAATCAAGCTGCATTCTGTTGAAAGGCCCCCCAGACTTCCTATGTGAATCAACGTGACTGGTGTTCTCTTTCCTATGTTTAGTTGCTGACAGATCGCACAACGCTGACATACTGCTTCTGCCGCTACTCTAAACTTTGGATTAAACCACGTGTGTCTGAATACTCTCACCATAGCATCTCTACCTATGTGTGCTGATCCATGCAATTTTCTTGCCATTGGACTAACAAGTTCATTCGGTAAAACTGCTCTCCCATCTGCAGAAATCCAAAAGTTCATTTCGCTTTTCGTACACCCAGCTGTTTCCCAGCCCTTTTTCTCATCATCTGGTGCATTTTCCTGAACACATTTCAGTTCATCCCACGTATCTACAGTATCTAACAACATAGTCAAATCAGTTCTTTCCTGTATTCCCCCCACTTCTACATTAGTGTGAGAATATCCCTGTTCTGCGCAGTAACGCGCTACTTCATCAGCATAACGATTGCCTTGCGACACAAAATCTACGTTTTTCGCGTGCGCGGCACATTTGACAACTGCGATAACTGATGGTCCTTGCAATGCTTCTAACAGTAGTCTCACGAATTCTCCATTCCTAATGGGAGAACCCGAGGAGGTCATGTAACCTCTTTGAGACCATAACTGCCCGTAATCGTGAACTACCCCGAAACCATACTGGCTATCGGTGTATATGGTGACTCGAATCTTATTACCTGCTAAACAGGCACGCGTCAAAGCAATAATTTCAGCTACCTGAGCGGAATGTACTCCTTCCAGGCAAGCGGCTTCTACAACTCTGGTGATTGTACAAACTGCATAAGCTGCTCTCAGCTGACCAATATCGTCTCTTACGCATGAACCATCAACAAAGAAAATTTCATCGGGGTCAGTCAATGGCTCATCTACGATATCTGGTCTCGGTTTGGTGCATAGTTCAGTCACATCAAGGCAGTCATGATCTGTACAAATTTCATCATCCACCTCATTTGGAAGTGGCATCAACGTAGCAGGATTTAAGACGGAGCATCTCTTTAGGGTCACATTCTCGGCAGCCAATATGACTTGCTCGTAGCGTGTGAGCCTGCTATTCGTCAGATGCTGAGTCTTGGTCCTGGTCATTAACAATTCCACAGAATGCGGTACGTACACCACTAACTGATGTCCCATTACCACACTCTCACATCGTTCAATGCTGACACCCGTTGCAGCTACGGATTTGAGACATCCGGGCAACGCTGCGGCTACTGGATCTAATGTAGCCGAAAAATACGCATCTGGCCTACGCGCATCTCCGTGTATCTGGGCCAAAACTGCTAAAGCGCAACCTTCTCTTTCGCAGCAGTAAAGCAAGAATGATTTTGTGTAATCAGGCATTCCTAAAGCCGGGGCACGACACAAGTCCTCCCTCAGCTGCAAAAATGCCATCAAACAATCTTTGTCCCATGGTACCGGATCACTCACTCCTTTGTGCGTCAGTTGTAATAACGGTTTTGCCTTCAGTGAAAAGTTGGCTATCCACTGCCGACAATAACTGACCATGCCTAGAAACATCCTGACTTCTCTTTGTGTCTTAGGCGCGTTCATTTTCATGATCGCCTCTATTCTGTCTGGAGACACCTTCCGTTTTCCTTTTTCAATCCTATGGCCCAAGTATTGCACTTCGGTCAGACAATACTGCAATTTACTTGGAGACACCTTGTGTCCATTCTCGGCCAAGTGATTTAATAAGGTAATGGTGTCTACCTTGCAAGCTTCCTCAGTTTCTGACGCAACTAGGAGGTCGTCTATGGACTGGACCAGAACTGAGTTCTTGGGCAGTACTAGACTTTCAAGATTTTTCTTCAACAGCTGGTTAAAAATCGATGGGCTTTCTGTATACCCCTGAGGGATACGACACCATGTTAAAACGCGATTTTCCAGCTTAAAAGCGAAAAGATACTGGCTATCTTCATCCAAAGGAATCGAGAAGAAAGCCTGGCACAAGTCTATCACGGTGAACCATTCAGCTTGGAACGGTATCTGAAACAATATCACTGATGGATTCGGTACCACTGGACAACATGAGACAACAATATTATTAATCTTTCGAAGGTCTTGCACTATTCTGTATTTTCCACTAGGCTTCTGCAAACCCATAATCGGGGAGTTACATGGACTACCCACGATCTCCTTCAGTATTCCCTGTTTAATCATGGATTCGATCACAGGCTTTATTCCTGCTATCGTCTCCGGTGTCAACTTATACTGTGGTGTTCTTGGATACTCGGCATTGGGTCTTACCATGATCTTTACTGGTTCTACCCCTTTGATCAGTCCTATTTCTTCTCCAGTAAAATCCCACACCTTAGCTGACACTTTCTCCCTCAAGTCCTGTGGAAGCTCCTCCACTGTTAAGGTAGGATATAGTTCCACGCATTCCTGCGAGTTTACAACCTTGAAATCGGCATCCTCATCGTTGGTCTGCACTTCTACTCCTTCAGGTGTGCAATGTATTGTGCAATTCAGTTTACACAACAGGTCTCTTCCTAGCAAACACACCGGGCTAGAATCACAGATCACAAACTGATGTTCGTCACTGTAATTCCCTATCTTCACTGACACTGGTTCTGTCAGAGGATTCGTCATCCTCCTGTTTGCGACTCCTACCACCTGAATCGTCTCTCCCGACATTGGCAGACCTGGGACTACAGCTGATCTCAAAGTGGATCGAGTGGCCCCTGTATCCACCAAAAAGGTCGTAGGACATCCAGCTACTTCGGCTTCTACGTATGGTCCTCTCTGATCTACTTCCAGGGCTGCTCCTAGAGTACAGTCTTCTTCCCTATTCACTCGTTGCCCCGTAAGAGGATCAACGTAGTAGCATTCTTCTCCTCCTACAAACAATGGCATTTGTCTATAGGTTTTCCCTCCGTTTGTGATACGAGGCGGTTGAGGAAACGGGGCTCGAGGAGTCTGAGTCCCCCCTTTGACAAACTTTCCCTTCGGGACTGCAGTTCCCTTTACCACGTTGTTCTGTACCTCTTCCTCCTCTTGTTCTAATTCCCCTGTCTCAACATTATAAGGACACTCGCGCCTCCAATGTCCCACCTCGTTACACTGATGACACCTCGTTGTCTTTTTCAGTGTCGCGATATCTATTCTCGGTCTCGGTCTTTCTTCCTCATCTCTGCTTTGATTATTCTGTTTCTTTCCTGGCGTTCCTGTTCCCTGTTGTCGCTGTCCACCCTTTCCAGCTGATTGCATCTGTACTAGCATTAGCTTCTCCTTAAGTTTCTTTGCCTTCGAATCTATTTCATCGCTACAGTACCTCGCATACCTCAGAATCTCATCTAAAGGTTTGTTTTGCCAACAGATCAAATGCTGTTGAATCATCAGGCTTATGTCTGGTCTCAATCCTAAAACAAACTTAGACACAAACTGTCCTATGTCTTTTGGATCCATTACGTCTAACCCACTGTACTGTTTGAATGCTTTCAGCAACCTCTCATAGAACTCGTGAACGGTCTCTTTGGGTTCCTGAGTCGTTCGATCTATCTTAACCCAGTCTATGTCTTGCACCGGCACTTTCTCTTTTAGCCATGCTATTACTCTCTCGTATTTTTCCATGACTCTATCTGATGGACCATTCGTCTGTGCATCCCTCGGAGGCTCACAAGTAGGCCATTCGATACTAAGTTTACATGCCGTCCACAAATCTCCGGGTACTACGATATCAAACAGAGTGTTCAAATCGATCCACAGTACCTTAGAGATCTTCACAAACCTCTCTACCTGCTTATACCACTCCACGGGGTTCTCTCTCAACTTGGGGAAAGAATTAGTAAATGCCGCTAAATCCCCCCTACTCCAGGGCACATGGATGTAGTTTCCGTTCGCGATTTCTCGCAAAGGGAAGGCTTCCATTCGCATTAGCTCTCCATCCTGGGACTTCAGAAGTGTACTCCTTCTGACGGATCCCCTCTTAGACCATCTTTCCTCCCATCTATCCAGATCCCTCCATATTCTGATACACATGATTAGTTCCCTTATGTGTACTCTTAGGCCAATCGTCCTACGCTCATCTAGATCCCGATCCGTGCAGTTTAGTCTATGGTTGGGTTGTAAGGCTTTAGTTCGTGACATGTCTATCATATACCTATCGGCCAATTCAGATAATTTTTCATGAGCTGACCTTGCTTTCCGAGTAACATCCTTAGATAAAAACAGTATTTCATCTGGTTCATACAGCTCTAACCTTTCTATTGCTACTGTGCCATCTATGATTTCATCCAAGTCTGATTTCAAGCTCATTACATCAATCCGCTTTGCTTTTATTTCAGCCTTCAGTACGTCAGTCCTAGGTTGTTCTCTTACATCTCTCTCTCCTCCACTACGCGCCCTACGTCTAAGTACAGGTGAGTTGTGAGGAGTTCTTCTTGTATCTCTCTGTTCCCACCTCTCTAGATCCCAAGCTTTTCCATCCTCCCTTGGGGTATGGTGGAACAACGCTCCATTCCTCATCACTACATTCTGTCTTTTCGGCTCGGTCTCTCTAGATACAATGTAGGATCCTCCGTTCTGTTCTGTATCACTGCACCTCCCTTGTTGTCTGGTGTCGCTCAATAAACGGTAAGGTCCTTCACGGTCGATGTTCCCGCCATCTCGTTCGTGATCGCCGGATGCATGGCGAGATGTTTCGCGACTCCCTATATTCTCATGACTTCGTCCATAATCACCGGATGCATGGCGAGACCCTTCGCGACTCTCCATGTTCCCGTGATTCCAATGTCGCACATTTTCGTCCGGGGCATGGTGAGTGCACCTGAAACTATCTCGATACTCCTGCGTCCTTCGTTCTCCCTCACTATGGATGACGCGAGGCACTCCCCCACACCCTGCATTCCTGTCATCGCACATTTGCCTATTGCCATTGGTAGTATGGCAAGTATTTCCTTGGCTTCCTTGACTCCCTCTCTCCCACTCTGGGCTGCTTTCGCCAGCTCCACAATGAGAGATGATCTTGTTATCCTGGTCACTCCATTCTGCTCCTATTTCAAACCTTTTATTCTGAGTCTCTTCGGCAGCATCCCATTCTTTCAAATACTCCCTTAGCTCCTTATAGGATTTCGGTTTCGGTCCCCTTAAATCCATCTGTCCTCTTTGGCCCCCCTGTTCTATCCAGGGACCCGTTGCGGAATCTAATGGGGTACTCCGACACTTTGGTGCTAGCAACTGCCTTTGGGAATTGATCGTATTATTCCTACTCTCCATCTCTGCCCTTTCCCTGTCCCATCGTGCCTGTTCCTCCTGCTGGACCCCCTCTGGGTTGTAGATTGACACTATGGGGCCTATGGTAACAGGTACTTGTAAAGCATCTGGCATTTGATACGACCTTGCATGCTGTGTTTCTGGCACCTTCTGGACCACGAATCTTCCCACTACTCTCTGTTCGGGACTAGATTGAGTTACTTCCTCACCTTTCTTGGGATCCCACTCTGATGTGGGGAGCGATTTATATTCCCCCCACCTAGCTCCGTCCCCTTGCTGTAGTACGGGACTTTCGGCTTCACTGTTGTACGGAGGTGGTCTATCTGTTAATAGTCTCTCTATCAGATCCTCATCTGGCTCGCTATCCTCATCTTCTTCTAGCGGTTTCTTTTCTCCCGTAGCTTCTAGCATTGTGAACAGTTTGTCTGCTTCTATCTTTTGCACTCTCCACTTTTTAGCTTTGTCATCCCATTTTGCATCCTGTACTGCTTTTACCGATCGTCTCACTCTTTCTTGGCGTCTCTTTAAGCTTTTTTCGTGTGCTGCTCTAAACCATGCACTAAGTGCTTCGAACTGTGTTGGCCTCGGTAGAGGTCTTGTTGCAAGCATTACTGCTTTCAGTTGGTTCAATACTTCTAGCTTAAACGTCCCGTATCTCGGGAATGTCAGTTCTTTATTCCCTTCTGTTAGCTTATTCCACTCGGAGATCCATAATATTGAGTGTAAGCCTACATTCACTGCCATATGATAAGCTGGCGTGGCTTCTGGTGGAGCTTCTTCTCCTGCATATAAGTTTCTTCTATCTCTCCTAAAGATCGCCCTCAAACGCTTAAAACACTTCATTTTCAGTAATCTACGATTTTCCTTATTAATTCTCTTCCTTATTTATGTCCCGATGACAAACCACCAATCCCTGTGCGACTCTCGCTAGTCAGCCTATCCCAGCGCGGTTCTATGCTAACCGGCCAATCTCAGCGCGGCTCTACGCTGACGTCACTTGTCCCCTCTGCAGCAGTTCCCCTCCTTTCTCAGCTTGCCTTGCGGTCTTACATACGTCTCATTCATACGCCGAAAAATGACTACTTCCGTCCAAGCGATCACTTTTCTCTGACTGTACGGCCACAGTCTAACTGTAATTGTCACCTCAACTGGCGAGACGTCTTCCTCTTACGGTCAGACGCTCACCTTAACTGATAGGTTACTTACACACAGTAAACGTACGACCAGCGTCCGTTACTCATACACTCACTCAAACGCTCCCCCTATCATCGGTCTGCGGGCGATCAATGGTACCTCATGACCCCCTTTAAATGGTAGAAAAATTACTCTGGGTGTTCGATACACCCGAACCACTTAAGCCCTCTCTGGACATAAGATTTTATCCGGTTGCGCGCGCTCACAACCTTCCCTCAATCACACTACAGGCATTCAACTCCGCTTGACATAACAACACAGGTACAACATAAAACACCGCAATCTGGCAACGCATGACCCTTATACTCACTCTCGACCGACTCTGCTGCTTTTCTCTTGACGCACCGTCAGCACCTTCTTCGGCAGGGATTCTTCTTCTGGTCGTCGATGACTAGGGACCTTGGGGTAATCTAGACCTGACCTAGGTTGTCTTCCTCAAGAAGAAAACCATCTTTCTCTGCTACCAACTGCGGGGAATGAGATTTTGATGCCCTTTTCTGATTACTTTGATATCTATCTCATTCATCAATTTGGATCGGTTATTTTCTGTCATTGAGTAAAAGGCAAACCCCACATAGGTTAGATCAACCCCATAAACTGACGCAACTCTGAAGAACCACTTACGACTGATAAAGTTTAAAAGATTTAATATAAAATCAAGAAAAGTTGCAAATACAATCCTCTCAGGATAAGATTCAACAAATACACAGGAACTAGAAGGAACATAAATTCCCTAAAGAACCTCAGTCTACAAACGAATACAATCAAAGTCAGTTCCAGAATCAACAGATTAAAAAGCATAGATATAATGTGGTTCCATTGCGTCATCTAAAAAGAAAAGAATACCAGTTAAATCTGTCCCTACTCTATGCTAGGTGACATCCCTACTTCGCAATTTTCTAGTACCCTAAAAAGGTGTCAGCAGTTTGACTTCCTAAGAAGTTCAAACTCTCTTAGCCTCTAAAGGTAACTTATATCGAGAACAGTACCCTCTCTGCCTACCCATCCGCTCTCTAAGGGTCCTCGGCCTATTGCTCTCTTGCGCTCTGATCTCTCTCAGCGCTCGCTCCTAACTTCTCCCTTGAGCTCTCTATGATGGCATCTGCTCGGAGCTGTTCGCTGTCTTCTCCCCGGGGTACTGTCCCTAAATACACAATCACCGTATGGATGAAACGCCCCTTGACGGCCACCACATACTCATACGTATGATGTCATTTTCTAGTCTTTCCATAGCTTCGTCTCTTCGCGTCGTCCGTTAAGTTGACCCTTCTCCTTAGTCGCCATCTTCGTCTTCTTGCTGGTGACTTCATTGACATTCCATTTGACACTTTCGGAGCAAAGTCTATCACCTCATCAGAACTTCATTCTTTATGGCTGTATACGTAACCTCATTTGGTCCTGTGAATGGTCATTTCAAAACAAAACTCAAATTCCAAATGTCTCCTCTCACGTTTAGGCCATAAACTTCGTCCGACATTGTCACCTTAAATCTAGCAAGAACTTAGACTCCTTGGCTCGCACATTCAGATGAAGGCTATTCACGACACCTGTGAGCCCACTAAATTACATACAGCGGACTACACTCCTGCGAACCCTTGGTCAGTCAGGTTAAAATCACACATGACCCAACTCTTCTAACATTCCTATAACTTCTTCTACACAGTATAACCTTTTAACACACATTTATATATAATCGCGTTTAGCAAATCCTTTGCTTATAAGTGAATACATTTTACATAGAATATGAACCATATACATAGAATATAAAATTATATTCTCCTGTTACATCGGTTGTATATGCTCTGCACATTTCTTCATTTTACATTTCTCGCCGCTTCTCCATTTAAGATTATACACGTACATGAATTCTACTTTGCACGTTCTTCTGTTCGTACGCATTTCTACACATTACTACATTAGCCCATTCCATATATGGTTTCTAAATCTTATGCATTTCTAACGTAAATACAAATACATTTCCTATTATTCATGTTACATATGCTAACTTTATACTATAAGTGCTATTTCACGTTACAACTTCTACGTTTATACGATATGCTTGTAAATATGGTCCGGATATACTTTTTATTCAAATTGCGCTCTCTCACAAATATATCCCCATTGCAACAAAACTACAACAGGGAAACACACCATGACTCCCTCTCGCTCTCTCTTTCTCTCTCTCTCTCTCTCTCTCTCTCTCTGTTTGTATTCCCCTCTCTCTCAGGGCCCCTCAATCTTGTCGAAAGAGACATACACTCACATGCGATAAATATCCTTATCTCGTCCCATCCCACCGTTCTGCCTCTGAATCTTGGCACAGAAAATATTCCTTTGTTCCTCCCATATATATATTCGTACCTCTTACTGTCTTTCTATATCTCTGTCTTTGTTTCTCGCTGTCTACTCTTAGCTTTCCTTCGCCTGTCACCTTCATTCTCTCTCTCTCTCACACACACAGACACTCACACACATTAATGTCTGGACGCTATATTATCATAATTGTACATTAAAAACATATGGATAATTTGGGTAAACCATGCAACACTCTGTATAACAGCCAACGGTGTTACCATTAATAATGTATTTTTGCAGGGCAAAATGCGAGGGCGATTTTGCCTTTACAAGGTATGTGTGCCTGTTGTCTTAATTATATTCATACATATCCGATTAAATATAAATTGACGGATGGTGGCTCGGATAAGGAATGCACCTCTTATGCTTTTTAAAATAGGGGAAAATGTTCATTTACTTTTATAAAGTGTTTGATTTCCTAACACTGGTTCGGCAGTTATAATGTCATTAGCTAGAGTATATAATAAAATCCAGACTCTGGCAAAATTATGGAAATATAAATTTCGAAAACACAGCATAATTAATGGGTCTTTTAAATGAAAAATGCATAACCTATTCAGAATCCTTGTTAATGGTTTCTGAAAAGACATTCAATTATGTGAAGACGGAAACTAGAGAACTACATGAAAATTGATTTAATTAAAAAGAAATCAGCCCTTTTGTTGTCGATGATAGCATTTGATAATTTAATCTTGTACTCCAGACAATCTTGAATTTTGTAAACGCTACATACTTTAAACTATCAAAAATATTTAGCGTCTTGTGTAATTAATTAATTTGCATTTTCTTTGAGAACTACACAAAACTTTAGAATGCATTTATAGCACAGATCAGTAGAATACGAGTAAAATAGCAAGTTGGAATGACAATCAACTATTTGGTTTCCAGGAGGAAAAATATCGTGTGCACTATAATATTGACTTTCACAATGCATCAAATAAAAGTCTTGAGTACAGGGAATTTTTGAAGAATATACGACCTCTGAGGGCCACAACGGCATGTAGGGACACGGACCTCTATATAAACGTGGGTTTGCAACACCCTTCCCTGTATTTCTGTCATTCTAGTGCAACAGTGATAAGCTAAGAATCGTTTTCGGAAGTTGGACAGAATGTATTACCTTAGTAAAGCACAGTTAACTGAATCTGAATTCAGGAGCAGACTCTCTTGCAATTGTACCATTTCTGGAATATATTCGATAACATCACAAGCTGCCTCAGTTTAAGACTGTTCTCCTTGACTTAAGAAATCTTCTGACATGGGGGCGGAGCTTGCCTGAGCCTAAGATGGCCGCATAAGCCGAGAGTTCTGCGTAGCCGTCACAAAATCCTACATTTCTCCTGCTTCTGAGCTATCCTAACAGGCTTGAAACACCACTCATTGGTGGAGGAACTGAAGCTCTCCAGAATAACTTGCTTCCCGACTCCAAAAGTGGCGTGGGAGGGCGGTGCCCAACAGCTGCGTAGGAGGCGGTGGCCTGAAGCGAGAGGTGCTCCCACTGCCAAGTTGCCGCGAAGCATGGTGCCCTGAGGAAGATCGTTTAAGTGGCTGCAGCCAAGAGGCGTATTATCTCCGACGAGATCGAATGTGAGTCCTGCATGCCGATACCGGAGGCAAAGAGGCAGCAGAGCAGTGCAATAGAAGCCCCGGACGGGCTGACCAACGAGGCAGAAACCCCTGCAAAGAGCAAAGTTTCCGGAGACTTGCGGTGGCGCGCATGAGAGGACAGGTGTCTAAGAGCTGCAGCAGGTACCCTTGACAAGTTGAGGCATGTAGCGTAAAGAAAACACGTGTTTGTAGCCTGTTCCAGTGCACCCTGAAAGACTTGTGAGAGCAGACAAAGTGGCAGAGGCGCATGGGGAAGAGGCAAGCCCTTAGGCCCTGAACGAACGCTCCATGCTGGTGGCATTTGGAATTGAGCCTGCGGGGCGCTTGTGGAAACCTGAGCAATGTTTACCGTGGTGAGTAAAGCGGCAATTGTGAACGGGGCAGAGGTTCTGAGATGCGAGTCTGCGTGGTGAGGAGAGGGTGTCCCTTGGAGCAAGCCGGCGCAGCGATAGAATAGCACTATCTGCTGTGAGCTGATAAGCGCAGTAGCAGTATACAGAGCAGCGACGCTCAGCCAGCTGGCGGCCGGCCTATATCTGGGCCTGTAATGACCTCATTTCCAATTATAATACTGCAATCAACTGGCCCGAAGCTGCAAGACAAAAGACAGTGCATATATATCTCAGCCTCCTGTCTACAACCCCACTGTAACCTATATGACTGCCATATCACTAGGGACATACTCAAGAGTGAAATAAGGTAAACAGTATCACCATGTCGGATTGCACACCTTACCTAGCGTGGAGAGGGAAAGCCAACACTGCCCACCTAGCAGACCATAACGCTCAGTGCAACAATTCTGGCTGCCATAGACCGCCTAAATACCAGTCAGTCAGGTCTGAGTGCAGCAACACAGGGAATTGAAAACACTGCGCCAGTGACCAATAAGGACCGCAAGCACACAAATAAGCACGCAGGTTGGATTGTAAAGTAGTGGTGATCATCGGCAAGGTAGACAAAACCCAGCCTAAAATTAATATGATCAGCACAGACAAAGGCAGAAGGAATCGGAACCGGAACAGTCAGCATCCGCGCAAGCAGAAATGGCGGACCCACCGAAAGAAGAAGATATACGCATAATGCTAGCAGCCATTCAGAAGAGCCTGGCTGGAATCGATGGCAAGATAGACTCTTTAATGTACCGGATGGATCACATGACGGAATCTCTCAATAGGCAGGCAGAGCGAATTGACATGACGGAGAGAAGGGTGAGGGAAGTGGAAGAAGCCCAAACAGAACTAGACTCGGAGCAAAGACAGATGGGGAAGTTGCTGAACAATCTTCATGACAAAGCGGAAGATTTGGAGGCTCGGTCGCGGAGGAGCAACATATGCCTTCTGGAATCTACCAGCATAGGCAACATGGAAATGTATGTAGAATACCTGCTAGTATCACTGTTGGGCCGGGAAACCTTCTCACCTATGTTCGTAGTGGAGAGGGCACACCAATGGCTTTGCTCGAAACCGCCGCCAGGTGCCCCACCAAGACCCATATTAGCCAAACTGCTGAACTATAGAGACCGAGATGCAGCACTTAGAAGCGCAAGGGAGAAGGGAAGCCTCCAACATGAGGGCTCCGTAATCTCTCTAATCCCTGACTTCACTCTGTGGGTGCAGGAAGCGAGAAAACAGTTTGGACCCCGTAAAAAGCAACTGAGAAAGCAGAATCTTGACTATGCAATGCTTTACCCAGCACGCCTTAGAGCGAACAGGCAGGGAAAATCCTGAATATTCATGGATCCTAAGCTGCTGCAGAAAGCCCTTAAAGACTGGTCCAAACACAACAGAGCAAGGTTGATAAATTTGCGACAGTATGGGATGCATTTAAGGTCTACATTCGGGGGATCGTGATGGCCAAACACTCTGGAGACCTTCGGGCTCTTAGAAAACAACTGGTTTACCTTGAGTAACGCCTGAAAGCACCAGAGTGTGAATTAGAGGCTGGTACACTCGGAAGTGCCGAAGAGGATCTTAAGTTGGCGCTACAGGAATTTCATGATACTGCGGATGCAGAAGCCAAATATTTAGGGAAATATGCCACTGCCCGTATTTATGGATAGGGAGAAAGACCAGGTTCGGTACTAGCCTCATTAATAAAGTCCAGAAGAGAAAAGACAGTAGTGACGGAAATAAACTCGGAAGAGGAGGAGCGGATCACTGATACGGCTGCGACAGCTGATAGATTCCGACAAAATTATTAAACATCATATAGCACCAAGGTAGATGTGGGAGATGCTGAAATCCTGGACTACCTGGAGCACATTAAGCTACCATGGCTGACGGACGAGTATAGAGAATACCCAATGAGACCACTGAACGCCTACGAAGTTAGGGCAGCCCTGGCTAGTGTGAAGAGAGGCAGCCCCCCGGGGGTAGATGGACTGATGGTATCGTTTTACAAAGGGTTCACAGATATACTGAAACCACACTTAAGATCACTATTAGAGGAAATTAGCTTAGATGGCCGAATTGCCCCCTCGATGATGGAAGCACTAATAGTAACTGTACTAAAACCCAACAAACCCTCTGCCGAGTGCTCCTCCTACCGCCCGCTTTCCTTAAATTAAATGTTGACACTAAAATATATGCAAAAATCCAAGCAAACTGCTTGGCCCCTTTGATTCTGATTTTAGGGGCGCCGGAACAAGCCAGCTTCCTCCCAGGGCTACTTTTACGCAAAATCTGGGAAAAGCTTTTGGGCTACACAACATACCAGACAGGAAACAAAAGCAGTCACAGTCTTTTTAGACATGGAAAAAACATTTGAATCAGTGGATTGGGTGTTTATGAAACACGTTTTATTGCGGATGGAACTGGGCGAAATGTTTTTTCAGATGATAGGTGTTTTGTACAACTCCCCTACAGCTAGAATCAGACTAGGCGACAAGTTCACTGCCCCCAATATGATAACCAGGGGCACCCGGCAAGGATGCCCGCTCTCGCCGCTGCAATATGCTCTAGTAGTGGAGCCTTTAGCCTGCGCTCTTTGTGAATATCACAGTCAGAAGGGCATTTGCTTCCCAGGTTACAATTTAATTATATTTACGTATGCTGATGATACGTTACACTGTATATACGCGACATGGAGGAAAACCTGCCCCCCAGTGCTCTGAGAGATAGTTAAATATGGTGGGCTGTCGGGCCTCAAGGTCAATTGGCATAAATCTATCATATTCCTGATTACTCCAGTGGCGCAGCCCTTTGTTCCTGAATACCCCTTACAATGGACAACAGAGCCAGTACGTTACTTGGGAGTAAAGATACACACAGACGCACACGTAGTCTTCCGGGAAAATGATGGGAAGGCAGTAAGTACACTAGAAGACGACATAGCACATTGGAAGCGCCTCCCCCTGTCCCCGGCGGGGCAATATCAATAAAGAAGATGGTCATTCTTCCCAGATTCCTGTTTTTGGTTTATTAACATGCCAATGGTCCTACCGAAATCCTTTTTTTAAAACAATGACATCACTTTTAGTTGATTTGGCATGGGCTGGGAAACACGCTAGAGTCTGTTGGAGCACACTCACATTACCGTACAATATGGGTGGATTAGGTGCACCGGACTTAGAACTTTATTACAGGATGGCACAAAGTTCTTGCGCCCACTACTGGATACATGAAAGACCTGGACTTCCACATATACAGATTGAAAAGATTGTGGCAGCCCCTCTCCCACTACCGGCAATTTTATTAAAGCCCCCTTCTTGCAGAACTGGAGTACTAGACTCAGATCCTTCGTAAAACGCTCCTGAGGCGGAAGCCGGGAGATTGTGTGCTTGCTACTCTTGATTTTAAAAATTACCTGATTTTAATTATTGAAGTGCTTTGCGCTTGATACTTTGTTCAAAGGGCTGATCTGCCCTAGCTTCACTGTGATCCCGAGCCCCTGTCCTCACGCAGCAGATTGCTTGCTGACGCCGGACTGTGGAGGGGCGGGCCGCCATCTTGAGGGAAACGGAGGGTTGCGGACTAGCTGTCATTCTTCCCGCCTTCCCAGGGAGTTAAAACCCAGCCTACAGCGCTCGCGTGCAGATCCTTCGTAAAACGCTCCTGAGGCGGAAGCCAGTAGATTGTGTGCTTGCTACTCTTGATTTTAAAAATTACCTGATTTTAATTATTGAAGTGCTTTGCACTTGATACTTTGTTCAAAGGGCTGATCTGCCCTAGCTTCACTGTGGTCCTGAGCCCCTGTCCTCCCGCAGCAGATTGCTTGCTGACGCCGGACTGTGGTGGGGCGGGCCGCCATCTTGGGGGAAACTGGAGGGTTGCGGACTAGCTGTCATTATTCCCGCCCTCCCAGGGAGTTAAAACCCAGTCTATAGCGCTCGCGCGCAGATCCTTCGTAAAACGCTCCTGAGGCGGAAGCCGGGAGATTGTGTGCTTGCTATTCTTGATTTTAAAAATTACCTGATTTTAATTATTGAAGTGCTTTGCGCTTGATACTTGGTTCAAAGGGCTGATCTGCCCTAGCTTCACTGTGGTCCAGAGCCCCTGTCTTCGTGCAGCAGATTGCTTGCTGACGCCGGACTGTGGAGGGGCGGGCCGCCATCTTGGGGGAAACTGGAGGGTTGAGGACTAGCTGTCATTCTTCCCACCCTCCTCACGGCCTATAAATGTGCATAGGACCTCGTTCGCGCAGCGGGCGCGCCAAAGGCAAGCCCGTCTGCGCCCGTCCGCGCCATTCCTCCGCCTCTCACCAGAAATGCTGGTGAAATTAGGCCAGGTAAGCGAGCTTATTCTAGAACTGAGCTACTTAGCCTACGCCCCGCCATAATTGAGGACTGTCCCCCCCTTCGAGCCCTTGAGCGGCCCGGTCACCTGTTCCTGTGGCTTATTTAGTCTTCCGGTCCCTACTACTACAGAAGCCTTTATTCTTCCCTTATCACAGCATCAACTAAAAGTACTTCAGCTAAATGTTAGATCTTTACCTAAGCACCATGCCGAAATATTCGATCTCATAGTGTACGAATCTCCGAATATATTTTTCATTACTGAAACATGAATGAGTGACGATCTAACGACTATTTCCAACCTAGCACTTCTGCCTGGTTTTGCGATTACCCTGATCAATAGGGCATCAAGAGGAGGCGGTATTGCTGTAATTACTAAAACAGTAACGATCTATTCCTGCTCCTTTGAGAAAATTAATCTAAAAGGGGCTGAATGTGGACATTTTAACATCTCTGTTAACGCCCATTTTACTTTTTCGGGGCTACTTATATACAGACCCCCTGGACCGATGGATTTAATACATCTCTTTTGGAGATCGTGGAAGCCTGTGCTATGAGATCAGCCAATTTTAGTATTTTGGGTGACCTCAATCTCCATTTCGAGCTGGAGCAAGAACCGATGATCTGCACCTTGATTGCTGATCTTGCAGCCTTCCAGCTTTCCCAATTAGTGAAAGGTCCCACACACAATGGAGGCCATACGCTGGACCCTATCTTTACCAACATTGAATCATCTAGCTCCCCTGCTCCTGTACCTATTGCCTGGTCGGATCACTCTATGGTTGTACTGTCTTTTTGTACATCTACCCCGACAACTGTAAAACCCAAACAGCGGTACGTAAAAGGCCCTGGCGCAAACTCCGTCTTGCGGATTTTCACGCCCTTCTGGACGCTGAATCAGGTTATGATTCGTTTTGTACTTGGCTTACCCAAGCACTGGATAGGCTCATTCCAGAAACCTGGAGCACGAGACGTATCCAGGACGCTAATCCCTGGTATGACGAGACTTTGGCGGGCCTTAAAAAGATCTGAAGAGATATGAACGCGACTGGAGAAAAGACTATTCCACCGAAAAAAAAGTTGGCTACCTAAAACAACTCAAACTATACCACAAAGCCATCTGTAGGACTAGGGCAGTATATTATGCCACCGCAATAAAAATTAGCCCCAATTCGGCTAAAGTGATTTTTAAAATCCTAAAGGAACTCAACACTAAGAAATCCGCTGTTAATGTTGTTACTTCAGTGGCTCAATGTGAAGAGATAGCTTCCTTCTTCGTGGAAAAGATCCGGGGCATCTACCTGGCCTTTACACCTGAGACTCAACCCAGCGGTGGCTTAGACACTATACCTAGTCCTGTCTCTAGGCTATCTACTATCCCCGAAATCTCCAACGAAAGGTTCAATCAGCTCACTAAGCACATTAAATCGGGCCCTCCTATGGACCCTCTTAAGCCTGCCCAATTCCGAGACTCCTCCACTATATAGCATTATTAATGCCTCCTTTTCTACAGGAGTGGTGCCAGCAAAATGGAAACAAGCGTGGGTCTCCCCTATACTAAAGAAGCCCACCTTAGACCCCCAGAAGCCCGAAAATTTCAGACCCATATCGTTGCTCCCCTGGGCCACTAAGATCACTGAGGCCCATGTAAACACCATCCTTACTAATGTCTTTAACATCAATAACATTTTGGATGACACACAGCACGGATTTCACGCTGGGCATAGCATGGAGACGGCGCTCCTGGCTATGACGGAGCACCTTCGGGCCTCCCTGGATCAGGGCCAAACAGCTTCATTGATCCTATTCGACCTCAGTGCCACGTTTGACACTGTCTCCCACCAGATCCTGCTCCGCGAGCTTGAAGAGGCAGGGATCACTGATGTGTCTCTTGCCTGGTTTAGGTCAATCCTGACCAACAGGTCATTTCGTGTGCCCACTCCTCCCTTCCTCTCCAAGGCGTACTCTATTGGACAGGGGGTCCCTCAGGGCTCGGCTTTGAGTCCCACCCAGTTCAATTTGTACGTCCAGCCGCTGGCTGCTGTCGCCAAAGCGTGGGACCTTAACATGGTGTCGTACGCTGACGACACGCTGCTAGTGGTCGCTCTGTCGGAAGGAAGGGACATGGACCATCTCAAATTCAACTCAGGCCTGGCTGCTGTAGCAGAATGGCTTACAGCCAACTGTCTACAGCTTAATGCCGCCAAGACGGAGGTGCCATTGGTGGGAAAAAACCCAGAACTTTGGTGGCCTTCTAACTTGGGAAAAGCTCCTACACCTAAGCCAGAAGTAAAAAACCTGGGAATCTGGTTAGATCCTGCTCTAAGTTTTATCACCCAAACAAAAAAAGTTGCCGCTACATGCTTCGGCATTTTACGTAGTTTAAAAACAATTTTGAAATTCTTCGACCCAGATACCAGACAAGTGATTGTCCAATCTACGGTGCTGTCCAGATTGGATTACGCCTCTTCTCTGCTTCTTGGGACCAACAAAACAGAAACTGCCATTTGCAACGCGTTCAGAATGCGGCTGCAAGAGCTTTAATAGGCTTGCCCCGCTTTAGCTCTACCTCCAAAATCATTCGCAAACTTCATTGGCTTCCAGTAGCCCAGCGGATACAGTTTAAGGTCTTATGTATTTCTTTTAAAATTTTAAAACAGTCTAACCCTAAAATGCTAAAACCTTTACTGAAGATGTATGTGCCCACACGAGCCCTTCGCTCAGCTGGTCAGAATCTGGTTGAAGTCCCCTGGTTCAAGTGCAGTAGAGCCGGTGGACGTTCCTTTCGGTTCCTAGCAGCAAAGCTATGGAACACTCTACCAGGCTACATTCGAGAAATAAATGAATTGTACCAATTCAGGAAAGCCATTAAAACTCATTTATTCCCTTAATTTCCTGATGCTTTTCTGCTCTCTGTTGTGTTTTGTTCAGGATCAGCGCCGGGACGCCCTTTGCTGGGGCAGCTGTGCGCTCTACAAATTCCCATAACATAACATAACATAACATAACATAACATAACATAACATAACATAACATAACATAACATAACATAACATAACATAACATAAATGCCGTTACACATGCTTTGCAGCAGCTACTTAATCTTCAGTCGGGTGCCATACTATATTCCCCACTGACCCCAACAGAATGGTGCCACTGGCTACCACTATGCGGTGATGAAGGAGTGACACGCACGCTTACGTCAGTGGACATCAATACAAAAGGAGACATGTTTCATGATGGCACAGTCAGAGATTGGGCAGACGTGGAGGTGGGCGAGCTACAGAGCACTCTGCTCACTAGAATTCAATTACACAGGATGAGACAAGCGCTGGAAGACATACTAGAGAATGACCTAGCAGAACCACCTGACGTCACAGCTCTTACATACATCATAAAGTCAGATACACCCGTTAAAATACTCTCCCGTATATACAAGATCACACAAGATCTCAGGAAAAATCAGTATAGCAAAGAGAAATAGAATGGCAAGCAGACTTGGGATTGAGTTTAGATGACGGCACATGGAAGTACTGCTGTGAAAGCGTAAAGAGAATCTCCTTAAATGGCAGACACAGATTAACACATTTCAAGTTCTATTACACCCTCAGAGTGGCTGCATAGATATGGGGTTCGCGAATCAGCAAACTGCGATCACTGTGTGGCAATCTCAGCAGAGTTTTTACACTTAGCCTGACTGTGCCCAGGAATTGCACATTTCTGGGAACTGATTTTTAAGATGCTGGGAGACATCGCCTCCACGATGCTGACCCCAGACCTCCAGTTGGCATTGTTAGGCTATTCCAAAACCTTGCCAAAAGCAGTGAGGCACCTAATGGGTATGGGACAACTGCTAGCTAGACGTAGAGTAACGATTGCATGGGCTCATGGCCCAGTTCCCACATTGACTTGCTGGTCTAGGGACATGGTGTATTTTGGCACGCAGACAGAACTCTACAGTGAATTACTCCCACCCCGGAGCCGGCCAAAACACTTTGGGGGGCTCTATCAAACCTATATTGCTGCACAGACAGCTGACGTTACTAATACAGATCGCTCAGATGTGAGCGTGAACCAGTTGAAGATGAGACACACTATAAGGGATCTACGGCAGAAATCCCTCACTAAGAATCCCATATCCTTTGCTGTTTACAGCAGTTGTTGCATATCTTACATTACGGAATGTTATTGGGTTAGATAACTTCATCAATTAGAGGGGAGGCATGAGAATGGGCACAGAGTTACTGTGAGATTGACTCAGAGACACAGCATTAATGACGTGAAAGTATTCTTTGTGAAGTAAACTATGATGATGTACCTAATGATGTCTTATGTCAGTATGTAACCTTATTTATGTTTGGCTATAAAAAATTATTTAAAACAATTTAAAACATTTTTTTTAATCTTCTGACATATGGGTAGTCCTTGCAATAAGTATTTCCTGTTGGCCCTGGAACCACCGAAACCACATAGGTTACGTGGTCTTTGACGTTTAGGGGGTAGTGATGGTGTACACTCATTCTTGTTCTTGAAGAACTTCAGATACCTCGCAACCCCCCCACCCCTCCCCCCACCCCCAATAAATGGGTTAACCATTCAGTTGTAGTACTTTATGGGGCAGAGGGCTTTTACTCTTCTTTCATGTCATTAGCATAGTAAAAGAAGTAGAAATGCAGAAAATCAACACTTTGACCTTGCCTCAAGGGTAGTTGTTTTCTTTATGGTAGCGACATCCTTATAAAAAACATTTTTATAAAGGATTGCAGTGGCTGCAGATCACAATCGATGCAGTGCAGGCATTGTATGTCTTGTATTCAGGTCCACAAATCCAGTGAGGCTGCAGGCATTTCCATTATGTTTTAATATTGAACTGGTCTGGGGATTGTTGGATTCTTCGTTGGATGTGGTAACCTGCTACCTAGGTTTGGATATGTGAGATACAGTTTATAAGCCAGGGCAAGTAAATGTGGTTGTGGGTATGACACAGCACTTACTGAGTGAGGAGTCCAGGGTGCCACGTGCTACACTTGAACAGAGATGTGGCAGCGATGGGAATAGAGGTATGCCTTAGAAACACACTGATTAGGTTGCAGTGACTTCTTGATCTCTTATCTGGTCTTCAGGCCAACACCAGGTAATGGATTTGTATAGTGTTATAAAAGTTTCCTGTGCAAACAAGTTGCAAATACATTCTTTTACAAGCGTTCAATAAAATATGCAATCAAAGAGTGGTGCAAATACAAAAGTATAATATAACATTCTCCTGTAACTTTAATAGTGCTAAAGAATCATTTAATATCCATACATTTCCAGGAGTTCTATGGGAATAATCATAGGAGTCATTGCACACGTCTATTTATTGACCACTATAACTTTCACCATGACCACTGGACATATTCCTCCTTCTTTGTAACTGAAAAGTTATCAAGAACACTCTTGTGGAGGATATCTGAAAGATCATCTTCACAAAAAAGTAAGCAAGTGGGTAATTTAACTAAATACTAAACAAGGAAGAAGATATATAATTTTTGGTTTCTATAAAAGAACAGGTGCTCATGTTGATCCATTAAATGAATCGTAAATTATTAACTTTATTTAAAAATAAAATGCTGTACACGTTAAGATGCTGGCATATTCTTTTTATTTATACTATTTCTTTTTTAGCATATATTGTATTTCTTTTGATGTATTTCTAGTTCATGATTTAGTTTCTTTTGAGAGTCTACTTTCCAAAACAATATACACCTAGTCCACCAAAGTAACATATTCATATAAACACCCTGAAGATAGTGACTTCAACTGACCTTTCAGCCACAACATCTCACAGCCATTTTGACCGTAAAAAATGTTGCTTCCTGTAATAAGTAGTACTTTAATTACATTCCTAATGCAGTGAGGGGTGTGGCCAAGCAAGATGGCCGTATAGATGCTTCCCCCAGAGCTCTCGCCAGAGCAATCATGATCCTGCCCTAATCCTCACAGAGTCCAGCTATCCCCCAGCGGCTCCCCTATACCTCTGACACCATGACTGGGTGCACTGCGAGTTCTCTTTCACTAAAATTTGAACCGCCCTGCAGTGCTCACATGGATGCATTCTCGGTTGGAGGAACAGATAACATTTTAAATCAGAGGCATGCTCCACTTCAGACTTCTTTGGGCGGTTCATAGAGATGAGCCCTGGGTGATCGTAGCAGCCATCTACGGATAGGTTGCCCGGTTGGAGTGAGGATGGATTGCTGCAATTGGGCAGGCCAACTTCTGCTGTGATACTGTGCTGAAGTGGGGCCCACTCCGTGAAGGCCTGTTAAGAGCAGCTATCAGAGAACCATATGGGGATGTTGGTAAACCCCGTTCTGGGAGTGATCGAAAAAACGACAAGGGCAGCAGAGTGTACTAGACCCGTGAGTAGTTTACTGAGTTCCTGAGGTGTGCACGCAGATTGATGGCGGTCGAGCGTGCCTGCTGTAGAGGGGCGCGCTGCTGGCAATAATCAGCAGGCTGTGCAAAGACCTGTGTGGCCCCAGGGGGGAGCCAACTGCCGGCGGCAGTGCAGTGAAGCACATCGGACTGAGGCAAGTGCACGTTCTCCTGGGGGGCCCACAATCGGCCTGCTGGAACCCTGATGCAGGGTCCCCCATCAGACGACGTACTTGGTTTAATGCCAGAGACTTGGGCCTCATTTTGATGAGTAGCTACTATAATGTGTGAGCGGTAGATACAATACTTTTTACTCTCCTACCTGATTTCACCCAGCTATCGCCCTGCCATGATACAGCTTGCTAATATGCCTCCCATTGAGTCTGTCACAGAGCATGGCTATTACCCAGTGGAGCTGGGTAAGAGGCTGGGGAGTCCCCTGCTGTGCAGTTCTTGAATCCTAAACTGGGCCCTCACCTGCCAGGGGATGAAGATATGAAATGTTCTAGGGTTTGCCCGGACAGTGCTGCAAAATAATGACGAAGCGCGCTTGCCCACCTATATGTGCAGTGGGGCCCTGAGTCTAGTGGCCAAACTTTGCAAAACATCTGATGTCTCTAGGCCCTGGTGGACTGCTGAGAGTTGCCTAAGACTGTTGTGGTGCACAGAGACCTGGTGAACCCAGCTAACTACTCATCCTGAAGAGGCTGAGAATAGGAGAGACTGCCATGATCCTCTTGCGCAGGGTGTCTTGCCCTCCCTGTATGGTGTGTTATCTACCCTCGCAATGGTGAAAGACAAGAGACCCAACCCTACTCAACAAAATAAAATCATCTATTATACACAACCTGTTCCCCTGGAGGCCAGATGCGGCCTGGGCCTTGTTTGGCACAACAGAAACTGCAGATAGAGCAGCGGATTTGACTCTGTCACTGCAAGCTTAATAGCAGAAATCCAAAACTCATGGGAAAAAAATGGTTCATAAAATGTACTCTGTAGCCATTGATGTTAATCTGCTGCTAACTGGCTTACATAAGGTGACTGAACATGTAATGGCTATGGAACAGAGTGTAGATTCTTTGCAAAAAGAAGGTATATACCCTGCAAGATACAGTCATCAAACTTCAAACACTGATGACCTGTTTGGATGAAAGAATGGAAGACTCCGAGGGATGTTCCTACATGAACAATCTACGGTTCAATCATTTTTTGGAAGACTGGATCACATCGGTCCTTATGCCCAAGAGACTCTCTACATTTTCTACCATTGAGCGGGCGCAAGTCCCTGGCCCCTCCTCTACGGCCAGGAGCCCCCTCCCCAGAGTAATCATTGCCTGTTTGTTAAATTTCCACTACCATGATGCCATCCTGCCAAACACTTGCACAAATTGTCTGCTGCTGTTTAAAGGACAACCTATTTATACTCCCTAACTTCATACAACGAGTTCAGGAAGAGTGGAAAATCTTTCTCTCAGCTCCGGGACTTCAACATGAAATTCCATCTATTGTGCCTGGCAAAACTGAGAATACAACATGAAGGAAAAGCCCTGTTCTTTTTCGTTGTTGGGGACTTTAGCGAATGGCTGAATACTCTGCTTTGCTCATCGGGCCAGGACCCAAGACATTTGAACTCGTCTCTGCCTGACACACAGCGCCAATCAGCAATCTCCGGGGGTGTTGCACTGTTTTATTGAATTACACAGTTGTGAGAATGGGACGATGTTCACTGACTTGCAACTTGTCTGTGTTTAGGCAGGGTGGGTTGGTCACACAGTCACTGCTTAAGGGGTGAGGGAGTCACACGGGAGGATAAGTTCCTCATTATGGGTAGAGTTTAAGGTACTGGTTTACCTCTCGTGCATGTGGGTCCAGTCCGGTGGTCAGATTGATATTACCCGAGGTTGGGCTATGTGTTGTGGGAATGTGCCGAATCTGAGAGGAAGTGTGTGTGATTCTGACATATGGCTGCTCCCGCACTAAAATGTATTACCTAGAATGTTAGGGATATTGCCCTACTCAAGGAACGCAGACATGTATATGCCTATCTAAAATAATACAATGTCTGACGGGACTGTGGGGCATAATATCAAGGGGTTTTATCTCTGCTTTTTGGCTTTAAAAGCCAAGAAAGCGGAGATAAAATCATCTCCCTATTACCTAGCTGTCGCTAACACCAGTTAGCGACAGCTAGTAGGAGATAGCGACCATCTTGGGCCCCGCTTTGCATGTCAGTGAAATTTATTACTAATGACATGCAAAGTGGGCGTGCCAAGATGTTAGCGACTGGAAACTGTCACTAACATCGCTATCTCCTATTACCAACTTTTGGAGATATTCGCGCTATCTGCTTGGACTTGCCGAAGTCAGCAATGGCGACTATGCAAAAGAGTGAGGGGAGGGCAGGGAGAAGGGTTTGTTTTGTTTTTAGTTTTTAGGGTTCTTATATGGACTGTAGCCTGACTCATATCACCAATAATGCAACTTTGTGTCTATTATTGTAACTATAATTGAAGTCATCGTGGGATCGTGATTCCATGTTCGTGTCAGGCCAGATCCTGCAAAACATGTTCCTTGTTCCATTATTTCCAATTTGTAAATACCGATGGGAATAACATGTGAATCATCTGTACTGCATTGGAAATTCCTGTCTATAGATATGTTTATATAAACTGATCAGTGGAAATTGACACTATGTACTAAACTGAGACGCCTACATCACACTGGTTATGTTTAATTGCCAAAAAATCAAAAAAGATTATTGGAAAAGAAAATCCCTTAGGCTGTGTCTACAGTAAAAGTGAGACATGAACCTTATGTCAAGCATTGAGTTTTACAAAAATGATCTTTCCTTCCTGAAACGCCTTAGCTCCTACAATTAATATAAGCTTGCATTTGAGGTAGTTCCCAGAGAGAAAGAGGTATGGATTAGAGAGAGTCACACTCAACTCTTCCATACCTTTCCAACATTTGGACTTTGGGCCGTGCAACAATATCACAGGGTATCATTACGTACTCATCTCTTGTATGTATGTGCTATAGTATTTAAACACATGTGTAACCAAATCTTTGCACCTTTGAGTTTTGTACTCATTGGCTTCCGTTCAGAAGTAATTTGGACAAAATATTGATTTAAAAACATCTGAGAGACAGAAATATCAGAAATTAAATTTAGTAAAACGCAAATAGCGTGATGCAGAAATATAATTGACAAGAATATGTTTTTTTGAGGCAAGTAATATAGTTGTAAATAACATTGGGAATGATTACGAGTTTAGCAGTCGTAAGATTGCCAGACTCGAGGTGGTGGTCCACCGTCTGCTCCATTACGACTGTCAAAGTCGTATCGATGGAAGACTGCCGGCTGCACCAGGAAACAGTCATTTCCTGGCGATAGTGCAGATGCACAAGATGCTGAGAGGGGACTGGTGTAGACCCACTCAGCATATTACAAGTTTGTCCACCGCCAGCATTTCATGTGCCCCCCCTGTCTGTATTCCCACAAAGTTCAGCAGGGAATGGACGTCCACATCCATGCCGTGCTGGTACTTTTTTCCCGTTCTTATTGCGGTGTCTGTGCTGGCGGTGAACTGGCGTATCTGCGCCAAACTGTGCCAAACTCTGTGTGGCTCACTGGTTAGAGGCGGCAGACCCGAGAGCAGAGGACGGCCCGGGACCAGGGTTCGATTCCTGGCGCGGCAGGTTTCTGGACCAGGGTCAGCGGACTCGATAATTCTCTCGCCTCGGTGCCCACTCTGATCAGCGATCACACTCGGCAACTCTGGGCATTAGCTTGCCTCATCTTCACTAACGGCCCCACCAGACCGCCGGGGATGCCTGGTCTCACCCTGGAAATACCCATTAAGGGACCATCTCTCAGGGAAGCCAGGAAGGGTTTCGCAGCGGTCGAAGCGCCTTGGGACCCTACGGGTAAGTAGTGCGCTATATAAATGCCAATACATTTACATTTACATTTACAATCAGGCCCATTGATTTTTATATTTGTATATCTGTTTCACTGATATAGTGGTTAAAAATATCGTTTTTAAATTATTTGAATGTGTTTTAGTTGATATATTAATTTTAAGAGATAATATTGTTTACATAAATGCTATTAATTATTTTTAAAATATAGATTATAAGTTTTGAATTTTTATTAATTTTCACTGGTAATTTATAGTGTTGTTGGGTTTGTAGGATGAAAGGGTGGGAACTTATTTAGGTAATAACTAATTAAGAATTCTTGAATCCATTTCATTTCATTATATATTTGATATTTATTATGTAATTTATGTATTACTGATTTATTTTCTTTCCATGCTACTTGCAGACTGTTAGATTTGTAGTGGTAAAGGGTGGGAAGTTAATTATGTAATAATTAACAATTAATTATTAATTGTTAATTGATTTTTCATAATGTAATTTATTGGATAGTTATTTTACTTATATATTAGTTGTGAATTGCTGGGTTTGTAGGGGCGTTGGTGTGAAATTAGTTAAGTAATAATTAATTAACAATTGAATTATCAATTGGTAATTAATTATTTAATAGATTTTTAATTAAGTAAAATATAGAATGCTGATGTACTTTACTTATAGTTTAGTTATAGTATGCTTGCTTTGTAGGGGTATAGGGTGGGAAGTTAATGAAGTAATAATTACTTATTAATTATTATTTGTGAATTAATTATTTTATTTTAAATATGTAAATTGAGGATAGTCTTTTAATTTGCTTTTATTTTAGTTGGAGGAGGCTAGGTTTGTAGGGGTTTAGGGTGGGAAGTTACTTAATAAATAAGTAATTAACAATTAATTAGGTCGGAGCCTTTCTGGTCCACATCTCAGTTCAATTTCCGACTGCCACATTACAATCCAGGAGGTCGGAAACTAAACCGGCCCGTCGTTCCGGCTGAGCCTGTCGGCCACCCCATAATCCCACAGTGCGGCCTTTCCGCCTTTAGGATTACGATACTTGGTCTCCCGTCGGCTTTCCATGTCTGGCTTTCTGACATGGAAAGCCTTTCAGAGAGAGTATGGGGGCCACTAGCAGGGTGCCCTTGCCTCTACTGGCCTCTGGTTGTAGGCCGAGGGGGCAGCTATGGTACCCCCTGATCATCCCTGCACCATGTGGCAGGCACAGCGTTCAGTCGCATAATGTGAGGCGGTTGGGACCGCCGACCAGAGGTCAGTCGGTCCCGTTTCTGATACCTACATCGTAATAGACCCCTTTATCTACGGTTGTATTCACTGGAGTGGAAATAGCAAATTTCACCCCTCAGAAATTCGACACTTTCCCTACTGTTGTGCAGGCTGAAGTGGGAATAGTGAATTTCACCCCTCCGAAATATAACGATTTCCTTACTGTTGTGTAGACTGGAGGGGAAGAGTTAATTCGCCCTTCTTTTCCAAAGCTTTCATTACTGTTGCACTGTCTGGGATAGGAATAGTAAACATAGCTCCTCTAAAGAAGAACATGTTCACTATTATTATGGAGAGTAGAGTGGGAATAGTAAATGTAATCCCTCCGAATTATAGCTCCTTCCCTATAGTTGTGTAGACTGGAGTCGGAATAGTGAATTTCACCCCTCCAAAATATAACGATTTCCTTACTGTTGTGTAGACTGGAGGCGAAGAGTTAAATTGCCTTTCTGAAATCCAAAGCTTTCAATACTGTTGCACTGACTGGGATAGGAATAGTAAACATAGCTCTTCTAAAGAACAACATTTTCACTATTAATATGGAGATTAGAGTTGGAATAGGAAAACGAATCCCTCCAAAATACAACACGTTCCCTACTGTTGTGCAGACTGGAGTTGGAATTGTGATTCTACTAATAACATGACCAGAGAATCTGGATTTCATTAAAGACACGGAGGCTAAAATTATGCATACAACTTTTAATGCAGTCCCCGCATATGTCACAAAGCAAAAGTTCCAACTTAGAATACATATGAACCAACAATAGCATATAGGCAATCAGCCTCTTTTAAATTTGGTGACAGTGAGAAAGGAAATGTCCAAACAACTCCAATGAAACATCAAACTTGAAGAAGGATGACGGAAGAATACACAATCCACAATTGATCCACCAGATGTGGAATCAAGAAGATAAAATCAAGAGAGATTATCTGCAAAGCAAAGAAAGGTTGTTAATGAATCCCCCAAAAAATATTAAGGATTTGAATATTAAACAATCAGCTAAATAACAGTCTTGAAAAGGAAAAGAATGTAAGTAGTCCTGTAAAGGAAAAGAATGTTAGCTTGTAAGTAAAATATTCAAATAAGCATATCCTATCATAAAATGAACCTGTACCGTATTATATCATATAATCAACCACCCAGGGAAAGGGTGGGAGGGATAATGTTAGCCTCCGTGTCTTTAATGAAATACAGATTCTATGGTCATGTTAATAGGAGAATCGCAATTTCATTACAAGACCGGAGGCTACCATTATGCATGTTGGTAGCTATGTAAAACAACATCAGACATGTGAGATACAGGTTTGCAATAATGATGAGCAAAGGTTCTAGAATTAGACCAATCAGCAGCCTTTAGAATATCATCTAACTTACCACCTGACCAGAATGACTTACTGGCCATTGCGCCTCTAATAGAATGTGGTTTAAAAATATTCAGATTGATTCCAGCAAGCTTCATGACTGTCTTAACCCATCTAGCAATAGAGGAAGAAGAAATTCCTTGGTGGGGTTTAACAAAAGAGATGAGTAATTGAGATACATTCAAAGGCAGAAGAGAGATCATTCTAACATCGTATTCTGTCATACATTGAACAACACAGAGTTTAGTGCAACTATCAAAACGAGGATAGAAAATAGAATCTGACATAGTTTTTGTTCTTCTATGTATTTCAAAATTAACCCCAAACATATCATAAGATCTATAAGAAATATCAAGAGCTTTAACATCAGAAACTCTTCTGCATGAAATTAAGCAAAGAAGAGTAGCTAATTTGATAGAAAGATTCTCCCTGCTGAAAAGAGAATTAACTGGCCAAGAACAGAAAAGGTCGAGAATTAAATTAACATCCCATAGAGATTGATATCTAGGTGGAGGAGGTCTTCTAAGTCTGATACTCTTAACTATTCTACAAATAATAGGATTTTTACCTACCGTTTTATTGTTACTTAGAGAATGTCCAGCAGAAATAGCAGATCTAAAACAATTGAGAGATCTGTAACTTAAACCTCTGTCAAATTGTTCTCCAAGAAAACTAACTATATCAACAATAGGTGCCTCCACAGGATCCAAGTCCCTTTCCAAGCACCAACGTGACCAGACTTTCCAAATGTTGTTGTGCCAGTAATGTGTCCCAGGGGCCCACGACTCTCCAAGGAGAGTTATAGCTGTTGACGAAAGTCTTGCAAGATCGTTAGATCTCCTGACACCTTCCAAGCAAGAAGGTTCAAATTCCCTGTCTGAACAAGCGTGTGAATTTGACCGTCTGCGTCTGTGAGAAGATCTTTCAGAGGAGGAATTAGGAAGGAAAAATCGTAGGTTAGTTCCAGAGTTGTTGGGAACCATGCTTGGGATGGACAAAAAGGAGTTACAAGGACAATTGAGGAGTGTTCTTTTCTCACTTTCTGAAGGAGTCTCTGGATCATTGCGAATGGAGGGAAGGCATAAGCGTTGATCCCTTCCCAAGATTGGAGAAAGGCATTCACTGCTAGAGCACCAGGATCCGGCATCCAGCTGAAATGGGATACTAATTGGGTAGTCAATCTGCTCGCAAATAGGTCTATTTGGAATGGGCCCCAGAAATGATTCAGGGAGTTGAAAACAGAAGTGCTGAGTTTCCAGTCGATGTAATCCAAGATGAATCTTGAATTCCAATCTGCACAAAGATTGGATTTCCCGGGAAGATATTCTGCTCTGAGAGAGATTTTGTGTTCTAGGCAGAAAAACCAAAGCTTCTTTGCTAGATTGGAGAGGTCTTCTGACTTGGTCCCTCCTAGACGGTTTATGTAAGCGACGGCAGACCTGTTGTCCATATGACTGATCTTCCTTGAAGAAAGCATTTGAAGCTCATTAGAGCATAAAGCCCTGCAGTTAATTCTAGATAATTGATGTGGTGCAGGGACTCTTGCTGCAACCAAATTCCTCCAGTGTTCTGGTTCTGTAGACAAGCACCCTAGCCATGAAGGCTGGCATCCGATTCTAGAATAAAATCTGGTGCTGAACCAAAGATCGCTCTCCCATTCCATGCATCTAGATTGTCTAACCACCATGTTAGTTCTAAGATTGCTTCTGGGTTTAAGGAAATTCGATCTCCTTACAAAAGACCTGACCTGAGAGCTCTTGCTTTATGGATACTCACTTTATGGGGTGGACTCGGCAGGTGCTCCTCTCGCTCGGAATCCTCTCGAGCGGAAACCTCTTCCTCTGGGTGGAAGAACTGTGGTTGGTTGGGTGGTTGGTATCCTCTACCAAAATTGCCTCTGTTTCTTGGAAAGGGGCGTCGGTTGAACCGGCCAGAAGATTGCCCCCTTCTACCGGCCCTTCCAAAAAGGTTGCTGTTGTAGTTAAAAACTTTTTTCATGTTCTGGTGTGTTTTATCTAAAGCGGTAAAGGTCGATACATATTTGCCCAAACTTTTTATTAAATCTTCTCCAAAAAGTAAACCTTTTGGATTAATGGAGGTTTCCTTTTCAGCCATATCGATTTTTTTAGGGCTAATTTTAGTGAGGACCACTCTTCTTCTTTCAAAAGTAAGTCCCGCATTCGCGTTGCCTAAGAGGACTAGTGCCCTTTGGCTCCACCCCCGAATGGAGTGTGTATCAAGAGGGCAGCCATTAAGGTAACTCTCCTCTGCTGCGTCGATTATTTTTGTTAGGGGGCCTAGAATGTCGAGAACTTTATCTTGGCAGACCTTAAGCGGTCTTTCCAGGCCTTTACGCGGGTCTCTCCCTAATTTAAATAGGTAGGTAATTATTTCTGGGTCAAGGTTCGGAGTCTGACAAACTTTACCTTCGATTGAAGGTCTGGTATACTCTGCTCTTAAGAGATTGCGAGTCTCTCTTTCTAAAGGATTTCTAATCCATTTAGTTATGAATTTAGATACGTGCTTGTGTGGGGTACACTTAGAGCTTCTAGGGTGTTTAATGTTAAAAGGGGAGAACATCTCCTCCCCAAAAAGGTTCCAAAATACTATCCTTAGAAGATGAAGGACCATTAATATAATTTAAGAGAAAGGAATCAATATCTTGATCATCCTCATCGAGATCAAGAATATATTCGTCAGGAAATTCTGAGCCATCATCAATATAAATAGGGTCATTGTCTAGAGCACTTTGATGAATTGTGCAGCGAGGGACACCCATTACATTTGTGCAGCTAAGGACACCTTTCAAATTTGTGCCGCAAGGGGCACCTGAGGCAAATGAGGTGCGAGGACCTCCTGTAAAACCTGAGGTGCTAGGACCTCCCTTGTTCTCTGGGGTATAATCAATATATTTTTTTTATGCCTCTTACCCCTTTCTTCAGTGAGATCATTAACCTCCGCTATGTCCAGATCTGATAAATTATCGTTTTCATGGATCAAGGATCTCTTAGATGACATAAATTTAGAGGGAGTAGAAAACATACATGATCTCATCTCCTTATGGATAAGTTTTTTGAAGGCATCATTAATAAAATCAGATTCAACAGAATTACTATGAATTGAATCCGAATCTGAGTCAGACATGTTTGTTAAAAATATATAAATATAAATGTCTGTAATAAATAATTCTGTAAATGTAAATATTGACCCTTTTTTTATATATAACTATTAACTAAAATTGTAAGTATCAGCTAAAACTGTTTGATTAGGTGGGGGGTGCTACTCTAAGATTTCAATTGGTCAAGAATGGTTTTCTAAATATTAAAACTTATCAATTTAGCATCAAAAAGCGAAGCGCACTGAAAAACAACCGATTGAACGCTCGAGCAGGCTTGAAGTCCGTTGCTCGCGTCTCAATCAGCTGTTTTGCCCGAAGACAGGACGAAAAAGGACCCTTGGCAGCCAGCGCACGCTGTGCGGTTGTCTCCAAGGGTTATTCCTCTAATCCGCGATGAAGTCGAGGTTTTGTTAAATCGTGAAGCATCGACAGGAGCGCAGCTTCAGAATAAATAGAAATGTCCTTAAAAAGAGTGGGGAGAGGTATCTACCCGGGCGACGCTCTCCCAAAATCATCATTAATGCGGGTCAGTGCGTGCTTTATAGTATTAAATGCGCGATTTTAAAAGCTTACTTTCTTTCAAATCTAAATGAAGACAGACATGAAGGGAAGGAAGTGGAAGCCAACCTCCGTAAATTGGAGGTTGGGAAACCGAACATAAGGAGTGAAATGTTTTAATCTACCTTACCTTATAATAGTGTGTATATATATATATATATATATATATATATATATATATATATATATATATATATATATATATATATATATATATATATATCGACGAAGACCCTCCAACTGAATGAAAGGAAGGAATCCCAGGCAGGGAAATACAGGTGGGGTTCTTTATTGAAGTTCCTTAAAGCCGGGCATAATGCATTTCAGATTAAAATCCTTCCTCAGACGCCCCTAGCCACTGTACCTCATGTCCGTTGTGCACAGATTGAGTGTTGTCAATCTTAATAAAGTTCACTTCTGGCACCGCCCCCGCTCATGTGATCATCCGCTGTGTTGGGTTCAGTATGGTACTCCAACTCCCAGAATCCTGTGTGCCTGGTGTAGCGTGATGGGGGAAACAAAAGTTAAGTCTTTGTGTCTGCAGGCGTAGGTGAATTTGGGCACGCATGGTGAGGTAAGTGTTTAGGCATCACAACCCCTCGAGTCCCCGCATTGCTTCAACCTGTCGGGCGCTGGTTATGCTGGAACGTGGAATGACGACAATGCACCACCGTCACCGTGCAGTCACGGTCCGCTTTCCTGCGGTGTTCCTCGCGTTGCAGCGCTCTAAAGGTGGGTTTGCCTGAAGTCAATACCTTGACAAGAACGTTGATTGCTAGCGCAAACCACCAGTAAAGCAGGCAACCTCTTGATGAAGCGGGATTCTTTGGCGTGTCTCTGGCTGACATGTGAATATCGACGAAGACCCTCCAACTGAATGAAAGGAAGGAATCCCAGGCAGGGAAATACAGGTGGGGTTCTTTATTGAAGTTCCTTACAGCCGGGCATAATACATTTCGGATTAAAATCCTTCCTCAGACGCCCCTAGCCGCTGCACCTCATGTCCGTTGTGCACAGATTGAGTGTTGTCAATCTTAATAAAGTTCACTTCTGGCACCGCCCCCGCTCATGTGATCATCCGCTGTGTTGGGTTCAGTATGGAACTCCAACTCCCAGAATCCTGTGTGCCTGGTGTAGCGTGATGGGGGAAACAAAAGTTAAGTCTTTGTGTCTGCAGGCGTAGGTGAATTTGGGCACGCATGGTGAGGTAAGTGTTTAGGCATCACAACCCCTCGAGTCCCCGCATTGCTTCAACCTGTCGGGCGCTGGTTATGCTGGAACGTGGAATGACGACAATGCACCACCGCCACCGTGCAGTCACGGTCCGCTTTCCTGCGGTGTTCCTCGCGTTGCAGCGCTCTAAAGGTGGGTTTGCCTGAAGTCAATACCTTGACAAGAACGTTGATTGCTAGCGCAAACCACCAGTAAAGCAGGCAACCTCTTGATGAAGCGGGATTCTTTGGCGTGTCTCTGGCTGACATGTGAATATCGACGAAGGCCCTCCAACTGAATGAAAGGAAGGAATCCCAGGCAGGGAAATACAGGTGGGGTTCTTTATTGAAGTTCCTTACGGCCGGGCATAATACATTTCGGATTAAAATCCTTCCTCAGACGCCCCTAGCCGCTGCACCTCATGTCCGTTGTGCACAGATTGAGTGTTGTCAATCTTAATAAAGTTCACTTCTGGCACCGCCCCCGCTCATGTGATCATCCGCTGTGTTGGGTTCAGTATGGAACTCCAACTCCCAGAATCCTGTGTGCCTGGTGTAGCGTGATGGGGGAAACAAAAGTTAAGTCTTTGTGTCTGCAGGCGTAGGTGAATTTGGGCACCCATGGTGAGGTAAGTGTTTAGGCATCACAACCCCTTGAGTCCCCGCATTGCTTCAACCTGTCGGGCGCTGGTTATGCTGGAACGTGGCATGACGACAATGCACCACCGCCACCGTGCAGTCACGGTCCGCTTTCCTGCGGTGTTCCTCGCGTTGCAGCGCTCTAAAGGTGGGTTTGCCTGAAGTCAATACCTTGACAAGAACGTTGATTGCTAGCGCAAACCACCAGTAAAGCAGGCAACCTCTTGATGAAGCGGGATTCTTTGGCGTGTCTCTGGCTGACACGTGAATATCGATGAAGACCCTCCAACTGAATGAAAGGAAGGAATCCCAGGCAGGGAAATACAGGTGGGGTTCTTTATTGATGTTCCTTACAGCCGGGCATAATGCATTTTGGATTAAAATCCTTCCTCAGACGCCCCTAGCCGCTGTACCTCATGTCCGTTGTGCACAGATTGAGTGTTGTCAATCTTAATAAAGTTCACTTCTGGCACTGCCCCCGCTCATGTGATCATCCGCTGTGTTGGGTTCAGTATGGAACTCCAACTCCCAGAATCCTGTGTGCCTGGTGTAGCGTGATGGGGGAAACAAAAGTTAAGTCTTTGTGTCTGCAGGCGTAGGTGAATTTGGGCACGCATGGTGAGGTAAGTGTTTAGGCATCACAACCCCTCGAGTCCCCGCATTGCTTCAACCTGTCGGGCGCTGGTTATGCTGGAACGTGGAATGACGACAATGCACCACCGCCACCATGCAGTCAAGGTCCGCTTTCCTGCGGTGTTCCTCGCATTGCAGCGCTCTAAAGGTGGGTTTGCCTGAAGTCAATACCTTGACAAGAACGTTGATTGCTAGTGCAAACCACCAGTAAAGCAGGCAACCTCTTGATGAAGCGGGATTCTTTGGCGTGTCTCTGGCTTACCTTATAATAGTGTATATATATATATATATATATATATATATATATATATATATATATATATATATATATATATATATATATATATATACTAACTCCTGTAGGGATAAAGGAGGGTTAGTCAATAGACATTCTTTACAAAGATAAAATAATATTAATAAAATACTAGTTATAAACTTTAAATAATAATATATACAAGACTTTTCAGGAGCTAAGTAAGACGTTGACTTATCTTGCTTGGAGCCGCTTTTAAAATAGGTGATGCCTAGTGATTCATGCTATTGTTGGTTCATATGAAGTGAATTTCACCCCTCCGAAATAAAACAATTTCCATACTATTGTTTAGACTGAAGGGGAATAGTTAATTCACCCTTCTGAAGCCCAAACTTTTCAATACTGTTGTACTGACTGGGATAGGAACAATAAACTTAACTCCTCTGAAGAACAAGATTTTCACTATTATTGTGGAGAGTACAGTGGGAATAGTAAAGGTAATCCCTCCGAAATACAACGCATCCCCTACTGTTGCACTGTTTGGAGTAGGAAAAGTAACTTTTAGCTCGTCGAAATCCAATGCTTTTCCTACTGTTGTGTTGTTTGAAGTGGGAATATTAAATTCAATATCTCCACATTCCTCATTTTCCCTACTTTTGTGTAGACTGTGAATAGTAAATTTCACCCCTCCGAAATCCAGTGGTTTACCTACTGTAACGTAGACTAGAGGGGACTAGTAATTTCGCCCCTCTGAAGTACAAAGCTTTCCATACTGTTGCACTGATGGGAGAAGGAATAGTAAATCAAACACCTCTGAAGTACAACACTTTCACTATTAATGTGGTGACTGAAGTAGAAATAGTAGATGTAACCGCTATGAAGTCCAACACATTTCCCTACTGTTGTATACATTAGAGTGGAAATAGTATATGTAATATTCTCAGACTCCAGTAGCTTTCATAATGTTGGTTAAATAGATTCTATAGCATTAATTATTTACTTTCTTTGTATTTTGTATTATTTGTTTTTGTTTTTCACATTTATTTAAATGTTTCTATTTTTGTTGTAAATGTGTTTTTGGGATTTTTCAATTGTTCATATTTTATTTATTGCCTACATAAATGAGTATATTTGTTCTTATTGTTTATATTCCTAAGTGTTTGATTATGCATGTGTGTGTGTGTATATATATACATATATGTAGAGTACTTGGACTGTGGTAGACCGCCTGTATGACCGCGAAGATCTAAATCAGGCCTTAAATATTAGTGAAATTATAAATATATTGAAATATTTTACATTTACTGCTTTAAACTCTATTTATATTTTTCAATTTGTATTTTTATCTCGTTTTGGACTGTATTAGTGTTAATTATTCCCCCACCCCAATATTTTTGTACTTACAATTATAAGTATAGAGACACAATACCTTAGTAAACAATATTTTTGTCAATGATATTATATATATAAATTATTCAATTATTATCAATCAATGCATAATTGTTATTCTATTATTATTTAATTAGCTCACCATCCTAGACCCCTACAAACCCAGCAGCCTGCAACTAAAATATATTTCAAATAAATAAGTATTCCATAATTTGCATTTGAGAATAAAATAAAATAATTGATTTAGAAATAATAGTGAATAGTTAATTAATGATTCCTTTTTTCACTTACCACCCTATACCCCCACACACCTAGCATCCCACAACTAAAATATAAGTAAAATAAATCACTATTCCATATTTGACATAAATGAAAAACAAGTAAATAATGAATTACCAATTAATATTTGATAGGTCATTTAATATTAATAACTTCCCACTATAAACACCTACAAACCTCACAGCCCGCAACTAAAATATAAGTAAAATTTATAACGACTCCATAATTTACATAATAAAAAATCATTGAATTAATTAATTATTACTTAATTCATGTCCACCCTCCAAACCTAACAGCTCCCAAATAACATATCACAAAAATAAATAAATCAGTATTACATAATAAAGATCATAAGAATATATTAAATAATTCATAATTAATTGTTACCTAATTAACTTCCTACCATACTACTACTAAAAATCATGCTGTACTTTAAATAAATTAATTACTTTATATAAACAATAGTAATACATAATATGATATATCAACTAAAACACAATAAAATCATTAAAAATAATGTTTTTACCCACTATATTACTGGAAACATCGATATTACAATATTAATTACCTCAAAAAATAATATTCCTGGCAACGATATTCTTGCATCACAATATTTATGTATCCCGATATTTTATCTATGGTATTTCTGCTTCCTGATAGTCATAGCTCAATATTTTCTCCAAACACTGCTTTGAGGCCCCAGGCTCTACAAGATGGTCTGCCACAGGCACTGCCCTGCATAAGTGTGTCCTTAAAGTTGAATTGATCCAGTGACTTCAGGTCATATGTTACTTTTATTCTTAACACCTAACTTCTAATTCTCACAATGCAAACCTCCCTGAATTCTTTCTACTTTATGTAATTCTTACAAATACATACCACTACACTTTAACTTCATTCTTTTACTTCGAAACCCTGAGATGCTAGAGACGTTTTGATGGCCAAGATACCCAGGTTAATGTTGGCTATTACAAGATGTGGGAAATAGCTATGACTATGTTTTATGTATTTGTAAAACATACTGAGCCCTATTACACTGTCGGTCAGAGTTGCCTCCGACCGAAACGGTCTTGGTGTGGAAACCGACTGACCTTAAGTCGGTGGTTACAAACACTGTATAACAATGCGACTGCAAACTCCCATTTCTCTATGGGAGCTTGTGCAGCAGACAGAACCCACCCGCAGCACAAGCTCCTATAGGAAAACGGGAGATTTTGTAAATCCCTGTACCGTGTGGCTGCCACAAGGTGCAGGGACTTACAGGGGGGCACTATAAATCCCACCTAGGCTAACAACCGTAGCCCGTGGTGGGATGGGGGCCCTGAAAGCCACTTTTCAACAGCCTTTCCATGTCGGAAAGCCCAACATGGAAAGATTGTCCGAAAACAACATCATAATCCTGACAGTGGAAACACTGTCCATAAGGGATTATGATCGGTATCCAACTGGCCGACAGGCTAATTGAGCCCATCGGAACACAATCAGATTCACTGGCCAGTTTACATTCTGACTGCCGACATTGCAGTTCGGCGGTAGGACTGTACACCTACTGTGTCGATCAATAAACTGGTGGCTTACCGAACGACAACGTAATGAGGTCCACTGTGGTTACATGTGTTCTATGAAATTATGTATGTGCATTTTTCTTGCAACATGGTGGCTGAATCTCACTGCTTTTTCCCTATAAACTATTACTGAATACATTATTCTTCCAATTGGATGGGTGGGTCCTACATCCCTATTGAGTTGCTGTCATTACCTCATCAGTAATAAACATTTAGAAACTCATATAAGGCACCATCACACATATTGATGAGGTGTGCCACCTAATTTAAATACTGTTACATGGATTCCCCAGTTATGGCACAAATGTTTATGGGCATGTGATGCTTTACTTAAAGATTCACCTGGCAGTATCTGATTGATGGATTGTATTATTGTAAGAAATTGGGTTATTAGTTGTGCTGAATGAAAGTCCTTCACAGATAGCAAGTCAGAAACTTCCTCTTTACTGGGAACCAAGTACCCCATTGGAGCACTTGAATTTGTCAGGATACAGAAGCAGAGCAATCCAGGGCCTACACAGGGGAGAAGATGTGGGTCAGTACCTCCAGCTTGCTGATACGCAACAACAGCACTCAATAACTTATTGCCCACTCAGTGCTTTTGGTATAAAAAGAAAGAGTAATTTATTACACACACTATTAAATACATTAAATTAATTACAGCCATTTAGATGGAAATACCTCTGGTAACAACATTAGACTAACTTACACCCCCAGCAAGCACTAAAAGAATAAACACAACCGCCTCCACTGATACAATATCACAGTACAAGGCATTCTCATTATCAATAAGACAGACCTACTGGCTTTGTCAGAGTGTCACCATATTAGTAGAAGCATAAACATTTTATAACCCACCATTGAAATCAATGGGCATAATACCAACATTCAATAATACTGATTGTGAAATAAAACATTGCATTGTCAATCATCAACATATTCAAAAAAATGTTATGTTAAATAACTTGTCCCAGAGTGTTATTAGTACCTTTATACTGCTGCCACCAAAGCTTTAAGGTCAAAAAACAGAAGTCCACACATTCTAGAGCCCAGGTACAAAGGTTTAGGCTTCAGGAGAGTTATCAAACAGAGAAAACATCTCTAGGAGGCATAATTGGAAACCCTGGGAGACATTGGACAACTGTGAAGGTGTGGTTCTTGGGGGCTGCTGCACATCCTGCAGCCCCCAAGAACTCCTTAAACAGATTATGTTGTGTCCTACCCCTCCGGGGAGACCACAAAAAACAATTTGTACAATTGTAAACCCTTGCTGAAGCTTATGGGGCACTCCTATGCCCCAGCTGATTGGAAGAATGAATATTTCATTAGCAGCTTTCCCACTGGCCCTCCCTGTGGGACTTGGAAGAATTTACCATGAAGCCCCAAGTGCCTAGTTCTTCGCCCATTCCCCAGAGGATTGAGCTTCACAGGACCATTTCCCTATCCAGTTAGTTCCAATTTGCTTGTGGAACATGTCATTGTGCTTATAGTGATGAGCTCTGGCCACCATGAGCATTTTTTTAGGCAACCTACACTCTAAATTTGCTATTTATTGACTAACTTGATTTATAAGGCTCCCTCCATTGGACATGTCCTCTGCCTGGGCTCCTGATACTCTCCCTGCTTGGTGGGGAGGCTCTTCCACAGCCCCCCCACAGAAAATAAGCAGCACATCCTCCCTGTCAGTAAGAAATAGGTTTATTAGCTGAGGGGGTGAGAACGCCACTCAAATAGCAACCACAATCCATGCCAGACTGAGCCACAAAATAAACTAAATAAACCTGTGTTTAAACCTCTGGAAGCTTGGCACATAAACAACTTCTCCACGGTCCAGGTTAGTAGGAATACACAGCCTGGCATCTTCCCCTTATGCACCATACCCTAATGGTGTATTTTAAAAAGTTCATTTATCTCATAGGAGGTATTGTAAAGTCCAGTTAGCCCACTGTTCCCAAAAAATTCTCTTTCGATGTTCACAAAATTCTTAATTACGAAAATTCATACCGGTTTAAAAGCTTCCTGTATACAAAATTCAGCAAACGTGTTTCGAGGCAAACCGTCTTTCTTAAGGCTGTAAATAAACATAAGAATATAGAAACATATGTTAGCTACCCATGTTTGTTAAAATACCTAAATACTCTAAGGTTCCACTCACAAATCACAATTCTAATGGGGATCTTAGCTTGCAATATTTTTTCCTATTGGACTTTATTATCCCTTGTCACAAGGTAGGGATTCCTATATGTGTGAATAGGAATATCAAATTAAAAGCCATAACTGATTATTTCCCTTCATATATAAAATATAGTCCATTAAATACAGACACAATTTCCCCTCATGGGTTGGCTTTGTTATTACACTCTCTTTATTCAACCTTATTGTACTTTCCCTCTAATCACATTAACATATAAATCCCATAACAAACACTGAATCAAAACACTCCCTATTATTAAAAATTCTAATACGAAGTAAATAGTAGTAAAATATATTGCACGGCATCTAAAAATAGTTCTCACCTGATATACATTTTTTATCTATTATGAAAGATACTGTAACCACAGCAATTAATGGAACATAATCTTACAAAGTTAGACACACTTGGCAAAACTAACCACACATTGAATTGTTGTAATCGAATCTAGGCCCCTAGAGTAATTTTCCCGATTCATGCCCTTTTGTAGGTATAACATATCACATCCTTATATAGGCATCGAAATCACTACCCTATTTGGTCTAAACCATACAGCCCAAATACGGCATGGTTACTTCCACTAGGTTCCGAAAATTAACAACAATTTCTTGGAAAAACCCGCCTTCAGCAGCTAGGAACTTCCTCCTGCTTGAATATTAAGTTCTCCAAGAACTCCTGGCGTTTTCCAAGAATTTAGCCTTTGAGTGATGATATTAAGTCCAAACATGCGTCAAACTTGGCACCTTCGACATATAAATATGCCCAGGTTTGCCCAGTCAAACACACAGTGGTTTGGAGCAGATCGACTATCTATTTGCCCGACGCCCTGCAGCAGCACGTGCCGAAGGAAGCCGACCCTCCAGCTGACGCACTGAGAGAGACGCTGTCTTTTCACTTGCTGAGAAATCCAGCTCCAGTGTTTCCGGCTTACCCTTGCGGGTATCTGGGAAATCGAGTCCTAAGAGAGAGATACAAGACCTCCTTCATTGTAACACCAAGGTGCGGAGCTGATCAGACGTCTAAGAGAAATCTTGGAATAGATTCCTGGCAGAGAACTACTAAACTTAGGCTACTCCTCGCTTACTTCCTCCCTCTTACTAGACTTAGGTTAGGTACACCGGGGTAGGCGTATTTTAGAAGCACCAGTTGAGGACTTTTAGTCATTGTTTATTACTGTATGTATTTTTATACGTTTTATGCACTATATGGCTTAGAAACCATATCATGCTTTTACAGTACTACTTTATAATACTGTTTGTATTATATGCCTTGTACTTTATAACCAGTATTATGATTGTAGCAGTTCATTTCCAATGCTTGAGAAAGAAGACTGTTCAATAAATACTTTTATTGAAAACGTCTGTCTCTCTATTTCTCTGCACTTCTGGTGAAACAAAGCATGCACGATTGACTGAGTAAAATAGTTATCTATTGTTTCCCGCAACTCTAGAGATTTGATTTCTTACTCTTGGGAAACAAAGTTGTTATGTTTATGCGGTTGTCAGAAACTAGTCCCTTCTTGTGAATTCGAAAAAAGTTTCTAGTGACCTCTGAGCTAGCTGGCACTCACTATTAAGTTTAATATATTCGGTAGAGACCTAGTAGACCTCAGTCCTATGTCTAAACTACAGTATATATTATTCCAATGCGCAGAGCCTATTGGGAATATAGGGACTACACCACATGGAGCCCAACGTTTGGTAAGGCGATAATTTAATGCTAGATACTAGAGTAACTCAGTAATGCTTTTCACACAGACCCCTTTTTTTCCGTAAAATACTCTAATATCCGCCAGAACTGAGTAGGACAAAAATCCTATGTATTAGTTTTTGGTTTATTCAACGTTGAAGGATACAGTGTTCCAAAATATTGTGCATCTAATCTTTGTTTCCTTGAAACTTTGCTCTGCAAAAACTTTCAAGCGACAAAAAGTCAGAGAGTGATGATGAAAGGGAGAGAGCTAGAGTAGCAGCTCAAGCAGTCTTAGATGACACAAATCTCCAACAAAATGACACAGATGCAATAATCATCCTGGTAAATGTAAGAAAAACCATAACTATAAAACTTATAGAAAATGGGGTATCATCAAGAGGTGGTAAAGTAACTTTGTTATAGAGGCACATGAATATCGGCAAACAGAGGTATTCTATTCATGGAGTATGTTTCCTGCAGCAAATGCAGTAACACATGAGTTCCACTACTACAAGTTAGAGGAACCTCCAGCGGAATACGTTCCTTTCGAGGACGTTGAAATTCCATTAACTTACCAAGAGCATCAGCTCTGGTTTAAAGGCGCCCTACAACATCAAAATCACATTACCAGGCTTGGTCCACTAGGTAGACCAGGAGCTACATGACCAGTACTAGCCAGCTATACACCACATCCTGACATTAATGGAATGACAAGCCCAGAACTGTTAGCTTAGCAGAAACATTTAATTAAAATACACAGACAATTGGTTCAATATGTCATGCAGACTTTAACAGTCCAACCAGCTGTGAGGATTCCACAGCACACCCCCTCACCAGGGGAATACAATCAAAATCACACCACAGACTATACAATCAGTCATTGGTAAATTGTCCGCAAAAAGGGAACAAATTACATTCTGGTTGGCTCAAACAATTACTCAAATAGAGGCAGTATTCCCTGATAGTACTCCTTATGAGAAACACAGAATTCTGACAATATGTTTACCAATGAAGATAGCACCACATGTGGAGGACTGTGACACTTGGGGTACAGTCTTTGCTTCAATCTACACAAAAACACCTGGTGTTCCGTCTATGGCGGTGATACCAGACGTTCTGAGGTAGATTCAAAATGTATACAGTCCAGAACCGGCCTTAAATCTAGGTATGAAATTAATGAAAGATTTCAAACAGGTCTCGCTATATTATTAGCTAACATTAAAGATGAAGCAGCATCCGTGGCAATCCGCCAAAAATTAAAAGAAACCGATATAACAGATCAACCATATGAGCTTGCTAGAATTATTGAAAAATCTTATGAAGAATTAGGAAGAGATAGCTTGGGTGGGAAACCAGTAAAACCTGAATTAACAGAAAATCCTGAAAAGGTGTTTATTAAAAAAAAATATTCTCACTACCACTAAAAAGAAGTGGGAAAACACTAAACAGACTCTTTCAAGAGAAAAACGTTCTCAGTCAAAAGGAAGATCTCCCAAAAGGGGAGGTGGTCTCCCCAACGGGAGCCCTCTGAAAAAAGATATAACCTTAGGAATAGGGATAATTTGAAAAAACCTGACAGATATCAAGATAATGATAGACGTCCCTCTCGATCTTTTCAGACTTCCTCGCAGAAATCGGAAAGAAGAGGACGGTCTGAACACAAGGGAGAATGCGTCAAGTCCAAAGACAAAGAACCCGTTCACAAAGTAAAAAAGCTAAATTTCCCAAAAAGAAGGTAGCAAGCTTAAAGATCAGACATGCCGAGTATCTTGAGGACACAACTCAAGAACGGGGAGGGGGCTCAAACAATGCTAGACAGCGCAGCAGAAGTCACCATAGTTCACAGGATCATGAAGGATCATCTGGAGACAGTGGACTTGAATGAATGCATTCAAGTTGAAACTGCCGACACCAGGGTTAGTGTACCCCACAAGTTATATGAAGTAACACTCCGGATGGAGTGGGGACATAACTAGGAAAATAAGAGCACTCTTTTGGGAAAAGCTCTCTAAGGGCTATGACATACTTCTAGCTGAACAAGACTGGCCACCTGAATGTGTCAGGGAGTGCCCACATGGCGAAGAGATAACTATGCCAGCCTTCTCAAATGATATTCCAATTCATAAAAATACACTTATGCCAAAAAGTGGGCAATAGCTCAGGCTCCAGCATTATATAAAAATCAAGTGGGATGGGACGAGGATTCTCCTCACCATAAAATTCAGTAAAAAATCAACCTGCTGCACAAAGGCAGTACCCAGTTAAGCAAGAAGCTAAAAAACAAGTCTGGGAGATTTTAAATCAACTTGAATTCCAAGGGGTGATTGAAACATGCACCTCATCAATGAACAATCCTTTGTTTCCTGTCTCCGAACCAGACAATTCATATCGTCTAGTATTGGATTACAGACATTTAAACTGTTGTTGCAACACATTTGCAGTACAAAATGCACATAGTGCAGCACTGATGAATAACATTGTGTGCAAAAAATATAAAACCACATTAGATATTGCAAATGGGTTTTTCTGTCAAAACATTGCACCCGAAAGCAGGCATCTGACCGCTTTCTCGATAATTGGGACACAGCGACAATTTTTTGTCTCCCCCAAGGATTCAAGAATAGTCCAGGGTTATTTTCAGCCAGAGTAACAGAGTTACTATAAAACGTACGATGATGAGGCTTTATCTTATGTCGACTTGGACAGACACTTGGAAAGAGTGAACACCATAATAATTGGGTTAGCTTCTGAAGGGTATAAATTCAATTTTAAGAAATCACGAATTACCTACCTCAAGGTCCTATTTTTAGGATATGAGTTCTCAAGTGAAGGCAAAAGCCTGGCAGCAAACTTTTTTAGAAAAATGTGCGCTGCTCCAACTCCAAGAACGCTGAAATCTTACAGTCCATTCTAGGTTTCCTGAATTTTGGAAGAACGTACGTTCTAAATTACGCAGAAAGGGTTAAACCTCTCTACGAACTAATCAAACCTGATTTCAAACCAACTAATTGGACTCAAGCACACACAGAAATTCTGTGTTCAGTCCAAACAGACATGTTAGGTAAAAAACAGTTACAGACACGCGAAAACGTTCACAGGCTTGTGATCCGAATCATCCCAGGGAGATGCGGATTTACGTACCTGACCTTTAATGAGGGAGAAGCGGTACCAATAGCATACAAATCACTCCTGTACACACAAGCTGAAATGAAGTTCACTTCTACTGAGAAAATTCTGACATCGGTTCAAACTGCAGTAGCAAAAGAGAGAGCTCTAGCGCAGGGTAGACGCATAATGATCGTTACACCTGTACCTGCCTTAGAGGCAGTGACAAAAGCAAGCATCCCAAATGCTAAAGCTTTCCATCCGAGATGGATACAGAGGGTTAACTCTCTTGCTGCAACAGATGTTCAATACGTTTTTGACCCCAGCATGAAAACACAAGAATTTCTCCAATACTAACATGAATGTCCTCTGCCGACCAAAATTCGGCCACTTGAACATTACGGATGTATAATATATACAGATGGATCAGCACAGCCCGCAATTGGGGGTAAACAAGCCTATAGTGCTGCATGCGCGATTGTTAAAGGTCGCTGGCGCGAAGGCAAATTCAGACCTATGGTCACAAAAATTCAATCAATCGGAGACTATACAGCTCAGCAAGCTGAACTACAGGCTTTCAAGATGGTGCTTGAAAATACGGATCGTGAATTCCCCACACTTATAGTGTTCGGATCGTATTACTGCATACAATCTTACAATGAATACTTGCAGAACTGGGTTCAGAATGGCTTCAAAGATGCTAAAGGTGGCAAAATAAAGCATAAAATGCTTTCGAACAAATAGTTCTTTTACAAAAAGAACTACAAAAGACTCACGTGATATATACACTGAGTCATCAGCGTGATGGCTTTCACGTTGCAGGGAATTCATTGGCTGATAATGCCGCGAAGGCAGCTGTGCAAACGGCTTCCGGAGCTGCAATCACCCAGTCAAAAACAAAAATAGACAGCGAAATACTGCCAGCTGTCACTGCTTCAGTCAAAGACAGTGGTAAGACACTCCCGAAAAGCTTTCCAGTAAAGTACTCATATATAACTGATGCGAATAATGTTCCTTTTGCTCGAATCCCTGGAGTGGGGAATAGGGCAATCCTAAACATGGAACATAGGTTAGGACTAATTGTAACAGCACATGAAGGGCTCGCGTCTACACACGCGGCAGGTTCCACCATAGAGTCATTATTAAAACAGAGATACTGGCGGCTGCGCATGAGGAAACAAACTAGAAACTATGTTCTAGAATGTGAAATCTGCCAGAAAATAGAGGTTTCTACAGTGAAACGTCCTGCACAAACGCCCCTTCTAATTTCAGATAAACCATTAGCGTGTGTTTACCTGGACCACTGTGGTCCCCTAAAAAGGGATGGCAACTATAAATATATTATGGTCACAGTGGATTCCTGCACAAGATTTATTTGGTTATGGCCCCAGCGCTCAGCTGATGCCAGAACTGTTATAGAAGATTTCCGAGTCTTTATCGGCACATATGCAATCAGCACGCTACATTCTGACCAGGGTCCTGCATTTAGCTCTCGAGCTTACAAGGAGGCTATGGTTAGCTTGGGTGTTGCATTGCGGTATTCTAGTCCCTTCCATCCTGAGAGTAATGTGGTAGTGGAAAGAAAAAAGCGTGACATAAGGCATAACAGCTAAGGTATTAGGTTCGGGTGATGGGTGGGTCAAACATTTAATAAGTGCCCAAGTCCCTTGTCGACGCGTTTCGGTGCGATATGATCTTTTAGGCACCTTCTTCAGGACAAACTTATGGATTAAAGATTTCTAAAAATTAAAATTAAAAACAATTAGTGTCTTGTTATGTTGAGGGTTTATCTTCTTCTATGCAGTGTTGGGCACTCATGGTACCTAGTCTCAATCTGTCTAAATGTTAGAAAGAATATCTTACTTGAATTGCTTTAGCATCAATAGTTCCCTCTTCTTGTTGGGTTTATCCGTTTAAACTTCACTATGTGTCAGTTTCATAAATTTCTAGAACATAGAAAGTACAGACAGATGTTATCCCTGATAGTCTTCCTTATCAAGTTTATAAAGATAGACCCTGTTTTCTGTCACTTAAGAAGGTGCCTAAAAGATCATATCGCACCGAAACGCGTCGACAAGGGACTACCCACGATAGTATACATTCAGAAGTTTTTAATTGTATGAAGTACTGTTTTAATTTGTTTTTTCAGCATTAAAAAAAGAATAGGATTCATTTTGTATTAGATTAGGGAAATGCTCGTTATTCTATGTTGGATATTAAATGTTTTGTGATGAATTTTATATGAATGATTTTAGCACTATAAAAAAAAATGTTGAGAGAAAGAAGCTATTCCAGTGTTGTGTAGTAATAAGTACCTAAATCGTCTATCTGTATATAAGTAATTTAAAACTTGAAAGTAGACCGGTTGGTCACAAGTCTTAAGGTTAAATAACACAGAAAGGAATCTCATTTTGCTACAGTCCAATACCCAGTCCTTTCTGGTTTCTTGGGATACTTTCTTCTTTTGAAGAAGTATTTTATCAACTTTGATACATTCTCGGAGGATACCAGTGAACCCGAAGAAAGGCCAGCAAAGAAAACTCTTAAAGAAAAAACAACAGAACTCTTTCATCAACTTGAAAAAATATATCTGGTTTCACCATGGATTGAATTTTGGATTGGTTCGGGTGTATTTTTCCTCCTGCTCTGGCTAATATTAGTTTTAAACTTGGGACAAATGATAGATGGAAAATACAGTAAAATGGACACAGCAAGTCAGAAAATCAACTTGGTCCTAAAACCTCACAAATCATCCCATCGTGAAAAGAGAGACCTGTCATCAGTGAACATCACAGCCGTTCCTATACCTGGTGGTATAGCATGGGATAGAACTGATTATGACATCTATGGCCCGGTGGAGCTGCTAAAGATTCTACACCAGTTCAAGGTTTCTTTAAATGACTTTGTATCACCCAGCCCATTTTCTAATGATTGGGACTTTGAGACTATTAATATTGCGATGTCAGATTTAGAAACGTCTGCAAAATGTACTGAACATGACTATTTAGAAGGGTCATCAGACTATGAACAAATGTATTGTTTCAATCACGATGGTCACCACTATTTGCTCAAATCTGCAAGTCCTAGGAATGTCTTTACATACAATCAATGGGAACATTGTCCCACGCCACCAAAAGGAAGCTCCAAAACATTCCATGAAAAGTTTTCATACTTCTCAGGGTTTAATGTTACAAATCCAGAAACGTTTTATTTTAAAAATGTAAATAAGACAGGAATGAAAACAATGTTGACCAACACTAAACAAATTTATTCTGCAAACTTTTATGCTCAGCTGTCTACATTAGGTTTTGACTATTGGAAAGACAACATTGAGACAAAAACTGTCTGGGGCATGAAAGAATAACAAGTACAAGGTTTAGAGGCCTTTTCAGAGCCTGCATTATACCAGAACATATAATGTTTTTAAACAATACTGTTCAACAGACTTCTTGTCTTGGCCTGGCTAAGATAAAAGACTTAAATAAACCGTCTTTACCTAAACCCACTTCTGAAAGTAATGACATTACAGAAAAGGAGGTAGATGTACCATTTATTTTAACACAAAACAGAACTAATCCTGATTGGAAAAAATGGTTAATCTGGCCCACAGACACCAATAACTGTCATGACAGATTCCTGAACACAGCACAGGGGTTAAAACTGAACAGGCCAGATCCAAGATACTCCCAAAGACAACATCCAGGGATAGTAACAACATATAGTGTAGGAAAGCTATGCCTTGAGTGGCTAAAGACATCCACACTTCCGGAAATCAAACAGCACTTATCTTTACTTAAAGAAGGCAATGATTTGCGAGATTTCTTAATTGGGCCTCGCAAACCACGGCCAAAACGTTTCATATACGCTGGTATATATGCTGCGTACAACGAAGCTTGGAAAATAATGCAAATGAAAACTGCAGAAATACGTATACGGCATGGCTACTTCCACTAGGTTCCTAGAATTAACAACGATTTCATGGAAAACCCCGCCTTCACCACCTCTGGAAGCTTGGCACATAAACAAATTCTCCACAGTCCAGGTTAGTAGGAATATACATCCTGGCATCTTCCCCTCATGCACCATACCCTAATGGTGTATTCTAAAAAGTTCATTTATCTCATAGGAGGTATTGTAAAGTCCAGTTAACCCACGGTTCCCAAAAAATTCTCTTTCGAAGTTCACAAAATTCTTAATTACGAAAATTCATACTGGTTTCAAAGCTTCCTGTATACAAAATTCAGCAAACGTGTTTCGAGGCAAACCGTCTTTCTTAAGGCTGTAAATAAATATAAGAATATAGAAACATATGTTAGCGGCCCATGTTTGTTAAAATACCTAAATACTCTAAGGTTCCACTCACAAATCACAATACTAATAGGGATCTTAGCTTGCAATTTTATTTCCTTTTGGACTTTATTATCCCTTGTCACAAGGTAGGGATTCCTATCTGTGTGAATAGGAATATCAAATTAAAAACCATAACTGATTATTTCCCTTAATATATCAAATATAGTCCATTAAATACAGACACAATTTCCCCTCATGGGTTGGCTTTGTTATTACACTCTCTTTATTCAAACTGATTGTATTTCCCTCTAATGACATTAACATATAATTCCCATAACAAACACTTAATCACAGCACTCCCTATTATTAAAAATTCTAATACGAAGTAAATAGTAGTAAAATATATTGTACGGCATCTAAAAATAGTTCTCACCTGATATACATTTTTTATCTATTAAGAAAGATACTGTAACCACAGAAATTAGTGGAACATAACCTTAAAAAGTTAGAAACACTTGGCAAAACTTACCACACATTGAATTGTTGTAATCGAATCTAGGCCCCTAGTGTATTTTTCCCGATTCATGCCCTTATATAGGTATACCTTATCACATCCTTATATAGGCATCCAAATCACTACCCTATTTGGTCAATGCAGTGTGGCCCATTCTGCTCCTTGAATCAGACTTCTGTCACCAACCCAGGGAATACTGTACACATACAATCAACAGAGTCCATTGACAGCTGTCAGTGTCAAGTGCCAGGCCTCTGCCCTGGCCCATCCACTGACAGGGGAAAACTTCAATATGGGGCCTTGGGCAGGCCACACTTCCCACGTTCAGGTCCTACTGGCACCTCCAGCCACTTTCTCTGACCTCTGAGGTTCCTTAGAGTTGGGGGCAAAAGACTCGGGTGTTTGGCACCTTACCTCCACTCGCTTTTCTGCGATCTACCGGGTGGTATCCTGAGACTGGCCTTAGCCAGGCTATGTACTCTGAGGGTAAAATGGTACCTGGCAAGCCAGGACTTTCAGTGTGGAACCACCACCCCCCTGAAGGGTCTGTGTCCTGCTGAGGTCTATCTGGTGCAGGTCTCTTGACATCTGTTTTTTTATCAGCACAGGCAGCACCTCCAAGTCAGACGTTGCCTAACCAGGGTCAGTTTTGGGGTGCTTTTCAGTCAATGCTGGCAACCCCTGATCCACAGGTCTTCCCACTGTGGATTGGTTCCACCTCCTACTCTACCCCTCTCTCTGCATCTGGGCATCCGCACCCTCCATTTGGGAGTAGTTCCCCCAGGACCCTGAGTTTTAGGGCGGCCCGGGTGGGGGGGGGCATTCCCCCAGCTCTTCTATCACTGGCCGCTGCTTCCATTGAGTAGCCCCCAATCCTCCTCTGGGTACCTATGCATACGCACACGCATGGCTCCCATAAAACAAATCTATTCAGTTTAACTCATGTATTTCACACATTACACTCAATTCTCTGATATGGCACATTCTCCCGGCACAGGAGCAACTATTGTGCCCTACCAGTTTCAGTAGCTGAAGTGCACCTTCCCACAACACCTTAGTGAGGCTGCTGATGATTTATAGCTTGTTGTCTTTGCCATTCACGCTTGTTTTTAAGCTTTAGCTTTGCCTTTGAGTATTACATAAAACATAACAAATCATACATAATGATTTTAATAGCTAGTTTACTGTATTTAATCAATTTAGTGTATGCCCCTGACAAAAGTAGGAGCGCATAAGCCAATGCCTAATATAATATTTTCCACAACAGTGACAAGCCTGATTCCACCAAAGAAAAGGAAAGCTTAAGAGCCGTAAATGCGACTGGGTTATTGGTCGCAATTAATTCCCTGTGGATTACATAGAAAACTCCTTAGTCAATCAGACCGTTAGTGGAGTCAGTGTGTAAAGGGCTTTCTTTTTTTCTTTTTTCAAAATAGCAAGGCAAAGGAAAATTCTGGTGCACATTTTGAACAACAAGGGCCTGATTAAAAAAGTAAATTACACTTTTGGGTAATTTGCACTTTTAAGTAAACTTACTACTTTTTGCTTATTCATAAAATCCAGGTGTAAGTTCTTAGTTAAAAAAACACTGCAGTAAGTCCTGCACCACACATGGCCAGCAACTTGTACTACAGCATCCACACATTGAAAATAATGGAACAAAGGAAGTAAAATAAAACTCTATTGGAAGAAATGTTAAGTGAAATTAAACTATTATAAACTATTTAAAAATATAAATAAATAAAGGTGAATATTAAAAATATGTATTTAAAATAGTACATTTGATTAAATCTCAAATATTTGAATACCCTATTCTGAATTTATTCAAATGTAACTACATTGACTATAATTCTACACATACATTTGAATAATTATTAATGTAAGATAAAACATATATTATCTTTATTTAAACTTTAGAAAAATAATTTTAATATATGTCAATTAACTAAAGTTTTTTTTCAAAGTTAAGATAAAGGCTGCAGTAGCTTTTTTGTATTTTTTTCTACATTTAAAATAAATATATATACAATGAATTTACATTAACAATCACTACAAAAATATATTTATTATTTATTTTCAACCTTTCCCTACACTTTTCTGTAGGAAGACTGCACAGTTGGGACAGAGATCTCCACATTCAAACTGGCCTTAAGCCTTGACTCCTTTAGAATCATCTGCATCCCTAAAGTAGCTGCCTCTCTACCCGCTGTAGCCTCCCCTTCAACAGTCCTGGAATACATTTCTGATTCAGTTTTAGTAGCTGCCATTGTCTCTGATATTTACATGACTGTCTGTTAAGCTGTCCCATGCTAAGAACTTTTTGGGATGTTTGAAGCAGTTGCACTTAAACCTTCATAACTCCCCCCCCCCAAAAGGTATCCACACTACATTTTTAGTCATTTTTTACTAACATAATGGGAACTGGAAAGGGATCCAGGGTTTTAGATTCTCCTACAAGAAAGAAAATAGCCAACATAAGCAGTGTTCCCTCGAAGGTGCGCGCGCACCTCAGTGCCCCCGAGGGTACATTGCTGTGTATGTGGCACTCGCACACATCCCCGAGAGCATTGGAGCCGCCGCTGCAGCACGAAAAACAGGCATTTCAAACTTGCAGAGTAGGAGGGATTTAGCAAGTGCTCTGCTGAATTTCTTTTGTTTTCTGGAGTGTGGCTGTGGGGCTCATTGTGTGCTTTTGTTTAACTATTCGTGTTAATTGCAGGGCCCATCAGGAGCTGCGATTAACATGAATGCTTTAAACAAAAGCACACAATCTGCCCGCAGCCACACTCTAGAAAAAAAAAGAAATGCAGCACCAAACACAACGTGTGCTTTCAGAATCACCTAAAAGCACACGCTGTGTTTGTAGACTTGCTGCATTTCTTCTCTTAATAGAGCTGGGCTGATTGTGTGCCTTTTTAAAAGTCTTCATGTTAATTGCAGCTCATGAAGGGCACTGCCATTAAGATAAATAGCTGCCCCCTATTAAGAGAAGAAATGCAGCAAACCTACAAACGTGGCATTTGCTTCCATGTGCAGTGACAACTTATGGAATTTGGGGGCCCTGGGCCGATAGTTTTTAGGGGTCCCCTGTTCAGAACAGTTTTGAATTATGATCCAGTTTAAGTTTTTTTATGCCCTCTTAGGCCAGGGCACTGACAGTGCGCAGGCACACTCGTCCAAGTTGTTACATGTAATGTTCATGGATAGTGGTGAGTGTTTTCAATATTGGAGCACAGCAGCAGCTCGCTTACATTGCTGCAAATAATCTTTGTGACACCCGCCCACTTCTCATATATGAAGTCCTGTTTTGATCTAAATGAAACTTTATTTATGGATGTTGCTTGAAACAAACACAACATTTAGCTGCAAAATGTTTGTAATAGACTTTCACGCACCACTCACATCAAAACTAAATTAAAGGCAAACAGTATTTAAAACAATCTGCAGATTAATTGTTCAGGGCAAGCCTTGCAGAACAGAGCTGGCTCTATCAGAACCTCCCCCTAAAAGTCTGGGACCATGTGCCAGAGCCCACTTTGCCGATGCCTTACAAACATCCCTACTTCTCCCTTTTTCAACAAGAGCAGTTCAAGCATTAATAGGAAAATATCCTAGGGGTCCATTGGGAAGCACCCACAGCATCGGTGTCAAAACATCGCGGTGCTATTGCACCGCCACTTTCACATCGCATCGTCGTTCACATCCCATGCTCCCACTGCGCGATGTCATTAACATCGCATGCCATTACAACGCATGCGATATTACCGATGATACAGCGAATGAACGGGAAATCTAAACATGAAGCGGATATTATTTCCAAAACGATGTTAGCGATTAGAAAAAACAATGTTACCGATGTTAATACACCATTAAAATGCCTTAATGAACGGGAAATCTAAACATAAAGCGGATATTATGTTCCACCATTAAAATGCATTTCCAAAACGTTCCACCATTAAAATGCATTCCCAAAACGATGTTAGCGATTAAAAAAAGATATGTTACCGATGTTAATACACGGGGGAAAAAAATGCAACGGAAGCAGATTATTATTTTAAAGCGCTATTAAATGAACGGGAAATCTAAGCATGAGGCGGATATTATGTTACACCATTACGCATTTGCATTTATAGAACGATGTTAGCGATTAAAAGAACGGGAAAATGCGGGAAAATGCAGCACACCATTAAAAATAAAATCACAGACAGTCAAATGCCTTATGGTGAATACATAAAATCACAGGCAGTCAAATGCACGAATGAAGGATGGGTGAATGGGTGGGTGATGGTGGGTGAATGCATGGATGGGTGAATGGGTGGGTGATGGTGGGTGAATGCATGGATGGGTGAATGGGTGGGTGATGGTGGATGAATGGATGGATGGGTGGTTGCTAGGGGGTGGATGGATAGGTTTATGGGTGGATGGATGCATGAATGAAGGATGGGTGGATGGATTGAAGGATGAATGTCGGATGGATCAGCAGATGAATGAGTGGAGGGATGAGCAGATTGATGGAGGAATAATGAGTGGCTGAATGAGTAGATGATGGATGACTGCAGTACTGGTTATTCTCATGTACGGCTTTAGCAAATACATTTAAAACAACCTAGGCAAACCTCTCATTTACCACTCCCAAGCAAAAATGTAAGTCGTCTTTTGATGCTTATATGGGGACTCCAGCACCCAACTGCAACAGGGAGCCTAAGTGAATGTCTAGTATTTGCTATATCTGGTATAAGCCATAAACTGAAGGACTAGGGAGCCATCGAAATTTCGTACTATCTAATTTTCAGAAATTGGAGTGCAACTTTATTAGAGGGACTAGAGCAATTGTAAACTTCCACACAACATGTTAAACACAGCACACCATTACGTCTGAAGTGCTTTTGAGATTATTGATTCAGATGGCGGTCAGGAACCACCACAGAGACAAGCTACAGACAGCCTTATAAGAGAGTGCAGGGGGAGCAGGGAGACTCCGGGGACGAGAGCTTGATTACGGAATGACTGCAAAGCGCGATATACCAGAGAGCGCTGCAGTAGTGAGTGAGATTGAAGGGGTCTTTGTAACGGAAGTGCAGCTGCACTGAGACTGCAAAGGGTGTTGTTGTTGAGACGGCCAAGCCTGCAGAGTGCTTAACGGGATAAGGCCTCGTCCCGAAGGGAGGCCCCCGTTGTGAAAGAACCGTGCCTGGACATGAATAAAATAAACAGTGTATAAAATAAACTGTGTCTTAATCGCTTTTCGGAGATCTGCTGACAGTTTCAACATCAACAGAGAAAGGTCTGAAAGTGGTTGGAGGAGCATGCTTTTATGAGATGTGGCACGATTAGGATGGCCTAGCACTTAATCAGAAACCGATGTTAGACATAATAGCCCAGTACTGCCTTTGTTAAATCGAATCTTGATGACCTGGATTATACAGCGCATATGAGCGCATCACCATATTCAAAGGTAGGTGTTTCAACCATCCATTATCTCGTTCTCACTTTACGTACATGGGCCCTTATTTATGAGGCCTTGCGTCAGTTTTGCGCCGCCGGTGCGTCACTTTTTGTGACGCACCAGCGGCGTAAAATATGCGCCCTGTTGCGCCATATTTAAAAAGTGACGCATCTAGGTAGATGCGTCACTTTTTAAACCCCTGCGCCACATTATACCTGCGCCAGGTATAATGTATGCAGAGGGGGCGTTCCCCTGCAAAAAGCCTCGTAATAGTGACGCAGTGAAATCTATGAGATTTCACTGCGTCACTTTTTGGATGCTGTTGCGTCAAAATCTTGCGCCTGCCTCACAGCAGGCGTAAGACTCACGCAAGCCCTTTCACATGGGGCTTTCCCCATGTGAAAGGACGCATTGCTGGAGTTGCGTCACTTTTGTGACACACTCCAGCAATGCGTCACTTTTGCGCTTACAGATACGTCAGAAATACTGACGTATCTGTAAGTCCTTGCGACATGATATGTCATACATTAAATATGACGCATCATTGGTGTCGCAAGGAGTGCGCAGTGAAAAGTGACTCATCGCTGTTTTCACGCAGCGATGCGTCACTTTTCATAAATGAGGCCCCCGGGTCTTCAGCAGACTTAGAAATATTCATCACTACGCTCCAAGGCTAGATTACGCGTTGCCCTGACACGCGATTTCAAGCCATGCGATGTGCTGTCCTGCGAATAGGATTTACCGCACTAGCGTCGCAACGACGTTCGAGGTAAAACATGACGGTTTAACAGTAGATTAACCCTGGGCGTAGTTCGCGGAGTCGGACTCCGCGGAGCTCCGCGAAGACGTAGTTGCACTCCGCGAACTACGCGTAGCTCCGCAAGCATGCGGAGTTGCTTGCTGGGCCCGTTCGCGCGCCGTTTTTCGTCTTCGGGAGCGCGGTGCGCGTGTTCGGGGCGTTGCCTGCATGCTCGGGATGGCTAGCGCGCTAAATTACCACAGAGGTTTGTCCCGCCTGCTTGCGTTCCCTTATTTCCTGTTCCGGGTCACAATTAACGTGGTCGCGTTGTGCAAGACATGTTCGGGAACTCATCTTCTCGTTCGCACTACAAAAGTGCGTGATCGCGCTAAATATCGCGCGAACCTACCCATGCGGTCGCGATGGGCGCAGCCATCTTGTGGATCACACACTCTGGCTATGGTTTTGGGCCTACTTTTGCATCCTGTTAAAATCTCTTTAATCCTTGTCTTTTTACCCACTTTTTCTAACTTTCTTTAGTTATTACCTATTTCTCTCTGTGCCTAGGTTTATATTTTTCATTTTATTTCTACTTTTACAACTTTTCTATTGCTTTTTACTTCCTTCTTGTTCTTTTACCTTGCTTCTTCTTTCCCCTACCTTTTTGTCTTGAACTTTTAGTTTTCTTCTACCCTCCACCCAGAACCATGGTCAAGGGCGCCAGCAGCAGCGGCGGCTCAAAGGGCAAGGCGCCAGTGCCCCAAAAAACTAGGCTGCCTTGCGGCAGAATGCGCCCCCAAGGGGTGAGGCCCCGCCAACTTTTTGGGGAGGAGGAGGTGGCTGCCCTTGTTTTTTTTATCCAGCGCCACCTCCCCTTGATGTTGGCAGCAGGTGGCAGGCCCGGCTCCGGCTACCAGCATATTGAGGAGCGTCTCCGGCGGTGGGTGATGGTGCGCTGGGCAGTCTTCCGCTGCTCCGGTATCCGGCGTACCCACCACCAGCTGACCCACCGTTGGGCAGACATTTTGGACCGGGAGCAGGACCTGTTGGACCTGCTTGGCGTCGAGGTCGTGGGTCTTGGTGAGTGGCTACCCAAAAAAAAAGTGTGTGTAATATATCTCTATAGTAGTATAAGTATTGTTGTTGTATCTTTGTAAATCTTGGCTGAATAAGTAACGCAATGACTGGTGCTCCTAGTTACATTTCCGATGTATTCCGTTATTATATCTACTGTAATTGTATGACACTGGTCTATGCTGCGCTTCTTCATCTTCACTGACTCTTGCGTGTTCAATTTGGCGCTAGCTTTTGCTGTTTATTGGTGTGAGATTTTCTTTATTGTAGAGAACTGAAGTTAGTTAATGCTATTAATAGAGTCTTGTCCTTCCTTTGTCCGTCAGTGAAATAGCCGTTGATGGATAATTGTACGTGTTTGCAATGCATATTGTATCTTTTTTTCACGGCCTTCTCTTCTGCATGAATAATACTCCTCTGGCAATGAATGCAAAAGTTACTTTGTTCTTCTTACCTCAGCCAGGGCCGGATTTAGGCATGTTCAAGCTGTGCAACTGCACAGGGCCACCAAACGCCAGGGGCCACCCCACCAATATATATCCTTAATTTAATAATCCTCAGAGGATGGATACATATTTGCGTGGCGGCCCCTGGCAGGGATTTGGTGCCTCCGGCTCTGTTCCACTTCCAAACACCCTGACTCCCCCCTCTTCACTGGCCTCCGTGCTCCGCCCCGACCTCCTCTTCCGGGCCCCCCACCTACGCTCCCTGGCCAGGAGTCCAGGACCACCATGAGCCTATAGCTGCCCCTGCCTCAGCCCTCCATAGAACTGATGTAGTTTGTTTATTGAGTGGGTAGGGCAGCAGTAGCATTCAGTCAGTAGCAAAACAAAATATGATGCCATGAACGTACAATTTCGTGTTAGTTAGTATGCACAAAGTTAAGCTTGTCTCCTCCTTGCGATCTATGTATTTTGCTGGCAAAAAATGAAAAAGAAATGGCTACTTACATTCTTGAATCTGTGGTGTTGTTCAGGTCTTACTGCCTCTGTGTTACTTAGTAATCTGCAATCAGAATGTTTATGGAACATTTGATTTGTTTTCACCAAGTACACTAGTCAGTGAATCATGCAAGGCAGTAGTCATTTGGTAGACCAATGTTTGTTTCTTTTAATGTTGTAGCAGTGGTTTTTGAAATGCTTGCTGTCTATGTTTCACAGCACTCAATGTTTTCTCTTTCTTTATTATTTCTTACATGAACCACAGAACCCAGGGGCAAGCAGAAGGCTGGGACCGAGTCGGCGGGTGAACGTGATTGTGAACCACAGGCACAGAGCTCCTCTACTGAGGATCCTGCTGCTGTCCCTAGTAAGTCCAACAGTGTTTTCTTTTGGAACAATGATATTTCCCTAACTTTCTAACTGAGCTTTTTTTCCAACCGATTAATGACATTTCACCTAACTGTTTAGTTAAGGTATCAATCTTTTCAAAAAATCTGTGATCGAATAGCGGAAGGCACAGGGTCCACTCCTGTCTTATGCTTTTTCCTCTATAATGTCTCTTCTTTGGCAATTGACACCAACCAAGTATGCATGCAGATAATGGTCTACTATTTTGTAAGCGTTAGTAAGAATACCACTACTACTCTTGCGGGTATTCTTCTATGCAGTGACATACATAACTATGTATGCACCCCAAAATTGGATGTTGTTGTTGATAGGCAGGTTGGACCTTACTTACTTACAGTCTTACACCTCAGTCACAGAACTCAGAGGAACCCACAATTCAATGAACGACAACCTATATGGGCTCAGTCATTGGTCAATTATTCAATTACCCCTTTCCTGAACCCCAATATGAAGATGCCAAATGCTTTTTTTATTACACAATCCATAACCTAAGTAACCCCCTTTTTCTCACTCTCTCGTGTAAGTCTACAAGACAACAGACACTGAAAATATACTCCCGAGTCAATGTGGTACTTCAAAACCTTTATTTTGTTAGAAGTAACTAAGTAAGTAACATCAATGTTTTTAAGTTGTTCTGTCAAATACGTCAAGGGCAGGGCCACCAGAAGAAATCCAGAGTTAAAAAAGGCTCAATAAAAAGTATCCTACATTTGTACAGCTACCAGTGCACGATAGGGAAATGTGGGAAATGTCCGAGACCCCTCACCATTGAACGTATACTGGTTGCATATGCCTCTTGTTGGTAAGCTCTGCAAATCTTTGCTTCGTAGAAGTAAATCTTCTCATCTGCCGAAAGATAATGACAAAAGTGGTGCACGTTAGACAGTATGAAAACATTACATACATTTATTCAACTTTTTAGCTGTCATGCAAAAAAGAAGGTGTAACCTGAGGCTGTAAGGAAACTGGACTCCACAATCCACATTCAAAAAGTAAATACGGGCCTCTATTTTCCAAACTCTTCAGGTGTATGCTTTGAACTATCATGTGGCCTCAAAGGCGTCTCCTCGTACTGCGCAACAAGCTGTGAGGTAGCATGCGCAAAACTGTAGACATGTCATTGATGTACAAAGTAAACTGGTTAGGTTACATGGTTCAGTCTAACTTTCCAAGGACTAGAGTACCAGTATAGAATAGATGAGATGAGCTTGGGTACCATACCATACCAAATAAATGCTGATATGTGTAGTGTGTTACTTACTCTGCTGTACTAGGCAATGTGGACTACTAGTGATTACGTTGTACTTAACTGTTTTGCAGAACTCCGTTCTTGGTGAACAAGTACAATGGGGGCTGTGCATCCATCTAAAAAGGTGTACTTAATTATTTATTTTTATTTTTGCAGAACCGGTACCATCCACCAGTGCCGACGGGGGCAGCGGCGCTGCAACGCCGTCAGCAGAGGCGATCCCGGAGGGGAATGGAGGACCACCACAGGCACCTACAGCAGCACCGGCAGCAGCGGGGGAGGAGACAACAACGGTGGGCGATGGTAAGTTACATTCAATAGTGATCCGCATTACTTGGTGGGTGGGGAAAACTTCCTCACTGTACTCTGATATTTATAGTGAACTTGAAGTTCTACTGGACAATATATGACGCCACTGTTCTCATTACCAAGCTTAGCAAAAGCATTACCACCGGCCAGAATTGATAAAATTAGTTATACATGCCTCTTCTATGTGACTACAACTCAGCTGTGAAAGGTTGGTGGCAGACTAAAAAAGTCTTATCCACAACATTACATGACCGCGATGGATTAACATGAGATTGATTTTAACTAAAGTATGATGAAAGTTGCAAGGAAAAAGCTCTAATCATATAATATAGAAGGATAATTTGGAATCAGCAATGCAGGTGTTTGAGAGCAGTTGGATGCGTGGGTTGTTGTGGAAGCATAGAAAGTGGAAAACACAGCTGCCTGCGTGGGTGGGAGACACATCCAATATTGGTGGTTAGTGGATAGTGGATACTAGTGTTGGCAGCGGTGTTTTGGTTAAACACAAAGGCAAGGGAAGGAGGGGACCACTGGATGCATTCTGGGTCGTTGCTGGCGAAACACAAACCACCTAACGTTTGTTGGCGATATAAAGAATGATAGTCTCTAGAGTAGACATTTATTAGTACTAGCTGGCCACTGTTAATTTAATGTTAGTTTGAGACTGTCACTTTTCCCGGAAGCACAGAGTATATGATATAAAAGAACGAGATATGAAAAAGACAGGTGTTCGTATGTGACCGTTCAAGTACACCCATACTATGTTACTAGGGCAGGCATAATGCCGTGCCAAAAAGGCAGACAAATGAAGTATATAAGGCGTAGAATAGAATGTTCAAGATAGATAAAACAACATTTTAGGTACTCAACTTGCTTGCTATTGCTACTGTACTGTGCCGCCCACTATGTGTTGGATCCATTTTGCGTTCTTTATTTGCTGGGATTTTTGATTACAACAATTCTGTCTCTTTCTTTATAGTTACTCCTTCTAAACCAACCAGGAAGGAGCTGGCAGTCCGGGCCCGTCAGCGGAAACTGCAGGCCATCGTTGAGGCCTACCGCCGGCTGGTGGCTCAGGCCGAGGAGGAGGAGGAGGAGGCGGCGGCAGCAGCTGCTGCCTCTTCCAATGCCCCGGCCCCCAAGCCTGCAGGAGTACGTCGGCGTGCTCAGGCAGCCGCCCGCCGCCAGATTTTCCCTGCATCGTCCACCCCCCCACAACAACATGGCTGCCAATGTAGGTGCCGCCAGTTCCAGCGAAAAATTCTCCTCCGGGTAGCCAGGCTGGAGGCTCAAAGCAGTCAGACTAAAAAACAGATAGAGGAGCGTGTCAAGATCCTGGTGGATCAACACTTAAAAGCCCGCCGGCTATAAGATGGACCCTGTTTGCCCCTTTTTCAATCCTTTTGTTGGTGGGTGGGAATTGGGTGTTGGGTTTTTACTTTTTTTTTACATGACATTGAGCGTGGGAATTTGGTTGGGGTTAGGGGAGGCGGGTAGGGGGACAGCTTGGTGTAGGATTTATATATATTTTATTTTTGTATCATCTTTAGTTATATATATATTACATTATGTTAAAATAAACGAGACAAAGTTATTGTAAAAAGAAAACATTTGAAGTTCATTTGCGTTTCTTGTGGGGTTGGAGGGGGGAGTGTTTCACCAAATAATGTACGTTGTGCAACCTCGCAAGGTTTAATTTGGCCATGCAGGTCGGCGGACAGTGCTTTTTAATAATAAAATATATTGCCCACATCTTTAACATGCAAACAGATAGATGCAGTAAACCCTCACCGAGTTATATTGGTAGTATTAGAAGAACGACCAGTCTGTCTTGCGTTATACCTCACTGCAAACTTATCTTACCTGTGATTGCTGATGAGATGATGATGATTTATCATGAAGTGTGGCACTGCAAGGGCTGCATTTGATTTCCAAGACAATGGCGAAGAATCTGTGGTTCAGAATCAGAACTTCTGTGATAGTAGACAGACCCTGCCAGTAGCGACAAAAAGAAAGAGACAGTCATTCGCGTGACAGACAATGTGGGGGTAGTATAAGTAAGTACAGTACATTGCATGGGTGACCCAATATTGCAACTGCTAAACTGAAACAAAACAATGGTTTTGGGGACTGGAAACAAAGTGCAAGAGAAGATAAGAAGTTCAACGTTACTTGTAGTACTCACGGCAACGTCAAACTTTTCTAAATCATAAATGCTTTACACTTTAAACCCAAAAAATAAATTACGCCAATTCATTAGATGCATTCGTTGTTTGATGTTAAATGGTAAATTATTTGGCGTTATACACAGAGCTTGAGTTGGGAAGCCGCAGAAGATCCTGGCCATGCCTTGTTGACATTTCACTATTGTTGCTTTGACCACATCTGCCCCAGCAAGCGTGTGATCAAATTGTTGGTGTATATTTAATGTAAGAAACATCACACCTCAATGTAACCACGCAGCCCGGGGGAAGAGGGTTAGGGATTGTTTAATGGATGGGTACGGGGGTTTTGGGAAAGGTTTGAGAAAGAAAAGCAGTACGCATGGAGATTGGAGACAACAAAAGCAAAACAATGAAGACGATGATTTATGATGTTGATCAGCTAGCTAATGATTGTAAGCAATGGACGTAAGAAAAGGACACGCTGAATATGATTCTTGGTTTCCCGCAATCCAATTGCTTGATGATGAGGATCTGTGGTAAGGATGAGAGTTGATGCTCATACTATAAAGCAGTGGGTGAACCGTGAAAGATGTCCAGCCTGAAAAAGAAAAGGCAAATACAAAAGAATGTGAATGACCTAAACAAATTGTAATACAGTGAAGATAAAAAAACAATACAAAACAAGAGGAGTAGTCGTATGAGAGGACTTTCAGACTGAGGCGGCTTGGATACAATTTGTATAAGTCTACTAGTTGCATATCATTTTTAATGTAGAAGTACAAAAAAAGACAGGAGCAAGCACACAACAACAGGCCCACGACGACACAGGTTTGGCCGTTATACAAACTGCATTTCCCTAAAAATTTCAGACCCACAGAAAGGTGAATGAAATTGAAAAAGCAACCTAGCATTTACAAAATTAATCAACAAAATCAATGCGTCATTCTCAGTCATCAATCATACCACTATTGTACTCTACCACAGCACTGTGCACAAACATGTAGTAGCCTGGGTCTACTGTGCTGTGACTCTTATTTGTATTTTATTTATTACCTTGTATTCCACTCCAAGAAACATCGTGCATCAATCAGCTCAGATCCAACCGCCGGACAGCAAAGATAAATTAAGTCCTGACTGCATCTGTAGTAGTAGGAACACAAGTGCGTAAATAATTTCTATTATTAGTAAATAACATGGAAGAATTGGCTATCACGTGAGTCTGAACTGAAGTTACTAATATACTTCAACTCCATGCACATTAGCTCAGAGTCAGCCAAAAAATACATCCCATGCAATGCATGGCATTCATTTTTATACCTGTTTTGCTCTTCTTCTCTTTCACTGTCAGAAGATTGATCACAGATGCTGCCGAGCCTTTGTAATGCGAGTCATCATCACAACAAGTTGACTTCAGTTGTGGATGCCTGCTCAAGTTTCTTTTGACACAGAAGAGTCGTCTCTGAATGCCTGCAGACACAGGTGGTAGCCTTAACAGTAAGACTCAGCAAGGCAGTTATTATGAGTTGCAGATTTCAAATGAAATAGAGGATGGCTGTAGTCATGTACGGTTCACTTATTATGGAGGGACTGTTAGAGGCTACATTATTGTTATTGTACTATACTCCATCTACAACATCAAATGTATGGCTGCCAAGATGGAATTGTATTGACTTGAGTGGGAGTCAAGAAGATGCAGCAAGACTCTGAGGAGTGCAGTCAACATGGAACATAAATGCACAGGCGTGCAACTCCAGGAGGTAACTAAAAAAGATACAGCGAAAATAAAATGCACAGGTGTGCAACTCCAGTAGGTACATTAAAAGAATGAGTGGTGGGGATGGATTTGGTTGAGCTTTTTATTTTAAGATTAGCAGTTATGCACCAGAAAGTCATTTTTAATAAGAAAATAAATAACACAAATAAAAGAAGGGAAAAAGTCACAATTTAACAGCCTATTGGTCAGGGAAGAGGTGCTCGTCCTCAAACTCTGCGGGTCCGGACAGCAGTAGGTCATGTAACCCAGCAATGATAAATTCTTCGGGCTCGCTTTCTTCATCCTGCTCTGATTCACGTACAGTATAGTCTGGTGGTATGAAGTGTTGATTCATTTTTATCATTGTCAGCCTCTCGACGCTTTTGGGGGAGAGACTGGTCCTTTTCGATGTCACAATGGCACCAGCAGCACTGAAAACCCGCTCAGAGGCGACACTGGCTACAGGACAAGCCAAATACTTTATCGCCAGCCTGCTCAGCACTGGCCACTGTCTCCTTCTTTCATACCAATAGACCAATGGGCTTTGCTCCATGAACACCTCTGTTGTGTCATCCAGATAGGCCTGAACCATCCGCTCAGTGTTCAATGGTGCTCGGCTTTGCTGCTCCTCTTTCCCCTTTGCAACAGCAACGGACTTACCCATTCCCTTCTGTAGAAAAAAAGCAGTTATGCTTTTGGTTGTGTCTGCTGAATCAGATCGTGCAGGTGCTGCTTTTGGTACTGTTGGTGCCTGCTGGGAAGCGGACGCACCGCTCTCATGCTGTGATGAACTTGCCAGAGTTGCCTCAGGAGGATGGCCTGGAGTACTTTGACTGTCCTGGGCTGGCACTGTCAGGCCTTTAAGTAACAGCCGTTCAGTTTCGAAATCATTAGCTTCCACAGCTATGGAACTTTTGTAATTGGCAACATCCCCATCTGAAAAAGGAATGACTGCGCTACTGCTGACAAACAATTTGTACCGTGGATCCAAGATTGTTGCAGTTATGTAATTTGGATCTGACACAATCATTTTAAGCCTTGCATTTACAGATAAGCGGTTGCGTAAGGCCTTGGCCAAGGTACATGCATCAACTTTTTCTTCGTCACCTTCGTATGCTTCACAGACCTCCTTCAGCTGTTGCTCGAGCATGTACAACAATGGGATGGCTTGGCCCATAGTACAGTCCTCCCTGCTAACTGCACGTGTGAACACCTCAAAAGGTTGTAGCATCTCTGTCAAGCATTTAATGATGTCCCACTGCCACATCTCAACGGTCAGGCTTTTAAGATTAACAGTAGGATCCACTAATCTTCTTGACATTACATAAGCATTCAGTGGTATGTACTGCTCAAAGAGACGCTCAAGCATGAAATAAGTCGAGTTCCAACGTGTTGGGACCTCCTGGATCAGTGCTTTGACTGGCAAATTATGCTCCCGCTGAATGACGCGTAGCAGCTTCCGCGCTTTGAAAGAATGGTTAAAATGCGTGCATATTCTTCTGCAGATGGTCAGTATGTCGCTGACTTGTTGTTCATGTTTCAGAAAGTCTTGCACGACTAAGTTAATGCAGTGTGCCAAACAGGGTACCCTGAAATACTGTCCATCTTTCATTGCCCTTACTACATTACTGCCATTGTCGGTGGCAACAAAACCAATCTTAAGGCCTCTTGGTTTCAGCCATTCAAAGACCTTGCTGTTAAAGTCAGACAAAATGTTGTCAGCAGTATGATTTTTCTCCATACCAAACATGGCTACAGTTGCATGTTTGCGAGTGTCATTGAAAATCCCAGCAACATCAAGAAGGCCTGATGTTAACTTGTCTTTCACACCTGCAAAAGAGATCCAGTGTGCGGTGATGCACATGTAATCTGCTGTGGCTTCGCGACTGCTCCACATGTCGGTTGTCAGGTGGATACAATGGACAACACTCTGTTGTAAGGCTTTCCCAATCAATCCCAGCACGTCGTGGTGTAGTGCTGGAATAGCAACTCTTGCAAAATAGTAGCGACTGGGAACGTCCCATTTTGGGGCGAGTGTTGCCACTAATTGCCGAAATCCCACTCCCTCAACAAATGAAAATGGGAGAAGGTCCAGTGCCAACATTTTTGCAAGTTTCGCATTGTACAAACGTGCTGTTGGGTGGTTCCGCTCGTACTTTCCCTCCTGCCTAAACATGCCAGTAATGGTAAGCTGCTTGGTAATTCTGTCTGTTCTGCTAGACGGACCACCTTTCAACGCAGACTTTTCACTCCTTGCCCTTGGTGTCTCCGGCTGACTCTGGTGCCACTGAGAAGTTGCTGATGCTGAGGATTTGGACTGCACCACTCCAGTGCTGGCGACAGGGCTCATTGGTGTACCACTCCCAGATAGAAGGTCATCGTCTCCCTCTTCTTCCATGAGTGGACCTTGTAGTACTGTATCCTCCCCACCAACACCAGTGCTTACATCTTTTTGTAAGCTTGCAAGGTGGTTCTCCCATACAATTGTGTGTGTTTTTTTCATATGGGTCGTTGGGCCTCCAGTACCATAGTTTGTACCAATCTTACCACGACTAACATTGGTGCGACAAATGGAGCATATAGCAATGTTCTCCTGATGTGGGTGAACCGTAAAAAAATCCCAGACTGGGGAGCTAAACTTTTGTCTCCTGCCATAGGAAGAGGAGGACCCACTTCCAATCCCGGATGAACTGGAGCCTTTTGGTTGCATTTCCCTATGTGACAGTTCAGTACTAGTACTGCCACTACCTCCTTCTGTTGAGGTGGCGCTTGCGCTGGATGTCGCACGCTGCCGGGCCTTCGCTGATGCAAAAATGGGAGCTGGTGTTACTTTGGGCGCTGAGTGTGTAGGAGTTACACGTGCTACCTGCTCATCACTAATCGCAGCCCTTCTAGATAGGGTGAAAATGCTGGTCTCTACATCCTCTGCACCAGGAATAACGCTTGTGATGATGACATTGTCAGTGTCAGACCCGTCTTTATCACCATCAGTATCCTGTTCACCTACATCGAACTCCGGAAGTTCAAGCCTTGACGGATCCTTCCTTTTTCCCAGCCTGGTCTTTTGATGCCTCTCCTTTGAATGCTCAGTTCTTCGTCGTGGATGATAATCCTTATCAAGGTCATCTGAAGGGATGCTATGCGAAGAACTCGATGCACTGCCACTAACCCTCCTTTCCTTTCGTAAATTTAAAGACAGTAGATCACCTCCAGAAGTGGCTTCCTCTTCTTCTTGCTCGGAATGAGGCTCTACTTCCTGAACTGCCCCGACATCGGGAGGAACAACTTCCACTATTGCGTGTGGAGACGGTGGTTGTTGTTCTTGAGGAAGTACTATAGCGTGCTGTGGTTCTTCAACAACTACTACTGTGGGATTTGGTTGTTGTTGTTGAACAACTATTGCGGGCGGTGGTTGTGGTTTTTCAACAACTATTGCGGGAAGTGGTTGTGGTTGTTGAACATCTACTGCTGGCGGCGGTTGGTCAGCACTTTCAGCTTGCATAGATTGTGTGCTACTTTGAGACAGCGATAAGTTAAGTTCAGGCTCAGTATCACTGCTTTGTAACACTAGGTCGGCTACCTCTTCGACCCTCATGTGCTTGGCCCTGGGTTGGTGGCTTGCCCCCGCTAATGCCGATGTGCTGGCTCCAGCTTGCACCATGGACACCGCTGCTGCAGGCGTACGTTTTGGGGGCCCAAAAAAGGTTTGGGGGTCCATACCAGCCTTAAGTGACACTTCCTTTTTCTGTACCTTCTTCTCAGCAACTTTCTTGGTGGTGGAGGACCTGGTAACTGCTCTCTTAGGACCCATCTTCTTCTGATGTCAGCAGCACACAGCAGCACTCAGTAGCACAAATTGCAGAGATGTGTGGTCAGATGAGTCACACCCCACACGTGGCGTACAATTGAAGGACGTCCGTCTGGCAGTTGAACGGGCGATGGATGAAAACAGCCAGCACCTCCTCAGTCTTTTTCTGTGCACCTACAAGCAAAGAAGACAGAAAACGTCAGTCAAACAAGCAGTAAGCCAACAACACATGAACAATTGAAAGACACACAGGGCAATGTATAAAACACAAAAAAGAAGACTAATAGTACGAGCACCACAGCTCCCAGCTAGAAATAACCAATAATAAAGTCAAGCAGGCCTATCATATACCAACATGGACAGAAAAAGGAGGTTGCCTGCTACACATGAGTCATGACAGGTTAATGCAAGGAAAATCAAAATACACCATGGCTAAGAGTTTGTAAAACTTCACGGCAAAAACACATACAAGTCATAAAATTATTCCACACACAAAAAAGTTACCTACCCCCCTGCCCAGACAACCAACTTGGAAATGCAATGGCATACACACATGCCGTAATGATGGTAATTAAATAGACCAAATAGAAACAGCTACATAAAGCAGCCCCGCTCACTAGTAACTAACTACCACCTCTGGGAGTCTGTCCTACTATCAGATCAGACCAAAAGCAGGGAGGCCAATGATAAATGCACAAAGGAAGTACCTACAAAATGGCCGCCACCACATGGCCTGTTCAGGAAGACAAAGCTACAACCAAAGAAGTAAATAACACAAAAAATGAGGACTTTTTGGTAGCACAGGGGACACATTAAACATTTTCGAGGAACTTTTATGCAACTCGGGACATATTGTTCGCGAGAATGCAAAATCGGCGTGTTCGGCAACGCGAATCGAGTAAAAAGTCGTTATCGCGTTCCCGAGCCAGTACATTGAGCGCGCGAAAAAGACAAAAAAGGTAAGGTCGCGTTCCCACACGGCGCGACGTTACCAAAACTACCCGAGCTGTATTCCTAGGGTTACCTAATGGCAGGGAGTGCCATAATAGCTACACACAAGCAACCAAAAAACTAAAAGTACCACCATTACAAAAAAATGTGAAGCAATCCAAAGCCATACACGGTGTAATTAAAGTTACACCACAAAAATAGTTGATTAACTTGAATGCACCTATGGCTTTGAGTGGTAGTACCTACAAAAGCCTTGGATGGCTATGGCAAAAGAAGAGGACCAGGGAAGGACACAGAAAATGGCCGCCTCCATAGGGCCAGGAGGACAGGGACACCCAAAGACAACATGGAAAGGGGATGCACCCAAAATGGCCTCCACCACATGGCAAAATCAGTCACAAAGGAAGCATACACAAAATGGCCGCCACCACAAGGCCTGCCCACCAACAACAACATAGCAGAATCATCACAAAGGAAGTACACACAAAATGGCCCTCACCACTACATGAAAAGAAAGAGAGGACAGACAATAAATGCCTATGCCAAAGGGACAATGCTTTGCTTCACAAAATGAACACACCAGACACCACCCCCCAAATTGGTCACCCCAACCATAAACAAGAAATCATTACATAGAGGACAGAAAGGAACTGGGAGTGGGCCATGCTCCAGGAAGACAAAGCTACAACCAAAGAAGTAAATAACACAAAAAATGAGGACTTTTTGGTAGCACAGGGGACACATTAAACATTTTCGAGGAACTTTTATGCAACTCGGGACATATTGTTCGCGAGAATGCAAAATCGGCGTGTTCGGCAACGCGAATCGAGTAAAAAGTCGTTATCGCGTTCCCGAGCCAGTACATTGAGCGCGCGAAAAAGACAAAAAAGGTAAGGTCGCGTTCCCACACGGCGCGACGTTACCAAAACTACCCGAGCTGTATTCCTAGGGTTACCTAATGGCAGGGAGTGCCATAATAGCTACACACAAGCAACCAAAAAACTAAAAGTACCACCATTACAAAAAAATGTGAAGCAATCCAAAGCCATACACGGTGTAATTAAAGTTACACCACAAAAATAGTTGATTAACTTGAATGCACCTATGGCTTTGAGTGGTAGTACCTACAAAAGCCTTGGATGGCTATGGCAAAAGAAGAGGACCAGGGAAGGACACAGAAAATGGCCGCCTCCATAGGGCCAGGAGGACAGGGACACCCAAAGACAACATGGAAAGGGGATGCACCCAAAATGGCCTCCACCACATGGCAAAATCAGTCACAAAGGAAGCATACACAAAATGGCCGCCACCACAAGGCCTGCCCACCAACAACAACATAGCAGAATCATCACAAAGGAAGTACACACAAAATGGCCCTCACCACTACATGAAAAGAAAGAGAGGACAGACAATAAATGCCTATGCCAAAGGGACAATGCTTTGCTTCACAAAATGAACACACCAGACACCACCCCCCAAATTGGTCACCCCAACCATAAACAAGAAATCATTACATAGAGGACAGAAAGGAACTGGGAGTGGCCCATGCTCCAGGAAGACAAAACTACAACCAAAGAAGTAAATAACACAAAAAATGAGGACTTTTTGGTAGCACAGGGGACACATTAAACATTTTCGAGGAACTTTTATGCAACTCGGGACATATTGTTCGCGAGAATGCAAAATCGGCGTGTTCGGCAACGCGAATCGAGTAAAAAGTCGTTATCGCGTTCCCGAGCCAGTACATTGAGCGCGCGAAAAAGATAAAAAAGGTAAGGTCGCGTTCCCACACGGCGCGACGTTACCAAAACTACCCGAGCTGTATTCCTAGGGTTACCTAATGGCAGGGAGTGCCATAATAGCTACACACAAGCAACCAAAAAACTAAAAGTACCACCATTACAAAAAAATGTGAAGCAATCCAAAGCCATACACGGTGTAATTAAAGTTACACCACAAAAATAGTTGATTAACTTGAATGCACCTATGGCTTTGAGTGGTAGTACCTACAAAAGCCTTGGATGGCTATGGCAAAAGAAGAGGACCAGGGAAGGACACAGAAAATGGCCGCCTCCATAGGGCCAGGAGGACAGGGACACCCAAAAACAACATGGAAAGGGGATGCACCCAAAATGGCCTCCACCACATGGCAAAATCAGTCACAAAGGAAGCATACACAAAATGGCCGCCACCACAAGGCCTGCCCACCAACAACAACATAGCAGAATCATCACAAAGGAAGTACACACAAAATGGCCCTCACCACTACATGAAAAGAAAGAGAGGACAGACAATAAATGCCTATGCCAAAGGGACAATGCTTTGCTTCACAAAATGAACACACCAGACACCACCCCCCAAATTGGTCACCCCAACCATAAACAAGAAATCATTACATAGAGGACAGAAAGGAACTGGGAGTGGCCCATGCTCCAGGAAGACAAAACTACAACCAAAGAAGTAAATAACACAAAAAATGAGGACTTTTTGGTAGCACAGGGGACACATTAAACATTTTCGAGGAACTTTTATGCAACTCGGGACATATTGTTCGCGAGAATGCAAAATCGGCGTGTTCGGCAACGCGAATCGAGTAAAAAGTCGTTATCGCGTTCCCGAGCCAGTACATTGAGCGCGCGAAAAAGACAAAAAAGGTAAGGTCGCGTTCCCACACGGCGCGACGTTACCAAAACTACCCGAGCTGTATTCCTAGGGTTACCTAATGGCAGAAATTGACAGACACCTGAAACCTGACATACCCCACACATAAACATAAGATTTTCTAAATCAATCCAGTCCATCCATGATTTCCTAATTAGAGGTACACCAGAAAAACAGTTGATTACCTTTCATGACCCTATGACTAGTACCTCTGGCCTACTGGAAGAGTAGGCCACAAGTTTGGAGGCCTATGGCAAGACCAAAGTGGCTGGGAAACATAAAATGGCCGCCAACAACACATGGCCAGGCCAACCACAGAAAGTTATTACAATGAACTCAAACATGCCTACACACTAACTACATGGAGTACTAGGGTCAGCTATTGGCTTAAAAAAATAAAAAAACTTTTTCATTACACAAACAGAAATTCCACAGCAGACATTGCTATTGCATAATGATGACCATAATCCAATGCCAGCCATGATGTTTGTTTACAAACTTGAATAAAAATTTAAACACAGAATTATGATTTTACCCATGGGTACCTCTCTATGTAGCCTGGATGAAATTTAAAAAGAAATACAAGTTGGGACCTCATAAAAGTAGGCACCCATCAATAATTTAAATCAAGGAATGAATAATGTAGTTAAAACATTTTAAATCAAACAAACACAAGTCTACAACATCATACTCACTCATACATTACTGAACTTACTTGAAAAAGAGAATTCAAAATCCAAAAGTCCTCAGTAAGATTCAAAAAAAGCAGTAATGCAGCCAACACACACAGAAAGTGATCCTGCCAGCTCAAAATCCAAATGAAAGTGACCACCTCATGGACAAAGCACTGGGAGGAGCCTGGTGGACAGGAACAGGAAGTTGTAAACTCCAGAGCCCTTCCTCCTTAATATTCAAAAATACAGTAGAAACAGAAAGAGGACTCCTTCCCCCCAAAAAATACATCCAAAGGTACAACTTTGAGGGGTTTCTCACTTGTTTGCTAACCAAAATGGTAATTTATTATTATGGTTTAACTTTTAACATGCTCGCGAGTTATTCTGTGCAAGATTGCAGGTTCTGCGTGTTCGGCAACTCGATCTTACCAACAAACATACTCGCGCGTCCTTATGGCTTTATCGCGCTTCCAATGACGTTATCGCGTTCGCACAGCTGCACGGAAGGGTTTACAAACATGGTGGCCGACGCGACCGGGAAAAAGCGAACGCAGAACCAAGGTAAGCCATTGCCGCGCACGCGATAATGTTATTTAGCGCGCGACAATGTTATTTAGCGCGCGACAACTACGCTCCGCACCGGATAGCGGAGTTATCGGCAGCTACGCGAACTCCGCGGAACGCGGAGTTGCCAAAACTCCGCAAACTCCGCAAACGGAGCGTAGTGCTTCGCCCAGGGTTACAGTAGATGCAATGTATTTGCGGCGATGTAAAGCCGCGCAAGGAAAGTGTTTCCGCTGTATCATCATACAACCGCGTCCATTATGATGGCGGACGGTCGCCACCCCCGAGGTGGAGGGACCGTCCACAGGGGCAGCGGTGTTCCCTCCGTTGGAATTAGGATGTGACTGCCACCCTGGGGGTCACATCCCTTATATTTAACATTGCGGCGGGTGCTGCTTTAAGCAGCACCCGCCGCAAAGTTAAAAATGCATGCTGTGCATTTGCATGCACAAAGTGGCAGGCACCGCGCGGTGCCTGCCGCATTGTGCATGCAACTGCAGGTGGGTACCATAAGTACCCCCCATGAGCACCCCCCACCCCCTTCACCCTGGGGGCCCACAACGGGCCCCCAAAGAAAAGACCGTATGCCTTTCCACGGTGGCAATGCCGCCGTGGAAAGGCATTGGACCGCCAGCATCATAATATGGTTGGCGGTGTCTCGCAGACACCGCCACCATATATGAGCACTTTTTCCGCCGGTCGCCTTTGCCATCTGCTGCAGACCCCCCAGGCATCCTAATGTGGCGGGGGTCATTGCAGGGAGAATGGCGGACGGATTGCCCCGGCCAGCCCTGCGGAGGCAATCCGTCCGCCATCATAATGGACCTCCTAGTTTGCAAATGTTTTCTATATAATTCTGGTTCTATAATATTTACTGCATAATGCATCATATGCGGCATTATTTGACGATTTTAACAAAAAAATAGTTTGTACCTCAAACAGATCAAATGTTACTAAAAAATGTGACTAGTGCTTCTGCAAAGTGGACGGCACTTTTCAAAGGTTGACTGATCACCTTTGTCACTGTTGGACTTGTATGTTACACTGGTACTAATGAGGCAACATTATTCCAGAGACTGTCAGCATCCATGAAAATGTAAAAATAATAATGTATCAGAAAATATACTGCATTACGCTGCAGCCTTTCTTTTGCGGAATAATTTAGTCAACACTGCGGCATAATTTTGTCCTCCATTGCTGCATAATTCCAGTGGCCCCAAAGCAGACAGCACATGTTAAAAGTGCTTGTGCATGAAGCAGAGAGACTGAAGTTTGTGAACTTGGGGGCCCATTAGGATCACAGGCGGATTGCCACAGCCCGCATGGCGGTCGGCTCGTGATTCGACCCCACCCACCACCCATTTCCCCGCCATGTTACTACGGCCGGGGGGACCGCGGCGGACGGAAAGACAAGTTGACCGGGCGGAAAAGCGTTTAATATGGTGGCGGTGTCTGTTAGATTCGGCTAGCCATACTACCATGTGTGCGGTAACATGCCTTTCTGTGGCGGAAAGGCATCGGGGAATAGACTGCGGGCCTGTTGTGGAAGGGGTGGGGGGTGCACATGGGGGGTACCTGCAGTTCAATGCACAACATGGCAGGTACCGCGAAGTGCACGACATGCCTTCCTGACATTGTGGCGGGCGGTGCTGAGTGCACCGCCCGCTCAGTGACCGGAATGCAGGATGCGGCCGCCACTGTGGCGGGCGCATCCTAATTGCCCCCACGGGACCCACGCCCTTATGGCTGCCGGTCCCATTTCCCAATTGGATGGCGGGCGGACAAATTCTGCCCGCCATCCTAATTAGTTTGGTGTGCTTGCAAATCCTGCATTGCCAACCCCTGGTGAGTTACAGCTACTACTGCTGAAACAAGGCCAATGGATGGACCAATGGGTAAAGAGGCCTAGCCTCAAGGGCAGGGCTGGCTTTAGAGCTGGTGGAGCCCTGGGCTAAAATGTTTGTTGGTGCCCCCAAATGACTTCTTCCTCCACTGATTCCCTCACTACCACCGTTTAACAGTGCCCCTCAAGTCTCAATAACCATACTCTCGCTCAGATGAATTTACCTTGATTTACAGCACCACTGATACCAATGTAGGGTGTCAGAGCACTTTACATCACACTCATTACACAGAGACAATTAATCAAATATGTGTAAATCTCTGTATAGGAGATCTTCCATAAGATAAAGGACAACAAGATGTAGAAGTCACATGACATCCATACTAGTAGGCAGTATAGTTTAATAGTGATTGGTCTGGAGAAACACACTGAATTTTGAACGCAATACCATGATTGGGGGTTATCTTTAATAACCAGAATAGATTTATATTCAAATGAACCCTTTTTGCAACATTAGGATAATCAGACTGGGGAAAAACATGCGCTCTTAGATGACAGTTAATAGGTCACCGTTCTATGTTAGGATTGTGACTTATAAACTGCAAGTACCAAAAGGATCTCACTGACAAAAGCAGTAACCCACTGACCCAGTTACATTATGTGCACTTTGTGATCTGGATGGTACATGTTCTTTACAGCAGGCAAATTATCCCTCTGCGCTACCTTTCCATGAGTCAAAACTTCCACTTGACAAAACTCCATCTCTCTCTCGGACATTAATCACTGGAGTTATCATAACATGTTTATTGTTGCCTATAATTGTTGAAGGCCAGGAAGAAGGCAGCATGTTCTTTTAGAAACATAATATACTCGCAAGCATGTCACCCCACCCGAAGTCAGCGCCTTGTACCACCTTGAAAAAGGGTCCTGTGACCTCGGTGACTGTTGTGCTAGGGTTTGCTGCTTCATAGGCCTGCCCGCCACCTGGAGGTGAACTTTAGTATGGATTGTGGTTGACAGGCCTTTAAGGTTAACCCACAATTGCCACTGTTAGGGCCAAATGCTGGTGCTAAGACACCAGGTGCCTTATTTATGAAAAGTGACGCATCGCTGCGTGAAAACAGCGATGCGTCACTTTTCACTACGCTCTCCTTGCGACACCAATGATGCGTCATATTTAATGTATGACGCATCATGTCGCAAGGAGTTACAGATACGTCAGTATTTCTGACGTATCTGTATGCGCAAAAGTGACGCATTGCTGGAGTGTGTCACAAAAGTGACGCAACTCCAGCAATGCGTCATTTCACATGGGGAAAGCCCCATGTGAAAGGGCTTGCATCAGTCTTACGCCTGCTGTGAGGCAGGCGCAAGATTTTGACTCAACAGCGTCCTAAAAGTGACGTAGTGAAATCTCATAGATTTCACTGCGTCACTATTACGAGGCTTTTGCGGGGGAACGCCCCCACTGCATACATTATACCTGACGCAGGTATAATGTGGCGCAGGGGTTTAAAAAGTGACGCATCTACCTAGATGCGTCATTTTTTAAATATGGCGCAACAAGGCGCATGTTTTACGCCGCCGATGCGTCACAAAAAATGACGCATCAGCAGCGCAAAACTGAGGCAAGGCCTCATAAATGAGGCCCCAGGGCTTCCAAGTTCTAGCAAGGGAATGTGCTCCCTCAGGAGAGTGGTCTGTTGGAGTGGTCATGAAGGCTGAACCTGGTTCCCCAGTTTTAAATTTGGCAGGTCTGACCATAGTGCCACATCCTCTCCTCCACTGAACACCACACTGCCCGATTGAGAGAAATTTCTGCTGCCTCCAGCTGCAACCCAATTGTATCCCACTATAAACTCCTGGATGAGACACAATTTAAATCACGCATTAGACACAAGTAATATGCTGCCTAAGAAAAAAAGTAACAAAATAATGGAAAAGCAAAGACTCTAAGGGAATGCAAGTTTAAGTAAAGCACGTGAAATGTAAGCAAGAACAAAATGGTTACCCTAACGCTTTTACATCAATTATTCAGAAATATGAGGTTCCGTGACGATCGTAAGTGGTGTTTTGGACTCGCACGAATATGGTCGAGTCTGGTATCTATGAACCGCAAATGACGAGTTTAGTGGGTGTACGCGTTTTCGCTGTGCTAGCCTAAACCGTTCGTTTGTTTCGTGGGTTTCCACATCCGAGCCCACGGGTTCCATCTTAGATGCGGCATCCATTTTGTCTCTTGCCCTCAAGTAGCCAGCGAACGGACGCTGTCCGCTTCGCGACCCTGGGATTCCCAAGACTCTTGCGGAAGACACGTTTCCTTTGTAAGTGTCTTTATGATGAGGGGGATGACACTGTAAGGCAGATGGCCCCGCTCGAGGCACATCTTGCCGTGTCGCTCTATTGTCTCAGCCGTGCATCTCATTAGGCACGTCCCTTTAATGCCTGTAGCTCGTGTTTCCCGATACCACCCCTTTTACACCCTTTCCGATCTCCCCACTGTTTCTGTCTTCCTCTGCACCTGTTTCTGTTCCTTCTTCGATCTGTTTACTGTCGATTGGAATGTACTAATGGTGGGAAGATGGGTTTTTACAGTTGGGAACCACCAAACGTTTCCGTACTTATGTTCCGGGCCTTGAATACATGAAAGCAACCCCTTATGGTTTTTATGATGGGAACCAAGTTGTAAACCTTTGTGTACCATGTTAACCTATGAGGAAAAACTGTATAAAAGGAGCGACCCACAGTAGCAATTCGAATCAGGCTCCGTGAAGTTACATGATATGTACTTCTCGTGACTTCTGTGTTCCCTGCAGTAATAAACCTCGAATCTTTGACGCCGAAGGAAGTGTCCCGTGTCTCTGTCATTTGTACGCCGGAACAGGTTACCCACGAAGGTTTTAGGTGTTATCCCTGGCACCGCTGGGTCTTAGCAGAACCCAGTCCTTCAGTTGGCGCCCCACGTGGGGCTGCATCAGTGGTACCGGTCCAAGCCCGACGATCGTGAGGAACTTCGTGTGAAATCTCTGAGGGAAGGTGCACCCCGCTTCATCGATCCTGTTGTCGAAACAAGTGGCCCAACGACTTTTCCCGCGAAGATCCCCGCCTCCTGACGGCTGCGACGGACTGCTGCCCTGACTGTAGACCTGTTTTGGCGCCTGGCGTAGACCTTGGTACAGCGAGACGATAGACGGGCCTTCCTGGTGACGCCATCGATCTTTGAGTTAAGTATTTGTGGGTCGCTCCCAGATTCCTTAGTTGTGGGTGCTTAGTTGTTGCATGGTTCCATTGCATTTGTGGTTCTTAGTACTTGGTTCTTTGTTGTGATATTTGACGTCTGCAGTCGCCAAAAAACGAGGGTTTTTGCTCTTTGCAGGGACATTGTTAATCCTATAACCCTTGAAGTTTGTGAAACTTGGTTAGTGTGCAAGATGCCTGGCCGTAGTACTTTGTTCAGTTGTTTTGGTCGTTGTGGTGCGGATTCCCGATTGGAGGACTCGCGTCCGATACCTCCGATTGGAACTCCAAATTATGAGCTTTATAGCAAGCACGGGTTAGGTCCGATTACATTCAATGAGTGTTGGGTGCGCTATACTAAAAATGATGGTGCCCTTATTTGGCCACCTCATGGTAGTTTTGAGACCCCGATTCTAGATAATCTTGGAGCCAAATTGTTTAAGAAAAAATCAAGGCCGGCCATGTTTGATTCCTTTCGGTTGTGGCGTAAGGAAGCCAAACAGAAAGAAATCAAACAGATTAAACTTAATCAGAGAGATGGAGTTGTTACCACGGTAAGAAAAGCAGAGCAGTTTCAGCGAGATAAGGAGGAAAAGGAAAAGGAAGTTTTCGATAGATTGCAGCGTATGTCTGTAGATAAGTGCTATCCCGCTTTACCGGCGGATACGGATAAAAAGGAGGAAGGTACAGAGGACCCTTTAATGTCTTATCTCATGAAGTCACCACCTCCGTATGTACAGGGTACCAATGCTCCTGTGGTCCCCCCTGTCCCTGTTCCCCAACCTGTTCCTGTTCCTGTACTTCCAGCTGTTCCTGCTCCTCTACCTGCTTCCGTCCCTACTGCTCCTCCGCTTGTACTTCCTCATACTCCTGCTCCCGCTGCCTCTACTGTTCTGGTTTCTCCTGCTGTTCCCTCTGTTTCTGGTACTTCTCTTGTTACCCCATTGTCAGGGCTGGGGTGGCTTGTGGTCTAGGGCCCGCCCCACTCACCATTCGGGGGTACCCGTGTGGTGTCAGGGCTGGGGTGGCTTGTGGTCTAGGGCCCGCCCCACTCAGCATTCGGGGGTACCTGTGTGGCAAAATGCATCAGTCATCCTTGGGAGGGCGTTGGTGGTTGATGTGCTTTAAACCTGCTTGTGCATTTAACTTGCATCCATGTTAATAGATCTGCGCAGGTCGCCTGTCCTTTAACTACTGTCTGCTACTGTTCCGCCTAATGCGTGAGGTTTGGCATGTAGAAAGCGCCCGCCTAATGCGTGAGCTTTGGTTGCCTGGTCGCATGCGTAAGCGCCGAAGGCACGCTAACTTGCGTGACCGCGCCCTGTCTCCTGCGCTCACTATTCTGGTCGTTTCCTAGGGAGTGGCTTCTTCCTGCTCCCTTTCCTGTTTCCTACAGATCAGCGTTTCGGATTGGGAATTCATCGGAGGTTTTCGGTGTTCGTCTCAGGGGGTGTGGCAGTTTCCAGCTTGCTCCGTTTTCAGCATTCCAGTACAGAAGAATCGTGTTGGAGTATTCTAAGGGGATGTCTTGTCCATCTGAGTAGTAGAGTAGGTCGTACTCTACAGGTAGGGAATAGGAAATCAGAGTTCATGGCGCAAATGTTAAAATTGCTTTTTTGTTTTAAAGGTGATAATTAAAGCTGCCAATTTACAATAGATGATTTTAAACACAGAAAGTTCGAATCTTTTAACGTTTTATCTTTCAAATAGAGAATGGCAATCCATTGCTGGCAAGGGTTGTTGAATGTTTTTCTGAGGAGTGCAAATTTATCTGAAAGCGCGTAAATTCTATTTCTATCGCAAATTATCTAGGCGCAATCCTTTCTTGAGAATTCTGGTGAAAAGGCCAAAGGGTTATTTTTTGCTGATGTTTATGTGGTATTTATTTAGGTTGCCCTTTAAACTTTGGTAAAGGAGATTATTTACTAAAGTGTGGTGTTATTTTCTTTGAAGAAGAATCTGTCGCAATTCACAAGAGAATGAAAATTAACAGCATAGTGAATAAGAATGTGATTCTTGAATACAAATGTGCAGGAGGTTTATCGGATTCTTAGAGAGCTTGTTTAAAGGCTTGTGTTTTAGAATATTCTTAGTCTTGGTTCAAAGGTCATAGTCAACTTAGAATTTGCGGAATATTTTGTTACTAACTTTTCCTTTTCAGATCTCCTTCCCCGCAGTCCCCTTCCCAATTCCCTTTTCCCCTCGCTTGATCACTCCGAGATTCCGTGTAGTAATTACATTCGGAATTGGAGGTATCGAGAGGTGGGCCCTTATTACTTCACGACAGACCCTGAGGAAGACGTCGCCTGACACCCATTGGGTTATTCTACTACCCCGTCTACTGGACGACGTGTCCCTTCTGTAGCCGCTAACTTCTTTAATTCTCTTGGACCGATTCTTGAGACCGCTGGTTCTGACGGCCCCCAGAGAAGAAGTCAGCTTCCCGGTAGTCGGGAACGTGACTGTCTATATGATATGGCGATGGCTTGGATGAAATATCCCCTTAGGAATCCACCACGTGTGGTGCTTGAAACGTTCTCTCAGTTCAATATACCGACACAGAGGTTTGTGTTTGAGGAAATGTGCAAGGTTTTGCGAGATCAAATATCAGTTGATGCATCTGAAGAAACGATGTCTGCTCTAACTAACCTTCAGCTCCAGTTCTCAAGTGGAATGGCAGTGGGTAGCAATGTTCGACGTGCTGTCGAGCAGTTGCTGTCTTTTCGTCCTTCTATAATGCCTCGAGCATTGTTTGTAGAAGATATTGAGGGACCGCTGGAAGCGCCTGGTCAGTACCCCATGCGCGAAGTTCCACCAGTGTGGATGCCAGGTAACCCTGGCGCTGCTCCACCGATCCTGCCACATTTTCAGAGAGTATGGATACATCTCCCGTGGAAACGATCGGAAGTTTTGCAGGTAAAACAATCTTTGCCTGACCCTCGCAAAAATCCTGCAGGGTACTATAAAGAATTATCGCAGCTTGTGGATGCTACGATAATGAATCTTGCTGATATCGATATGCTGTTTGGTAATGTCGTACCGCAACCGGTATGGGCAAAGATTTGTCAGGAAAATCATGCAAATGAGCTAGGTGGTGACTGGCCTGCTCTTGTGGCAGCAGACACTCATCAAATTGGTGAGGCTAAGCCTGAACAGTTAATTACGGATCTTCCTCTTATGAAGACGCTTATGCCAGCCATGAAGGTGAATTGGGACAAGTTGTCCGCTTGTAAGCAAAAGAAGGACGAGAGTGTCTCTGATTTCTTTACGAGATTTGAGGAGGCATTCATCGATCATAGTGGTCAGGATATGGGTACTGAGGGAGGACAGCGATTGTTTGTGGATAAGTTTGTCTCAAATTTGCTGCCTGACTTAAGCAACAAATTGCGTAATTCAGAAAGTGCTTGGGCTGTTTCTACTTCTGCTCAAATATTGGCCACAGCACAATATTATGAGAACAGAGAGAAAGAAGAGAATGACCGTGCTGATAAAAAGACGAAAGAGCTCAAAACGAAAGTGTTGTTGCAGCAAGCGTATCCTCCACGTTCAAATCAGAACGATTCACAACAGCGGAATAGACCGCAGCCTCAGTCCAATAGATCGCAATCTCGAAATGACTCCTCTTTTGACAGATCTTCATTGGGGTACAATCAGTGTGCCTATTGTAGGAACGAGGGTCATCTGAAATTGGATTGTCCGGGTTTGCGTGATCGAAACAGCGGTAATTCATCTAGAGGAGGTCGTAGCGGCCCCCAACAAGCATCACGTGGTAGAGGTCGTGGTGTTCAGACTGATCGTTCTAATAACTCTTCCGATTCTAACAACTGTTTTGATCAACGTGGATCATCGCAAAGCAGATCTGCTCAGTACAATGTAGACGATTATTACGTTGATCACAATATCGACGATAGTAATTACTAGGACAGCCATGAACAAAGAGAGGGAGTAGTATCAGTTCCGGTTGATCAGAGAGGGCCTTACGTCGCAGTTGCCACCTCGGGCGTCGTTGAGCCTTTTCTGTTGGACACTGGTGCAGCGAAAAGTTCTATCATGCATTCGAAACTCCCTGGCGCACCTTTGTCTGGCTTAACAAATGTTTCCGTTGGATTCTCTGGCGCCCCTGTTAGCAATCCGGTTTCGTGCCCTTTGCCCCTTACAATTGGGCCTCGTGAGCTGCAAGCTCCGCTGATTTTGACCACTGGTTGTGGTGAAAATCTTTTGGTCCTGGATTTGCTAAAACGTCTGTATGCGACTTTGTATTGTTCTCCTGCGGGAGTGAAGCTTACGTTGGGTGAGAGAGTTGTCTCTCCTATGTACTTGTCTCTCGATAAGCTTCCACCGGAATTGAGTTCTCTTCCTGCATCTTTGTGGGCAACAGGTCCCAATGACGTGGGCCTGCTTGACATCTCCCCTTATGTTGTTCACTTGAAATCTAATGTGCGTTTGCCACGTATTCCCCAGTATCGTATCTCCCTTGATGGTGAACGGGCACTGTTAGCTATCATCTACGATTTGATTGAGAAAGACGTTATCGAGGAGACTCGGGGAAACGTGTGCAATAGCCCTGTACTGCCCATTTTGAAGCGCACTGATCCATCAAAACCCCCTGTTTATCGTTTTGTTATCGATTTACGGGAGGTGAATAAAATTGTGGTTCCTCAGTTCCCTGTGGTGCCTGACATCACAGCGCTACTAACTCTGATTCCAGCCTCTGCATCTTGGTTCTCAGTGATCGATCTGAAAAATGCGTTTTTCAGCATTCCGATTGCTGAGGAGAGTAGAGACCTTTTCGGTTTCTCTCTTGGTGGCCGCAGCTTCAGGTTTAAACGTGCTCCTCAGGGCTACTGTGAAAGTCCATCGATATACAGTCAAGCCTTGAAGAGTCAACTTGATGCGTTTGTGTTGCCGGCCGGTGCGGCCTTAATCCAATATGTCGATGACCTATTGGTGGCTGCAGACACTCAGGACACTCAGGACACCAAAGATAGTAACCCTGACATCGCCACCGCCCTCCCCCCGGGCTTTTCTTTCCATAGACAAGATAGACAGAAGGGTAGAGGAGGTGGTGTCGCAGTTATCGTCAGGAACACCTTTAGCTGTCACACCTTCTGCCTCGACCCCCTCACCGACGCAGAAGGCTTAGGATTCTGCATAAGCCTTAGCAAAACGCTCTCCTTCACCGGTGGCCTCATCTATCGTCCACCTGGTAACGCCACGAAATTCCTAGACTCGCTAGACGACGCTCTTGGTAGTTTCCTCCTTCGCTATCCACACTTCACTCTCTTAGGAGACTTCAATATACATCTTGAATCCATAGCAGACCCGCACTCCAGAAATTTTCTACAATCGTTGGACGTCTTTAACCTACAACAAAGCGTCAAGCTTCCCACACACTCCCTTGGTCACACCTTGGACGGTATCTGTTCTAACCTCCCGTCCCTCTCCTCCCTATCCCCTATACCTCAAATCTGGACTGACCACTATTTAATCCCCTTTCATATTTCTAGCGGAAACATCCCTACTTGCAATAAACGTTTACGCCAGCCCGCCCGTCCCATCAACTGGAATACTGTCCAGAAAAACCTCACTCTTCACCCCCTTTCCCCATCAAATGCCCCTTCTCCCTCAGGCGATATAGACAGAGACGCTATAAGTCTCAACAACTGGCTCACTCATGAACTTTCGACTCGCTGTCCCCACAAACGGGACAAGGCCTTGAAAACAGCTAAATTCAAGGCCCCTTGGTACACGCCGGACCTAACCGCCGCCCATCTCCTTTGCAGAAAAGCTGAGAGGAGATGGCGTAGTACCTACGAAAACAACGATCGCAGGAATTACATCCTACAGAGGAAAACCGACCTTGCATCCATCAAAGCAGCAAAAAAAATCTACTACGTTAACGCTATTAATGATGCTAGCCAAAAGCAAAAAACCCTTTTTTCCATAGTTAAATCCTTTACCAAACCCAAAGCTCTTCAACCGGAAATCCCCCCATCCCAAGAATTCTGTGACAAAATCTCGGATTACTTTGATGACAAAATCACCCTCATTCACAAAAATTTCCCTCCCCCTCCCCCAGCTTCTTCACCACGGGACCCGGTCCTTTTCCACCAGCCTACTAAAAGTCTCAAAAGCTTTACTCCGGTTACCCTGTCCCAGACCAGAGACGCAATTCTTGCCTGCAAATCTGGCTCCCCCTCTGACCCATGTCCACCTAGGATCCTCCACCTCATCATCGACGAAATCAACCCCTCCATCAACACCATAATCAACCAATCTCTATCATCCGGTTCAGTCCCATGCTCTTGGAAACAAGGGGTGGTCAAGCCGCTCTTGAAAAAGTCGAATAAACCCCCCTCTGACCTGACTAACCTTCGCCCGATCACCCTCCTACCTGCACTAGGTAAAATAACGGAACAGCTGGTCCACAGGGAGCTCAAGACCTATCTGGACTCAAATAATTTACTTCACCCCCAACAATCCGGTTTTCGGCCGAAACACTCCACTGAGACGGCCCTGATCGAGCTGACCGAAACAATCAAAATCCTTCAAGATCAAAGGAAGAAGGCTATCCTGATCCTTCTCGACCTCACGGCAGCTTTCGACACTATTTCCCATTCCATCCTGATCAAGAGACTCTCAGACATCGGTATTACCAACTCTGCCCTATCTTGGATCAGTTCTTTCCTCAGTGACAGGTTCCAAACCGTCTCACTTGGCCCTTATCACTCCAAGGAGAAAAAGGTGTTCTGCGGCGTCCCCCAGGGTTCCATCTTGAGTCCCCTCCTCTTTAATATCTATCTTATCCCTCTCCTTACCCTCATAGAATCGTTCGGCATAACTGTCACTTCTTATGCCGACGATACTCAGCTGATCATCCCCCTTGATGAAAATACCAACACGGCTGAGCTCAACCTGAAACACTGCCTTACAGCAGTCTTCCAATGGATGGACACCAATCACTTGCGCTGCAACTCGAACAAAACCGAGATTCTTCCCATCGGAAAAAATGCATCCTTCTGCCCTGCCCTGTGGTGGCCGGACAACTCTGCTGCCCCTCCCCAAACCGTCTCATCAGCCAGGAACCTCGGTGTCCTCTTCGACTCCGAGCTATCCTTCGACCTCCACGCTTCGAATACGGCAGGTAAATGCTTCGGCATAATCAAGTCATTAAGGAAATTCTTCGACTTCCTCCCGCTCGAATCAAGAAAAACGGTAGCGGTAGCCCTCATTCTGTCCCGTGTTGACTATTGCAACGGACTCATGGCAGGGACCAAAAAATCGACCCTCGCCAAATTACAAAGTGTCTTGCACACTGCCGCCCGGCTTGTCCTGAAACTTCCACGAAAATCTTCCATCTCTGCAGCCCTCAAGTCCCTGCACTGGCTCCCCCTACACAAGAGAATCCTCTTTAAAATTCTCATCGTAGCCTTCCGAGCCTTCAACAAAACCGGTCCTTCCTACTTAACCAAACGCTTCCCCCATTATACTCCGTGCCGCTCCCTAAGATCTGCACAAGACAACCTCATGACCGTGTCCAAATTCAACCTGAAATCCAAAGGCGGCAAAACTCTAAGCAACTTAGCCATTAAAGCCTGGAATAGTATGCCAAGGCATCTCAGGTTTCAAACAGCTGAGAAACCATTCCGGAAGCTGCTCAAAACCTGGATCTTCACGCTCCCCGACGACTGGTCCAAAGCTGCCATTTAGCATCCCCCACTCCACTCTGTGACTGGAATCAGGATCTTCAGCGCCATGATGCTCCCTCCGGAGCGACCGCTTGCGCTTTATAAATATCACTCCAAATATCCAAATATCCAAATATCCAAATTTGCAAAATTGCTACGGTGTCATTGTTGCAACATCTCTGTGACTTACATCACAAGGTGTCACCTTCTAAATTACAATATTGTTGTCAAGAAGTAACCTATCTAGGTCACTTATTGTCAAAGGAGGGAAGAAGGTTGACCCCAGAGAGAATTGCAGCGATTGCCCGAATGACTGTGCCAACAACTCAGAGAAATGTGCGTGCCTTTTTAGGTATCACGTCGTACTGCAGGCAATGGATTCCAAATTTTTCATTGCTAGCAAAACCTTTGGTGGCTCTTACATGCAAGGATGTTCCAACTCCTTTGCCATGGACGGATGAATGTCAGAAAAGTTTTTCTGAACTGCGTGACGCGTTGTGTTCGGCTCCTGTGTTAGGTACTCCTGACTACAGTAAGCCGTTTACACTATACGTTCACGAAAGGGAAGGTTGTGCGTTGAGTGTTTTGACGCAACAATTCGGCGGTAAGCAGCGTCCATGTGCATATTTTTCCTCGACCTTGGACCCGGTAGCAAGAGCATTGCCGAGTTGTCTGAGGGCAACAGCGGCAGCTGCGGTGTCCATTCGACAATCTGCAGGGTTGATCATGGATAATATGCTTACGGTGATGGTTCCGCATGCAGTAGACACTCTCTTGAATCGTACGAAAACTCAGCACTTGACGAGTGCAAGGTTGTCTGGTTATGAGTTGACGCTTTTGGCAAGTCACATTCAAATAAAACGCTGTAATGTCCTGAACCCGGCGACTTTGTTGCCAATCAGTATGGAATCAGATGAAGTAGCACCTCATGACTGCTACTTACGAACTGAAGAGGAAACCAAGGGTCGTGTGGACCTGAAAAATACTCCTTTGGAAAATCCCGATGGGACTTTGTATGTGGATGGGTCGTGTTTTAAGTTGCCGAATGGTGATGTAACGACCGCGTATGCTGTAGTGACATTGAGTACGGTTGTGGAAGCTGCAAGATTGAATCAGAATTCTGTCCAGGCGGCAGAGCTGATTGCCTTGACTAGAGCGTGTGTGTTGTCGAAAGGGAAACGGGTGAATGTGTTTACCGACAGCCAATATGCTTTTGGCGTCGCACATAGTTTTGGACGATTGTGGCGAGAGAGAGGTTTTATGACGTCGCATGGCACTAAGATTCAACATGGACAGCTTGTGAATGATCTTTTGGATGCACTTACTTTGCCTGAGCAGGTGGCGATTGTTAAATGTAGTGCGCATCATAAGGTTACGGATGATGTTGGCCGTGGGAATGCGTTTGCGGATGAGACTGCTAAGGAGACTGCCCGGAACCTTAGCACGAGAATGTATGTGGCGAGTTGGGTAAGGTGGCCTACAGAGACTGGTATGTGTGAGGATACCATCGAGAGTGTGAAAGCGATACAGAATGAGGCCACCAAGACTGAAAAGATGAAGTGGAAAGAGAGTACGGGAAAGTTGGATGCGAATGGCTGTTGGATCGATTTGTCGGAGCATAAGAGATGGATGTTGCCAGATGCGTATGTACTAGCTGTTGTGACGATGGCACACGGGTTAGCACATATTAGTGCGAAAGGTATCTGCAAGTTGTTGTCCCCTGTATGGAAGAATGACGGTATTACTAAATGTGCTGAGAGATTGGTTAAGAATTGTATGATATGTATGATGTACAACCCTGGAAAAGGAACCCCTACACCTCCTGGCCATTTTGCTCCCCCTTCATGTCCCTTTGAAGTAATTCAGCTAGACTTCATCCATATGGAGCGATGCAATAACCTGAAATACGTTTTAGTTGTGGTTTGCGCATTCTCCCGATGGATTGAAGCCTACCCTCTCAAAGATAACACTGCTTTGTCCACTGCGAAAATCCTACTGAAGGAATACTTTCCTCGGTATGGAATGCCACGGATTGTATGGTCTGATAACGGAAGTGAGTTTGTGGGGAGTGTGATGAAGAATGTGTGTAAGGGCCTTGGAATTACTCAAAAATTCCATAGCGCCAATCATCCCCAGTCAGCAGGTTTGGTTGAAGGTTACAATGGCACGCTCAAATTAAAGCTGGCGAAGATTCAGGCTACAACTGGTCTTTCATGGCCTGATGCTTTGCCTCTAGCTCTGTTGTCAACTAGGGCGACTGTACACTCCCGAGTAGGGCTCAGTCCCTATGAAATAGTGTTCGGCCGTCCTGCGAATGTTTGGGGGGTCCCTAGACCGAGTGTGTTCTCTGATCTTGAGTACCCAATGTTGATCGATTATCTTCATGATCTGACTGCTAAACTGAGGTTAATTCACCAACAGGTCTTTGAAGCACTGCCGACGCAGACGGAGGGTCCAGGCCACCAGCTCCAGCCCGGAGACTGGGTGGTGACTCGTAATTTTGGACGAAAAAGAAATCTTGAACCCCGCTTTACTGGACCCTAACAAGTGTTACTCGCCACGAGGACTGCAGTTCGTTTGGAAGGACGTAAACACTGGGTGCACGCCACCCACACCAAAAAGGTACCTATACCCTTATCAGCAGACTCGTGGGTGAGGAAAGGCATTGCTTCATCGGAAACAGAAACTGCACAGACTTTCGTCCCTTTCAGCGACGCTCAGCTTGTTGGAGAACCCTCAGTGCTGCAGAAAGACATTGTTGAACACTTACCATCGAAAAACTCAAGATCCGAACAATTGACTGATCAGCAGAACTCTGTCCCACCATTGGATCAGTTGTTTGATGAACAGACACGTCCGGGAAAAGCCGATACTTTCTGCGATCCACTCCCAAGGACAAATAAAAAAAAAAAGCTTTTTGCTTTCCCCTCTTTTGACATCCACATTACCCCATTGATACCATTCAGTCTGAACACACTCGTATGATTTTGGTTTTTGTAAATATTGTGAGTTTGTTTCCACATGTGTTTTTGCTTCCACAGCTAGGAGATTTTGTATATACTTGTAAATAAAATACCTTGCATTCGGGTGAGCCGTAGGGCCGCGCGTGTACTTCCTTCTGGTTAGTAGGTCTTGACACTAGGTCGAAGGCCGTCGGTTCCTGGGAACTCCTGGGGATTGACTACTGCTACACAGAACGAAGTGCGTCAAGAAACGTTGCGGACGGTTTTAGAGGATGCCGTTCTCTAAGCTAGTGGATTTGGAAAAAGCTCAGGCCCAAAGATTCAAGTTGCAGCAAATTACTCGTACCAAATGCTTCATGTTTCAAGTGTTCCTTCTGTTCCTAACTGTTTCTTCGCTATTGGTGGGGGGTGTATTACCTGATATTGACGTTTTTGCCTTCTGCCCCACCTACCCCTTCTCCTGAGCCTAAAACTACCTCTACTGTTTCTCCTCATTCCTTCCATATCTTACCCCAACACAAGCAGGCTAGACGTGCGGAATTTATGAACAATTCCTTCATTCAGCTCCTTCATCAACATCAGTTGGTGGTTAATACTACCAATTGTTGGGTGTCTGGGTTGATGCCACATACCACCGATAAGGGAATTCCGTACCTGGTCCTTCCTTATAGTTCCCAGGGTTCAGCTCGAGCATTCCAAACAATGTTTCGAAGTGCACTAGATTCCTACCCCAATCGAGAGCCACGTCCTCCGCACTTTGGTCCCGGTCCGTACCACAAGCCTTTGGCTATAGCGATCGCTGATTTAGATAGGGATATCTATGAGCCGTCGCTCATCCCAGAGGAGGAGGTGCGAGCCTATAGGGATCTGAGTGAGGCTGAGTATAGTGCGCTCGTGAGTGAAAGACAGCTTAGAAGCTCGTCTCCAATATGGATCGTACCCCACCTTGGTAATTTCTGTCTAAAAGGTCGTGGCAGAAGACCGAGAGCACATCTTGGAGAGACTGCTTGCTCCGAGACGTATGTCTTACCGATGCTCTCTTCCCCTGTGTTTTTGACTGCCAAGGGTACGTACTTTGTTTGTCATGATCGTGCGTACACGTGGTTGCCCTCCGACTTTGCGGGCACATGTTACATTGCAAATTTGTTGCCACCGACTTTTACAGTCGCCTCCGATTACCACAAGACTCGAATTGTGAGGGGCGTGATTAGCGAAGAGGACACTGCCGGTCAAGAGGCAGGAGACTTTTTCAAGGGTTTCTTTCCGTTTTGGGGGCCTATGGTAAATAGTAGGAACCTGAGAAGGCTGACCCGAGTGGTGGAATCGACAGCTAATATCACTGCCAGTGCCCTTGGCAACATTACAGCAGAACTTCAGGCGGATAGGCTTATGACGTTACAAAACCATATGGTTTTAGACGTTGTTTTAGCAGATCGAGGTGGAGTATGTAAGGTGATCCATTCGAGCTGCTGTATTTTCATTCCAGATAACGCTCCGACTGTCTATCAAGCCATTTCGAAGTTTCATAAGATCTCCGAGTCCATACACGTGGACGTAGGGGATTGGACGCTACTTGGGTGGTTTTGGGGCCTAATGTCGACTTGGGGTTGGAAGATTCTGATGATCATCGGGGTTGTTGTAGCATTCCTGTTCACGTGTTGCCTTTGTGTGCAGTGTGGTCCTGCCTTATGTGGCCTCTGTGCTACGACGTGTATAAGACAGCCGCCTGTTACCAAAGGAGCTCGGTTGGATAGAATTATGTTACAGCAGCATCTGGATGGTCTGATGAATATCGAGTATGATTCCGACTAGTGCTTGCCTACATGAGGGCAAAAGGAGCGTTTGAGGTTCCGTGACGATCGTAAGTGGTGTTTTGGACTCGCACGAATATGGTCGAGTCTGGTATCTATGAACCGCAAATGACGAGTTTAGTGGGTGTACGCGTTTTCGATTTGCTAGCCTAAACCGTTCGTTTGTTTCGTGGGTTTCCACATCCGAGCCCACGGGTTCCATCTTAGATGCGGCATCCATTTTGTCTCTTGCCCTCAAGTAGCCAGCGAACGGACGCTGTCCGCTTCGCGACCCTGGGATTCCCAAGACTCTTGCGGAAGACACGTTTCCTTTGTAAGTGTCTTTATGATGAGGGGGATGACACTGTAAGGCAGATGGCCCCGCTCGAGGCACATCTTGCCGTATCGCTCTATTGTCTCAGCCGTGCATCTCATTAGGCACGTCCCTTTGATGCCTGTAGCTCGTGTTTCCCGATACCACCCCTTTTAAACCCTTTCCGATCTCCCCACTGTTTCTGTCTTCCTCTGCACCTGTTTCTGTTCCTTCTTCGATCTGTTTACTGTCGATTGGAATGTACTAATGGTGGGAAGATGGGTTTTTACAGTTGGGAACCACCAAACGTTTCCGTACTTATGTTCCGGGCCTTGAATACATGAAAGCAACCCCTTATGGTTTTTATGATGGGAACCAAGTTGTAAACCTTTGTGTACCATGTTAACCTATGAGGAAAAACTGTATGAAAGGAGCGACCCACAGTAGCAATTCGAATCAGGCTCCGTGAACTTACATGATATGTACTTCTCGTGACTTCTGTGTTCCCTGCAGTAATAAACCTCGAATCTTTGATGCCGAAGGAAGTGTCCCGTGTCTCTGTCATTTGTACGCCGGAACAGGTTACCCACGAAGGGTTTAGGTGTTATCCCTGGCACCGCTGGGTCTTAGCAGAACCCAGTCCTTCAAATCAGTGAGTGCTTTTGCCAGAGGCACAGCAGTGGACACTGTCCTTGTCTTCTCTGGGCAACAAGGAAGAGACAGAGACTAATCTGTGGGCCTTGGCTATTTCTGCAATACTGTGACGCATGTTTAAAATAAAAAACCAGGGGAACGGAATCTATCAAATTAAAGAAGTAGGGGCACGCCGTGCCCTGCAGATCCCGCCCACTTCGACCACTGCATGTGTGGTGCTTTTAGGAAGAAAGCAGACTACTTCGAGGGTTAATGATCGTCTTGCTACTAGAATGGCTGAGCTAGAGTGCAAGAGGTGAATCATCATGATTGGTCAGAGTCACTACAAAAAAAAATGTGTGCTTGGAGTCGGAAAAGAAAGGGAATAGGATGAACATAGTTTGCTTGGCAGTGAGGGGAGAAAACCCAGGCAGAGCTGCATTTTTATTCTATTGCTGTAAAATGTTTAATTCCCTTCTCTGTGCAGCATGCTGAATATTCTAATGAAAGCTCTACTTTTTACTCTTGGGTTCCTGAATCATGTACACATGGAATTACCAGTCCCATTACCTTTCCTGAAAGCCTAATTCTATTCTTCTGAATGATCTGCCCTCAGCAGCAGCTAAGGTGTGGCAAAGCAGTAAGACTGTGGCGCCCCATCCTTGTGGAGAAGGTGGTAGCTGCCGTATGGGTTGGGTAATGACCTGAATCTCCCAACGTCCATTTTCAAAGAAAAAAAATTGCCTTTTTGAGAGGTAAAGCAAGGTTCACTGAAGGCGAGACTGGTAAAAAATTACGATGATTCGAAAAGTGTGTCACAGCAGATTAATTCTAAAAAAATTGTTATGAAGTATAGAAGTGATTATTGCTTTCAACCCAGATCATACAAAAAGAATGTCTGAAAATATGGATTATAAGCTGGTTTTTAAAAACGCCTCCTACCTCTACTGGTCGCACTTAAACACCTGTGTGCCGCTCTGACGGGGATCACATGACAAGACCAAAATTGTGCCTCTGATTTACAAATGTACACATGTTCAGAAGGCATGACAGGGGCTGAGAAGTTGACTGTCAACAATCTCTGTCCAGGCAGATTGGGGGCTTAGGAGGGAATGGGCCCAGCAGGCTGTAAAACTATAACATCCTGTGCAAGAGGCTCAGGTAATGTGACTTATCTGCTGGGGGTGAGGGAAGGAGAAACAAAGCTACCACTGCCGGTGTGTCCAATCTTTGAAGCATGTGTGTGCTTCTGGTCACCAAAAGGGTGGTGTGATTGTGTTAAAACAGCAGGCAAGACCCGCTCCATGGCTGGTACCCCCAGAGTAGACACCCAGGAAGGCTAATTGGAGCACGGCTAATTGATCTGTTAAATTCTGACCTTCCTGCTCAGCGCTGTTCATGAATATTGGATCTCTGACGCATAGAATTTTAAATTTGAAGGTGCAGATGCATGCTCATATATGTTAGACAATCTTAGCATACTGGTGCTGCCTCATTGGCAGTGTGCCTCAATTGCAGTATGGTCAGAGGGGCGCTAGAATACGTGACTAATGCATATTAATGCAGTGATGCGGACTCTAGCATTAAAATGCGTTAGTCGAAAGCCTGATGCTGCCCTACCCTAACGCAGTCTGAAACTTCGAAAAGTAAAATTATAATAACATCTTTATTATAATTTTATTTTTCCTGCATTTGTTAAAGTTTTCATGATAATCGCAGCGCCCATCATGAGCTGAAATTAACATTAAAATTTGAACAAATGCACATAATCACCCCACAGCCCAGCTCTATTAAGAAAAGAAATGCAGCAACACAACTGCCAAGGTTTCAAATTGCTATGTGGGATGGTTTCAAACCTGCCTTAACACTTTTCACGTGGAGCTGTATGTGAGTAAACGTACAGTCTTTTCACTTTTTTTTAAGCAAAAGTTTGGAGATGTATTTGACGCTGCACCCACACATGCGGTCTGGTTACTCGTGCACATAGCCTTGATTGCAGCGCACATAGACCTTATACTACCGCACACAGAGTAAAAAAATAAAGGGAACATTGAACATAAGCAACATTTTGTTTTTTATGGGGAAAATGGAAAAAGAATCTGTGCAAGAAAGTGTATTGATTTTGTTCTATAAACACTTTTTTGCAAAATTACTTCTTTTTTGCACAAAAGCTTACATTTGGAAACCAAAAATGGAGAGCAAACTAATTGGTAACAACAAATATTCTACTATGCTGTGTTTCCACAGATCTCCCAAATAAATCTGTACTCCACTTGTGTAGATGGGCCAACCATCTGTGATACAAAATGCCCTAAAAAGCAACCTGCAGACATCACATTTCACCCAGCAAATACCATTTCTTTTATTTTTTTTACCACGTGGGTAGCTGCAGAATTTGGGTTCTAGCTCAGCTGCCACAGAGAGAAACCTACCCATCCCAGACATTTCTGAAAACTAGACAGCCAAGAGGATTTTGGGTGATGTGACTCGTTTGGGTCAGGAGTCTAGAGTAGTATGACTCGTCTGGATCCCACTATGTTTATTTATCCAGAGGCCTTCCAAACCTCAAACTTTGACAAAAAACTAGGGGTAGACCATAGCTGCCGCTCAAATTGAGCAGCAGCCTTCTGACCGCAAACGGTCGCAAGCACCCGCGTTGGAAAAATCACACCAGATGTCCCCCTAGTGACCAAAGATGATGCTTGGGGATGCAAAATCTTGCTTGCGCCTGCCAACTTAACATTTCAATGTGCATGCAAGACCAAATTCCACCAATCGGTGATTGGGGGAATTTGGCCAGAGCTCCGGGTTACAAGAATACCATGTATTTGCCAATATTACCCTAGCGGAACAAAATATTTTGCCCACCCTTACTAAAAAACATATTGTTCTCACATTCATGTGAAAGAATGTAATCTGTGTAAATTTAAAAATGTTCTACCCCCAACATTTCCACACTTTGTCCGATCAAAATGGCACCCCATCTTGTGCATCTCGACCTAGCGTCCAAAACACAAAACGTTCCAAAACACGACATGGAGACATTCGAAATACGGAGAGAAAAATAGCCCAGTTTGCCGATGGAGGTAACTGGGCATTTTGGGTCTTTGCTCAACTGCCACCGAGGGAAACTCTCCAATCCCAGACATTTCTGAAAATCTGGATACCTATGGGAATTCGGGGTGGTGTGATTTCCATGGATGCACATTTATTTTCACTGAAGACCTTCCAAGCCCTAAAACTTTGGCTAGGACAATGCATTTTTCTCACATTTCTATGGGGAAAGTTTCAGAATCTGCGAGGATCCACAAATTTGCTGCCACACAACATTTCCACATGTCTCCTGATAAGAACAGTACCTCACTTGTATCGGTTGGCCTAGTACCCACAACAGGTAAGGCCCCAAAATGCAAAATAGACAGGTAAAACCTTTCCAATCAATATTGACCTTTTTTGCTATGTAGATAGCTGCATATGTTGGGCCTGGGATTGACCGCCACTAAGGATAACTTACTAAACTCAGACATTTCTGAAAACGCAACACCTGCGGGGTCCAGGCTGATGTATTGTTAAAGGGCCCCATGATGTTATCTTACTTACAATGCCTTGCAAACCTCAAACTTTTACTATGTTTGAGCAAGACACCAGCAATCCAAATCCAGATCTTTACCGCCCAAAAAAAGTGCAATCATTTAATGAACCCTCAATGTGACCACATTAAGGAATGTGTTGTAAGCAGGTGCCCTGGAGAACCTGCCATCTTCTTGGGATAAAAAAGCCAATGGCATCAACAACCTCCTTGCTGGATGAAGGCTTGAATGGATTGAAGAAAACTAAGATTCAGGAAGCCTGGAATGGAGTTCTGGAGTGTAGAGTCAGGATCAGCAAGTGTATGGAGTTCAAAAGCAAGTGAAGAAACAGCTTTGTTTTAATATACCCTGCAACCAGATGGAGGCCCTTCTATAGCAGAAGAGGAAAATGAAATTACATCAAGCATCACATGACAGGAAACATACAGGATTGGGAAAATCATAACGTAATTTAGAAAGAAAAAGCTATGATGAAAAAGGAAATGAAAAGAGAACAAAAACCAGAGCTGGACTTGCTGTGGAATAACCTTAAAAGGCCTATTAATTAAATGTTATTGTTTAGGTGAGTAAAACCATTACAATATTTTTCCTCACTGATTATAGCAGCTAAGATTCAACATGATTTAAAATCATTCAAAAGTCAAATACATCAAATAGTTTCTCACAGATTAAAATCACTATTAAACCATAAATACACTCTAAAATTCAGTGAAATAAAGCATGTACTCTAATTTTCCTACTTGGATTGCAATTATGAACCGACAATTAACAGATGACAGAAGTTAGTCACTTCGATACCAGCAATAAGTCAATATGAGTAAAAGTAGTAGTCTCTGCGGGCAGGGGGGCCAGACCTTTTGCTCCCTCCTTGTGATGTCACCATCAGACAAAGAATCAGTTATTACTAACATTAAGCCTTCTATGAATGGACCCTCTCATTATTGAATTGACTTTGTTGCCTGATCGTGTATGCGCTGGACTTTAACCAATTTACCGTTCAACTGAGGGTCAAATGGATCAAGCCCTTTCATTATAGCCTCCAGACATGTCTGTTTCCTCTATCCAAAAAAGCTTTTCTTAGTAAGATATCTTGTGCAGGCTGAAGTTTCTTACAAATGTATATTAAGTGGATGAGGTATTTTGTAGGACTTCCACATAGACAACAACTTTTTACTTCTGTAGGGGGCGCTAGAGGGCGCGCTTGCGGAATGGCTGCCTAGACCTGCAGCTCCCGCTCCTTGGTCACTTATCCTGCCGTGATCCTTCGCCACGGGGTGCCGCGGTGCCCCCAGGAGACCGGATTCCGCATCCGGGGGGTGCTATCCACAATCGTGCCAAGTCTGGTGTGGCTGCGATCCCCAGAACCGGAGATACGGACTTCTGACACCTGCCCGGTGCCTGCTCTGGGGCTGCCTGACGCGGGCGCTCGGACGCCACAACTGCGCGACCTCGGTGCCTGCCACGAGGCTCCCAGGCCGCAACGGACCCTCGCCTGCCCGATCCTGCTGAGGCGGCGTGCGGAGAGGACGGTGAAGGTAGGGGACTGCTGCCTGCTCTCCTTGGGTCTCCCCCCGGCCGTCACTGAGCTGCCGCTGAAGGCGGGCTGCCGCGACGCCTGCAATCGCGGCACTACCTGGCCGCCGTGCCTGTCTCCCCTGGCGCCATAGCCCCGTACCTGTGCAGCGACGCCCGCCTGCAATCCTGGATCGGGTGTGGGGGTTGCCCCATCGCGCAGAGTTCCCCAGGCACTCTCCTGCGTTGCTGGGTTAAGGACCATTTCGAGCGCTGGATGTGCTGGGGGCTGCACACGGATCACACAGCTGCCATATAGAGAGGCGCCAATCGATCTATGTGCCACGCTATTCTCGACACTAGCCTGCCTCCCTGGATCTGACCCTACAGCCCATCGGGGAGGGCCGATGCTCTGACCTCTGCACTACACAGCGAGTGACTGCCACTGCAACAGGGTGCCCAGGACTGGACCAGTAACCACTACCACTGGGCGGTTGGTATCCATTTAGCGCTACTGGTGATACCGGCTGCTTTGCGTCACACTACAGCGCACTGAGCCTGAGACCCTGTTACCTATTCCTGGCTGTTCACCACCCACAGTGCTCTGTCGCCCTTTCCTTTTTTGGCCTCTCACTTGCCTCCGGTCACAACCATGGGGCGGCCCGAGACTCGCCAGCCCAAGCTGAGCTTCGATAACACACGCAAAAGCAACACGTCGACGCAGATGAATCCAGGGCCCAGCGTACCGCCACTACAGCCTGCCCCACCCATCGCTCCTGCTGCGGACCTTACCAACCTGATACAGGAGATGCGTCAAGGCTTCGCCACCGTCGTAGAGAAGGTGGACGGCGTCACAGCTAGGCTGGACGCCCTGGTCCATAAGGTAGATCGCCATGAAGAGCGCCTTACATCTGCGGAACAGAGAATCTCCGACAACACCGATGCCGCCGCATCCCATACGTCGCAACTAGCGAGAATGGACAATCTCCTCCGCATCATAGCGGCAAAGAATGAGTACTTGGAAGCGCGCAGCCGCCGGAATAACATCCGCATCACGAATGTGCCGGAATCCACTGCTACGGGCAGGATGGAGCTCTATGTGGAGAAACTGCTCAAGGGTTCGATCGGAGATGAAGCTTTCTCATCCCAGTTCATTGTGGAGAGGGCCCACCGATCCTTGGCGCCTATGCCCCAACCAGGCCTGCCTCCGAGACCTATCATTGCTCGTCTTTTGAATTATCGGGACCGCGACACGGCCCTCAGGGCTGCCCGGACACAAGGATCACTGCGTTTTGAGGGCATTACCTTCTCCATTTATCCTGATTTCACCCCGATGGTCCAGGACGAGCGACGCAAATTCCTCCCAGTGAAGAAAAAACTGCGGGAGGCCCAAATAGACTACGCCCTCTTGTACCCAGCGAAGCTTAGAGTCACCCACCAGGGCAAGCAACGCTTTTTCACCAACCCGCAGAAAGCTGAGGATTTCCTCAAGACGATCCGAAGAGCACGCAGAGATGGACAGGGCCCTGCAGACGACCAAGAGAATGATGACCTGCCTCCTGAGCGCCATGCAGACTAACGGATCTTACATACTCTGGCTCACATTTGCATCATACCGGACCACTAGCTGGCACTGACTCACCACTTGAGAATTGGGGAGATGCGTGAGCGGCGATCACCTGGACATTGCACCCCAGTGGTAACGTATACCAAGGACCACTCTCTCGGCCCTAGACTCCACCTAGGGCGGTACAGTTTGAAGCTATGGGCCGGATAGTGGCAGCGCGTACTTTCTGATGTACCCCTATTGGGTGTTCCCCACTGACTTATTGTTTGTTTGGCTGTTTGTCTCTCTGAAGTTGGGGGGGGAGGGTGAAGAGGGGGGTTCACGTTGAGGGGATCCAAGGCTACTGGCATGTTTGGGATGCTGGGGTGGGTGGGGGGGGGCTAGTTTTTGTGAGGTTAGCATTGAATGCGCTGTGTATATATTACTTCGCCTGGTGTGTGACTCGGTCCTTTGGGAGTGGTGGTGGATCCTTTGTTTGGCCCTCTTGGGCACCTTCGTCTTTGCTGTCGCTATGTCCATGGCTGATGTGAGCACTACTGCGCGACTGACATGTTTATCGTGGAATGTCCGGGGGCTGAACAATGCTAAAAAATGCAGGAATGTTATTGCTTATTTGAATAGACATCATGTACAAGTTGCCATGCTGCAAGAGACGCACATGCCAATACGCAGGGACAACTCCTTTGGACTCAAATGGGCGGGTACCCGTGCCTTCTCCTCCTATTCGACATATGCGAGGGGGGTGGCGATTCTCATTGCCCGTGGCGTGCCTTTCCATCGCTTTGGGGAGGAAGTGGACAGAGAGGGGCGGTATATATTGCTGTGGGGCAGGGTAGGACATGATGTCTATCTATTTGTCTCTATGTATGCACCGAATGTTGACTCACCTGCCTTTTTCTCCACACTGTGGGGTAGGATTGTTTCCATAGGGGCACGACATATCGTCTGGGGTGGTGATTTTAATCTGGCGCTAGCGCCCCCTTTTGACAGGGCGGATGGTGTTGGCTCCTATAAGCCCCGAGCCAGGGAGGTTTTGGAGGGAGTGGTGGAGGAGGGTGGTCTTTTTGATGCCTGGAGACACCTGCATCCCCTCGGATGGGAGGGCACACACTTCACACCTCACACCGGGACATGGGCGCGCCTGGACTATTTCTTGGTTACCCGAGACATTACTATGGAGCTGATAGGGGTTGAACACTTGCCCAGAACTTTTTCAGATCACAGCCCTGTGAGGTTGCAGTTTAGAACCCCTGGTTGGGACAGTCCAAGACCACAGTGGAGGCTAAGCCCCGACGTGCTCCTTGACGAGCTCTTTCGCACAGAGCTGGGTGAAGAGATTAGAGAATTCTTCCCTAGAAACAAGGGCTCAGTGGAATCGGTAGAGCACATATGGGAGGCTTTCAAGGTCACTATTAGGGGGTTCTGCATTTCCAAATGTCACGGGGTCCTACGTGCTATCCTGCGCACCATCACCACACTAGAGACGGAGCTGCGTGCTCTGGAGCTCCAAATGGCAGTAGATAATGATCCACGCCTGCAGGTGACCTTTAGGGACACGCTATCCAAATATGAGGAAGAGGCCGCCAGGGAGGTGAAATATCGGGGTAAACACTGGGTGGCCCGGAGATACTGCGAAGGGGAGAGACCTGGGAAAGTGCTGGCTTCGCTCACACGCGCGCCACGCGCACACAACACTGTCTTGGAGCTTACGGATGCAACTGGCGCTGCCATTAGGGAAACAGATGCGATCCTCACTACCTTCACGGCACACTACTCAACACTATATACGTCCACTGCGGAGGAGGACGCTCCATATGCCGAATACTTGAGCGAAGTGGCCCTCTGCTGGCTTAGTGATGGTGATAGGGAATTCCGTGCGGCGCCCTTCGAGCTCGATGAGATTCGCGAAGCCATCATGTCCCTCAAAAACGGTAAAGCCCCGGGGCTCGATGGCATCCCGGCTGAATTCTATAAGGCCTATATCGAAATCATGGCTCCCGTGCTGAGTGAAGTGTTTGCCGAGTCGTTGGCTGATGGGATACTACCCTGCTCTATGCGGGAGGTGGTTATCACCTCGCTTCTGAAACCGGATAAGGATCCCACCTCCTGCGACTCTTACCGCCCACTCTCCCTTTTGAATTGTGACGTCAAGATCCTCGCCAAGGTCCTGGCCACACGACTTTCACTACTCATGACCAGACTTGTCCTACCTGATCAGTCTGGATTCGTGGCGGGCAGGTCTACGTCTCATAATCTCCGCACCCTTTTCTCCCTGCTCCGCACAGTCCACCCTGATATCCCTGTGGCAGCTGTGTTCCTGGACGCCTCCAAGGCGTTCGACTCTGTCGAATGGCCCTACCTCTTCTCGGTCTTGGCCAGCATGGGTTTCCCTAAAATGTTCTTGGCCTGGGTGCGCCTACTATACACAGATCCCACGGCAAAAGTGCTGATAAATGGAAAATTGTCGCCACCCCCTTACGAGAGGTACCCGTCAGGGGTGTCCGCTCTCGCCTCTATTATTCGCTATTGCAGTGGAACCTTTGGCATGCCGTCTACGCCAATTACACCGAGCAGGAGCGGTACAATGTCTGCAGCGGCAAATTGATGTATCCCTCTATGCGGATGACATAACGCTGTACGTCAAATACCCGGATCAACACCTTAATCCCCTGCTTCGTGAGTTTGTTCTTTTCGGAGGTCAGTCGGGCGTTCACATCAATTGGTCTAAATCGCAATTTTTTCCTCTCACTGATGCTGTACACGACTTCCCCCTAGACTACCCATTGGTGTGGTGCCGTGATGATCTCAGATATCTAGGGATTCGTATCGCGCGCACCAAGGACGAGACACTCCGCTCCAATTATGGCGTAGCCGTGACCAAACTTACTGCCTCCGTTGATAGGTGGATCACGTTGCCTCTCTCCATGGCTGGTAGAGCTTCCCTTATAAAAATGATATTGTTGCCCCGATTCCTGTACCTTTTCCTCAATATTCCCTACTACCCTGGTGCCTTTTTCTTCAGGACACTTCGAACGGAGCTGCGCAGACTTTTTTGGGGCGGTAAGTCTCCCCGTTTGAAGTGGTCGACATTGACCCTACCCTATGACCAAGGGGGGTTTGATATCCCCGATTTCGAAACATACTATTTATGCGCGCAGGCACATTATGCCTATCATTGGATGGCCCCCACTCCCTTCATGCCACACATAGCGGTGGAGGACTGGATAGTACACCCCCTCCCGCTGAATGGCCTGCTGCACTGTCCCGAGACTTCCATCACCACTTCGAACACCTCGGTTTCTTGCACGCTGGATGCATGGCGGCGCATTGCTCGGCGACTGCTCTGCACGCTGCCCTACTCCCCTATACTTCCTCTTACTTATCATCCACGTCTTGCCCTGCTATCGGAAATAGGGTTTCGGCACCTTTGTGGCAAGCTTCTTATCGCCTGCTGGGGAGATCTGTTCCACGGCGGAAGTTTCAAGTCGGCCGATCAATTTTTTGGAACGCATACCCATTCGCCCCTTGACCTATTTTACTATATCCGACTACGTGCTGGGATGCGTGACATCCTACCTGACTATCCTGATGAGCCTGCGACACTGCCGCCACTACACTATCTTTTAGAGTCGCATGATGGGACCCATTTGGTCTCTGGGCTCTACCGCCAGTTTCGCGGGGCTGCTCCTTTACAGGCTTCTGCTGCCCGGTTGCACTGGACGGCGGAACTGGGAACAGATGTCTCAGATGACCAATGGAAATACTGCTGCGTATTAACATCCCGCATCTCGGCCAGCTGCAGATTGAAAATAATACATTATAAATTCCTTCAGAGGATATATTACACGCCGGTCCGGAAATTCAGGTTTGGACTGGCCGATAATGATCGCTGCGAGCGTTGCCGTGCTGAACATGCTGATTTTCTCCACCTGGCATGGTCCTGCCCCCAGGTTGCAGACTACTGGCGACAGGTCATCGAAGCCGTCGCGGAAATGGTAGATGTGGAGGTGCCTGCGGACCCTCTGGTGGCCATCCTTGGATATACCAAGCAATTACCTAGGGGATGCAGAAAATTCATAGACCTTGCATTGCTCTTGGCCAAGAGACGAGTCGCTTGCCGCTGGAGTAGGGGCAGAGCTCCCAAGTTCAAGGACTGGCTAACAGACTTAACATACTGCCAAGACCAGCACACCTCCTTTGCTGAGCTGCTGCCTCTCTCTTGCCGGCCTGGGAACATCTGGGATCCACTGGTACACTATTTGCTTAAACGCTCACCAGACGATGTACAGTCAAGCGACGCACCCGACACTCCCCAGCTACGGTGACACTTTTCTAGACATTACCTGTGACCCTGGATAAACAGCGCTGCTTTCTTACCCCTTTCTGTGCCTGAGCGTCTTCCTTGCCACATAGGCGGACGGTCCCGCCTCTGGTAAACTATGTCCTTCATACCCTGCTGATCCTGAGAGCACACCCCGCGCACTTCCATTCACACTAGAAATCAAGACTAGGGCAGTCACTTTCCCCGCGCAGCGCCACCTGCCAAGACGGCTACGATGCACCACTACCACACACTAACGCAACACAGTCATGCGACACCTCTTAGTTTGTTACCTCGTTGGGATGTTTCATGGTTCTCGTTTCACAGACAACAAAACCATAGTGAGACTATTCTCTCGCTCAAAAAATCTGTTCGACTGCTGCTCATCCTCGCTTGGCCTGCTCCACCGACTACTGATGTGATACAGCGACACCCTATATTTTGCCGCCGGGCCCCCGGGATGCCGGCTCCCAGGCTGTGTATTGTTGCTTCTCCATTGCTGCCGGCCTCCGGGTTGTAGGCGATTCAAGCTGTGTATCCTACTACTTTTATCTCAATAAAGCAGATTTGAACCCCAAAAAAAAAAAAAAAAAAAAAAACTTTTTACTTCTGTATTTTTCGACATTGGGGCGTGTGCCAGTGAAGGATATTTACCAAAACGCAGTGCCATTAGCTGTTGTTTTAGGTGGACCGGAAATGTTAAATCTAAGTAAGCTGCTGGTTTGAGAATCTTGTAATTGTTAAGGACAGTCCAGGCATGGGACCTCTGGCGCAAAATACTTTTGTTCAGCACAATCGAGTGCAGTTTTGCAACTTTATTAAGTGTGGACTTATATGTAATGTAAGGCAGATTTGTATGCCACAGATCTAAAGTGCAAGTAGATTTAAGAACATTGTACAAATAATGCGTATGTGGTGTGTTGGGACCATTCTCTTGCTCTGACCACACTTTAATTGTTGAGTATTGCCTGCCAACTGACTCATTCAGTAAACCAAATCCTAATTGCACTTGTGCTGGGGACGCTGTTTGAGGAAGCTGAAAAACCTTTTTGAAAATTCCAGTTGTTAAGTTGTTGAGTAAGGTTGCGTCTTTACCTTGGAAGGCTACGCTGGCGTAGGTTAACGTTGGTAATGTTTTTGCCTTTATTACTCAATTCAGTGGTTTGAATGAGGGGCCCCTTAGTTTTCCTGCCAGTGTCTTATAAGCAGAGGTTAATGCAGTTGCCAGTTGAGCCATGTAATTTTTCTGATCTTGCTGGCTTAATATGTTGCTGAGGTAGAATCCCAAATATTTATAACTTGTGACGTTCTCCAAGACTTTGCCTTTTAAATGGATGTTGTGCGAGCGAGCTGTCCGGTTGCTGATAAGCATTATTTTGGTTTTTGCTATATTAATTTCCAGCCTATTTGTCGGTAGAATTTCTGCGAGGCCAGTTATTAGCCTTGTAAGCCTGATTTTGGTCGAACTGATTAGAATTTTGTCGTCGGCATAGGCGAGGTGCGAAAGGGGTAGTGATCCCAGACACGGAGAATGAGAGTTGATTGCACCAAGTTTGTCAGCTAAAAACAATTAAATAAGTGGGAAGCAAGCACGCAGCCCTGCTTCAGGCCCCTGTCTGTGTTCTATTGTCTTGAGACTGTTGATCCGTCACCATGTTTTACTCGAACCCATGTATCCGTGTAAAATAACTGTAAACATATTACAAGTCTTTCTGGAATATTCCATGACCTTAGCTTCATCCATAATAATTTCCGATCCACGCTATCAAAGGCTGCTTTTAAACCAATGAAGCAGAGGTGCAAGCTCTGTTTATTTATTTTGCATTTCTCCGCTAATAGGGTGATGGAAAGGATATTGGCGATTGTCCCTATCCCTTTTTCTAAATCCCATCTGGTTTATCGGGATCAGATTTAGGTCTTTGGACCAAGCAACCAGATCCTCGAGGATCAGGGAGGATAAATATTTAGCTTCGACGTCAAGCAATGCAATCAGTCTATAATTCGATGGATTAGATCTATCACCCCCTTTGTAAATTGGTGCCAGGATTGAGCCTTTGCAGCTGTCTGAAATTTTGTTTATCAGTTCAACTTTGACAAAAAGAGTCTCTAGCTGGGAGCTCCAAAAAGCTGGGAAGTGTTTAAAAACTGCTTGGGGGACACCATTGGGTCCAGGAGCACCCTCTCTTTTGCTTTTGTTTATTCGTTTTTTTATGACAACCGATGTGTATGGAGAGTAGTTTGGGCTGGCAGCAATTAGGCACTCTGAGTTGTCTCACATGGCGTTAACCGTGGTGCATGCTTTGTTTTTGCGTAGGGCTTGAAAGGACCTGGTAGGTCAATGCCTGCTCATGGGTGTGGTACTGTGTCCTAAATTTCTGAGCTATGTGATCGGCCCAGTCCTGTTCCTTAACGTTTGATGATAGAATGTTCTTAGGCCGATTCAGCTGATTTATTGTTAGCCAACATTTATTTGCATTGTGTAGTCTTGCTCAACTTCTGAGGCCCCAACCTGTAATCAAGATAAAATGGGTGTTGTGCACACAGACGGCTGAGATGCTGCAGTCACAACATGCTAAAAACACACATTTTCCTCTGTGAGGGAAAGCTCTGGAATCTACAGGGATCCAGAAATGTCCTACCACTCAGAATTCCCACGTTTTCCAATAAAACAATTTTCCAATTGTGTGAGTGGGCCTTTCGCCTGTGATAGGAGATGCACAATAACACAACATTGACAGATCAAATTTTTCCACTCAAAACTGGCAATTTTTTTGTAATATGCATAGCTGTGGATTTTGGCCTTTTATGGGTCGCCATTCAAAAAAACCAACCAAAGCAAACATTTCTCACAACTAAATACCACAGGTAGTATAGAGTAAGTCTGGGCAGTGATCTCCACTCTGTTCGCAGAGTTCACGAAGTTCCAAAAAACTCCGCTCCGCGTAGCTGAGCAGAGTTTTTTCCCTTATTTGCATTCATCAATGTCAAGTTGCCAAGCCAGAGCGAGGAAAATCAATCTCCCGGGGAGATTTCTCAACACGGGTGGTCAGATTTCTCACTGCGCATATAATAGTCTGTCCAGGATAGACTATATGATGGTCTCGGCCGCGCAGGCGCACACCCTCTGGGAGGTGCGACACCTTGATTGGGGCATTTCAGATCACTCTTCAGTTTGGCTCCGAATGGAATTTGATCGGACCGACTCAGGCAGGATAGCCCCCATTAATCTGTGGCATTTGAGGGACCTCATCACGAAGAAAGTTATTGTCAAAGCCACGGACAGGTACTTCCAAGAAAACCAGGGCACAGTAGACTCAGCGCGGATCCTGTGGGAGGGGTATAAGACTGTCATTTGGGGGGAAGCAGTATCTCTGATTGCAGGTAAAAAGAAGGAACGGCAGACTACCTTGGAAAAAGCTGAAGAGGAAGTGATGAAGCTAGAAAGGGAGGTGTCTCTGGCGGTGACCCCAGAGGGACTTCACCATCTAACGCTATGACAGGATGGGTTCAGTGGCCTCGCCAGGGACAAAGCCAGGGCGCAGAATGGAGAGATTCAGAGAAAAATCTTTGAGCATGGTGGTAAGGCGGAAAAATTGATCGCATGGCTCGAACGGAGGGAGTGGGCGTCGAGACTGGTGCCATAGTTTCAGGGGGACAGCGCCAGCACTATTGTAGACCCACAGGCTATCGCCAACGGGTTTGCAGACTACTATCGTGGAGTGTATAGTTCAATGGGCGTGTTTATTGAAGAGGAAAGCAGGAAGATGATTAGGAATATTCAACTGCCTAGACTATCAGATGACAATCGGGAATATTTGGATTCCCCACTCACACATGACGAAGTGGCACAAGCTATTAGAGGAGTGCATTCCGTGAAGGCCTCGGGACAGAACGGCATTCCCATAGAAGTTTACAAATTAAGGTCCAATAGAATTGCTCCATTTCTTCGTACTATGTTGAAAGAAAGCAAAGACAGGGGACGACTTCCATATGACCAGCAGGTGGCCAATATTGTGGTCATCCACAAGGAGTGCAAGCCTAAAACCTACTGCTCATCCTATGGGCCCATCTTGTTGCTAAACGTGGAGCCCAAGGTCCTGGCAAACTTGCTGGCAACAAGGTTGGCGAAAGTGATTACTACCTTGATACACTCAGATCAGTTGGGCTTTATGCCGCATCGTAAAATGGCCCACAATCTGAGTTGGCTCCATGGGGTTCTTGGCAGGGCCCCGACGATCCAGGAGCTAGCGGCGTTAGTGTCACTGGACGCCACCATGGCATTCGACAGAGTCGAGTGGCCCTGCCTTTTTGCAGTGTTGGACAAACTGGGCTTCAGCCCCGAATTCACGACGAGTTGGGTACGCCTTCTGTATCCTGCTCCGTTGACCCGGTGGTAGTGAACAATTGCAGATCTACCGACTTTCAGTTGGGCAGAGGCACCAGACAGGGATGTCCCCTGTCCCTGCTCCTCTTCGCCCTGAAGCCGTTGGCGGCCTGGGTCCGATGGGACCGCTCGATACGTGGAATGCAATGGACAATGGAGTGGGAAGATAAAATCTCATTATACACAGACAATGTTTTACTCTACCTTACAAACCCGAGGGGATCCCTGGTGTGTTTTTTGGATGTATTAGAGGCCCTCCAGAGGCAGCTACTCTGGGACGGTAACCCCGTATAGCGTTCTCCAAACTTACCCTTCCCTCGTATGACGGGGGAATAGGATTGCCGGACCTGAAGAAATATTACGGGGCCTCCCAATTGGCAGCGGTGAATCACGGGATATACAGACCCCCAGATGACCCTGGGTATGCAATGGACCGTTGGCAACTTCCGCTGGGTGACTATACAAGAGCTTTGTACGCCGGTCCCTGCAGGTTTCCGCTCACAGGACCCACGGCGCATGCCGTCCAGGTGTGGCACGCAGCCAACAGACACCTTAAATGGGAAGGGAAACTCACACTCTCTACCCCGCTTTGGAATTCAGAGAGGTTGGGAAGTTTATGGAAGTCCAAGGGGTTTAACACGTGGGACCCTATAGGGATCACACAAATAAAGGACGTCTGGGGGAAGGTACAAAACACTCATTTGATCCCTCAAACAGCAGTATCAATTGGAGGACCGTGAATGTTTCCACTACCTCCAGGTCACGCATGCGTTGCTCACCCATATCCCCAGGGGCACGATACTCCCTGATGCATCCCCTCTCGAGGATAGACTTTTGGATGGGCATCTTCCTGAGAAAACCATCTCTATGATATATAGGAAACTCATAAATAATATGGAAGACCCATTGGTTATATTAAGAAGACATTGGAATGAAGAGGGTTCGGAGCTGGATGATGAGGACTGGCAGGAGGCGGTTTCCTCCCCGCGGGTGGTGGCAATCCAGATGAGGCTTAGACTGGTGCAACTAAATATATTACACAGGTCATATGTCACTGGGCCCTGTCTTGTCCGTATGGGCAGCTTGGAGAATGGAGACTGCAAGAGGGGATGTGGGGAACTGGGGACGTTCATGCATATATTGTGGGGAGAGATACACCGTACATTGCGGGAGGTCCTGGGGATGGAACTGTGACCTAAGGCCCGCAGATGTATTCTGAATGTCTGGGAACCCTCAGACCTAAATACATACAAACAGCAATGGGCAACATTGGCATTCATGATAGTGAAGCGTTATATTGCCCAACTGTGGGGAGCTAGCCAGCCGCCCCAGATTGAGAAATGGAGAGAGGATTTGCACTGGTGTATGTTTAGGGAGAGGACAGTCTATTGTGACAGGGGAAGCCCGAGAAAGTGGGGTAAGGTCTGGGAGGCTTGGAATCATTACAGGGGAGATGTCTGTGCTGCACCGGCAAGTCACGAGGATGTGGAGGTGCATGAGTCCCATTAATTCACTAGCTGTCATAATGGTGTTATATCTTGATGGTATGGAAGTCATTGAGAATCTCAGAAAATTATGCTTATGTCATCTAATGTGTTTATTTGTTGATTTATGTTTAATAAAAGGAAATTAAAAAAAATGAAATAGAGATAATACCATTCATAATGGGTATTGGTTATGGCTTTCATAATGACAAACTTTATATTCCACAAGAATCCTACAACAACAGATACTTAAGCAGAATCATGATTCAGGTACTGCTGGGCATCCTGGTATAAAACATTAGAATTATGCTTGCAGAATTTCTGGTGGAACAATATTAGGCAGGATGTCCAACAATATGTAACAATATGTGAAAACGTGTCCAGTTTTTTCTAGACATAAATCATTACATGTAGCCCCCACTGGTCTTTTGCAACCTTTGCCACTACCACTGCTTCTCTGGTACACAATCAGTCTAGATTTTATCACAGATCTAAATCTAACAACTACGCTATAATTTTGGTAGTAGTTGATTTACTGTCCAAAATGAGGCATTTCATTCCTTTAAAAAACTTACCAAGTGCAGTCGAATTTTGTGAAAAATGTATCAATAATATTGGGAAACTCCATGGTCTTCCAAGCAAGATCATTTTTGACTGGGTTCCCCTATTTGTTTCCAAATTTTGGAAACAATTATGCAATCATTTGGGAATAGAAATAGATTTATCCTCAGCCTTTCAACCACAAACTGCCAGCAATACAGAAAAGGTGAATCAATATATTGAACAAAGTCTACAGTCTCTAACTGCCTCAGTAATATCTCAGTGGGATTTGGTCTTCCCATTAGCCAAATTTTCTTATAACAATAACTCTCATTCAGCTTTAATTGTTCCCCATTCTATTTTCTGACTGGACTACATCCATGATTCCTTCCTACTACTCTTCCAGATTTGGTACATACTATGCCATCAGTCAGTGAGAGGTTAGTACAATTGAAGGAACTACAAGAAAAAGCAAAAACAAGTTTTTCTAAAAACAAACTTACCACTAATTTGACAGTACACAAAAACAGAACACCAGAACCATCCTATAAAATGGGTGATCTAGTCTGGCTATCCACCAGGAATATCCAAATGGAAGTTCCTAAAAAATTAAAACAAAGATCTATCGGTCCTTTTCCCATTTGTGAAATCTTAAATTTAGTCTTGGTGAAACTAGATTTGCCTGAAGAGAATGCCATTAATCCTGTATTTCATGTGTCTCTTCTAAAACCTTACGATCCTTCTGCAAGAAAAGATAATCCACCCCCACCTGTAGTAGTTTGAGTTCATGTTGAATATGAGGTACGTCGTATTTTAGATGCCAAACATAGAAATGGTTGTGTACACTTATTCTCATCTAAAATTCAGCTTGCAGAGAATCGGTCCAGAGAAATATTTTCCATCGTTCAAGATCTTGCCTACTCTGATAGAGCCTCACTTAAACCGTCTCCTTCGCAACCACTCTGCGATTCTCTCAATTCCTTCTTTCTCGACAAAATCAGCACGATCAAAGCAAAGATTTCCCCTCCATCCCCCTCCTTCACCAACCCTTGCTGTCCTCCGGTCGCAGTACGTCTTGACTCGATTCTCCTCCTCACGACTGATTCTTTTTTCTCCATTCTCCCGCTGGTCAAGTCCGGCTCCCCCTTGGATCCTAGCCCCACCTATATCCTGAAACAGATCTATTCCTCCTGCCCCTCACCGCCCCTCACATTTCTCAACAGTTCGCTATCCCAGGTTATTGTCACTCCATCACTCAAATCGGCGGTGATTGTTCCTATTTTAAAAAAACCTGGTGCAGACTCTTCTGACCCAGCCAACTACCGTCCGATCTCCCTCCTGCCTTTCCTGGCAAAGGTATTAGAACGCCATGTTGTTAGAACTCTGAGTTCATTTGTGGGAAGGAACAGCGTCTTGGCTCCCAGGCAGGCTGGATTCCGCCCTGCACACTCTACGGAGTCAGTGATAATATCTGTTCTGGACAACCTCCGGGAGGGCATGGATACTAGTCAGCCCCAGGCCCTGATCCTCCTCGATCTCTCTGCCGCGTTCGACACGGTGGACCACGCCATCTTACTTTCACGTGTCGAGGCGGCGGGAATCGGAGGGACGGCCCTGCTGTGGCTATTCTCCTTCTTGAGCGGCCGCACTCAAGCAGTTCGCTTGGGTGAGTACTCAGCTGACTTCCGCCCAGTCCAGTGTGGGGTCCCCCAAGGTTCCTCTCTGTCCGCACTGCTATTCAACCTTTACATTGCCCCCCTTATTTTTGCTTTACAGCAGCTGGAGGTCTCTGTCTACAATTATGCAGATGATCTCCAGCTTATCTTCTCTCTCTTTTCTTCCCCCGGGTCAATTTCTAATTTTCAGTCTATCATGACTTTTATCCAGGACTGGATGAACTTCAACCACCTGAAACTCAATCCAGACAAAACGGAATTGGTGCTGACGGGTGGTTGTTCCAGTGCTTGGTCTTCTTCTTTCTGGCCCCTTTCTTTAGGTCCCCCATCTACTCCTGTTCCCTC